>NW_027460368.1:714166-1428333 GCF_050947875.1 Dermacentor variabilis
TGTCGGCCGTACACCAGGAAAAACGGAGAGTAGCCTGTGGTGCGCTGGACAGCGGTGTTGTGGCCAAATGTCACAAAGGGGAGAGTGGCATCCCAGTTACGATGGTCAGTTTGGATATACATGGACGGCATATCACTGAGCGTGCTATGAAATCGCTCTGTTCGACCATTGGTTTGAGGGTGGTAGCAGGAGGGTGTCTTGTGCGCGGTGTTGCAACCTCGGAGAACTGCATCAAGCGTGTTTGAGAGAAATGACTTGCCGTGGCAGCTCAAAAGGACACGAGGGGCGCCGTGGAGTAGATACCTTGAAGGAAGAAGGCAGTCACCTCCGAAGCTGTCCCTGCGCGGACAGAGGTAGATTCCGCGCACCGCGTCGTGATCCACAGTTGCTGGAATCCATCGGTTGTAGCTTGCAGTGGCCGAGAGAGGGCCGTAAAGGTCGATTCCGACGACGGCGAAAGGTTCTTCTGGACCAGGTAGTGTTTGTAGCGTCCCGGCGGGTGCAGTGGTAGGTCGCTTGCGGCGTTCGCAAAGAGTGCACGAGGCGTCATGTCGAGCTACGGTGGTTTAGAGACCTGGCCAGAAGAATCGGCTGCGAATTCGCTTACATGTTTTGTGGTAAACCAATTGGCCAGACGTCGGGTCGTCGTGAGAAGCCTGGAGAACTTCAGCACGAGGAGAACGCGGAACGACAGGAACCCATCGATGGCCCTCCGGGTGAAAAATATAGCGGTAGAGAACATCGTTCTCTAATTTGAATGGTTGGAGCTGTTCTCGAAGCCTCGAGTTGGGTGGGATTGAAACACCAATGAGGCGATCCATGATGTCGTGGCAATATGGATCAATGCGGGGGTTAGCGGAAAACCGAAGGGCGGCTGAATGGCAACTGGGTCAGGGAGCGAACAGGTAACACTGAAGATGCGACGTCCGTGCGGCCAAGCTGACAAGGTGACGTAACATGATCGAAACATGGTGGTAATGGGCAGCGAGAAAGTGCGTCGGCGTCGTGGTGCTTTCTTTCCGACTTATAAACGACACTGAAATCATATGCTGACCATACAACAGCGAGGCACTCCTGTTCGGCGATTGTGTAGTTCTTTTCCGCGGAAGTCAAAACGCGGCTTGCGTATGCGACGACTTTCTCGCGAGAAGCGCGATCGTGCTGGAGCAGCACGGCACCAATTTTTTGGCCGCTAGCGTCAGTGTGCAGTAGAGTGTGTGCCTTGCCATTGAAATGACAAAGAACCGGTGGGGAGATTAAAGCGCGCTTGAGTTCCTGAAAAGCGGATTCGCACTGATCGCACCACTGGAAGGAACTGGCATTGGCAAGAAGTCCATGAAGTCTATGGAGTCCAATTTTGTGCTTCAGTGCATGAAACGACATTTTGTTAACAAATAAACTGGAACGCCAATGCATTTCTCCGCAAAGTTCGGGAATTTTCATCTCGAAACTGGTGTCATATTGAAAATTCGTTCCAAGTGTATCCGCCTTGCGAACTCCACGGCTATAATTTGTAAATTGCAATATGGGCCATAATGTAATTAGTTAAACATTTATGTAGCGAATATTTATTAATTAGTCGATTTTGCATCCAAAGTATTTGTGCAAGTATTGTCCGCCGCTTCGAGTCGACCAGCTCATGACCGAGAATTGTGATATATGCCACAGGCAACTTTTAAACATTTTTGAAAGTGTTCGCTGAACCACCCTACATATATAATGAAGAAAACGAGAGTACGACGGACGTTGAATTTGGACAGTATATTTCACTCACGTTTCGGCTGGTGGACCAGCCTTTGTCAAAGTAGCAAGTACATGCCTTTGGGCTTCCTTATAAATCCGCGATAGATCAAAGTCGTGCACAGTAATAACAAGGAAAACAACATAAATACAGCGATACCACCGGCGATAGCGATGCCACACACGTGGCACAAAGTGCAGTAATGAATCGTTAGTTCACTCAATATTACAATGTAAATCACTTGAAATCCACAAAAAATTTAAAATTAAAAAAGTTATAAAGTAAAAAGAAACATGGAGATAACACGGCGGCGCGCGACAGTACATTCAGAGTGAAGCGCACTGCTCACTAGTCGTCATAGCGAGCAGGATGAAGGATGAGGGCTTTTATTGGCATGTGTACGGTGGAATACTGTGTCGGGTGCAGACTATGGACATTATGTGACATAGAATTGACGTAACAACGAAAAACAGAGGAAAAGAATAATAGATGGTTCTTGAAAGAAAGCTGCGTCTCATGGCATACATAAAGAGTCACGGCTAATGTCAAGGATGCTTAGTGGGTACGCTGGTTAGTGTGCCTGTGCTTTCGTTAGTGCCAGATGACAAGGTGTTAAACATAGATTAGGTAAGACTCGCGGACTTCGCGATCGTGATGGGAATGAAAGCCTGATTCAGGTATAGTGGCCCTGAGTTTTTCGAAGGAACTACCTGGGTAGCGAATATGTCTTGATAATGGTAGATTAGGAAGCGTACTAGCATGCGATCTGTGGTTATTAAAGAGTATTCGAAACGAGGTTTCTGTTTGGACAATATACTGTTTTCTGCAGACTGTGCACTCAAGCATGTATACAACATTCGAGGTATCGCAATTGAAAGATCCGGGAATTTTTAGGGGAAAGTCTTAGGACGTACTAATCATTCTCTCTGTGGTTTGTATATGCACACACACCTTGAAACATGCTTCGTTGCATCGGGCGCAGCCAGACGTCTTGTGCTCATTTAATTTTGAGGATGCTAACATACCACGGAGGTATTTACACCTTTGGTACACAGCGCCAGGCGGTTCAGGAAAGATATCGAGATGTTCACTTTGGGAAAGGATATTGGGGTGGCGTTTCAATATAAAGAAACTTTTGGCGCTGATGCCGAGACTGTTAGTACAAGATTGGTGGTGTTACGTCTTTCGGTTAACCGGTTTCCGCTAAGAATATCGGCTCTGTGTAATTAATCTGCTCGGCATATGACGCCGTCGATTAAATTTGACGGATACTGACGTTTAACGAGAGCACTTTTGAGCTGTTCGCAAATAGAAATGAAACCTTTGCGATCGGAACACAATCGCTTGAAGCGGTGAGCCTGACTGTAGAGGGTGACGGTTTTAAAATGTCGCACACGGCTGCTCCGGAAATGTAGAAACTGGTTTCTATCAGTAGGTCTCTGATAAACTTTTGTCAATAGCTTATCTTCAGATAGCGTAACTGTGACGTCCAGAGAGTTGACCAAAGTTGACGAGTAATTGTGCGAAAATTTGATTGAAGGGTGAAAGTAATTGAACCCTTCTATGAAATTTAACAGGCTAGCCTCCCCGTGAGCCCAAATCAAGATTTCGTCACTAAAGCTCTTATAAAGAAAACATTGCAGGTTAGTACTGGATAAAAAATCATTTTCCAGAACACCCATGAAGATATTAGCGTAATTTGTGCCTATTCGAGTCTCCATTTACGTTCCGCTAATGTGAACGTAATGACAATTATTGAATTCAATGTTATTGAGCTCAAGAATAAACTTTAAACAACGATCCCAGGGCTTCTTTATCAACAGGTTTCTCGAAATGGGAATCTTCGTAAGTCTTAAGGACTACTGCAATTCCATCGGCATGCGGCATGTTAGTATAAAGAGAGATGACGTCGAGCGTTAGAAAGATTGCGTTATGCGACATCGCAAGATCTAATATATATTAAAGAAAGTTACTGGTATCTTTTACAAATGACGGAAATGTTCCGGAATCTGGTTAATAAGAGAGTCTACGTAGCGTGATAGGTTCTCAGTTGTAGTGTTTACGACGGAAATAATCGGGCCGCCCGGGTTACCTTGTTTGTGAATCTTCCGGAGCAAGTAAAAATGACTGAGCGGTACAAGTGACCGAGTGTTTTTTTTTTCATCTATGTTTTTCTCTTTTAGTAGTGAGCGTATCCTTCAAAATGTTATCGGTTGGGTCGTTCGGAAGTGCTTCGTAGAAAGTGGCATCCGAAAGTTGTCTGGTAGCTTCCTCTATATAATCCTGCTTATTAAGAACAATTGCTCCTCGATTATCTGCAGGTTTAATAAGACTGTCATGGTTATTGTAGAAGTCTTCTAGCGCTGTTTTTTATTCCTTCGTCAGAGTAGGTCGGTAAGGAACGTACGTCCTACTCTCTTTTTCTTCATTTTACTACTGGGGCGAGCTTGATTACCTCAGCCACAAATGTATATATATATATATATATATATATATATATATATATATATATATATATATATATATATATATATACACATGAGAGAGAGAGAGCGTATATAAGACACACGATCATATCTGTCATAAAAAAATAATTTGCTGTCGGTTCCTGGCCACCGCGGTTTGTACATAAACGACATGGCAGTTTTTTTAGTCAAAACGTCCTTAAGTGGACATTTGATTCATATTTTACCGGATACAGCTTACGTCACTGCATCTTGTAAGGAAATTGAATCAAAGGACCACTACTCTTTACCATGCCGACGATATTCAAATACTAAAAAGACGTTTCTGGAAGCTCCACTCTGCAAGATCGTAATATATATATGTATATATATATATATATACACACACTGGTAATATTTTCATTTGGGGCGTCGAAACTAGGCTAGTCACATGGATGTTTGTTGCGTTGAGTTCAATTTTGAGTGAAACAAAATTATTGCCCTGCTAATTATCATAGCTTTATTCTGCCTACCAGGTCAGCATTCATTTCACTGAAATTAGCTTCTCCAAATTCCTTATTAACATTCCATTTATTCTCTCCTTGATCATAAACGCTCTTAAAATTTACCCTTCAGTTATTCTGACTGCTCGCTCGCATACTAGTGTAGTTATTTTAATATCTCCTTTTGTCTTTTTTCTTTAACTTTGCGTTTCTCCTTTTCAAATAAGAATTTTCTCAATTCCTGCCACACAATTCTTGGCCTATCCCCCTTAGTGAGTACGAGCAATAGAAAGGTAAATCATCATCATCATCATTATCATCACTGAGAACCCCCATTGCAACTGTCTAGCGCAAACTGCTAACACCGAGACGGCGGCCAGCAGTGGGAAATGGGGGTAGTTGAGTCGGTCGGGCCACACGTCATCGGCCGACACCGCCCGTCTATGCATACGTTTGTGCAGAGGGAGAAAACTCAGGGGACGAGATCGGGTCTATTTGTTTGTTATAACCATATAAATGAAACGTACAATGACGCCAAAGAAAACATACAGAAAATTATTTGCCGTATTTATTTAAAAAATAGAAATGATATGGAAACAGGAGGATGGCTGTCGAGGCTGCGTAACTAGTTAAGCACCGCATACGTAATACGAAAACTATGGTTTCGGGTTCCACCTGCAGCAACTTCTCTTTTCGTTCACTTTAACTTCGCTTTCTTTTTATTATTTCTGCATTGAAGATAAACACAACAAATACTTTCAACTGAACTGTGCTTTTTCTGGCGCCATTGTTTGCTATACGGTTGTACCAAACCTCAACAGGAAGCTTTGGATCGCAGAGGAGAAGGAATAAACTTTATTATTAGAAATGAGCCGACGGTAAAATCGTCCGAGGTGGGCGGCGTCCCTAGTCCATGATGCCGTGGGCCTGAGCCGATAGGTTGGCCCTGCTCACCAGGCAATGCTGGTCTTCAGGGCTCGAGCTTGTCAGCAGGGCCTCCCACTGCTCGACGGTTAGTCTGGTGATGGGCGGTGTCGATGGGTTTTGTTGACATTCCCATACCATGTGGTAGAGGGTATAGGGCGTAGAGCAGAAGGCGCTTTTGTGAGTATAGCTCGTAGGATACGTGGCGTGTAGCAGGGTGCCGTGCGGGAATGTGCAGGCCTGCAGTTTTCGGAAGATCACCGCCTCTTCTCTTGTCAACTTGGGATGCGGGGGTGGATAGATCCTCCTACCCAGTCTGTAGTGGCTCACGATATCTGCGTATCTTTTCGGGACGCTATCTTGTTGGTCTACCGGTGCTCGTGAACCCGGTGGTATAGCCCGGAGAATGTGATCTCGGGCAGCGGCATTAGCCGCTACATTACCCGCCAGGGACTCGTGTCCCGGGGCCCAGACAATGTACAGTTCTGCAAAATTGTCTCGTTTTTCGAGGATGCTCAGGGCTTGTTTGCTCAGGGCAGTCGATGTCTGGAGTGCTTACCGAGGCAGCTGCTACCTCTTGTCTTTGGCCGTTGATTCTCTCCTTGTTTCTCCTTGTTTTGGTCCTTCTTAGATCTTACGTAGAGCTTTCACTCTCGCTCGCCTCCTTTCTCTGTGGTATTCAGGGTGCATGTTTCTCGGGATGCTGGCCCACCGTGATCTTCTCCCTCAGGGGTAGAGGAACCCGCTGTTTTGTGGACACATATGCGACTGGATAGCCCAGTCTTATTAGCGTGTCCCTACCCGTGCTAGTGAGCTTGAGTCGCTCTATCTGGCTCGTCTTGTGGGCCTCTACTAGTTCCTCCCAAGTATTGTGGATGCCCAGGCTGAGTAGCTTCTCCGTCGACGGCGTCGGTGGAAGCCCCAGAGCCAGCTTGTAGGTCTTTCGTATTAGGGTGTTCAATTTGTCTCTCTCGCTGTTCTTGAGACCCAGGTACGGGGTGCCTTAAGTGACTCTGCTGATTATCAGGGCTTGTATTAATCTGATTGTGTCCTGCTCTTTCAGGCCGTGCTTTTTGTTTGTCATTCTTCGCACCAAGTGCGCGACTTGGGTAACTGTCACTTGCAGTTTTTATTGCGAAACAATACTACTTTAGGTCGCACTTCAGCCCGTTCCGTGGCGAGGCGGTGGTAGGCACCATTGACCTTTAGCGTGAACTCGCTGCGTGACGTCACACCACGTGACCTAGAGTGACGTCACAACAGCTGTGTAAAAATGGGGCCCCATCTCACGCCGTCGCGAGGCGAGGCGGTAGCCACCAACGGCGGCCTAACTCCCGCTCCTCTCACCAGGGGCGCTACGGTCTGTGTGACGTCACACCAGCTGTGTAAAAACGGGGCCCCATCTCACGCCGTCGCGAGGCGAGGCGGTAGCCACCAACGGCCGCCTAACTCCCGCTCCTCTCACCAGGGGCGCTACGATAATGACACATCTAAAGCCCCTCAATTTTTCAAAAGTAGCGCCATTCTTAGATCTTTCCGACACCCCGCTCACCCTGGTGCCTCCTCCTCCACGCCTCCTGTTTCCCCAGCCTCCTCCGCTCCCCCATTGGCCAATCTGTGTCAGGTGGAAGCAGGCGCCGCGCTTTTGTATATTTTTTTTCTTTCCAGCGCGGAGCAGGCGCCGCGCTTTTGTATATTTTTTCTTTCCAGCGCGCGCCGACCTCCATTGTTGGGCCTGCGCGACGAAAGTACGGCAGGTAGACTGACGGAGTGCGTTAGCGTAATACAATGTGCAGGGCCGAGAACATAATTGCGATGCCATGCTGCTGCGCCTTCGGTTGCCGCAACAGACACAGCGAGGGCAAAAAGTTTTTTGCTTTGCCGTCCAGCGGGCGCAACGCAAAAAGAAGTGTGGAGTCGCAGGATCGGGCGGGCTGACTTCGAGGAAGTGGCAAAGAACGCACGGCTTAATGAAGTAAGGGCCACGGCTACTCACAACCTCTGATTTTGAGCCTAGTTCACGCCTTTCGCTTCGAAAAAGTGTGTGTTCATGCTCTGCGTGGTTTTTAGCGCGTTGTCTGACTTTCTTTTATTCGAATGTGCTCTCTTTGTTTCATGTAGTTTCGTCTTGCAGTGAAATGCACGCATCTGCAGCTGGCCTGTGACATAAAAGCGACTTTATTCAGGGTGTGTTTTGAGCTTCACCAGAAGTTCGCACATTCTCGACGCTCTTGCAAGGCTCACTATGACTTACGATGCAGTCTTAGCTTCGAATGTACGCCCGGATGTATTGATTTGGTTTGTGGTGATCAACACTCCCTGCGACGCCTGCACTAGTGTAATGTTACGTGCTCTTCAGAGGCCTCCGTTAGCCATTACATGTGCCTTCCTGGAGCAGTACTTGTAAAAAAAACACTATATCGTCACAATTACCAAAGCAACCCGCAATGAAAAAAACGGCCCTGTTGCCAGGCATTGCTGACCGCACACAGCCGGAATCTCTCATGCGCCGACCGAACAAAAGTGTCCTGCAGGTACATGAATGAACCCTACGAAACCACGTACACATACTTTAACGCTGTCAACACCTGAAACTTTGGTAATTACGCGCGTGTTTGAGTACACCGCGTGCTTGCGTCGTGTTTCAGCAACACGAACTCTCAACGTCGCGCGCTTTACGCCTTAAATACGCCTTGAATAATGGTAATTTTCTCTATTTCTTTCGCAATTCCAAGACGAAATTCTAAAGGCCAGTTACCGACTGACGAAAAAAGATCTCGATTGAAAAAACTGCTCCGCAGGGCTCGAGCGAACTTTTCTGTGGATTTCCTCCCGTAGCGTGTTAGGCGTCGTCTGCTACGGCAGGCCCACCACCGGCGGCGCCACCGTCGAGGCCGCGCCGAGCGGAGGAGGAGGGAAGCGAATGGCGCTACTTTGGAAGATTGAGGGGCTTTAGACACATCTCACTCCTCTGAACAGGGAAAACTGTCTGAACAGGGATAGTGTACACTCCTCTGTGTACACTATTGCTTCGTAATCACCAGGCTTAACCAAGCTAAGCCACGGCCGTTTCTTTTTTAATGGCGGTGAGACCGGCACCGTCCTTCCGGAAAGTGAGGTCCAGAATACAGAGTGTGTCCACCTTGGGTATGTTGACTCCATGTAGTGTCAACGTTGGGTCAGGTGTCTCCTGCGGAGGCCGCCCTCTTGTCCTCTTTTTGAGGATCAGGAGCTCCGACTTTTCCGGCGCGCATGAAAGACCGCAGCGGTGTATATAATGCTCGGTCCTGTCGATGGCTTCCTGCCGGGCGTCTTGTTGTTCGCCCACCGATCCCGTGCACGTCCACATGGTCAGGTCGTCTGCATACATTGCGTGACGGATACCCCTGATGTTCTCCAAGAGGTTTGGCAATCCCCTCACCGCTATATTGAACAGCAACGGGGAGATCACCGACCCCTGGGGGGTTCCTTTCTGCGGTATTTGGAACTTCTCGGTCCTGAGGTTCCCCAGGCCTATGGTCGCCGTTCTACCCGTCAGGAAGTCCCGGACGTAGTTGTATGTCCGCCGTCCGTAGTTGGTATGTTGTAGGCTGTTTAGCACTGCTTCGTGTGAGACGTTGTCGAAGGCTCCCTTCACGTCGAGTGCCAGGATGGCATTCTTGTGGCATGTGCTGAGGCCGTCGATGACTTCTTCTTTAAGCTGAAGTAGAATGTCCTGGGTGGAGCGGTTAGGCCGGAAACCAAACATAGTGTTCGGCAGGTGCCCACCTTCTTCCAGGTGGGCTAGAGACGATTGTGGACCATGTGCTCGAAGAGTTTTTCCGCGCATGACGTGAGAGAGATCGGATGCAAGCTCTGTAGGTTGATGGGCTTGCCGGGTTTCGGGATTATCGTTACGTCCGCGTGCTTCCAGGAAGCCGGTCGGCCGGTCTCCCAGCTTTCATTGATATACTTTAGTGAACTCTCCGTCGCCCCGTCGTCGAGGTTACGGAGGGTCTTGTTGTTAATTTTATCCCTGCCGGGCATCGTGTTGTGAGATTTCTTAAGGCTGCCACGATATCCGATTTGGTGAAAGGTTGGTCTAAATCCGGATTGGGTTCCCCCTCGTACTCCGGGTGAATGACTGGCTGCGTCTTCCGTTGTTGCTCGCCTCCGATGTATTTCCCGGTGATGGCTTCGAGCACTTCTTCTTCGGTTCCCTGGAAATTGTGTATAAGTCTTTGTATGTGTTGCCCCGTGACAGTTTTTGATTCCGTCTTCGCCAGAAGAGTCATTAGAATGGCCCAGGTCTTTCGGTTGCTGAGGGTTCCCTGTAACTGGTCGCACACTTGATTCCAGTTCTGACGTCCGAATTTTTCAGCATACTCCTCCGCCTGCCGCGAGACTGCGGCAATGCGGATCTTGAGTTTGCGATTTCTCTTCTGCTTCTTCCATCTCTTCAAAAGTCCTCGCCTGGCCTCCCAGAGGTGAAGTAGGTGTGGGTCGACTTCGGAATTGTCCGCAGTGAGTTGGATGGTCTTTGTGTACTTGGTAACCAAGTCCATCACGTTCTTGGTCCACTCCTCGATGTCCTCTAGGCTTCTTGGGTGTTCATCTTTCAGTCCAGTCCGTAATTTTGGCCTGACCTAATCTCACGGGGGTTTTGTGGTGCATGATTACGGTCTGGATGATATGATGGTCGCTGCCCAGAGTCTCGTCCAGTCTCGACCACTCGACTTGCCTTAAGCCAGTGAAGGTCAGATCTGGGCTGGTGTCTCTGGAGACACTGTTGCCGATTCTAGTTGGTATTAGAGGATCGGTCCACAACGTCAGCTGGTGGTGTTGTGCCGCGTTGTGCACGTCCATACCCTTCTTGTTGGTTGATCGGTAGCCCCAAGCCGCGTGTGGAGCGGTAAAGTCACCCACCACGAGAAGTTTTTGGCCGTTGGTGACTTTCTTCACTTCTCTCAGGAACTTGTCCAAGTTCTTTAGTGTGTCGCGCGGAGGACTGTATACATTCAGGATGTAGAGGCTCTGCAGGGTTTTCTTGGGAGGAACCAGCTCAATCAGAGTGTGTTCGATTCTGTGGTTGATTTGGTGATGCTGCGTCGTGTAATGCTTCTTGATGAGGACGGCGGTCCGGGTCCTTCCTTGGGCAATGTGCGTTTTGTAGCCGCGCATCGTAATATTATTTGTTTCTGTTTCTTGTAACGCGATGACGTCAGGTTGGTGTAGGGTGCATAGGTGAAGTAAATTTTGCCGTTTCCGATTTATTCCTCTGCAATTCCACTGCCAAATTTTGAGGGTTTCGGTCGCTTCTTTCTTCTTTGCTATCTTATTCGTCATCTTGCTTTCCCAGAGTCCCGTTCATCTGGGCTTCTCTGGTGGGGTATTTTGGCTTTTTCCTTGCCTGCTCTTTGTCCTTTTCTAGGATGGAGATGCGTTGGCTGAGCTCGTTGCCCATCTGGGTGATCTCCTGGCGGAGCGTTTGGACGGTGGCTGCCACAGGTTTGCTTATGGTGTCGACGGCCTGAGCCAATTCGGCTCGGAACTCATTTCTCAGTTCGGCCTTGTCTTCGGTTCGGGCCTTGTTCATCTTGTACTCTATTCCCGATTCTAGGTCCTCTATCGAGGGAGTATGTTCCCTCGACGGGGTTGGTGTTGTGGTCGGTTTCTGCTGTTTTTGCAATTGGTCAATGAGATATTGGGGCTTCCTCTCCAGGGCTTGTTCCCTGGCCTGAGCTCTTCTGTCCCGTTCCTCCTGACGTCCTTCTTGCTCTTCTAGACGCTTCATGAGCACTTCATTCCGCTTCATCAGGTCGGCGCTTTGCCTTCTGAGGGAGGAGATGGTTTCCTCGTATCTCGAATTTCGCTCTTGTGTCGGCAGTGAGGGAAATGGGTCGGTTGTCGACTTGGAACTGGCTATCACTTCCGCCCAGCTGATCTTCTGCTGTTCTTGCTGTGGCTTACTTGTTCCATATTCCGAAGAGCTTGAACTTGTCTCCCTTGTTATAGATAGTTGTCGGCCTCCTGATTTACTTCTCTCCCTCACGTACAGGGGTGGGGGTCTTGGCTTGAGCCTTTTCTTGCACTCCTTGCTTGCCGTCTCGTGAGGTAGTCCGCATAGTTTGCATTGCAACTGGCAATCATGGTTTGGTTGTGCGTTCTGCACCCCGCACCGGTTGCAGATATGTTTCTCTGGGTTGGGGCATACGTCCTGCCGGTGGCCGATTTCTCCGCAGGCCTTGTAATACTATACCGATCTGCGGTATGGGCGGCAACGTGTGTACGAGCCGGCCACCTTCACATAGAAAGGGATGTGCGGACCTTCGAAGGTGATAACTGCTGAGGTGGATTTGCCGAGCATCCTCGCATGCAGGATGCCACAGTTATTGGCTGCCAGTAGTTCCGCAAGTCGTTTCTCCGTCGTACACGCAGTGATACCGTGCACGACTCCACGTACTGTTCCCGGGAGCGGTTTGATGTACGGCGTCATCTCGTATGTGGCCGCCCCAAGTTCGATGCCGATGATGAAACCGAGCTTCAGTGCGTAGTCCTCGTCTGCGGTGCTGGCAATTATAAGGTTCTGCTTACACTACGTTTGGATGGTTACATTCGCGCAAAATTCTTTGAAAGGGGAACCACTTGCCCTTGCAAGTCCTTCGGTGATCTTCTCGTCCGGCCAGCTGGACAGCTTCATGCGGGTTCTTGGTCGGTATACCACCTTGTAATCATTCTCTCGCAGCGGCGGCGTCACGCGTCGCGGCGGTGGCTTGCCGTTGGTTCGGCTTCCCTGATCTTGCTGCCGTTGGTGGTTGCTGTTTGCTTGCATGCTTGCTTCCACTCTCGGGTTGCTCCTCGCGTTCAGTCCTCCTTGCTGGTTCTGGGGGGTTTCCTTGCTTTCTTCCCTCTTGTATGCGGTCCTCGTTCGGCGCCTGCTTGTTTTTTCTTGCCTTGATTGCTTGGAACCATGGGCCAGCTTGACTCAGCGTCTTGCCGCTGTTCTAATCGAATTCCATGTTGCTCTGGACCGCTGTGGAGTATTGGCTATTGTTCTCTATTTCCATGTAGTGAGCACTGCCGTTCGTTTCCCCTGCCATTCTCGGTGCTCGCGACGTCATGCAGGCCCGCTCCTGGGGCGCGTGCGGCGTTCGGAGAACGGTGTTCGAATATGTCGAGGTGCTCGTTGCTCTGTTTGTCAAGGTGAACAAATCCACTGACCGCGGTAATTCTGGCGACTTTCGATGCCGATTGCCTTGTTGAGTTCAATGACACAATATCGTGAAGTTTGGTTAAGGTTAACCGCAATAACTCGCGATAAAAGCAGCAGCCAATGCGAAGCGCGTCCGCTCCACTTGGCCCCCTGGTGGCTTTTTCTGGATCGCAGACGATTCCAATATTTAGCTAAATGCAAATAGACTTCAAACACTTGAATGATTTCACTGGGCAATCGCTGTATTATTGGAACAGAAGTTTATGAATGTGAGAACGAAAGCTGAATTGTGCCGACTGTACACGAAGCTGAACCTTGAATTAGAGCCCCTACGGTTAGCTTCGAACGTGAACCGCAGTGGTAGCTGAGTGCCTATGACATTTCGCCACTGAGCTCGAGGTCGTGGGTTCGATTCCGGCCATTGGTGGTCATATGCCAATGGGGACGGAGTGCTGAAATGCTCGTGTTCAGTGCATGAACCCCAGGTGGGCCTGCTACGGTATGCCGTAAAATAATTCGTTATTCCGGTGCGTACAACTGCACTATTTACTTTTAATGCGACTCGCATTCCTTGAGTACTTCGGCCGTTTTAAGCCTTTCTGCCTATCTATCTATCTATCTATCTATCTATCTATCTATCTATCTATCTATCTATCTATCTATCTATCTATCTATCTATCTATCTATCTATCTATCTATCTATCTATCTATCTATCCATCTATACAATCATACTCCGACACACCTGCCCAAGTTGTCTACTAGCTTGGGTCACCTTGAATTTGCTCGTAGCCGTGAGGCTGTCGCGGTGATTCCATCGCCATCATTTCAGCTTCGTCATCTGACTCTTGTCATGCCTTCGTCGTCACGCCCTCTTCACCGAGCAAGGGGTCAAATATGCCCGATAACTTGAAACATAAGGTGCTTTTGGTCCTGTTGCAGCGATGATGGTTGGTTTGTCGCCCTTCCAGCTTTATCATCCGACTCTCGTCGTGCCATTGTCGTCACGCTATTGTAACACCGTCGTCATGCCTTCGTTGTCATACCCTCGTCGAGATGCTGCCGTGGTCGTTCCATCGTCCTTCCTCCACTTTCGCCATCCGACTTTCTTCATGTCTTCGTCGTCCCGCTATTGCCCTCATGCCATTTTCGCTATACAGTCGTCGCCATAGAATCGTCACGCCATCGTCATCATGCGGTCATCGTCATCCTATTGTCTCCATACCATGATTTTGCCAACGTCACAACTGAGTAGTCGTCGTGCATTCGTTTCCATACCTTCGTCGTGATGTCGTCGTGGCCGTTCAATCGTCGTTATTCTAACTTCGTCGTGCGACTGGGCTCGTGCTGTCTTCGTGACACCATCGCAATCACAGTCATACTGTTGTCGTCATGCCATTGTCGTCACGCTGTCGTCTTACCACCGTAATCATTCCAGAAATGTTGTCCCAGTATAGTTGTGCCATAGTCGTCATACCGCCTTCCTCATCCTTTTGTCCTCATACCATTATTATGCCATCATCATTGAGTTGCTGTCATAGAGTCGTCGGCATGCATTCGGTGCCATACTGTCCTCGCTATGCCGTCGCGGTCGTTCCATAGTCATGTTTTTTTTAAGTTCGTCATCCACTTGTCATGCTGGCGTCGGCATGCGGTCGTTGTCACACAGTGGCCGTCATCCGGTTGTCGTTGCACCATTGTCGTCACGCTGTCGTCTTTATACCGGCAAGCGAGTAATTTTATTGTAATTATGCGGCGGTCATTTAACTGTGATTCTGCGGCCATTTCCATGCAATCGCCCTCATGGTGTCGTCGTCAGACAGTCGTTGTCATGCATCCGTTGTCACACTGTCGTCGTAAGGTCCTCATGCGGTCGTTGCCGTGCGACCGCCGTCATTCCAGCTTCGTTATCCGGTTGCCTTCATCCTGTTTTCGTTATACTATCATCATCACTTCAGCACTGTCATCTCATTGTCGTCATGTCATCTTCGTACCTCCTTTGTTCCATCCACGTCACTCTATTTTTTCATTCCATCGTCGTAACTGCGCCGTCGTCATGGAGCCATTGTCGTGCCCTCATTCTCCTAGGCGACTTTGGCAAGGAAGTAGCATAGTAAAATTGGCCTATAGTGGATACAGGCTTTCTGGCTGATAGCAGTAGCAACTGAGATCTTTGATGACAACTACAGATTAGAAATAAACGAGATTAAGCAATATGCTTTGTCACAGTATCGCTTCAATGCAACTCGCATTGCCATTGGCAGCCATCTTGAAATGGGTTGTGGCGTAATTTTTTTTTCGAAGCTATTTTAGTTCTCAAGCTGAGGTCTTTGGCACCAACGATGGAGTTAATCGCACTTGTGCGCTGTCGGTCAAAGTGCCCAAGCCTCCTGGTTCCAGTTTTTGTCAAATGCGTCGTCTTCGCCATATTCAAGTCTATCGGGAGTGTTCGAACATCCAGATTCCCTCTCTCCTGAGCGATGCTGCAACACTCTAAACAGAACCGATTTCGAGAAGGCGGACACCTACAGCAACCACTCGTGATACTTTTCCGGCACAAGACGTGAGTCAAGTGAGAAATGTAGCCCTCGGTTCTGTGCAAGGAAAGGGCACGCCCTTGAATTTATTACTACCGTCGATGGGATGCATGAATGCTGTTAATGTCCGTGTCGTCCACCACGGCTCAACAGAGAAGTAGTTGTAGTGAACGGTGACGTCACGCACCATTCGTGAGGTACACCAAACGTGATGTGTTTCAAATGAGTACGCATCATTCTGCTTGTGGTCACTGACTTGATCTTTGGTAGAAGACTTTGATACAGTGTAGCTTCTAGTGAAAGTTATAAATTGCCGCTTAAATATTAAACAGGCTAGAAAAAAACGTCCTATAGGTATAAATTAACATGTGCACTTGAATCTGCCAATGTTCAACACGTTATGCTGTCTTAGATGTCTTTTGGGGTTGTTTGAAAACACGCGGAACCGATAGGACTGAAGCCGAATGAGATGTCTACAAGTTGCTTGAGGTTCATTTTTCATTTCGTTTAGCTTGTTTGTGGCATCAGTAACCACTTTTTTCATTGTCCCCATTTCAGGATACAAGGGTTGAAGCTCAGACTAGCACAACCAGAACCATGTTAGACAATCCCCTACTTTAACTCAATCGCACGCTCCCCATGTACTTAGTTCTGGCATTTCCCCTCGCATTACCTATTATCACGGTGCGGAGGCTTTACGATGCGCATGCATCGGTTTTGGCATTACAATCGAAATACGTTTCAAATTAGTAAATAAGTACGAAGCTTGCTTCCTCGCAACGCAAACATACGATGTAGTGATCGCGGCTACGGAGCATGCGGGTACTTAAACGCCCACCAAAATAGAGTAAATTGCACATATTAATAAAGAACAAGGACATTGCTCAAGTGAGTGAGTGAGAGAACTTCATTTGGTCCACAGAAGACGCAGGGGAGACCCCGCACCACCCGGCTAGTCCCACGTAGGGACCGCCAAGCCGAGCTTGACGGCCCGATCGCGGTCACTCTGGAGGGCCAGGGTTTGGTCGTTGAGTTCGGGACTGGTCAAGAACGCATCCTACCTAAACTCGCTGAAGGATGAGCCGATGGTTTCACATTTCCACAATACATGATCGAATCTTGCCGTTGGTTCACAGGCAACTGGAATATCTTTCGGGTATATTGCATGAAAAACCGCCAGTTTAGGATATGCACGGGCTTGTAAAAATCGAAGGGTCCCCGCCCGCGCCCTGCATAAGGCAGGGTGCGGGAGGGGGAATACTCGTCTTGACAGATAATACTGAGTGGTGACCTCATTGAACGTGAGCAAGGGTTCCCCGCGGGGCTGGGGGAATGCTGAGGCGGCGCGGTCAGTGAGTCCTCGCGCCCTCGTTAGGGTTAAAGGAAGAGCCCTCTTTCGACCGCAAGTGAGCGGGCAGCCAAGTGAGAGAATGGGGAGAGGTACTTTTGGCGCTTTGGATAATGCGGAGAGCCTGAGGGGGGACCATCCCGGTTTGGTAGGCCTTAATAGCTCCCTTGGAATCGCTATATATTGCTTCTCTGCGACCATCGAGAACAGCCAGCGCGACAGCAACGTGTTTGGCTACCACAGGCTTCGAAGTGCGTACCGTAGCGCAGCAAGTGAGCCTGGAAATGGAGTCGACGATTGAGACGGCGAATGCTTCTTGTTGGACATATGCCGCGGCATCCATGAAGCTTGCCTCAATGTGGTTGTTACGGACATGCTCGAGTAGAGCTGTACCCCTGGCCCAACGTCTGCCGACGTTGTTGGCAGGGTGCATGTTGCTGGAAATGGGCGCGATGTGCAGTTGAGACCTGATGTAACTGGGAATCCCCACGGCGTCGGGGCATTGGTCGACAGGGATGAGGCCCATCTCGTCGAGAATCATGCGGCCCGCCAGGGTGCCGGATACCTGAGCAACTATGGGCGCTCTTGCGCCTCGATTATTTCTGCAAGCATATTGGGCCTTCCAAGCTTGAACAGGTTTTCGATGGGAGTGCTTACAGGTAAGCCGAGGGCAAGCTTAATGACCTTTCTGATGAGGGAATTGAGCCTGTTCCTTTCTATAACATCCCAATTATGCATGGCCGCCGAATATGAAAGGTGACAGAGCACAAAAGCATCTATAATGCGTATGAGATTGTCTTCCTTGAGTCCTCGGTGCCTGTTGGCTATCCTCCGGATGAGGCTGAGAGCACTCGCCGTCTTGACGGTGATCTTTCTGAGTGCCGTTTCATTGGCACCGTTAGCCTCGATATACATCCCCAATATTCGGAGCGAGTCTACTCTGGGCACCGAGGACCCGTCACCAGTGAAAAACCGTATTTCGCTTTCGGACGCCGGTTTCCAATCACGAGGGCCGCCGCCTCTGGTTCTTTTCTTGTAGAGAAGTAGTTCCGACTTGGATGGAGAACATCTAAGCCCAGTGGGGCGGAGGAAGCGCTCGGTCGCATCATTGGCGCTCTGCATTGGCCGTCGCTCCCGCCGACGCACCAGATGGTGATGTCATGTGCGTAGATGGTATGGTTGATTCCTTCAGTCTTTGTCAGCTCCTTGGAAAGCCCGATCATTGCGATGTTGAATAATGTTGGCGAGATGACTGAGCCCTGAGGCGTGCCGCGTCAACCGAGGGTGATCTCTTGCGAGAGGGTTCCTTCGATATTGAGCTTCCCAGTTCTCTGGCTAAGGAAGGATCGGACGAAGTCGTAGGCCCTCTTCCCGAGCCTGAGGCCGGCAATAGACTGGAGAATGAATTTGTGCGAGATATTGTCGAAGGCCTTCTACAGGTCTAATCCAAGGATGGCTCTGGTATCTCCCGTGCTGCGGTCGATGATCTGATGCTTTATCAGCTTCATGGCGCCCTGCGTTGAGAGGCCGGCTCTGAAACCAATCATATTGTGGGTGTACATGTCATTGGTCTCAATATGCACCGTGAACCGGTTGAGCAGGCATTGCTCTGCGACCTAACCGACACAGGATGTCAGGGAAATTGGTCTCAGATTGTCGATTTCTGGTGCTTTATTGGGTTCGGGAATGAGCACCGTGCAGGCCGTCTTCCATTTTGTGTGGGGACCTGTCCACTGCGCGAGACTTCATTAATCTTTTCGGTAAGGAAGTCGATCGACTCATCATCTAGATTCTTGAGCATCCTGTTAGTGACGCCATCCGGGCCAGGGGCGGATTTGACGTGGAGGGGGAAGAGGACATCTTGGATCTCCGCCGCAGTACAGTCCTGGTCCAACTCCGGCACCTCCCACCCAGAGGGACACTAAAGAGAAAAAATGATTTCTTCTGCATCAGTAAATTACCTTTCTATGACACCAAAAAGACCACTCTTACCATGATAAGATGCTTGGTAAGCCAGAAAAATCACAAGAACAAAAGACGGGTGGCGACGCCTCCTTGAAGTTCTGCACCTGGTCGCTGTGACGTCATGGATTTTGATGGCATCTTGTAGGGCCTACTTAAGTATATAGCGGTACAGATTGACTACATTGTGTTCTAAAAGAACCAAATATTAAACATGGCAAGTTTGGGGAGCCTTTACTCAGCCAACGCGGCCCAAATACGAAAACACACTTTGGAATCCCTGACGTCACACTGACGTACCGGCGTTTTACATTCCTAACGTCGACTAAGGCTGATCGAGCAAGCAACATATTAATATGCAGGCGGTAAATGCTGAAGCTATCACGGCTTTCTCATCAGCGGGAGCGCACGATGTCTTCGCTTGCTACAAAACAATGAACAGCAGCACATCAATCGACCTTACATGAAAAATCCGGACGCCGACAAAAAAAAGAACAGTAGAGAAAAACAGGGTGCAGCGGGCAAATTGTATTGCTAATATTTACTTTGTTTTGAACACACTGTTCTAGAGCCGCATAGTCAGAACAGTCCTACAAGCTACACCGGGAATTGGGCTAGATGGTAAGCTAACATTGTTGGCGTATATATGCAGCGCGACACAGACGTGTCGTCCTTTCTTTGTACCGCGTCTGTATCGCTCTGCGCATATACACCGAAAATTGCACAAGTGAACAACCTCTCATGCCAGGCGTACGCATTTCAGCGTGTACAGGAGTGTTACTCGAGATAAATGCTGCTTTAGTGCACACAAGCCGAACTCACTTCTGTAAACAAGCGAATGCACCACGCATATCCTGGTCCCTTTTGGAGCCGGCCGGTCTCGTCCGTGCGCACGGCACCGCGTAAAAAGCTATGCCACCTTCCGTGCAGTTTGTGTAGTTTGGTGCGCTGCACCCCGTCATACTAGAGTACAAGTTTCAAAATGATGTGTTTCTTATCACTTCACCAAAGTCATTACCTTAATATCGTCGAATACAGTAGCTGCAACCCGGAGTCGATTGGTGCAACGCACGCTCGACGGTCCGCTGATTGCAATTTCGATGGCACTGACGGAAACGAGTCGGCGTCGCGCCGGTAAAGTTGGCTTAGCAGCGGCGCAGTTGAACATTTCACGCCATTTTGCACCACATGATAGCGCTCGGCGAACAGTGGTGCGAGCAGCGCCGTAAAAGTTATGCGCAACTCTGTTCCCTTCGGGAGCATATAGAGGAACACAAGTGCCGCGATGTTGTGCGCGCGAGCAGTGGGGTTACTCCGAGTGAAAAAGTTTCTTTGAACTGTGGCTGCTTGTTCTCTTAGAAACAAAACGGCGTGTTCTTTGCTCAGCGTGCGTGAGTGATACATCGCCATGTTCCGGGTCAGCCTCCTACAGTTGAAGCAGAGGCTTACGCTACATTTTCTTCTCTGTTGCCGCAAGAGTAGAACGGGCATTCTGCTCTCTCTCAGAAGGGCAGAGTGAAAAGCACATTTCACTCTCTCCTTGTTGACGGAGTGAACAATGCATTTCACTCCACTCGACATTTTGCAAGAGTAAAACAACGCTTTGAAGAGTACATTGGCTCCTTCACTCCTGCGATACCCTCCCTAATTTTTAGAGTGTAGCGACGAACCTCATTGCTGAAGTCAGGTTTATTTAGAATCGATAGTGATCATTCTGACACTTTCGTTACTGCAGCTACATATGGCGCACACAATCGGTGGTATCGATCCATTTTGTAATTGGCACTCGCTTGCCAAGGTCGCGCATGAGCATGAGTTGGACGCAGGGACGACGATGGAACGTCAAAGGCGGTGTGCCGACAACAGAGACATGAGCATTCTCAAATCATAATGATCGTATAAGGGCGAGTGCTTGAGAACAATGGTATAACGACGACGGCATGACGACAAAAGCATGACAAAGCTGGAATGACGATAATGACACGACGGCATGGCGAGAACGGTAGGACAACGGATGCATAACAGTGAGTGTCTGGAGACGACGCAGTGACGAAGATGGCATGACAACAGCGAAATATCAGAATTAAATAACGACAACATGATTATCATAGAATGAGAAAGAAGAAACGTCGAAGAAACGAAGGAGCACCGTCTTTAGACAGTGCTGTCATAGATCCGTTATCATACTGTCGTCGCCATGCTGACGTGATCGTGTAACTTGGCGTACTAGGTCGGCGTTAGATAGATAGATAGATAGATAGATAGATAGATAGATAGATAGATAGATAGATAGATAGATAGATAAGTAGATAGATAGATAGATAAGTAGATAGATAGATAGATAGATAAGTAGATAGATAGATAGATAAGTAGATAGATAGATAGATAAGTAGATAGATAGATAGATAGATAGATAGATAGATAGATAGATAGATAGATAGATTGAAAACGTCTGAAGAAGGCAAGAATGCTCCTCGCATTAAAATACATTTTTCCTGAAATGCGAGATAACGTTGTTTGCTTTGAGAATGAACAGCAATCCCACATGTTACAAAATAATTTATACTTATTTTGCGCTCATTCGGTGAAACAATGAGCATTTTCTTACTATTTGAATGTCCGCAAGTGTTCAGTTCTCGTACACGTTGTCTACGAGTTACTTTAACATATTGCTCATGATTGGAAGCGAAGTTTGCACTGTGCGCAACACTTTTCGTCTCTTAAGACACACAAGAAAGCTTCCCCTCTTTCATCCTCCAACACTTCTTCTCCAAATCGCGGATGTCGTTCATCGAAACACCCGTGTTGAAAACCAGAAACTCCCTAGGGGTCCACACCGCGCGTATTATATCGCACTCTACGACCTGCGACGCGCAACACTCACGAAGCTCGAGCCGTGTATGGCCCCTGGCAGACTTGTCTAGAACATCTAGCACGGTGTTCAACCGGCTTACGGCCTCCGCTGCCTCAGCGACAACGTCCAACTTGGCGCGAACAAGCCTCGGCAGTGTGATGAGCATCCTAAGCAGCATGTTTCCCCCGCGAACGCCGTATACAGCGACACTTTTCAGGTTCTTGCACTCACGCAGCAAGTTGAGGATACTCTGGGTGAGCGTTTTGGCACTGATGGCGACATGACGAAGCTTCTCCCCGGATTTTTGAACTACATGTTTTATTTGGTGCTCTTCCATGTGGAACTGTTGAACCTCGAAGCGTTCCAGTTCTCTCCGCGTTCTAAACCGGGAGTCGAACCACCCGGTGCCGCACTCCACATTCACTGAAATGATCCGTAGCTTGAGGAAAGTTTGAAGTACTTGAGCTACCGTCACGACGTTCTCGTCCCAAACGCTGTCTATCTTGAGCGACTCCAGGTTTTTACGTGCCTTAGGCACGTACAGAAATCCGCCTGTGTACATTCGAGTTACCAAGATGCATCTCAGATGCTGCAGTGATTCGAGGCACCCCCATGTGCTTCTATAGCGTATGCGATCCGAGTTGACATCCAGTCGTTCAAGCAATGGACAGCTGGCGCATAGATGGCGAAGAATGCCGTCCTCGATGCAGAGTTCTCGCGAAGTCGACGATACTTTCAGGCGTTTTAAGCTCCGGCGAAGGCGTACGTCATCTGGCAGCAGCGTGTCCTTTCCACTCAACGCCACTGCGGCAAGGGAGTCACAGTTTCGAAGAATGAGTGGCATGCTGTGATGCGAGAGCGTACGGCAAGGTACCACCAGCTCTTTCACCAGTTTAAAGTGCGTTGAGCAAGAAGCGATGTCTTCGATGTAGATGGTTCTGGAGACATCAAGCTTGCGGATCAGGGTGGCTCTGTTTAGGACCTCGTGCACCTGCTGCTCACTTCTATGCACGTCTCTCCAGAGGGAAGGGCCGAAGGCCAACCTCTTCCATCGCTCACGCACCTGGGATATTGTCGGGAGGCAGAGTTGCGGAAGGTAGGCGAATACCTTGAGGATGAGGTCTACTGGGAGATCGGCAAAGTGGAACATGGCCGCGCTGATTCAGCGTTCTTCTTCTACTTTTTCTTTCGACTCCTAGCGGCTTGATTCAATCAAATGTTTGTTAGAAGAGCGACATTTCGGTGTTGTAATTCCTGAATCAGTAATTAAACTATGAATTGTCAGCGATGTGCCAAGAATGGCCACTTTCACTAGATCTTGTTGTGTTCTTCATTCCTTCATTCTTTGTGAAAAAATTTACTTTCTTCTTTTGAAGGAGTAGTGTGTGAAGAGCCCAGTCAAACCCGTTTATGCTGATATCCCTTTATGAAGCGTTCGTTGATTCCATATACGCGCAATCTGATATCAAATTTATGCAATATTTGATTAATAAAATGCGTATAAAATTTTCTAAGCTTGCTTCTGTTTAATTTTTTTAGTTTTCCTATATATACCTGCTTTCTCAGGTGAGACGATATTCGGTTAGGCGAACGTTCTTTTGTCCTGGAATCGTGTGCCCAATAAAGGGCGTACGCGAACCCACGTAGGCCTTAAAGGTCGTTGTTGCTGCTCTCGATTTAAATAACTCCTACCTACGAGGGGCTAGCGGTTTCGCATTCTTTTCTTCATTATTTTCGAGTGGCCGCTGGCAAGGCACATCTCGGAGCGCAGCTACGGAGCTTGAATCCGCGTATGGCGCATGCGATGGGGATGATGATGGGCCCAGATATTGAAAGATACCGGCAACGGGGGATTGGACCTAATGCGGGAGGTAGAGCAATAAGAAAAGGATGGAGACAACAATGACAGCAACAACAACGGCTACTACTACTACTACTACTACTACTACTACTACTGCTACTACTACTACTACTACTACTACTACTACTACTACTACTACTACTACTACTACTACTACTACTACTACTACAATGATACTAATAAAAATATAAGGATAATAGCTCATTATTATCTAAAATATTTAATAAATATGCTTGTTTAAAACCAGAAGTATAAGAAGGGCGTGTTCTTTGCAGTCAGCCTACTATAGAAAAAGCCGGACTTGGAAGCTTGAAAATGAAGCGGTAAACAAAAAGAAAGAAGATTAGAGAAACTGAACACTCCGCGGTAGAGATTAGCAATACTTTAACGACGGCACGACCTTTCGGTTCGAAGGGGCCGGCGCAAGCAATGGCTACTGGGTGCCGGAATTGGAAAAAGAAAAGTTATGTCGACTCTTTCAAGGAATTGCATTTTGTAATTTTGAAATACGGGAAGTAATCAGAACTGTGTTAGCATACCATGCACTTTTCTGGACGCTGATGAAGTTACGATTAATCGTGACCATTTTCAGAAATCCAGGCAATAGCTACATGAGGGGGGTCGTCGTGCCTTCATGTGGAATTTAGATGGCAATGTTTTGAAGAAGCCGCAAGAAAGCACAAGCGATCTTTACTGCGACATTGCCTTGTCCATGCTGCCTGGAAGTAAGTAGAATATATGGTTTGGGTAGCATGGCAGCATTGCCTCTCATCTAGTATTATTTATTTACCTTGTTAAAGGTGCAGCGGTGGCGTAGAGGTAGAACACCCACCTCGCGTGCAAGAGGTCCGTGGTTCGAATCCCGGTGCCGCGAAATTTTCCACCGGATAAAAAGAACCGCGCGTTGATAAAATTGCATCAAAAGGCGTGGAGTGCGGCCTGATCTCGGTGACCAGAACCGGTAACGCACTCCCTCACCAGAGCAGGATTGGCCACCCTGGTGCAGTACTTGGCCACAACCTCCTATATGAACACAACAATCAAACCCCGGCCCTCAGTCCCTAGCAGCTGCGAAGAAACTGACCACGGTGGCGGACAGACCTGCGACGCAGCAGAGGGTGCTAAGAATCCTTGGCTGGCAACGTTTAACGCTAGAACGTTATCTAGTGAGGCGAGTCTAGCAGTGCTATTGGAGGAATTATAGGGCAGCAAACTGGATATAATAGGGCTCAGTGAAGTTAGGAGGCCAAAAGAAGCATATACAGTGCTAAAAAGCGGGCATATCCTGTGCTACCGGGGCTTAGCGGAGAGACGAGAACTAGGAGTCGGATTCCTGATTAATAAGAATATAGCTGGTAACATAGAGGAATTCTATAGCATTAACGAGAGGGTGGCAGGTCTTGTTGTCACACTTTATAAGAGGTGCAAAATGAAGGTTGTACAGGTCTACGCCCCCACATCCAGTCATGATGACCAGGAAGTCGAAAGCTTCTATGAAGACGTGGAATCGGCGATTGGTAGAGTAAAAACAAAACACACTATACGGATGGGCGACTTCAATGGCAAGGTAGGCAAGAAGCAGACTGGAGACAAGGCAGTTGGGGAATATGGCATAGACACTAGGAATAGCACGAGAGAGTTATTAGTAGAGTTTGCAGAACAGAATAATATGCGGATAATGAACACCTTCTTCCGCAAGCGGGATAGCCGAAAGTGGACGTGGAGGAACAACCTTACAACAGTGCAAACTGAACTCGATAGCGGTCGAGCGCAGCCGCACCCTTGGTGTTAAACGTATTAAGCGCAAATACGCCGTTTCTTTATTACTCTTCAAGCACGCTCCGTAGCACAACGATAGCTATTTCAGGCGTAACCAGACTCGGACGAGCACATTTTGCATTTGTAAAGTGAACGTAGTGGGTATCTGACGACGCATGTTTAACTTCATTACTGGTTTATTTGTGAACATTTTTTTTTTCAACGCGAGGAAAGAAAGCCGAAACAAGGACATCCGTAATACGGCTCCAAAGTGATACAAAGCCGAAGCCATCAAAAGCATAGCGCCATTTTGCAGTGTGCAATAAATGTAGAGCTGTGCGCCTTGTCGGTTTCGGCCGGCAGCGGCGTGGTGGCCGTTCCTAGTCTGCGGTGTCGGGTATTCATCGGCGGCGGCGCACGGCCATGTCTCGTTGGCGGCGTGGAAACCGAAACTACAAATTTAAAAAAGCCGTTTCGCTACTTCCTTCTTTGCTAAACTGGTTCAAATCCTCGCCTTCCCATTTGGCCACATTTTGCGCGACATTTCTCTTGGCAATTCACAAACGTTTCGTAGGCATGCGCGCGCGGACGCACGCGCATATACTACTGGCAAAAGGAGGCCTCAGGAAAGCATCTGAAATTATAACAAAGCTGTACTGTCAGGACAAACAGAGTTCTTACCGATCCTAGTAACGAACAGCCTGTCGCATTGAAAAATCTGCAGTTATTTTGAATTGAAGAGAAAATAGCAGCACCAGTATCACATTCGCTGCTGATGACACGTCGTTGAAAGCATTGCAGACAGCTTGTATATATTCAAGATTGGCTAGCGCTTCAGGTATATTAGCAATAATCATTTTAAGTATGGTACAATGCTGTACCGGGTGTCGGGCGATGTGGCACCACAGAAATTTTCGTAGCGGTAAAGCGGCTGCATGCACGAACGTGAGAGGAACAACGCTTTAAGTGATGAAGCAACATACATTTAACGTGTATTCGGCAACAAGTCAGAAACACATTGGTTAACAATCGAAGCCGATGAATATCGTATTATTTTTCGCATAATGTTTATTTTCACACTTGCTGCTATTTAAAGGCATGAATTTGCTGCAAGCTTTATATAGCAAAACTTCCCCGCAGGGGCGCCTGCGTCAGCAGGCGTTTGGTGTGTTGCGACACCACGTACCCGAGCACACGAGGGTTGGACTCTCCCGCGTGTAGCCGTGCGCGGCTTAGCCGTGTCTGGGGAAAAGGGGATCCTGGGGGTTGAGCCAATGCGGGGTGTTTGGACCTTTACGGCCCCTCGGCGGCGGCAACAACGTGAAGCAGAGGCCCTTTGGCCTCTGCTTCACGTAGACGGCACCCCCGGACTGACCCACCCGGGGGAAATCGGTAGTTGCCTTTTCCTGTCTCTCTCTCCCTCCAGCCTTCGTCTTTCTCTCACTTTTCATCTTTCCTGTCTTCTCCTAGCTTCCGCTTACTTCCAATTTTTCCAGGCAGCAAGGGTTAACCTTGTGTGAATAGCCAACTTAGGTTATCTCATATTTGGTTATAGTGATAACGTACAGCTGGCGCTTACAGGACCTGTTTTTTACAGTCCCTGTAGCGTCCCCTTGTAGGGCTGCACGGTGGGTGGCTGGCGTTATTGCCGAAAATTACATTATTCTATGGCTACTTCCTTCCCTCCCCTCCCAGATCGCCCTCAGAAAACAGGGCGCACCGAAGATGTATTTCAGTCTTTTGGACGACAAAGACCGAACTTGCCACGATTTCACGTCATTCATTCGGAAAAGTCAGATAAACTAGTACGCACAATCTCCCCATTTCTAGTTTCGAAGTCTTTAACTGAGGCTCTTGGTCCAGTTTACAAGGCATCAAGGATGGCAAGTGGAGATCTCCTTTTGGAGCTCCGTGAACTGAAACAATGGGAAAAGTTACCCAATCTAGTGTCTTTTGGGGACTTTCAAGTGACAGTGACTCCGCACCGCACTATGAACACTACACGCAGCGTTGTCTCAGATGGTGACCTGCTTCAGCTGACAGAGGCAGAGCTCATAGAGGGCTTCAATGAGCAAAATGTTGTTAATGGGAAAAGAATAAAGATGAGGCGTGATGGTAAAGAAATTGCCACCAAACACCTAATTCTCACCTTCAATTCAAGTGTCCTGCCCAAATCAATCGAGGCCGGGTTCATCAAGCTCCGTGTTAGGCCGTACGTGCCAAATCCGCTCCGATGTTTCAAATGCCAGCGCTTCGGCCACAGTTCGCAGAGCGGCCGGGGCCCCCAAACATGTGCGAAATTCAGTGCCCACGAACACACCACTGAAGCTTGTGCAAACGCTCTCCACTGTGTAAACTGTGATGGGGAGCACGCAGCGTACTCGCGGTCGTGCCTATCCTGAAAAAAAGAAAAGGAAATTGTTACAATCAAAGTCAAGGAAAACATAAGTTTCAAGGAGGCACGCAGATGGGTTTCATACCTGCCCAAGAAAACCTTTGCCGATGTGACGCGTCAGGGGGCAGCGTCACAACGGCCTCCGGCGGCTGTCCGACCCACAAGCAGTGAGTCGGCAGTTACGCCGTCTGCCCCCACGGTGGTTGCAGCTAGCGCTGCTCCGCCAACCGAGCAGAAGGGACCTTCGACCCCGAAGGTGGGCGCAGCCGAGGCTGCCCCAACCTCCCCCCCCCCTTCCAGCGCTGGCAATGGCCGGCGCAGCCAAATCCCTCAAGGAGCCCCATCACCCTCCGGGCTGGTGGGCGCAGTGGTCTTGCCCTCCGAGGCGGGATCCTCCCTGGTAACTTCTCGCTCGCAAGAGCACGTGTCCGGCGCCTCACAAGAGGCAATGGACACTACACCTATCCTCAAGGCGCACCAAGCGCCAAAGGGGCGGCGAGGTTCTCTCGAACGCTTCAAAAAAGGCCACATCCCCGTTACAGGGCCTCGAAAGAGCTCTGTAATCTAAGGCATCACTTCCGTTTCCTTACACACAGCACCAATTTGCTTTTAAAATGGACACAAATTATTCAATGGAATGTTAGAGGCCTTCTTAGGAACCTCGATGATGTGCAAGAACTCATCCACAAACACTATCCAAAAGTGCTGTGTCTACAGGAAACACCTAAAACCACAACACACAAACTTTCTCCGACAGCATGTTACTTTTCGCAAAGATCGCGATGATGCAATCGCGTCATCGGGCGGTGTTGCAATTGTAATTCAAAAGAACATAGCGTGTCAACATTTACAGCTACGAACAGCCCTTGAAACAGTGGCGGTTCGAGTTGTGTTGCTGAACAAGCTAACCACTATTTACTCGCTTTATATAGCCCCCCATTACAAACTTAGCAAACATGAATTTCAGACCTTTATAGATGAATTGCCAGAACCTTATATTGTTGTTGGCGATTTCAATGCACACTACTACCTGTGGGGCGACCCTCGTGTAGATGCGCGAGGACGACTTGTTGAACAATTCCTGTTCTCTTCTGGTGCGTGCATTCTGTGTAAGAAAGAACCCACATATTATTGTCTTGCCAACAAAACCTTTTCTTCAATTGATCTCAGCATAGTTTCTCCTTCTATTCTGCCTAAACTCGAATGGGAAGTTACAAACAATCCTTACGGAAGCAACCACTTCCCCATACTGCTACGAACACCTCAAGAAAACGAATATCCACCACAGGCTCCCAGGTGGAAGATTGACACAGCAGACTGGGAGAAATTCCGAAACTTAACTAGTATATCATGGGATGACATGTCTTCTTTAGAAATCGATGCTGCTGTGGAGTACTTCACAGCCTTCATAATAGATGCCGCATCTAAATGCATACGTGAAGTGAGTGGTTCGGCATGCAAACGGCATGTCCCGTGTTGGAACGATGAATGCAGAATCGGACGTAAGAATCAGAACAAAGCGTGGGGGTTACTACGCGCTTCCCCCACTGCAGAAAATCTTGTCAACTTTAAAAAAGTAAAGTCCAAAGGTAGGAGAACCCGCCGCTGGCCAGAAGAGAAAGCTGGCAGAAGTATTTATCCAGTATTGACTCGTTTACAGGTGAGGCCAAAGTCTGGAACAATGTTAATAGGATTAGAGGGCGGCAAACATATTCACTCCCTCTGGTAAACACACAGGGCGATACACTCCAAGACCAGGCAGACTCACTTGGGGAGTATTTTGAGAGCGTGTCAAGTCCAACAAATTATTCACAATCCTTTCTCAAATACAAACAAATAGAATAACGTAAGCCATTAACCAGAAAAAGTCGAGAGAATGAGCCTTACAACCGTCAGTTTAGTATTGCCGAATTTAGAGCTGCCTTGAGCGCATGCAAGAGCTCCGCACCAAGATCGAAAGAATCATGTATGAAATTCTCAAAAACTTACACAGTCATACGCAAGTTACACTACTCACACTTTTCAACACCATCTGGGATGCAGGGTACCTTCCAACCGCATGGAAGGAAGCCATTGTGGTCCCTGTTTTGAAACAAGGCAAAGACCCTTCCTCAGTGGCAAGCTACCGCCCGATAGCACTCACAAGTTGCATTTGTAAGGTGTTTGAAAAAGTGATAAATCGGCGACTCATTCATTTCCTTGAACAGAGGAAAATGCTTGATCCTTATCAGTGCGGCTTCCGACAAGGGCGCTCCACAACCGATCATCTCGTACGTGTTGAAGGGAATATCTGGGACGCATTTATACATAAACAGTTCTTCCTATCGATATTTCTCGATATGGAAAAGGCTTATGACACAACGTGGTGTTACGGAATCTTAAGAGCCCTGTCAGAAATGGGCATCCACGCTTTCCGGGTAAAAGTCGGCAATGCACTCTCACGTCCTTTTACGCAAGAAACGGGTGTACCCCAAGGAGGCGTGCTCAGCTGCACGCTCTTTATCGTGAAAATGAACACGCTTCATGCTTCATTACCACCGGCCATCTTTTACTCTGTCTACGTGGACGACATTCAAATAGCTTTCAAATCTTGTAACCTCGCAGTCTGCGAGAGACAGGTACAGCATGGCCTGAACAAAGTGTCAATGTGGGCAGACAGGAATGGATTTAAGATCAATCCTAACAAAAGCTCTTGTGTTCTTTTTACAAGAAAGAAAGGACTTATCCCAGATCCTTGCATAGAACTGCGTGGACAACAGATACCTGTAAACAAAGAACACAAATTTATAGGTATCATACTTGACTACAGACTCACTTTCGTCCCCCACATTAAACATGTTAAAGAAAAATGTCTAAGAACAATGAACATAATGAAACTTCTATCCCAGACTATATGGGGTAGTGACAGGAAGTGTTTATTGAAACTCTATAAAAGCCTCATTCGTTCACGACTAGACTATGGTGCCGTGATTTATCACTCTGCCGCCCCGAGCGCGCTAAATATGCTAGACCCAGTCCACCATCTAGGAATCCGACTGGCCACTGGCGCTTTCAGATCGAGCCCCATACAAAGCATATATGCAGAATCGAATGAGTGGTCACTTCATCTCCAGAGAACATACATCAGCCAAACATATTTTCTGAAAGTCCACTCTAATCCTCAACATCCGTGTTATACTACCGTTAACGAGATGACATATGCTAAACTCTTTGATAATCGTCCATCCGTAAGACAGCCTTTCTCGCAACGTGTGAGGGAGCTTAGTCATGAAATGCATGTCCCACTCCTCGAGCTTCGCCTAATTCATGCAGCCAAGCTGCTACCTCCTTGGGAGTGGCAGCTCATACAATGCGATATATCTTTCATGCAAGTTACAGAACACGCTCCAGAGATTGAAATCCAAATGCATTTCCGGGAACTCCAGCACAAACACTCCTGCACGGAGTTCTATACAGACGCATCGAAGTCACACGACGGGGTGTCCTATGCAGCCGTCGGTCCATCCTTCTCGGAATCCGACGTACTGAATCCGGAAACTAGTATCATTACGGCTGAGGCCTACGCAATATTGCCGACAGTTAAGCATATAAGAAAATCAAAGCTAAAAAAATACAGTTATATATACGGACTCCCTAAGTGTTGTGAAATCTTTGATATCGCTCTGTAAGCACAAAAATCCTGTTATAATTGAACTCTATTCCGTCTTATGTAAAGCATATGTATCTAACCAGCGTGTGATTATATGCTGGGTGCCTGGCCATAGGTACATCCAGGGTAACGTTCTAGTGGACCAGATGGCCACATCAATTTCATTACATGCAGTGAATCCTACTGCTTCGGTCCCTGTCACAGACCTGAAGCCTTTCTTAAGAAGGAAACTGCGAAAGCACTGGAAACGTATATGGGACGCAGAAGTAAATAACAAACTGCATGTGATAAAGCCGCAGTTAGGTTCTTGGCCCTCCGTAACAAGATCACGGCGAACAGATGTCCTATTCTGTAGCCTCAGAATAGGACACACATTTGGCACGCATAACTTTTTACTCACTGAAAATGATCCTCCCACCTGCGGTAGATGCGGGGAGAGGCTGACCGTCCTCCACGTCCTCCTGGAGTGTCGGGCAGCCGAATCTGAGAGAAGGAAAGATTTTTCTCTAGCATTCCAGCAGCACATCCCCCTACATCCCGTAATGCTACTCGGCCCAGAACCTTTATTTGACACCAACGCAGTCCTAAGTTTTCTGAAGGATGTTGTCTTGCTTGTTGTTAGCCCCACATGTTCGTAGCGGGTCCTCTCTTCAGAGGATGCCGCTGTGATAGCTCTTTCGTATAGCACATGCCTCTAGGCCCTTGTGTTTCAAGGGCTCTGGCGAAGGAGCAGTGCTCCAAGTGATTTTACCATCTTATATATTTTATATTTTTCCTCATTCTTCTACGATGGATTTTAATGTTCATAGTATTCGTCATTAGTCATCGCCATAATTTTATAGCACGTAGATTTTACGCACTTTACAGCGACTATTTTTAGGCCCCCTTACAGCCAAGTCACATCTTCTTCACAGAACTCATTCCACCGCGAAATCACTAACACTGTCTTGGCGCTCTTTGGCCACATCTGGCCCTTGCGCCACTAAACCACACACATTCATTCATTCATATAGTAAAACTTACTAGGCTTACAAAACCTGGGTGTGTTCTGTGGTGAATTTGCAGTATTGTTACTGGATTTTCCATTTTGTATCTTGTGTTTTATGGGCAAAAGGTTCCTTTCATTTGTATATTTATGCTAGCGCTTACATTTGGCAAGCGGAAGCGAGCTCATTTCAGAGTCGTTCCTCCCAATGATTTGCATATGAACCCAAGTTAATGCAGCCTTGGATATTGTAATGTGCGTATAACAATATTAAGTAAATAGAGCTGTAGTTGGCTTAATCGATATAGGATATCTTGTTGCAATAGTGGAAGGCTATTTGTTATTCTAATGCTTCCATGCAGAAATACATTTTTCCTTTACCAATAAACTCTGAAGTCGTTGCATTGAATATAATTGATTGTGGTGTATACTTCTATTATAATTTTTTAAAATTCGTTTGTCGTGTATCAGAGATGAGTTTATCTTCTTGAACGAAACAATATTGTGTGACGTACTCCTCTACTGCTGTTCTGCATGTTTTTTGTAATCTTGAAATGTATTTTATTTTATGTATTCAAGGAGCGGCAACAACCACAGGAAGTAGCCATCTTATCCAGCACGTTATGGGTAAGACAAATTGTAGCAGGAACGATGGCATATCTTAGCAGTATGGGGCTGTTTGTTGTAACATTTGTGTCCTCATTCCTGACTTTATTCATTTTATTATTATTGTGTAAAGCGTAATATGTTTACTTAGAGACAGAGTAATCGTGCTAAGACAAGACATGACTTGAGGAGACAACACAGACAAGCCTCATTTGTCCGTGCCTCAATGTTGCACAGTTACTCTGTCTTTATCTACCCACAAGCCCAGATTTCCGATCTACTACGAACTTTGTACGCTCATCCTCGTTATCGAAACCCGGAAGAATGACGGACTTCTGATGACAGGTCTATGTAGTTCCACTGTGGACGCATTGGAAATATTCCCGCGATTGTCGCAGTTCTTGGAACTCGCCGCCTTGGCCGAGCTTTCGATATACCAGGCGCCCGCCTCGTAGCCCCCGCCAACTTACGCAACTCGAAGAAGAAACGATTCCAACATCTCTGCTCACACGACCAAGCCGTTCCCCTTCGCCATGTCTTTCCCCTTCGCCATGTCGCCACGTCTTTCCCGCTCGCCTCTGCCTCGTCGCGCCTCCATTTCCTTCTTACTCACGCCGCTCCTCTAAAAACTAACAGGTGCAGCGACGAGAGGTGAGCCCGCCATGACGACCTGGCCCGAAATTCCTCTGCTTACACTGCCTGGCCATCACAACCTGATCAACGTGGGCGTGGACGGGTTACCAGTAATAGCTCTAACTGACACAGGAGCGCATATATCGGTTATGAACTCGAACCTCAGTAAGCGTCCAAAGAAAGCCCTAACTCCTACCACGCTCTCTGTCGTTCGCGTCGCCGACGATGAAACGACGGTGGGATGTGTATCGCCCGCGTCACTGTAACCGGACGCCATATTTATGTTTTATGTCTTGGAGCAGTGCCCACACGAAATCATCGTAGGCCTTGATTTTCTGTCTGCACATTAGGGCGTTATTGACTACTCCACGGGTGTTGTCCAACTCGCGCTACCGCATGCCGTTCACCCGCCTGATCCAACGCAGAGTCGACTATGGTCCACGCATTACGTCCGCCTACCTCATCGAGCGTAATCGCATTACGTCTGCCTACCTCATCGAGCGTAATCTGCCCTTTCACCCGATCCACCTGTCGCCGACGGCGACTACGTCGTGTCGCCCAACGCCACCATCTTCCTGTCACAGAAGGTCGCATTCCCAGACGCGGTCGTCCGCCTAAAAGGCAGTGCCACCTGTCTTCTTTTGGTGAATTTCAGTCTCTGCCCTCAAGTGCTACCTCAGGGCATATCTCTTGAAACCTTGGGCCCGGCTTGCGACAACCATATCTCTGCCTTTGCTGCGTCGCCTACCTCTGTTGGTTCGGACCCTAAAACCCCAGTATTAGAACATTTCGCGACAATGATCGCTCCTTACTTTCCGGCCCACCATGTGACGCACTTCGTTGCATTCTTGTATAGTATAGGCACATTTTCGATCTCGATGACCAGCCAGTCGGTCAAACGTTCGTTGTGAAACATCGGATATACACCGGAGACGCCAGCCCGATTCACCGACGGTAGTACCGCGTCCATATAGTAATATAGTAAACGTAAAGAGTGGATACTCCCGTAGGCACTTGCGGCCGACTTTGGCTCTCAGCGCACCTAGCGAAATCGGCGAAACGCACCAGCCTCCAAGATAGTCGCCGCACGCCGCCGAATCTCGGAGGCCATGACTTTAGTTTCGTTTCTTTTATTATTTTTTTTTACCCATACCGTTGCTTAAATCTAGTGATTTCTTGCAGGAGCTTGTGCCGCCGTTTATATGTTGCGACGACGAGCCCGCAAATGTGTTTCACTTTTTGTTAGTTTTATTTAAAGTTATATTAGCTGTTTCAAGCTGTAACTTAGCACAATAGTCATGCCTACTGTTGAGGAAGTAGAACTTCGCCGCTTGTGATATTGCACGTCTAGTAACTCGCGCCAAAAGAAGTATCGTAAACATATGTGCCATGTCCCTTAAATATAAATCAACTTGCTGCCCAGCCAAGAACACGCAAATGGCAGACAATTCATTGCATCAAGATTCTAAGAGGCGGATACAGGAAAACGGGAAGAAAGTACGAAATGCAAGGAGTACGGCTGTGATACGGCGCACTTTTAATCGCGATCAAGCCCGATCCGATTTGAATTTCTTGGCCACGATTGCTTTTTTTTTTTTTGCGCAAGCTACCCGAGGTAGCCAATCGCAGTCGAGAATTTCGATCCGGATCGAGCTTGATCGCGATCAAAAGTGCTCGTGTGACACCGATATAATGGAGAATAGTCGGAGATTAATGGCGTGGTGTCAATAACTTTACACAAGAAAAACACATACAAGTCGTGTTGCAACTATTCAGATAATGAAAAAAAAATACTCCCCAGACAAGCGAGCAATTAATTTGCTCAAAATAGGATTGTTTTAGAAGGAAAAAAAATGTGGCACTTTTTCTTGTATTTCTACGAAGGAGGGTGAATTAAGGTAGCAAAATTGTGTGAATTGTTGCGTGCCAAAATAAAATGGCTACAAAAATAATTGTGCACGCACCCACATCCTCATCTCGAACGTGTGAGCCAGTGCGTACTTCATTAAACAGCTACGATTAAGCACTTTGTGTTGGGGGTGTTCACCTGATGTCTTCGAAGCCTTGCAATTGTCTTCTGATACTTGGAAATTTGCCCTTGAATATGCATGATGTCCTTTGGCTGTAGAGTGTATTTTGAGGAAATAGTGAAGATTCCTGCAATACGTAAAATGACGGGCAGAAGGTAAGCAATACTGGAGGCTTCAAAGCTATATAATGTAGACGCTATGTTCCTTCGTATAAACAATACTGGAGCCTTCAAAGTTTTATAATGGAGATGCTGCGTTCCTTCGCGTAATGCATATTTTTTTCTGATCTAAGGTCAAGAAAGTGCTGTTATAAATGCTAAGGAGAAGCTTTCTACGGTAAGGACTCCATACACAATTAAAACACGAAAACACATATCTTAAGCCCAATGAAAAACAGCTAACAACGCTCGAGCGCACATAGCCTGTTACAGAGGTTGAGAAAGCGCGAATTATTTCCATACTGAAATATTGCACGTGTACCGCTTTAGAAATAGCTGCATTTCTTTTGCAAATGTGGAGCACCATACTTTTTCAGAAGACGCTGCGCGTAATATAAAGCGCTCTTTACCGAATGGCGTGTGATCATTGGCCGCGTTTCTTAACGAACCATTTTATTTTCTAACTTCGTCATTGTATCGAACGTGCCTCACAGCTCGGACGCTGCCGCGTCGCTGTTATCGCTTGCATCACAACTCATTGCTGCACATGATTAAAAAAAGAATGCGAAATGAAAGTCAGCGTAGCAAATGGCCAGCGGCTGTCTATGGTTTCAAGGCCGCCGTCACTTGTAAATGCGGCTAACAGTGACATAACGAAATACGAAGAGAATAAGTATTTAACCACGTGCAAAAGAACTTCCTGTGGCCTTAGCATGAAACGGCGACGAAGCAGTAATGCCAGACGCTGGCAGAAGAACCCAACAACTATCCTCGGGCGCATTTTACAAAAAGAGCCCGGCGATGGGGCCTGGCTACAAGGTATACGTAAACTGGTAGCGCAGCTTCCATAGAAGCCCACATGTCGAGCAAATGGCGGCTCGTTGCAACCGTCGCCATCTACGTATCGGGGGGTCAACTAACGGCAAGGAAAAAAATAAAAGAACGAAAAGTTACGGGACAACCAGAAATGGCAGTGACGTCAAGGTCTTACGCTGCTTGACGCGAATGTCTGAATTTCTTTAGCGTCCGGCATTGCAGCCGCTACACCAGAAATTATTTTTTTTTCTTTTGAGGCAGAGGCGAGCTTACGACTCGCCTCAGCTGAAGCGCCAGCGTGTCGTTAACCTATAATAGCGGCGTATGTTCTAATGTGAACATAATTATATAGGCTCTTATTGACGGCTACTGCCCCAGTAGGTTCCTTAGGAAGGTGAGCGAACAGGATCGAAATAAATGACAGTGCCACAAAGGTTTCAAAAGCAACTTCACTATTATTGACCTAGATTAATGCAACCAATATAATTGACCAAACAGAACACGTTTCAATGGATGATAAGTACTATGCCCAGCGCACAGTAGTAATGTGTGGCAACATATGCGAAACCTTTTCACAGAATCATTCGCAATACCGTGCAACAACGTGTATTCGTATACAACAGCTATCAGACAACATTGCCCGACATTATCATTTAGAAGACGTTCGACTTACTAATTTTATTGCCCGTCGGACACTCGGAGCCCGTGTGACGGAGAGTCAACGAACACAGCGGGACGCTTTTTCGCAGAGCGTTCCGTATTTATCGTCACGAGCAGAGAGAGTGCGTCGGATGCCGCAGCATGAACTTGCACGATAACAAAAAACCTGCAGTCACACCTCTCGTCAAAGAATGCCGCGCGCTAGGTCAGGCAAAATTTGAAGTGAAGCGCATGCCCCACTTTGAACCAACACGCAAGGAAAATAAAGAAAAGTCGGATGAAACCACCGCGTTCAAGTGAGCAACGCCATTCGCGCACGAGATGATAGCTGGTTTGCACAGTCTTGCCAAACCTTACGCCACAATCACTGGTTGGCAGAGGTCGTCAAGAAAGTCCTAATAAATTGTGAAATAGAAAACATTAGGGTCTGTTATTTTAGTACAGCAAAAATATTTGAAACGGTATAGTTCCTCGTATGACAGTATTCTGATTAAAAATTGCACGCCTGTCAAGCTGCTAGCCGAAGCCACAGCCACACTTTTCTTTGTGTGCTCTGCCACCTAGAGGTATCTGCGAAGCTCCATAGCTCGGCCCCGAAACGGCTGCAATGTCCACTGTTGTCGTTTACTAAGTTACTCTCATTATATACCTCTATACCGCGTCTCCCTTACTGAGCGCCAGGTCATACGGAAGGAAGGCGACAAGATGCTTGCCCGAGATATCACTGAGCCTTCTTGTAGCCCTTCGGTTTCCCCAGTCGTGCTCGTCAGAAAGAAGGATGACAGCAGCTGCTTCTGTGTCGACTATCGCTATCTCAACGAAGTAACAAAAAACGTGTATGCGCTGCCGCGGATAGATGACGTTCACGACTGTTTATAAGCCCAAAATATTTTTCCTCGATATACCTTCGCTCCGGTTACTGTCAGATTGCAGTTTTTGGTGACATTGACCATAAGAATGGTTTTATTACACCTTATGGTCTCTATCAGTTCGAACTGATACCGTTCGGCTTACGTAAGGCCCCGGCTACATCTTGAACGTGTGACGGACGCTCTTCTTCACGGCTTTAAGCGGCGAATCTGCCTGTGCTAACTCGATGACGTTATTGTATTTTCACCAACTTTTGCCACGCACCTCGATTGCCTTTCGACAGTTCTGTTTTCCGCAAGGCTGACCTTCAGCTTAATTCATCAAAGTGTCACTTCGGCGGCCGGCGACTTCCTGTGTACGGACACCTCGTCGCTTCTTCCGGCGTCCGTCCTGATCTCGAGAAATTTGGCGCCGTCAAGACTTTCCCAGTGCCGACTTGTGCCAATAACATTCGAAGATTTGCGGGGTTCTCACGCTTTTGCCGCTCCGTAAGCAATTTCGCTAAAGTTGCCCGTCCTCTCAGAGAACTTCTCAAGAAAGACGCGGCTTTTATCTGGGGTGCGTAAGAAGCTAATGGGTTCGCTCACTTCACCACCATTTCAAGCCTACTTTTATGTGTGCGTCCAACAGAAGTTCCCACCAATGCCGGCGGTCATGGAATTAGCGCTGTTATGATTCGGCGCCAAGAAGGTTGCAACCGCGGTATTGCGCACACTAGCTGTCTTCTATCCCAAGCGGAGCGCAATTACTCCATTACTGAACGCCAGCGCCTTGCCCTCGTTTCTCCAGTGGGTAAATTTTGCCCTACTTATACAGCCGACCATTCATTCATTCATTTATTCTTTATTTACAACATATTTTACAAGATACGAAAGCAATTACTGGACCCATAGCCATTGGCTAGTCTCGGGTCCATAGTCAACTTAGGGTATAAAACGCAGCACGCGAGCAAACAAAAACAGCAAAGAAAAACAGCAGACAAAACATAATAGTAATATTAACATAGATAACTCACGCACGAAGGTAAATATAAACTCAGTGTTCTTTTATCCTTCACCCACGTGAGCAAACAAAACAGACATAATACGTAACGATGAAATTGACATGCACAACTTGAGCAATTGACATGCACTACTTAGGCAGGAATGTAAACATAAAGAAGTGTACTTTTATAGACAGTATTTTTCAAAAAAGTACTTTCTCACTGCAGACCTAAAGTTACAGGCTTCTTTTATATGTATTGGCAGAGAATTCCTAATAAGTGCGCCATTAAATTCCACGAGCCTTTTCCCGTACAGATTATGACAAGGCGGCAAATTAAAACATTGATTGGATGCAGCTCTTGTATTTTGTAACGGGATTTTAAGTAAAGTGATTGGAAGTGGATTATTGGTTTCAAGAATACTATGAATGCATGACCTCAGCAATTTTTAATTCATACAGTGTATGCATTGGCAACACATGCAATGAGCTATACAAGTACGTACTGGATTGTGTGCATCTAGAAGAAGTGATAATTCTTAATGCGCGTTTTTGCAAACGGAATACAGGCTCAAGGTAAGTTATAAAAGCGTTTCCCCATGAATCAATACAATAAGATATCTGACTCTGAATGAAGGAAAAGTGCAGAATGCGTAGGACAGGATATTCGAAACATTCACGAGCCTTAAGGAGAATGTAACACCCGTAAGCCAGCTTGGAACAAAGGTGTTTTATGTGAGTTTTCCAGTGCATGTCCGAATCAAAGAACATGCCTAAATATTTCTAAGAGACAACTTGTTGTAGTTTTGTACCTCGTAATAATATGCCCAATATTTCAGTATTGAGTTTTTTCTTCCTGGAATGAAAAACTGTATACTTAGTCTTACTAAGATTAAGGGTCAGTCCATTGGACGTGAACCACTTAAAAAGATTATCTAACTCTGCATTTATTTTATACTGTAGATCAAGCAAACTGTCTCCAGTAAATAGAAGAGCGGTTTCATCAGCATACACAAAAGCCTGTGAATGCCTAAGCGTTGTAGGGAAATCATTTATGTAAAGTGAGAAAAGCATGGGGCCCAAGAACGGAACCCTGTGGCACACCAGTTAGTACGGTTTGTGAAGTAGACGTAAAATTTTTAAGTATTGCTCCTTGCCGTTACTGAGGTAGCCTCGAAGCAAGTTCAGGATTTTGCCCCTAAACCCTAGATAGTTAATCTTGTTGAGTAATATGTGATGGTCAACTGTATCGAAGGCCTTTTTTATGTCGAGATAGACAACGACCGCAATTTTACTCTGCTGTAGAGCCGTATTCAGCAGGTGCGTAAGGGTGAAAACAGCGGAAGTAGATTTCTGAGGTCTGAAACCATGTTGGTGGGGGCTCAGTGTATTGAATTTGGATATGAATTTGTTTATGTGCACTGAGACTATCTTTTCAAGAACTGTGTTGATAATGCTATTAATTGAAATCGGCCAACAACTTGATGGATTAGAACGATCTCCGTCCTTATAAATCGGATTACTTTTGCTATTTTTAATTCTGAAGGATACATTTCGGAATCAAGGGAGTGATTAAATATGTGAAGTATGAAACCCGCTAATATGTCAATGCTGTCCTTAATTAGCTTAACAGGTATTTTGTCAATCCCAGCTGCCTTAGTTCTTAGTCCATTAACAACTGCTATTATTTCATCCACTGTGATATCCTCAATTACTACAGTATTCACCACTGATTGGATAGACTGCGTACATTCGGTGACTTGGCGAACTTGGTTTGCTAGCTCCTGACCTATATTTACAAAATACTCGTTAAATTATTCAACTGTTTCCTGGTCAAGTACATGTGGCAATATACGCTGCTCTGTACGAAGCCCTACTGCACCTTTTACAATATTCCAAATTTTACCTGTGTTTCCCTGAGCGTTAATGACAAGAGAAGAGTAGTATTCTTGTTTTCAATTACACACTAGAGAAACGGACAGGTTCCTGAAACGCTTAAACTGGCTTAAATAATAATCATTGGTTTTAACACGTTTCCACTTCTCATGCCATTTTACTTTCTCCTTCAGTATGCGTAGGATGTCGTGAGTCATCCATGGGCATATAGGTGCAACATATCGGCACGTGGACTTGTGTGTGGTGCTCTGCAAGATGGCGCTCTGGACAACTGTAAAGAAGTTTGTATAATCTTTGTTTATGCCGGTATCATAGGTATCTAAGAAGCTTATTTGCTGCAAGTTCTCGCGAACTAATCGATAGGTTGGCTTTCATCCCTAAAGGATCCTACTGGACGTCTCGGTCGGTGAGCTCTACGACTCCAGGAGTACTCATACACAGTTTTGAATAAAAGCGGCCGACTGCACGAAAACGCTGACTCCTTGTCGCGCCATCTAGAAGACTCATCGGCGCATTCTCACAGCTGCGAAGCTACCTGCGTGCTGTCGCTAATTACGTTTCATAACATGGGCAGTGAGCAACGACGTGACCCCTACTTGCGAGACCTCATTTTCCGGATGACTTCTGAGACAGCTTCCCCTTCTCTGCGTATGTTTGTGCTGCAGGATGGCGTCTTGTACCGCTACAACATGCACCCTGACAGTCCTGAACTGCTTTTGGTTATTCCCACATAATGCATCAAACTCTTCTCGCACAGCTACAAGATGTTCCTACCGCAGGTCACCTCGGAGTCTCTAGAACGTATCACCATGTTCGGCATGACTTGTTTTGGCCCGGTATTTACCGTTCCGTCTGCCGTAATGTCGCTTTGGGAGAACAATGCCAACGCTACAAGAAACAAGCAGTGCAATCAGGTGCCTGCATCAAACTCTTGACGTTCAATCGGAGTCGTTGTTTAGGGTTGGTCTTCACATTTATGGGTCTTTCCCGCAATCTGCCTGCGGAACTAAGTGTATAGCAGTCGCTACCGACTGCACGACCCGATACGCGATCACTTGGTCTCTCCCCCGCAGGGATGTCTGCGTCAGCAGGCGTTCGGTGTGTTGCGACACCACGTACCCGAGCACATGAGGGTTGGAACCTCCCTCGTGTAGCTGTGCGCGGCTTAGCCGTGTCCGGGGAAAAGAGGGTCCTGGGGGTTGAGCCTATGCCTAGTGTTTGGACCTTTAAGGCGCCTCGGCGGAAGCAACACAGCTATTTGGCCTCTGCTTCACGTAGACGCCACCTCCGGACTGACCCACCCGGAGGAAATCGGCAGTCGCCTTTTCCTGTCTCTCTCTTCGCACACCTTCGTCTTTCTCTCTCACTTTTAAACTTTCCTGTCTTCTTTTCGTCTGATAACTTCCAACATTCCTGGCGGCGAGGGTTAACCTGGTGTGCTATGACCTACCTTGGTTATAACATATGTGGTTATAGCGACGATGTACAGTTGGCATGGTAGGGCTTGCTTCACCACATACCCAGCCTTGTCCCCTTGTTGGGCTCGGTGGTGGGTGACTGGCATCGTCTCTGAATACACAACACATATCATGGGAACTTCCAACCCCTTCTCAACCGATCTTCCCTCTAAAAAGGGGGCGCACCGATGCTATATTTCAGTTTTTTCTTAAAGGCACTCAGACTTTCCTGAAATTTCACGTTGTCCACAGTGACATGACAAGAAGGCAAGAACGATTTCACCATTCGTTGTGACGAAGTATCTCACAGAGACCATTGAAGGCGGCTATAAAATCACCAAGCTAGCCAGTGGGGACTTATTACTCGAACTGAAAGACAAAGAATACCACGACAAGCTAACGAACCTTGTAGAACTTGGAGACATCCCCGTCAGTGTAACAGCATACCGAACCATGAATAGGGACAAAGGCGTAATTTCTGGCATTGACTTGATCGACTTGACCGAAGAAGAACTCCTGGAAGCATGGAAGGATGAAAACGTAATAAGTGTACAAAGAATAAAGATCAGACGTGACAGCAAGGAGCTGCCAACTATGCACCTGATAGTTACCTTTGGCTCTAGCACGTTACCAGAGACATTAGAAACTGGATATATCAAAATCAGAGTACGACCGTACATCCCAAACCCGCGACGTTGTTTTAAATTCCAGAGGTTTGGTCATGCTTCCCAGAGCTGCCGAGGGCGGCTCACTTGTGCGAAATGTGGCATCAATGATCACTCTGCAGATCACTGTGAGGCTGAGCCCCGTTGTAGCAATTGTAATGGTGGCCACCCTGCATATTCTCGATCATGCGCAGTCTGGAAGAAAGAAAAATAAATAATTGCAATAAAGGTAGAGGAGAACATAACTTTCAGAGAAGCAAGGCAACGCATCTCACCATCATTTGCACAGAGCGCATCTTTCGCCGAAGTGGTACGTCGGGGGGGCTGTACCACAAAGGCACTTGGCGGACGCCTGCGCCACGCGTAGCGAGCACGCGGCAACGCCACCCGCCCCCATGGTGGGGGCAGCGAAGGCTGCCCTACCTCTCCCGAACTTGACCACAGTGGAGGCCTCTGCTAGTGCTGGCACCAGTCAGCGCAGCTCGGAGGTCAAGACAAGCCCACCAACCACCAGGACGGTGGGCTCCAAGGCCTTGTCTTCCGAGGCAAGGCCTTCACGGAAAACACACCGCTTGCAAGAGCGAGTGTCCAGTGCCTCGCAAGAGGCCATGGACACAACACCCAGTCAGATGGCGCAGGTGGCGCCCAAGGAGCGGCGCGATATTGCCGACCGCTCCAGGAAAGACAACTCCAATTACAGGACCCCAAAAGGGCGCTGTAAGCTAAACCAAGTTCATTCTCTTTGACACATAGCACAATATTTATTTTAATATGGATACACTGATTATTCAGTGGAATATCGGAGGCCTGCTTTGCAACCTCGATGATGTCCAAGAAATCCTTAATGAACTAACTCCAAAAGTGCTGTGTGTCCAAGAGATTCATTTCAAATCTAAACATAAACACTTCCTTCGTCACTATGCTATTTTTCGGAAGAATCGCGATGATGCGCTCACATCATCCGGCGGCGTAGCCATCATAGCTGACAAATATATAGCTTGTCAACACTTACAGCTACAAACATTCCTTGAGGCAGTGGCCGTTCGAGCTGTACTTTTAAATGAACTGATAGCCATCTGCTCCCTATATATACCGCCGCATTTTCAGCTTCACAAGCAAGAATTCCAAACATTATTAGATCAGTTACCTGAACCATATCTTGTGCTTGGAGATTTAAATGCGCACAGCAACCTATGGGGCGACTCGCGCTGCGACGCGAGAGGTCGCTTGATTGAACAGTTCCTTTTGTCTTCAGGTGCATGTCTTTTAAATGAGAAGGAGCCCACGTATTATAATCTGGCAACAAAACATACTCCTCAGTAGATCTTAGCATTGCATCTCCTACTTTTCTACCTTACTTTAAACGAAAAGTTATTAAAAACCCACGGTTCCGGAATGGCCTTTGCTGCCCTCTAGACCTACGGCCATGCCAGCGGGCCCTAGTGGTCCTCTGCGCCATGGAGCCATGAATTATATGGCCTATGAAACCGGTGACACTACGGGCAAGCAAGGAGATGAATACAATAACAAAGAGAATGTACAGAAAAGGCTGAAGCACCTGGTAGAATCAATGCACGTGATTCTCGGTGGTCTCGAAAATCCGGCCGCTAAATGTGCCCCGCAAGTGCTCGCCGTGCTGGAGCCGCTTATCGCAGCTCTTCATATGCTATAAATATTTTGTTTGGCGTTTGTGCTCATCACGCAGGGGAGGCCCACACACCAGCTTCGTCCTAGTGCCTTTATTTTAGAACGACAGAAAGCTGAGCTAGTTGGTAAGGAATCATTATGCAAAAAACAGGTAAGGCGTGCAGACAGGACACAAGAGTAAAGAAGTGGACAACACGAACGCCGCGTTGTCCACTTCTCTACTCTTGTGTCCTGTCTGCACGCCTTACCTCTTTTTTGCATAATGAAGCATTTATTTTTAAGTTCACTTGAATTGGTGACTGCAGACTTGATACGGAACCTGATAGTGGCTTCATGGATGAGATTTGTAAATGTTTATCATCAGAGTGTTGAACTTGCTTTCACCGCTGCGCATCCCTCTTTCTATGTCATCATCATCCCTCATCACACCTTTATGCCCCCGCTTCCCCTACTCCTGTGCAGAGTAGCAGGCTAGAGTGGCTTAGCTCAGGCCGACCTCTCTGCCTTCTTTCAATTAAATTATCTCTCTCTATTAAAAACCCTTACGGGAGTTACCATTTCCCTGTAGTTTTATGCACACCAATGTCTAATGAATTTCCTCCACAATTACCTCGCTGGAAAACTGACTCTGCTAACTGGGAAAAGTTCAAAAATCCTGCTTCTTTATCCTGGGACGACATGTGTGCTTTAAGCACAGATGCTGCGGTTAAGTATTTTACGGTACTTCTCCTTGACACATCCTCCAAATGTATCCCAGTAACAAGTGAATTGTCCACAAAACGACGTCTTCCGTGGTGGAACGATGAGTGTCGAATAGAGCGTAAGAAGCAAAACAAGGCATGGGGTTTACTTCGGGATTCTCGCAGAAAATTTACTTAATTTCAAGCAGGTCAAATCCCAGTGTCGGAGAACGCGGCGACAAGCTAGAAGAGAGAGTTAGAAAAAATATATATCGGGCATTAACTCGTACACTGATGAAACAAAGGTCTGGAATAGAGTGAAGAGAATAAAGGTTCGACAGCCTTACTCGCTGATTTTGGTGAATATGTATACTCAAGGCGACACCATAGAAGATCAGGCGAACTTTCTTAGCGCACATTTCGAACAGATATCCAGCTCGTCGCACTACTCTGAAACATTCCAAAGGTACAAAAGGCAAACAGAAGGACAACCATTAGAACGGAAAAGCACAAAATGCCTACAATAGACCTTTTTGCATAACAGAGCTTCAGGCAGCTCTAAACAGCTGCAACAAACTTGCCCCAGATTCTGACCGCATCCTATATGAAATGCTAAAAGACTTCCCGTCTGAAACACAAACAACCCTTCTGTGTCTTCCGGTCTTCCGGCCACATTCCCTCTGCTTGCAAAGAGGCTATCATAATTGCCCTTTTGAAACAGGGTAAGGACCCTTTGGCAAGTAGTTATAGGCCTATAGCATTGACGAGCTGCTTATGCAAAGGTTTTGAGAAGATGGTAAACAGGCGCCTGATCCACTATCTAGAAAAAAACAAGAAATTAGACCCATATGAATTTGTATCAGAAAAGGCAGATCGACGACAGATGAACTTGTGCGCATGGAAATGTACATCAGGGATGCCTTTGTCCACAAACAGCTTGTACTATTATCAGTGTTTCTTGACATGGAGAAAGGCTTATGATACTACGTGGCGCTTCGAGACCTTTCGGGATCTTTCTGCAATGGGCATTGGCGGCAACCTGTTGAGAATAATTGAAAGTTATCTCTCTGGCAGGACATTTCGTGTTAGAGTTGGCAACGTGCAGTCTCGACCAATCATACAGGAGACAGGTGTACCGCAAGGTGGAGTACTGAGTTGTACGCTATTTATTGTTGAAATGAACTCCCTACACACCATATTAGCTCGCACACTCTTATACTCCGTGTATGTGGAAGATGTACAGATAGGGTCCAGGTCGTCCAACCTTAACATTTGCGAGAGGCAGCTACAGCTTGGCTTGAATAGATTCTCAAAGTGGGCGGAGGAGAATGGTGTTAGATTGAACCCTCAAAAAAGCACGTGTCCTGTTCTCAAACAAGGGAGGTGTACTACCACAGCCAGATATTAACCTTAATGGAGAAAGACTAACTGTCAGCCTTGAAAACAAATTCTTAGGTGTTATCCTGGGCACAAAAGTTAACTTCATTCCCCAGTTAAAATATCTTAAAGAAAAGTGCCTGAAGACCATGAACCTCCTCAAGCTGCTCTCTCGAACAACCTGTGGCAGTGACAGGAAGTGTCTGCTTAGCCTGTATAAGAGTCTCGTGCAATCACGCCTCGACTACGGAGCCGTGGTGTACCATTCCGCAACTGAGAGTGCGCTAAATATTCTCGACCCAGTCCACAACCTCGGTATACGACTGGCAAAAGGCGCCTTTAGAACGAGCGCTGTTGAAAGTCTGTACGTCGAGTCCAACGAATGGTCCTTACATCTACGCAGAACATTCTGAAGTTTTTCATACTACACTAAGGTAAAATCAGACACCGAGCATCGATGTCATTCCATCGTAAGCGACCTGTCCGCTGCCAGACTTTACCGTTACCGCTCATTTATTGGAACTCCTTTGAGCCTGCGCTTGGAAGCAATGGCAGAAGAAACAGACATCCATCTCCCAGAAAACATTCTAATACCTACCACTCGCCTTCCACCGCCTTGGAGTGCTATATCTCTTTTGTCGAAATAACGAAACATGCACCTGAGGCACACATACATTACACATACACTGAGGCGCATATACGATCACACTTCCTCGAACTCCAAGCGAAGTACTGCTGTGCCGAGTTTTATACAGATGCTTCATAATCATCTGCTGGTGTCGCGTATGCAGCTCTTGGGCCATTTTTTTCCACCTCCGGTGCTCTAAATCCCAATACAAGTATTTTCACGGCTGACGCACACGCGATACTTTCAGCTGTAAAGCACATCAGACAAAGAAATCTCAAGAAGGCCATCATCTTCACAGATTCATTAAGCATAGTAAGGACCTTAATGAGTTTTCGAAAACATAAAAACCCTGTTTTTAATGAACTATACAGACAACTTTGCTTAGCCTTATTGTACAACCAAAACATCGTCCTATGTTGGGTACCTGGCCATGGGGGCATAAAAGATAATGTAGCTGCTGACGAAAATGCACGGTCAGTCGCCTTTAATGAAAGGATATGAATAAACACATATCAGCAACAGAAATTAAGCCCTTCTTACGCCATAAACTGAGGAAGTACAGGCAGTACCATTGGAATAATGCAGTAGTGAATAAGCTACTCGTTATCAAATCAAAATTCGGGAACTGGATATCTGAAAGAACAGCAAGACATAAGGAAGTGCTTCTTTGTAGATTAAGAATAGGACATACTTAGGCCGCTCATTCCTACCTTTTGACGGGAAGCGAACCTCCGACATGTACCAAATGTGGCAACAAGCTTACAGTTATTCATGTTCTTCTCCAATGCGCTGAAATAGAGGCAGAAAGGAAAAAGTAGTACTTTCCCTCCGCTTATCTCCAACACATACCGTTACATCCAGCATTCTTCATGAGCAATGAACCCCTTTTTACTTTTCAATTAGTATTAAACTTTTTAACTGAAACTGACACCTTAAATGTGATTTGGCCAGGATACTTGTAGCATGGCCTCCACCTGGAGGTCGTAGCTGCAATGAAACCATTTTCTAGAGCACGTGGCTCCCAGCCTTTGCTTTCAAGGCCTTGCTGAGGCACTAGTGCTACAGTCATCACATATTTTACTGATCATCCCTATCTCGTGAAACATCTATTTTCATAGCAGACACGATCAATCACTGTCATTTTTAATATGTATACACTTGTATTTTACGCACTTTAGAGCGAATAAATTTGAGGCCCTTTTACAACCACATTGCACCACATGTATATTTTCCACTTTCTAGCGAATATTTTTAGGCCTCTATACAGCCGTGTTTCATATACTCCTCGCAATTAGCACTCACATATCATTGTGGAGCACGGATCATCGACTTGGCGCTCTTTGGCCACATCTGGCCCTTGAATTGAATTTTATTCTCCTTGAACAAATACACAAGGAAGGGGTAGCCACAAAAAGCTACTGAGATTAGTAGCTTGACAAGTTGGCTGCCCCTTTACTCAGCGGCAGCAGCAGCAGTTATTAAAAAAATTTCATACAAATGACTGCTCTTACACATATGCACAGACAATGATAACGCAAGGAAACATAAGCATTTTGTAAAATACGAAGGAAAGCTTCACATTAATGAGCAAAATACAAGCAAACATAAATAAACGCGCCTATAAACTACAAATCAATCAATCAATCACTTGGGATCTCCCGACCATCTGTGCAACCGACGTCGCCTAATTCCTCCTCAAAGACATTATGCTCAACCACGGCGCTCCTCGGCAGCTCCCCACAGACCGGGGCCGCTATTTCACATCAAAGGTTGTCCAGGACCTCTTGCACTCCTGCTTTACAAAGCGCAATTTGACAACGGCGTACCGCCTTAAGAACAATGGCCCTACAGAGCATCTAATACAGCTATTCAAGACATGTTTTCTATTTATGCATCTACCGACCATCATTACTAGGACGTCGCTCTGCCCTTCGTGACGTTTGTCTATAGTTCCTCCCGACATAACTGTACGGGTTTTTCTCCGTTTCATCTCTTGTACGAAAGAAACCCCACGCTGCCATGTGACACGCTCCTACCCGCCGTTCGTGACAAGTCGTCAGAATGCACCTCACACGTGACGCCATCTTCGGAGCTGTAGAAGCACGCCAGATCACCCGCCTGCGCTTTACCGCTTCGCAGGAATAGCAACGATGCTTCTATAATGCCCGCCACCGTGATGCCCACTTCAACCGTAGTGAAATGGATTTTCTTTGGACACCGTCACGGCGAGTTGGCCTTTGCGAGAAGTTGATTTCTCCTTACTGTGGCCCGTACCATGTCTTGCGCCAAGTGACCGACGTCACATATGAAATCACGCCTCTCGATTGCACCATACCTCGACCTTCCACCGATGTCATGCACGTGACCCGCATCAAGCGATAATACCCGGACGATCTAGCAAGCACCGGGACGGCGCCTTCGCCGCGGGGGGTCATGTGACCAAGCACAGCGGCCAGAGAGAAGCTGCGGCAGTACAGGAGATGGCGACGTTCGCTGATGTCGCGCGGACTGGCTGAATGCCAGTGAATGCTTTGCAAATACCCTGTAAATAGATTTTAAACCTCTCTTCTCCTCGTAGCAACATGCATTAACCCAGTCCTTCGCATACAATGTTCTTAAGCATGCGTGCGGCTAATGCAATAATACATGCGGCACAGTTGTCATAATCTTCCATTGTTCATGGTACACCCGCCGTGGTTGCGCAGTGGCTATGGTGTTAGGCTGCTGAGCACGAGGTCGCGGGATCGAATCCCGGCCACGGCGGCCGCATTTCGATGGGGGCAAAATGCGAAAACACCCGTGTACTTAGATTTAGGTGCACGTTAAAGAACCCCAGGTGGTCGAAATTACCGGGGTCCTCCACTACGGCGCGCCTCATAATCAGAAAGTGGTTTTGGCACGTAAAACCCCAAAATTTAATTTTTTTTTTGTTCATGGTACCTTGTGTGTTATACTTTATGCATCTTACAATTTCGCCATTAACTTCTCATGTGTCTGCTACTTTTCTCTGCGCTGTTATTGCTTATAGAATTCTAGCAATATCGTGATCACCGAAGCTGCATCCTCATGCAGGTGAGCAAACGATGCCAAGCATTGGCATTTTATTAAGCGCTGTCCAACTTTATAACACTGCTAAACATACCTGAGGACGCAGCAGTTGAGCATGTCCCTTAACACCGCGGCTTTCCGATGCCGCTACAGCACAGCGCCACATGATCGCGCAGGCCAAGCAATTGTCATACTGCGAAGTTTCCTCTTGTTTTCAGTCAAGCTGTACGCTCTATGCACAAGTTAACATGAACCGGAAAACTGCGTTTAATTTCATACATTGTGAAAGGCGCTGGTCGCGAAGGGCACAGACCACAACACCCGATCGTGCTAGCTCCCGATGGTGACAACCGGATAGAATTGGCGACGGAATGTGTGATGTGTATCTGGACACCATCTGTTGATGCGCCTTTTGTGAAGGGAAATTCGCAATAATGGAAATTCATCATTCAATTGAGCGAATATAGGCCCGAAGTAATGGTGAAAACAACAAAAACGCCTTTGTCTTTCATCAGTTTCTTTTTCAGTATGTGTCGCGATTTAGCGCTCTTTTTTCCACTCTAACTACAAAGAAAATTGAAACAACATCCAACACCTATTCTGCATTCACCTTTTGACGAAAAAAACGAATATTCGGCACTAATGACATAGATGATTTAAATGCAGTCACGAAGACAGCATCTACCGAGTGCCCGCAAAGTGAAAATCATGCGTTAGATTGCGCTGTTTCAAAGTGGACCACACTTTACATGCGTCATCACTTGGTACTGATTTACGTTTCCGCACATGTACGGCGGCTGCCCTAAAAGGGCCAAATCATGTATTTCTGCAAATACAATGTAGAACGATCAATTCGCGCTTGTTTTGAAGTTACACCTTTATATGATCCCTATTGTAAACAAGCGGGCCAGTCTCGTTACCCACACAGTCTTCCTTCCATTGGCGTCCCGCGTTGAGTCCTAAATATAGGAATCGAACAAAAAAAGGGGGGGAGGGGAACCCCAAAGACGCCTCGCATTTTGGGACTTTATCCGTCCTTATTCATTGTGCGTCGCACATTGCATATTTTTCTTTCCAATTATCTGATACATCAACCTCGTGTTCTTTCATGTGTCATTCCTATGCTCGCTTATTGTGTCAATTACTACATTTTTATTTACTGATGGACAGTATCTGTTTCATTTGCTTGTGTTTGACTTGAACTTCAGTTATTGTAAGCACATTTCTTGTATTTGATTATCTCCTTCATTTACTTGGTGTAATTTGATGTCTACCACTGCTATGTTGCCATAATGTAATATTTTATATATTCTACAATTACTAATAGGCGGTTCCCATGACTGTTTTTGTAACTCCGGGACTTCCTCCTGTACTAATGGTAAATGATCAAATAAATGCACCGATAATTAACAACAACGCCGCTCTGGTGTTTCGTATCTTGCGCCATTCTCAGTCCCTGTTCATTGCGCTGTTGCTAATTATGCACCGATAAGAAATTGCCCACTTACGGTCGGCAACAATACAGAACAATAATCAGCGACTCCAAGACGGATATTAGAAACTTCACAAAAGGCTGGGTCTCCACCGAAGCGGCCAAAATCCTGAACCGCAGAGCAGAAGACTTTAAGAACGGAAAAAATACACCCAAATACCTCAAATGGATCCCGGCACATATGCAAGAAGTAACCACGAATGCCCCTCCCAACCTCAACTAGAAGGCCCACCGAGCCGCGCGAAAACTAACCCACTGCGGCACGGACAGTGATGGCCCACCACCCCGCAACCCCCGGGGAAGGGGGAAGGACTGCGGACGAGGCGATGGAGAACACGGAGGAGGCGACGACGACGAAGAAGCGATAAAAGACGACAGGGACAGACAGCTCACGTACCACGACATACTGACACACTACACGAAACAAACAGAAGCATACCGACAACCCCACAAACAACTCGACAGGTCTCAAGAAACAGATTGGAGCAGGTTGCAAACCAGAACGTTCCGAAACCCAGTAGATTTAAACAGAGTAAATTCAACACAATACCCAGACGCGAGCTGCAAGCACGAACATGCAGACATCCCACGAAACACAGAACCTCTTAAAAACTTCTTGAAACGACTACAAACGGCTATAGACGTCTTGGTCTATGATAAGACTGAAAATAGAATTTCTTCTAAACATAACCTCAGCACTTGGAATATGCTAGTATATATTCTATCTGCGGCAAAACCCACTACTGGTGTCACTAGAGTCTGTTTTGGTAAACGCATTCAGAATGTCTAACTCAAGAACTTTTCTAGATCTTTTTGTCTAAAAGTGCATAAAATGCCAAACGACGTGTTAAATGTGCGGTTACCGTCGGCCATCGGCGTTAGCGAATAAAAGACTCCACAGACAAATCGAACTCGTTGCAAGCAACATAAGTTAATTGGCTTTAATATTAAATAATTTCACACCAGAACTTCAACAATCAAGGGCGTGTTATTGTTTTCCATACGGGGCGCGCACACGACGCCTGGAAACCATTCTATGCTCGCGCAGGAGGTATTTACAGCAGCAGGAGCAAAACGCCGGCGTTGCACTGCGGTGTCACAGAGCCACCGCGCTGCGATCACTTCGGCGGCACAATCCAAATTTGTCAGGCATCTCATTCCGTGCTGGAAACACTGGCTGGCAGGAAGTTTGAAAGAACGGTCGCTGCCGCCCGTAATGTCTCGTATGTACGTGGGTTCGTTATGCCAGTTGTGCGTCATTCTAAGCCGTTCTGTACATTTATACTGGATATTAAGTGGAGTCATTTAGCTGTGCTGATGCTTTTTGCGTGTGTTTTGCATTAGTGCTTCGTGACATCGGCTGTATTGCCTGTTTTCGCCGACGGCTTACTACCACAATGGCGGGATCTGCGTTCGCGGCCTTCGTGTCTCGGTGTGTCTTTGTACGTCGCACGTACGGATAACACTTTTTCCGGTAAGTGAAATACATTGCGCTTCGTTTTTCGTCAACAATGTGAATATATTTAGGTGTTACCCGCGACAATTCTTGATACATGAGCTCTTCTGCCCTTCGAGTTTTCGTCATTACTTTTATACGAGGGTTCTGCTTGTGTTCAGCCGTTCAGCACTACCGCGCTCCACGACTTCCGCAACAACAGTAAGAACTTTGCCCTGCTTGTTAGCCTGTAGTTAGTAGCACGAGCCAACCGAAAGGAGTGCATTCGCAGACGACGCGCTGGCTGTAATGCTGAACCAGACTGAACTCGCCCTATTTTGTGTCTTTTTGTTCTTACGTGTGCGCGCGTGTGTGTCAATGACTATGCAGTTTGTAGCGTTCCCACTTTATAGCAAAACAAAAAATATAACTGCAATGTTTACTTCATCTATACAATTCCAAATTAAATCGTCTGCTGATGTACAAATTTCACTTGTGTTTTGTTCTATATAAGCAGCAAAACCTTTAACCTAGTAGGTGCTTCATCTGGGAGTGAAATCACGACAGCTTGGCATTTATTAATGAATGACTGTGACTGGGTCACCTTATTTGTAATTGCAAATCTGCCTTTCAACTGACTTGATGCTATATTATTTTGTCCCTTTCACTCTATAGACGGCTGGACATCCTTCTTGTATACCTTGGCGCTAGCTGGATGACGGGACCTCATCATGATCAGTGTAAGCCAATGTACTGTACCCTCTCTGAACCTCCCAGTGCTTTTTATATGGGTTAAGGCCAGGGAGCGCTTCGTGGTAAAATAGCTAGTTGGTGTCTCACAAACGGCCATTTTTTTGCACTGGTCCATTATAAGCTGCCACTATTATAACCAATTTCTCAGTGCCAGTGTACATACACAGTTCTACTAATAATTAGTTTCCCCAAGCCTTACAAAATTTACCTGTAGGTAGTCATTGCTATGTAAGAACTCACAAATTAACTCTGCTGTGTCATAGAAGTATTCCATACATGATTAAAAATTTTCTACAACAGTGTACATTACACCTTGCTTTCCTAATGCACAAATGTATTCAAGCCAGTATTTGATTAGTTTGCTATTCGAAATGTTTTCTGTGTGATTTAGTTTCTTTACAGGAACTTACTGTACAGCATCAGCAAGCAGTCTAATTTAAGATTTATGTGTGCTGTAAAAGGTGTGCTTTGCCGCTAAAATTGATAAAACATGGGCCAAGGCTTCCATACAAGGACAAACTTCAATTTTGCTGTACCACTATCAGCACTTGGCTGGCGCTTCCAAAATGAATCACATCAAGTAGCTTGTGCCAGACTGTTTTTTAACCTTATTGTGAGGAGATCACAAAGTGATCTGTGGAGGTGCCTGCGTGGGCAATTATTCACTAATTCACTAGGTGGGCAATTATTCTGCATGGACCATTACTTGAATACACCTTTTTGTGTGCAGTGGCTTCTCAGTTGCAAGTCAGCATAGATGCTCAGAATTACCTGAGGCTATAGATACACTGATGAATTTGCCACCTATACGAATCACTTTGCACTTTCTCACGCAAACAGCATGTTAACACTTCCAAGTCAGTGGGCAATGTTATCGTTTGATCACATCCTGAGATACTTTCAACTTTGTATGACGCATCATCCAAGGTGTCGCGTCATTTGTGTGAGGTATTGCCCGAAGCCAATTAGGGTCACATGAAAATATATCAACAAAAGTGATTGATCCAGCTAGGAGTGTTGCTTTGGAACACTACTTTATCACCAGTCCTCCTTTGCATGCTACCTGCTTACTCTGTACTGTGTCATGTTTAAGTTTGAAAGAAAGGCAACAGCTAGGCAGCGCAAAATGCCAAACTTGCTTTTAGTTCAACAATATAAAACGCTATTTAACTTTTTAATTAAGTTAGTACATCATTTACCTGCAGAGTGAATTACTGTTTTAAACTGATTATATTTTGCAGGAAGCTTCTCAGACTTGTTTGACAGGTTGATAAGTGGCTTTTTAGCCACAAAACACCATACAATAAATTAAAGGCTGACTTTGACTCTGCTATGCAACTTAATGACTATATGCCAGGAACAAGGTCTCTGAGTTGTGGCGCTGGCTAACACTCCCAGCGTTCTACTAGGACACATAAATACCCAAGAAAGTGGATGGGAAAACGACGCCGCTGTAGCTCAATTGGTAGAGCATAGCATGCGAAATGCAAAGGTTGTGGGTTCAGTTCCCACCTGCGGCAAGGTGTCTTTTCATCCACTTTAATTTCCATTAATTTATCGTTTCTTTGTTTAATTTTTTAAGCACAAGTAATTTCCCCTATGTTGTCCTTGGTGTCATTGTTTGTTGGCTTCTTATGATAGGAAATATACTAGTCATTTTAAACATCATCGCATACATACCTTAAGATACCCGTCATTTAAGAAAAAGGAGTGCTTAAATTTATTTTTAATGTGAACCAAACTTCTTACTTAGCACATATGCTAATTGAAGTTCCAATTTCAACATTACCATTTCCTCCCTTGCCCTTTTTTTCCTGTTCTGTGCAGGTATTGCTTTCCTATGTCTACAAGAACCATCACGCGTGGCCTGTGACAGCAAGCTTTTGTGGGCAGCCAGTGCTTTCCTACGAAGGCTGGCCTACTCTGGCAGCGGCGGCAATCATCTTCAAGATTTATCCATGATCACCTTTGCTGCTATTTGTCACTCTTGTTAATTACACTTTCTGCATCTTTTTGAATTTATTAGGTAATAAAGTATGAGTATGTAACATGGTGTGAAGTTGATGCCTTGCTGCGTTTTCGCTTGCAATCACCTTTTATGCATGAAAAGCTCATCATACAGTTTATGAAAAAAAATAACAGTATATTATGATTTATCTTTCAGTTCTTGTAACATGCAACATACAAGGAATTCACTAATGGATGGTATGCCGAAGAACTCGCCATTATTTCTGCGTGATGCTGTGCAAGCATGTGGCGTTACCTTACAAGAGGCACCCAGAAAGTAAGTTACAATTTACTTTTAAATGAAGCATGGACATCAGAAAAAATATATTTATATTGCTAGTTAGAGTGGTTCGCAGAGTGTTTTTCCAGATGTGTACTATCCTTTATTTCTTAACTCATTGCAGCACAGTGTTCTGTTTCGTATACTGGTGTAAGTCTGTTGTGCCCACTGTAGCTGAAACCAGGATGTAATTTTTGCCTGAACTGCAGCATCACTGAAAAAATTTTTCTTTGCTAGAAACTATTTCAATTTGGTGGAGACCCAGCAGGGTGAAGTTTTGTCAATAATGACGTGTTTCACGCAGAGATGTTCTTGTTAAGGTCAATGAGTGAACATTGGAATTATATCAGCATACAATACAGATCTTGTTTTATTTGCAAAATAATTCTGACAGGTGGCATTCAATAGATTGGTCTAATTAAAAAGCACAAATTGACCAATGAGGCTGTACTACACTATTCCCATGGTTCACATCTGGAAAAACTGCCTCTGCATCACTCTATCCGACAAGATAAACTTTTTTTTTCCGATGTCCATGCCTCGTTTAAAATAAATTGTAACTGTGGGAAAACGTCGTGTTACTGCAACAGCTGCTGCAAAAATTTGAGGGAATGTCTAATAAAAGTCTTCAGTTGTTCTTGTCAAGCTGTCCATTAGCCAACTTTTAGCGTAACGTTAGCAGGGCTTACTGAAGTACTTCTAGACGTCCATGGCTACAAAATGTCTTGATCAAGACAGCTACTAGGCTTTTGAATTAGCCGTTCAAGATATCTTTTAGACATGAAATAGCTGCTTGCGTGTTTCGTGGGATGGCACACATCTTATGGAAACGCACAGAGATCAGATCAATATATGTAGAGGGCAACATAGAACCGGACCTTCTCGAGGAGCGATGGCTAAGCGCTCTGACTAGCTCGGAACTACACGACCAACTATGGGTTATCCAGCGGGCCGGGCAGCGGTAGAAAGGCTATGCCTTACCGCACATACCCGGGTGGCCTGAGCCCGGGCTGGCAACCTCGCAGGTTCTTTTCCTATTAAATTTTTTTTTCGTCTGTTCCGTCCGTACCAATCTCGCAAATGAAATGTTAAAATCGCGCGTTTTCGAGAGAGCGCCTTGACTTCGCGACAGTTCAGTTCTTCATCGTTTTCGGTTGTGTCGCGCAGTCAACCTCGCGTCTCGCAAAGCAATACCGAGACAGCGTGCCACGGGCAAGTTGTGCCCACAGAATCGCGCAGATGCTCGTGCGAACGGCGCGACCCAAGATCGAGCTCGGCTCCAGGGATTTCGTCCAGCACTGCGCCCACACCTAGATGCGGCCCAGCAACGCGGTGGACGAAGCCGAAGGCCCTGACGCGACGGCGAGGCTCCAACGATAAGACTTTTACTTTGCTCTCTGCATCGTCACTCAGTGCGGTTAACAAAAAGCTTCCTCGCACGCCGTGGTGGCTTAGTGGCTATACAGCGCTCTCGTTCTCAGCACGAGGTCGGGGATTGTGTTCTCCCTCGAGGTATACCCAAAATATAATGCTAGCGGCGTTAATACTGTCGTAGACACGGGATACATTTCAGAATAAATGCAAGTGCGACAAAGAGAAAATAATCGGAAAGTCAATTCTGCTGTTGTTCCGTAGCCGGTCTTTAAGCATGCTGTCGACCCAAATGAGGGTTCTGTTAAACATGCATGTGACGCTGGATACGCAATTACATAGCCTAGTATCTTTCCATCCGTTCGCGTTTGAATTTACGCTGTTAGTACCTAAGAACATAGCCACGGCTGACACGAAGAACGTATCATGTTCCAGCAGGACATGGAAGAATACAGAAATATAACGCTTCTGGTGATTTTTTTTTCCTTTTTAACTTCACATACACCATCGGAGTGGAGGCTCCGAGGCGTCCTCTGACACTACAAATTGCCCAAGAGAAGGAGTAGAGAAAACTTTGACATTCTGAGACACACTGCACGATTTCACTCGCATCCGCGTGGTTCCCGCACCGCACTTGGCTAACACCATTGGAAGTTTCCATCGCAATGCCTCACTACCATAATATACAGTATCTAAGTAAAGAAGCTGCACATCGTTACCTCACGAGTACCCCGCCGGCTGCCGTCAGTTTCAGTAGTGGCAAGTAACTTGTCAACTAACAGTACACACGCTTTCTGTAAATATGAGATGAATGTTAGGCTATATTTGTATTGTTACTTGGCGATGCTTACTCTTTAAAGAGGCACAAACTACGCCTTAGCAATGTGCTTCGTGAACATCAGAATGGAATACGAGCACGACAGGTGTTTGACTGCAGGTCTGAAAGAATTAAGGACCACGGAGCGGCCGCCTACGAGAGTCTGCTGCGTACCTGGTTGGCAGCTGTCCCAGCGCGTGTTGGTCGGTGAAGCAGCTCATCTCCAACCTTGCTGCGTGCGGAGCATCTCAGGCCATCATCACCAGGTGGGCCTCGACAAGTCGTGCACGGCCAGTGTAACCGACGAATGGTTCCACCTTGCGGAGCTGTACCTATGGAACAGCCTCCTGTGGGTCATCATCATCGAGCTACGCGAAGCACGGCTGGCCCTGACTTCCCTGCGGGGATGCGTGGTTGCTTTGGCTTCCAACAAGCAGCGCAGGCGCTCGTTCGTTCTGGCTCACTGGCCGCTCATGGAGCACCGCTCCATCGAGCTCCTGGAGCTGCGCGATTCACAGATGTCAACAAAGCAGTTCCAGTTACGAGACGTCCTCGAGCTTAGCGAACACCTGAGACACGCCAGGCTCTGCTACCACCAGTTGGACTACCAGAGCAGGGACCTGATGGACGCGCTCCGCTCCACAGCGACCACACTCAATAAGCTGGAGATCGTGAGCGTGCGCATCTGGAGCGCGGGCGTGAGCGTGCTGCGCGAACTGTTGGACAGGTGCGTCGCCATGCGCAAGCTCGTCTACCTCGATATCTGGATCGACGTGCCCGTGGTTCAGGCATATATGCGATAATGCGCCGTGCTACGCGGCAGCGCCAGATCCACGTCGCCGAGCTGTCCCGGACGGTTCACTCCCGCTACGTGTTGGCGGACATGGTGTCCTGCAGCGGAGTCATCCAGGAGCTCGTCTTTAGCGGTGGTTCGACAGGCACGTGTAGGACGCTGCACCATCTCGCAGCGTTGCTCGTTTTCGTCGCCGGTCGGTGCACGACGCCCGACACAGTGGAGAACGGCAAATATGAAGTGACCGAGGTGGACTTCGGAGTCTTCTCAATCGTGTTGAGCCAATTGCTCGGTGGCGAGGCGCATTTGGCCTTTATTTTTTTCAGCTCAGCGCGAGGTTCTTGTGAATTTCAGTGTACTTATATATTAAAGCGCTCTCGTTAGTTACTTTGGCCACGTTGGATGGTTGAATTCTGTCACACAATAAACAATGGGACATGCACAGTGACTCAAGTTGTCTACTAGCTTCAGCCATTAGTTCTGTGCTGGCTGAAGACTTGACAAGCAGACTACGTGTGCCACTGGGTATATACCCGAATGAGACTTGTACCTAACACATTACAGGTTATTAATTACCTGCTTTCAGTTGAATTTTTTTTATTCGGCAACGCTCACTTTACTTCAATTACTTTTTACAGTAACCAATTACATTCAACCAGTTATTACGAAGCAAGCTTCCATAGGCAACGCATGTTTAAGCGCATATAATTTTGCGGGAACTATATTAGGCGGCCCACAGTCGGGGCACGCAGTAGCCTCCCGGGCATTCGTGTTCTAGACTGGCAGACCCACGCGATCAGTATTTGTTTCCTATCATGAAGCTGCACAAGATGTTCGCCGACGATTTGCACCGGTCTTTATATATGTTCGATAGCGATGACCACTTAGGACGGTGATGCCAGGAAATTGCCTAGGGAAGCTTTTCAGACTCTTCTTTCTTCTTTGGCCCATGGGATCACCCCTTTTCTATCACCAGCAACAATGTAGTGCTCTGCTTCACAGAGGACTCTGACGCCAGTTTTGGAGCATTGCGTAACAACAATCATGCGCGGAAGATATTCATAGGTTACAAAATTGGCCTTTGTCTCAGCGTGGACATGAGAGTATATATTGTCGCTGCCGGTGTCCTCAAGTAAAAGCTAGGGAAGGTTGCTGATGAAAATTTCGAAAAGCAGTTGTTAGAGAAGGCAACTCATGTGGGCTACAGAGGGCACACTCAAAGCACAATACTAGCTCGCTGAATTTACTATGTTTGAGCAATTCATATAAAGACTGACAGGAGAGTAACGTAAATGTAATCGATTAAGTTTCAGTAATTACTCGATTACTTTAATGGAGCACTAATTGATCCCTGTAAAAAATTTCATTTTGGATGGAGAAATTCGCGATTGCTATCGCTTATTATTATTTTTCTGTAACGTGTTCAAGCCGGGCCCGAATAAAACTCTTCCTGCTGGCTGCTGTCTCGCCTAGTAGAACACTTGGTTCACTGGATATGTGCCACTAGGTGTGTTCCTGAACAGACACCTTCGGCAGTACGTGTGCAATATAAGAATGTGCCTATTCTTGACCAAGCCATTGTAATGGATGTGGCAAGGTTAACCAAGCGGTATGTACCCTCAAATATATTACAATGATATTGCCCCATCCGCAACTGACACCTCCGTGTCGGGCAGGACTGCTTCATGGATAACCATTGCGACAAAGTTGCATCCAGAGGAGTATGGATAATGGCCGGGGGGTTGCTACGGAGTTTCAATCGGGGGTGCAGTGTTTATAACATGATACACTCTAGCGTATGATTTGGCATGGCAGCTGGCAGTAAGATTGCTACTGCTAATGTGATCCAAAGTTGTGATTTATGAACGGCAATGGGATATGCAGCAGATTACACGATAATTACCTATCATGGTTTCGGCCACAATTATTTATAACCCTTCCGCAACTCTCCGCCATGAAGGAAGTGCGTTTATCACTCCAACAGGGCTGATAACCAAATAAGTGCGATCGCAGACGGTAGACAGAAAGTCATATTAGTACTTGCACCTAATTTGGAACACTGGAGGCCGTACCGCCTTAATTTAATTGTTGTCGAAGGCCATTGCGAACGTTTCACATCCATTACATACGATTTGCTTCCTTTTTTTCTTCTCAAAATAGGTATTTCTCCAAGACTCATAAAAAGAAATTCGCCGAGTAGTTTGTGCATTGTTCGTATTGCGCTACCTGTGGTGTTGATTCCACAATCTGGAATTCTGACATATTGTCCTCTTCATCCCCCTTGAGTTTTGAGCCAATCAGACTAGGCGTATTTACCCTGTAAGCAAACGAGACGTAAGAAGGCGAATTCCAGAATATGGCACAACTTAACTGTACAAGAGCACCGCATGGTACACTGAAGGATGACGGACATATGAAAAATTGTGCGAAAGAATTATCCAACCTAAGTACCTCATGGCATGTTTCTCCAGCATGCATGGGAGTAATACTTGGCTCAACTGTCCAGGACAGGGTTGTCTCGCAGCTGTATCATAGTTATTTTGAACAGTTAATTAAAAAAGCTTCTCAGTTATCTTTTAACGGATTTCCGAATGCACTCCTATAAGTACTAACATCGAAGTGACCTATTCATTCTTCACCTCAGGTCACTTCATTACCTCAATGACTCGTTGGGGGGACCGCTACTTATATTTAGCAGCCTATCTTATATCCAATGCTTCCAATTCCAATTTCCAGTTACTCTGATTCTGCATTAGCCGCACCCACCTTTATCAGCAAATTTGCTCATCTCGTCACCACTCCTAGTCATTTACAGCCATTTACTGTATTTGCTATCCCACGAAACACTCTCTTGCTGTGAATAATGCACCCCCAGATAACAACACCTTACGTGACTCGCCACCTCTTCTTTTTATACTAATCAGCGGATGTTTCATGGACTCGGTGTTTGATCCTCTAATCCACAACGATGTCTTCGTGTCGCATGACCTCAAGCCTCTCAGTTTTCATGCCACCGCTTCTTGCGCGATATTTACCTCCTTCTCCAAATCTTTCGATATCCTGCAACTGAGACACCTTTGATGACCGCGTACAGACAGTGCAGCACTGAATTGCAACTATAAATATTTCGTTCTAGCTGTCCGATGTTACCACTACTGCAAACTAACTATATATATATATATATATATATATATATATATATATATATATATATATATATATATATATATATATATATATATGTGCGTGTGTGTGTCTGTGTCGCGAAAGAACAAGGAAATAATTTTAGTTGCATTAAAAATGTCTGCTGTATAATACATAGTTAACATTCGTTACATAGATAATGCAGCCAAATTATATCTTACTTCAACCAATTTGTGTTTATGCTTTAAGTTTACTTTTCCTACAGCCAAGGCCCGAATGTTCTGCCGTTCCATTTCATTCTATATTCTTATCGTGTGTCGTGTAGAATAGCAGACGCCAGAAAATACGGCGCTGCGGTATCCTGTGAGCCATTCGTAGACATCTTGACCGATCTCGTTTGCCGCACAATCTGCCTTCTCTGTTGTTACCACACTACGCACTTAAATAAAATAGGCATTAGTATAGCTAATAATTAACAACAGTGTAAAAAAACCGGCGCGTATATAGACGCATCTTTATTGCGCCTCTGCCAGTTTAATGCGTTGTTCTAATGAACAACGAACAACTTGCCCAGTTAATATTCTCAGGCACGTAATTTTGATATCGCGCGTCTTCTGCAGACACGTATAGTTCCAATCGTGTCCAACGTGCAGCGCGGTCACTCGTGCTTCCTGGTTCATTGGCTGCTCATGGAACAATGCTGCATCGAGTACGTGGAACTGCGCGACTCCCCATGTGCCTGTGCGACACACGCACAGAACTGTGCGACATACGGACACGATCCTGGGGGAAATAACCTTCATGCAAGATATTTAATGAGGCCTGGCGATGGGACTTTTAATGGCACGTAATGTGAATCCAACCATTGCGTACATAATACGTACATTATAGCGGCCGAACATATCGACTCTCATCTTCCCTCCACAAGCATCGCGTCATTTAGATTCCGACAGTGCGTTGGATCTGTGGGTTTATTATTTCATGCCCAAACCGAAGCACCGGCACACTAGCATGACCTCATGGATTTCGAAGCTTCGTGTGTACATGGACATTTGTTGCCCAGAAAAAAAGTATCAAAAATGGTGGAGCCTTTCGTTCTTTTAGAATGTGAGGAAATCCTTGTTTATCGGTAACCGTAACTATCCTCGAGCAGTAGCAGTCCAAATCTCACTAGCGCGAGAAATGCTTCAAGCCAGTCTTTTGCTTAAGAGTCCTTTCTGGCTTACAAAAAAGATTGCTCACAGAAAGTATGGCGTCGTTCCTGCTATTGCAGAAATGCAATACAGCTAACGTTTCTCTACTACCACCTGACCGACCACAGCTGTTGTGAGCAAGCCGAAATAAATTCACCCGTCTATTGCCTGCATTGTATTGCCCGTGTATTGCCTATGTTTGCATTCTTTTTCTGGCGTTTTTTTTCTTTCTTTTTTGGGGGCCTCCTCCAGCTGGGCTTCCCACTGGTCGTCTGTTGATTACAAAGACGGCGCCGAATAAAACAACACACCAAGAAGGGGGACACGAGACAGCACGTAGGCGCACTAACAACTGAGTGTTTTATTTCTTGACATAGTAATATATAGCTGCTGTCAAGGATCAAAACAACAAGAATAAACAGGGCAGTCATCTGCATCGCACAAGGAAGTCAAGATACAGAATAACATTTAAGTGTCACTCTCAATATACGCTAGTTCCTTTGTCGAAAGCGAAACTGAGGCTTCACTGATAGCATAGATATAAGATGGAAAACCAGCTCTCCGGTCATATAAGTGCGCATTGTAAGGCTCACAAGTGCATCCCAGATTTCGATAGAACCAGTGTTCTGTACAGAGCTGACCATCAACTTACAAGGGAGATATTGGAAGCGCTTGAGATAAAGAAGCGCGGTGTTGATTGTATCAGTGAAGCCTCAGTTTCGCTTTCGACAAAGGAACTAGCGTATATTGAGAGTGACACTTAAATGTTATTCTGTATCTTGGCTTCCTTGTGCGATGCAGATGACTGCCCTCTTTATTCTTGTTGTTTTGATCCTTGACAGCAGCTATATATTACTATGTCAAGAAATAAAACACTCAGTTGTTAGTGCGCCTACGTGCTGTCTCGTGTCCCCCTTCTTCGTGTGTTGTTTTATTCAGCGCCGTCTTTGTAATCATGCTTAACCAACTAGCCCGCCAACACATGCTCAGTTACTTCTGTTGATCTTCGCCAACTACGGCTGGCTATCAGCACAGGGCCGCGGCTACCTGGAATACAGTGGCCGCCGACCTCTGGGCATGAACAGCTTGGTCGCTGAAATTAGGTTTACTCACTTACTCACTCACTCACTCACTCACTCACTCACTCACTCACTCACTCACTCACTCACTCACTCACTCACTCACTCCCTCACTCACTTTTCCACTGCAGATTGTGCGGGTGCGGATTCAACGAGGTGCTGCTCCTCTACAAAACCCCGGTAGTTCCTGCCTTCCCAAGAAAGAGACGTCGGGTGTACAGATTGGAGCAGTCTCTCGTTTATTATACAGTAACCATGTATTTGTGATGTGTACAAAGGGGAGGCCTTCAAAATAACAGATGGAAGCATCGCTCAGCAGCACTGCAAGGATGAAAGCAGTGAGAAACGTGGCAGACCAGAAACAGCGTCGTCCAGCAAAAGCGCATCCCACAACGCACCCGCCGCGACAAGTGACGTGCCCGAGAGCACTCTGTGCCCAACACGACGCAATGCGCTACGCTTTGTATTTTTCCCTGCACATAGAGGGCGCATGTAGCGCTGTCTCCTGCGACAGGCGCCTCCGACTCTGAAGATTGACGCACATTAAAACACGTGCAGAGTTGCCGGCATTTCCGCAACGCGAACCAGCAACACGCGATTACATGACCCTGTTTGCCAATATGACGCAGCCCCTGAACTTCACAAAACTAAACACGGAGAACCTAAAAGGAGTTCTTGTATATAGTCCGTATGGACTTGTTCGCGATTCAATTTATATTGGCAGTACTGCAGACATCGTGAAAAGTGCGCAAACACTTGGCCATTAACCACAGCCATCCCCACGTCCTGGTCAGGTGGTCTATAGCAGCGACGTTGCAATTTCAAAGCTTCGGGATATAATGACCAAACCTTTTTTTTTTTTTTCCACAGGCACGGAACATGACAGTAATCACGGGACTGCTCCACACAGGACGCGCCGATCGATTGCTTCGGTCACGTGTGGAGTTGTTTATGGCTGTGTGAAGATGGCCTGGGGTTGGAAAACTTGCGCTTTTGCAGCAACTTTTTTATTTTATTCGTTTATTTATTTTTGCGACAGCCGTGTTTCGTAAAATTCTGCTCTCCACAGAAAGGGCCCACATTTGCCACACATGCATGCGCGTTCAGAGCTGTCTACCGACGTTCGTAACGTTTGTAAACAATTCTGACAAAACCATTTAATGGTTACGGCCAGAGAAGCATTAGAACAGTGAGACGCTCGCCACAGGAGTTGCGCAACACCACACACATCCCGAGTAGCGAGGGAAAAAATAAGACACGTTTACTGCATATAATGACTAAAAGAGGACCATTTCAAGAGTGGAAAAAGAGTGCAAAACAAACAGTGCAACAGTCACAAGATCCTACTTGCTAAGCCTTCTAGTTTCAACGATCGAGACTATTCCATGCAGTGAATGGTCTTTAAAGGAGTGCCTCAACGACATTTCTTGACCAGAGGTCGCTTCAGATAGGACATATGCTTGCTGCCACATAGGCATCGGTGGGCGAACGGAAGCCAGAAATGCTATGGATATGCGAGGCTTCCCATAGCGGGCGCCGTACTCTCATCTGCACTCGCAAAATCAATGACGCAAGTCAGGGTCGGGATAACCTATAACTATTCCAATCTGTTTCTATTCCAAATCCCCCATTAGCCATCCGCAATAGGTGAAAATGGCTCAGGTCCATGGGTAAGTTCACTGTACCATGGGCAGGGCATGGGCCATTTTGACCTATCACGGATCGCTAATGGCGGATTTGAAAATAAAAACAGACTGTAATAAGTTGTTATCCCAGCCCAGCGTAGTGTTCCTGGCTTCCTGACGTCACTGGCAGTGCATAAGTTGGGGTTCTGTTCTGGACATTAACAAATTCTGCTATATTGTCAATACTCTGTAATGGCGGCATTTTGAACCAATCAGAGAGCCCATAGCACCTTTGAGGCCAAACAGAGCGGACAAGATGGCGAATTCGACAATGCAGCGGAATTTAACAATATCCAAAATAGCACCCCCACTTCGAACGAATTTTCTATGTATTGTGGGGCGGCATCCATTGCTTTGTGTAGTTACCGATAGAACGTCTGGGTGGTTATCACACTGCGCATAATTAACGCGCAGACGTCGAATGCCGCCGCACCAAAAACACGTCGAAAATACGTTTCAAATAATTCTCGTTTTTGAACAAACACATTCTGCCCCAATAAGTCGATAAAGTCCGGGCAGCAAGTGCATCCGTACACTGACGATCTTCACCTAACATTACAGGGTCCCTTTAATGACACATATATTTGATCATGGTATTTCAGTGGCGCAATATGCGCACTGTTACAAGGCAGAAAACACAAAACCACTCATAAGCATACCATCGTATGCAAACGGAATAAAAGCACTTTGTGCGTGCGTAAAAGATAAACAATGGTGTACGTGCTTCCTGAGCGACAACCAAACAAGTCCGTTGACAGTGCCACCAATCACAAAAATTGCCGCAACAGTCATGACTACCATAAAATGCCGAGCAAGTGCCCCGTTCCCACAGGGACATACCGTTCAAGCTAAACGACACTTCTCAAAACAATAATTTCCAAGGCTCTCTAACAAGCTTGTAAGGATTTCTCCCTTAGAGAACAAATGAGCCACACAAATACTGCAAAAAGCAGACAATACATATGTTCTCCACCACATGTTCAGCGTGTACCTTTTCACATACATTCACCTTCAAGGTTGTACTGCTGGGGAGGCCTCACTCAAAAAGCCTGCTCAATGTGTGCGACACCAAAACGTGCAGAGAGCCTCACATTGCATTACCAGCTCTCTGATAAGCCAAAGAGTGAGAAAAAAGGCTCGTACGCACAAAGGCTTCATTACACATGCACGACACAATGTGCCTGCACAGCACGGTGTACTAGGGATAATGAGACATCCCTCACAATCACTAATGTACCACAGACTCGCTAGGCACAACAGAAGAAGCAGCAACAATAGCAGCTACAAATGACTAACACAGTTGTTTCGGAATGTCATGACCCCCGCATCAGTATTATGATGGAGCAGAACTGCCATGTTGGTAAATGGACCCATAGTTCACCTGACACCCGCGCTCATATCCTTCGTGACACAGCCAAATGAAGAGGTGTTACCATATGGCAATGACCAGCACCTGTAATATTTGAGCATGCATATTCATGAAAGAGAGGCTGGTCCTTGAGGGATGGACATGCTCGGTATTTCATAGTATACATTGTGACAAGTGGATACCACGTGAGCACAAAGATAGAGAACACAAACATGAATTAGACAGGTAAAACTCAAAGGCACATTCTAAGTGAACAAACTGACCTCTCAGGCCTACTTTCATGAACTGTCATGAACACTTCTTTTGAGTGAGGACGTGTGAACATCATTGTACGTTGTTCCAGAACTTTGTTTGAACACATTTTTTTTTCACAATGCATCCCCAACAAGGTTCGATCATGCCTGTTTGCCCTCAGGCATAGATGATTAGGCGCAGGGACATCCATCCAAAGGGGCAAGTGATGAGTCCCAAGAAAAATGGTACACATACATAAAAAACAACAACCTTATGGAGACTTTAAAAACAATTGCAGACCTACAAAATAGCAATGAGGTCACACCAAAGAACTCCTTGTGACAGCACAAACGCTGTGGCATGTAGCTTGAGGCTGTCGTACAAACTTGGCTTGCACAAAAAGTTTAAGACAGCACAAAAGGTGCCATGACCAGGTTATGTAGAGTGAGAGTAACCACCTCTTTGCAATGCGCAACCTGCAAGCATAAAAGGAACAGCTGCCAAGTGGTCAAAAATTAAAACCTTGGGCACCACCACCATATGTCGTTACACAGATGACCAGTAAAACTTTCTCAAACATGTACAAGAAAATGCTGAAAACAAGAGCTAGCAGTAGGATGACCACTCAGCGTGGATTTAAGGTGAAGCACATTTCAGGAAATGGCAACACAGAAAAAATCCCCACGTCACTCGTTGGTGCTGCTGTTTCTTACTGAAGTTTCAAATCAACAAGGTATGAAGCAAAATCCTGCTATGGGTGCAAGCATGACATAGTGAATGCATTGGAAGCTCTAGACAGCTACAAATCTGTGCGGTTATGCCAGAAGAGCGATTACGCAAAGGATCCTTTTATCCAATTCATCTCCGTGACATGACAGTTCTGCTGTGCATGACATGAAAAGCACAGTGGCACTGTCAAATGAGCAAATTAGCAGTGGTAAGGGAAAAAACAAACACTGTCAGTGTATACTAACAAATGCAAAAAAAAAATCATTGAAACGGCTGGAGGCCTCAACATACATTTTTCTAAAGCAACGATATGCCCCTAGCAAGCAATGACTGGATGTCCCGACTTTGCTATTACTACACATCAGCAACAAGTAAACAACAAAGGTCAAACAGTGCGACGCCCTATGGGATACGCTTCTTCAATCGCACATGGCAAGCCAACACTGCCTTCTCACACAACAGCAAGCCAGCATTGGTATGCCGGGTGTGTATACATATATTTATAAAAAAGCAGCTAGATAAGGCAGCCACTGCACAAGGAACAGGTCTGAAGGAAGTTACCATGCCAAGATAACAAAAGCTGCACATTATCGCCTACTTTAACAACTGCCCTTTGATACGGTTGGTTTTTCGCACAATCATACCAAACAATTCCACTTAAAGCTCCAGTCACTACAAGCTGCTCTTGCAGCTTCGGAAGCCCTGCAGTGACAGTGGATGCATCAATTCAGCTGCACCAAGGAACAATGACAGCTGGTGCAGAGGGCGTTTGGGTACCAAAAACAATAACAATAAAAAAAGTGCCTGTTCAGCCATTGTCTAGCATGTCATATGGCACTACCAGCCATGCTGTGGACATTACTGTGGTCAGATCGTTATTGCACACACAGCGAAGAGACAACTGTGGGGACACAATAGCGGATGATGGTATGCCACATCGAGCGTTGGACCATTGTTTTGCAGTCATGGCTTGCAGGATGATGGCACACCACACCATTTCCAAAATACCAAATGTACAAATGGGTCAGCTACATGTCTATGTCTACATGTCCATTTTGTACAGAAAAAAAAATCAGAAGCAGGCAATTGTCTGCGGCGATGCCAGACAAAAAAAGTGTTAATTTCACTGCAACGGAACAGTCATCCTGCCTGCCAACGCACAGTGGCAAAAGACAGTGTGCACTTTGCTTCACCACTAGAATGAGCGATGGCAGCACCACTGTGTTCTCAAAAACTCCTCATTCTTTGTCTTGCATCACCACAGGCAACACATACTTCCAATTTAATCTGGATAAAACAGGCAAGCGACGCACCCATATGCGAAATCGAACTGCATGCAAGGAGAAATGGCTCCTGTATGTGAAAATTGAGGGCCGACAAGCCAGCAGTTTAGCAGAAAGATTCATGTATACCTGGTACTCCTAATTTGTACAAGATTCAATAAAGGTACAAACAATGGCACTTCCTATCTGTCGCTGTCACGTCCAACACCACGCACTATTGTAGTGCGACAACAAAAGTGTTGTACCTGCTGCACATGTACCAAAAGGCTGGTCTCTATCATTACGCATCCGAAAGGAACAATAAAGGAATATGTAAAGCTGAGTTGCATTAATAGATTATTTGTCTAGAAGTATATTATCATTTTCTGGGTGCCAACAGTATACGACTTTATAGCATAGAAAATTACCACCAAAATCCTGCCGCTGCTCTGTAATTTGAATTGCCTTGCACCAAAATGAATGAGGTGGTGCTAACCCCATGTGACCTTCCCCTTTGTCGCGCCCTGCGAATCAGCCAGTGCTGATGTTGCATGAGAGGTACCATAGTCCAAAATGAATGACACCAGTTTGATTGCCAAAGCTGTGTTCTCACTAAAAATTACGAATTCATTATTACTCCCCCATGCCTAATATTTCAATGTAGCTTGACCTCATACTTTCCTTTAGTGTTTCTTTAAGTACTGAGGGTACTGTACACTTTGACAGAATGCTCTCCCAGGCAAGCAGTGCCAAATGTAAAGTTAACAAGCACCAATACTAGTGACATTTTTCTAGAGCCCTGCGACCCACAAGGAAAGCCAATGCGTCCACAAAGCATGTTCACTGAGCCCAATGATAATCCATAACAGAAACAGTGCGCAAAGTATACTGAGAATTCTTTTTTTTTCTACCAACAATAAATGGAAATTGTGGCCAGTTGGTGTAAATTCAAGTTAAAAAGAAAAATAATAAATGGCAACACGTCCATCGATCACTGCTGTCATTTTCCAACACTGTAGTTCACAGTGACATGAAGACATGAAGTCTTAACGGTGAATGCCATAAAACTTAATCCGGCAATTTGACCCCCCCCTCCCCCCATGCGAAGTTTGCCCTCTACAAAAAAAAAGAATGTGTAAAGTATGGGAAAATAAGGTCACTTTTCACCTAACAACACACAATTCGTAAGGCAACAGTAACAACATTGAGAGCCATGTCTAGAAATTTTGAAACCGGCCACAAACGGGTGTTCAGCCTTCAGACACGATTAGCTTCAGTGAACAGAGCATTTTCTCAAACCTTGCATCACTGCCACTGCACATTAAAGTCCAGGAGACCAACCTATGTGCCACAAACCAACCGCATCAAAAGTGTAAATGGCAGCAGACCAACTGACAGTCACAGAGAAGCAATAACCACTTTAGTATAATGCAAGGGGTCAATAATAATCTTGAAAACCAGTAGGCACATTCGGACCTATACAGGTGCAAATGCACTCTCACAAGGTCATAAATGACTGATCAAGGACAGCAACAAAAAGATCAAACTCATGAGCCTGTAGACCCTTTCGTTGCTTGCAAACAAAGGCCCCAGGAGACTTCCGGTATTGCTTTGTGGAATTGCCAGCTAAATTCAGAAGGAAACAAACTGAATAGCAGATTGCAAGAGTCCTTCAATAGAATGTAATTTGATCGTTTAACTGATCTCATTCTTCGCTGCAGGATGCCATAGCCACTAAATCACTGTGGCAAGCTCATTCATTGAATATTGGCTTATTCTGCTCCCCATATAATTAGCAGCCTCTACCAGAATGATTTATCAGCTCAGTCTGCAGAATGCAACAGTGCATGGGTTTGCAATGTCATGAACAATAATTCTGCGACTGCACTCTCTTGGGAGACTGTCTGAAATTTAAAAAATTCTAGATTATTACGTGCCAAAACACAATCTGATTATGAGGCACATCTTAGTGGAGGATGCCGGGTTAAGCTTGACCACCTCGGTTTCTTTCATGCGCACCTAAATTTAAGTACAGACGCATTTTTACATTTTGCCCTTATCAAAATGTAGCTACCGTAAGTGGGATCAAACTCGCTACCTTGAGCTCAGCAGTGCAATGCGATAGCCACGGGGCTACCGTGGCAGGCGAGACTATGTCTGTTTGTGCCAAATTTTAATGTAAATAGGAATCATGCCACAGTTGTCACTGCAGCAACGGCAAGGCAGCATTCTCTGCTCGGTCGCTACTGGTTTGGTACACTGATAAGCAGTACCAAAGAATATGCAAATTTCATCAAATTAACAACAGGTACAGAGTTCAGCTAAGCCATAAAAACAAATTGTTCATTCACCTTTCAGGTAGATGACAACCTTCCCATTCATACAAGGGATTGACGACGCAGGAAGCGCATACTTTTTATGTTTGATCACATCAAGAAATATATTATAGCAGAGCAAATGAGAAAGCTCACTTTTCCCTACAATGTTGACTGCTAAATACATGCGACCAGAAGTTCTCTGAGGATGCAGAACATTACTGCTGCCCGCAGACGAAAGGGTCTACACAGAGACCTGTAGAGAAACGCTAGTCAAAACCAGCAATAAAAAAACGCAGGCTCATACAGGCCAACACAGGCCTACAAGGCCAATGATGCAACAAAATTTCCCATCACTCTTCACATTTTTAGAAAATATAGGCAAGTAGCCAAGATGAAGCTTTAATGCTATCAGATCCAGAGAAGCTTCAACCGTAGACTATCAGCCAGCCTGCCAGTTTTCTTGAACACTGCGGCGTACAACAGCAGCACAACAAAGTGAGTGAACAACGAATGCGGCGCGAAGCCGTTGTGAGGCAAGAGAAAGATTTTTCTAATTTACTAGACACTTGTGTCTCTACAATGCACATAGGTATTCCTTGTTTTCCCAACAGCTGGAATACAGTGACACTCTGTAGCGGCAGCAATGAATGGCAGCAACACTACGAGGCCATGATTTCACAGAAATCAAACGCGGTCATCAAATGAGGAGGCCCCTCGCTTCATGCCTCTAACTCTAAGAGAGAGAATACATGGTCATGAATGAGGCCATGTATAGCCACAGTAGTTTGGGAAGGATGGGCTGAAAAGCTTGTACGTAACAGCAGCCCTGAGCGGGTTGCGTGGCAAGAGTACTATGACTGATTGCATGTGTCTAGGAATTTGTCCACTGCACAGATTCCCCAGTCCCAGCCATTACTAGGTTCCCTTTCTCTGTACGATGGCCTTAATTTGGTTGCCATGAGGGTTCACCAATAGTCTTCATGCATGCAAACTATTGTAGTCCATATTAAAAAAGCCAGCGTGCTACAGCATGCACAGCAACAACTGAGCCCTTCCTACACACTTGCTTAGAATGCATATTCAATTGGATGAGGGGGGGGGGAGAAAACATGATCACAAGGAGTGTGGCCTGTACTTCAAAGGTTTAACATCCGGTGAACTTCCAGTATCTCACACCACAACTGACATGTATCTGTACAAGATGAAAGCTCACGCAATTTCTGCTTAGTCAAATGCAAAAAAAAGGCAATAATATACAAGAGTGCTAGGGCTACTAACCTGTCAATAAAGCTGGGCATCTGTCAGCAAGCAGCAAACAGGCAGCCAATGAATACAAAGTAATTCCTGGCAACACACACACAGGTGTTTCTGAGGCCAGAATATTACAATTCAGTTCCAACTGCACTCCATTCTGTGCTTTCCCACTGGTGACAAGTGGTGTCATGCCCGTGTTATCACCAGAAGTGGCCAGTTGGCACAGCATGCAATGGGAAAAGAACAAAATCCAGGAAAAGCAAGTTGTCAAGTCCTAGTTACAGCCCTAGTGCCTAAAGCTATACACATTCTTTTTTGTTCTAATTGGGCAGTTGCGCTGTTTATACCTGGAGAGGGACTCAATCTTGCTTGAGTATTTTATACCTATCTTCCTTTTTTCTATTCTTTTTTTCAGGCTAGCTCATGCACTTAAGCTAGAGTCAAAAGACCTACAAAGACTTTACAAATACAATGAAAGTTGTCAAAAGGTGCTGCTTTTTCCTATTTCAGCAAAACGAACAGTCCTGTCCCCATGCACAGACTGATGCCAAGTCTGCAATTGCTTTTCTCTATATTTTCAATTAGAAGTGAGAGTAAAAAGCTCTGGTTACTGCTACTATATTAATAGCCTTTCATCTTTCAAAATGACAAATACACAGACAAAACATACACCACTAAGAAAGAACGGCCAAACCAGATACAAGCAGCAACTCATGGAGTGCTCAGCTGGATTTGAAAAAAAGTGTGAACATTGCAAACTGTAAGTTGCACATTACCTTCAAATGTGAGGACACAAACTTGTGACAGTGGTACTACTACTGAATGCATCATTCTATTCCCTCTGCTCTGAAAGTGATGAAGTACGACTCATGATTTCCTTTGAAACTAAAAAAAAAAAGTAAATTTTTGATGCTGTAGATTTTAATCATGAAAGTGCCCATCACAGGAAAGCAACACCACTGGTCCCTTTCTTTTGTGGAGAGGCAAGGTGCCCTAGCTTCGGTTTTTCCCACAAGTTGGTGCACATAATCAAGAAAGTTGCTGCATAATAAGCATCCCCACCACACCCACCAGAACGAATACTGCTAAAAGCATTTGGGTCGCCAATTATTTCCAAAGGATGGATGCAGCACAAATTGTTTCTTTTTTAGCCACCCGTTACACCATGCAAACGAGGCAAGTAAACTTATGTTTATGTGCAAAATCAGCAGTCTTTTTGCCAGGTGACTCTCCTTCCACAGGGAGTTTATGCACGAGGGGGTCCTCTACTGAAGCTCTCACATCATCAAAGATGGCACAGTCGCTCAACAGTGCCACCCACTCAGCTCATATGCCGACGATGATGAGGACTACTGAACTACGGGCACTATGTTAAGATGGTACAATCCAAACACGACCTAACTTGTAGGCTGGCCATCATTCTAGCTCGTTACAAATGGCTATTACTGTTGCTGGCTATTTTGAACATAACACAAATCAACGTACTGCCAATTTTATTTTTTCTTGCCTCTGGCATAAACTCGCACATCTAATTGCATATACAAAAAAGGCTAGAAGGGTTCGATTTTGCCTACTGATCACCTAAAATTCGATTTAGGCGCCTGAAATGTAGTTTTTATAGCCTGAAGATCCCGCTTCTAGTCATAAGTCACATGCACCAATGGCCCAAGATGGCAGCTCTCCAGTAACCACCTTGATCCATCGCACCTGGCTCCATCTACAGTGGAGCCAGATGGAGAGCAAGGCGAGAGGGGCCATCAGAACACACTGGCTCACTCTCCCAGGAAAATCAAGTAACAATGTGTCGCTCATGCTATGACAAGAATAAGAAAGTTAACATAGCACACAGCAGCAATTGGCTGTAGTCAGGCGAAAATTTCCTTCCTGGCGACTTCAGAAAACAGTCATCCAGATTTACAGTAAAAGCATCCCCATTACTACGGAAGACTGAGATCTCACTTAAAATGCTGCCTTATTCCAGCACGAAAGCATCACAGGCGGATTGCCCCCATAGAATGGAATAGAAAAAAAGCGGTCACCTTATGGAATTTACATAGCGCTCTTGGTCGCGCTGTTTACATCGTGTCCACACTTTGCAACTAAAAACTATGTGTGCCTGCACAACACATCATGGAAGTGTATGAAACAGTATACTTTGTGGAACACATAAAACTGTGTAATTATGCAACTTCGTGTACTATTAGTTACACTGGGGCTCATTCTGCAGCCTCCACTGAGGCCCCGATCACTGGCACTGCAAACTCCCATGAAAAGCCTGCAGCAACCTAAACCACAGCTGCAAGGTAGCCCTCACATTTATAACTTGCTCAGTTTCTGGCGAAAAGTCTTATGTGGTCAGCCACAATGACAAAAGCAGCTGCGTAACATATCTATGGCTGGGACCTGCAATACGAGAAAAAGTTGCCTTACAGGTACAACTTGCACTCCAATGTGGTTGCCACCTGAAAGTGCCAAACGTCTTTCTGCAACTTTTCAAACGCCACAATTTCCAAATACTCATGAAAGATCTAGCTATTCCAACTCTACCGTGAAGTACACGTACTGCATTCAGATTGATGCTGTAAAAGTGTGCTTGCAAAAGATGCTCCAATATTTTCGTGGGAGTGCAATGACAGAGCCTTTGACTTCAGACGAGCGCAGCATGCAAATGCACTAGTGCGTATGTAGAAAGCACTCATTTTTGCCTCTTACACACATACCTTAACCAAGCATGAATGGGACAGTATGTGTTCCCAATAATTGCAACGTCCCCCAAACATAGTGCACTAAACTACACAGTAGTTATCGCGCTTTTTCTTCAGTGCCAAAAAAGCCAGCCTCTCCCAGCGGGCAGCCATTACTGAACCACAAGACTCCAGTTACGAAAGCCACTAGCAGGAATCAAACACCATGGTACCCTGTGCGAAACCTGCTCCAACCTTGCTGTATAGGTAGCTGCAATTGAAACGCAATTCTGGTGCTAAAATTGTGCGCGGATTTTTAATGCAACTTTGTGTACCTTTCTTCTATTTGGCTGCAACCCATGGATGCTAGTCAAGGCATGCAATGTATGCGGTATAGTGTGCATGTACGTGTGGTACATGCACACGATTATGTAGAACCCACACACTGTGGTAGTTGATGTTACGAAAAGTTTACCAGATGGACCAACAAGTTTGTGCAAGGTGTAAGCTGTGGGCGATGCAAACACGTGTGTGGTGACAGCAGCAACACTACAATGATGGTGATGACGCTCGCAAGACAGCGACAGCATATTTTTTTTTTTTTTTTGTACTCTAGCGAAGAAATGTTGCAACTTGTTTCATTACAACTTTGGCCAGTCCTAAAGGCAGTACAATGACTCTCAGCACAGCAGCATTAGCTGCTAAGAGGACAGGACTAGGAAATGAGCCAATCCCAAAGGCAGTGCAGTCTAACCCAGCATCTCAAAGCACTGGCTGCAACAAGGGAAGGACATAAGAAACTGACACGCGCCTGCTTTCTTTTAGCTATGAGACGCGATGCATGCAAAGAAGTGGCAAGTTTGTGGCCAAACTGAAACTGACAGGTGCACACATGCAACCTAATCACATAGCTCATACTACGAGATGCGACAAACGGCCAAAGGTCTCAAAGATCTAGTTGCCATTGGCACGAGGGAAGTATGTGTGCGATTGTGGCCTAACAGTTAGCGCATCAGGCTGTTGAGCAATTTTTTATTTTTTTTTTATGATGATGCGAGACAGGAACCTACCAACCCTACCAGGTATAATCCAAAGTATGCTTCGCATTAAAGGTGTATTCATGAGCCCTGTTCAAACAACTGCTACTAAAGAAATCTCAGCTTCAGTGCCACAGCTCATGCAGCAGTTTCCCAAAAACTCACAAAAGTGTGCTTTTAGCAAAACTGCACGAGGAAAAAGGAATTCTGGGTTCAGTAATGGCTGTCTAGCAATATTTTAGCATAATCCTCAACTTCACCAAGTTGAGCCGCCCACTGGAAAAAGAAACGGGCCTGCAATCAAGAGTGACAAGCAGTAGTTCTCTTGTGGAAGACTACAGTGCACCCCTCACCATCCAATAATAATGCTTCTTCATAAAGTCTAGCAACATTCACACCATGATACATTCATTCATACATGTGGCAAGCATGTAATGAACTAGATTTTGAGGTGCACCTGAAAGCAAAGTGTAAAAAAAAAAATGACCAGGAAACAACTACTACACTTTGATGACGATTGTGAATCGGATATACAACACAGAGAAAAGGGCTATTTCCAGCTATTATTACCACATTTGTGCTCAGCAAAGAGGTGCTTCTTTTCTTGGTTTGAAGTACACTTCTTGCTTAATAGATTTAATTTAAGCAACATCCCAAGATGTCCCTTGGCCTTAAACGTCGTATTGCGACCACCACCTGGATGGCCCCACTTATAAAAGCACACATGCAACGTCTGGCGAGGAACTGAATGATGCGGTGCATTACAACACACACCGATAATCCACCACTTCCCGCAGACCTCCCACACATTCTTTAGGACCACTGTTTCAATTTGCGGCGACACCCACACGCCACTGTGCTTCTAAAACACTGCGCAGTGAGCGTATTTTGGCCAGCCAGGCATGTGCTACAGCATACACACAAAAGAAAAATTTCCGGGGTTTCTCGGGAAATTTCCAAGTCAATGAGCGGTTCTAGTCTCGGTCATTGACATGCTGGACACACGACCTGGCACGCTGCGCGCCAAGAGCCCTCGTCCACCTCTTCCTTGCCGATTGTAACGGCAAACTCGAAGGTTGCGGGGGCAGCTTCCCAAGTGGTAGGGCCATAGCCCCGATGTCGCCCTTTCCAGAAATGGAAGGTGTGGCCTGACCTCAGAGACATCCAGCAGCGTGGGACTGCTCTTTGCTCTTCCCATATAACGATAATTTGGCTTGCTTCCTCAAGATCCAACGGCCGGGCAAGTATGGCGCAGTGACTGTGTGGCTGGGTCGATGCTGCTCTGACATGGCGACGACAGGGTCCACACCATGTCTACAAATGCTTGCAGTGGATGGGGCCCTGTGCCCCGTGTGTGTCCCCTTCTCAGTGTTCCTGGTGGGTCCAGCAGTTGTCGGAGCAAAACTGCGCCGACTCTTCCAGCTGGTTCAGGAGCCAGGGACCCACTGACGTCGGCACCTGGGGCTGTCCCGCCCAAGACTCGCTTCCCTGCACCCAAAATAAAAAAAAAATGTCACCAGAATTAGGAAGGTCAGCCTAATTTACTTGTAAGTCAAATTGGCATCACAGCCTTTATTGTAGCGGCCTATGCAATGCTGGTACTCTACAGTACAGAGGAATATTGTTAAATTCGAACTCTAATGGGACCAGAAAATAATTCGAATACAGTTAAACCTCGATATAATGAAATTCTCAATATAACAAAGTATTTAACTTTTCATAACATCTTGTCCATAGAACACCATATTTTTAAAACCTCAATATAACCATGTTTGTATGCGATTTCCATATAACGAAATTTCATTTCCGTCGCAAAGGAATGCAGAGGCAATAAATGGAAGCTTCCGCAGACACAGATGGTCAAATGATTGAATTACAAGTGGCTGCTTGCAAACGCACCTCTCAAATGGTGCGCGGCGCGACAACAGCGGAGTGAAGTGAAGCCACATCATGTTCAGTATAAAGCCAAAACGCGATAAGATCTTATCGCCCCCCCCCCGCCCCCCCGCGCGCACTTTGTGCTTTAGGTGTGAGTAAAAGTGTGTGAGGATAAGAAAGAAAGAAAGAAGGTGGCTTCACGAGTCATGCCTTTCCTTGCGAGCAAAGGGAAAGAGGGATGGGTGCGAGCTCGCGGCAACACGATCAAGCACACACTAGGGGGCGAAGTGGGGGGTAAGTTGGTGCACGTCTCGGCCATGGCTGTGCATGGCTGTAGGTGTGGCTGAATGCATACGCAGCCGTGCACCCCGCTTTAGAAGTGATCTGCCACATGTGCAAAGAGTGGAAGTGCTGAGACGCTGTGGCACGATGTAAGCTGCCTTCCTGCGCATTTAGTATTGGAGGTTGCATAATCTCAAGTTTGGGTGACCAGCTGGAGTGAGAGGCAGACAAGCATTCGCTCCTCGCAGCCAGCAATTTACCTGATAGTGTCGCCCGCACTGGGACAACGCTATCAGCCGCAGAGGCAGAGTACATTCGAAAGCGTGGCTGGCTTCGCTTAATTCGTACCGCCTATGTGAAGATATCGTCAACGCGGCATGAAACCGTATCATTCGTTGCAGATTCCCAGATTCATCAAGATGAGTTGTTTTCTCATTCAAATTTGCCTTCTTGGATTGCCTAATAATTAGGAAAATTCTGCGACTCCTTTCCACATAAGAAAAATTGATTGGTGACTGCATTTAGTTGCATAATATGTCGAATTTCAATACAATGAAATTTAGACATAATGTAGCAAATTGTCATTTTACCTACTGCGTTACATCAAGGTTTAACTGTAAAATGGAGTTCGAGCAAAACAGAGCCCCTTTGAATACCATGCTCGATAATGTACAGCGTTATCATAAAAGGCCAGATTATAGGCACACGCCTGTTTCTTCCCGTGTGTCGGGGCAGTACCCTTTTAGTGTACAAGCCTGGATTATAGGTTAGGAAGTGGTTTAGCACCAACTTTATGGTGCCTACAAATGCCTATTTCAGCCCTTTATGTCTATAAAAGCCTATTTAGTTGATCTGTGCCTTTGTATTGTATGCCTATATTGCATTTAGCACCTGAAAATCCTTTACAGGGGCGCTAATTCTGTTTCGAAAGCTCATTCTTCTTTCAATGAGACCTAGCAGCTCTAGCAGATGCTGTTGCTAATGGCAATGTATGTGGAAATGCAACCAGCAAATAAGAGCTTGCATGACAACATTTACTGATCTTTTGAAGGTATTTCGCCATATGCCTGACACTGGTTATCAATGACAGAGAAAAAGTTCACAGAAAGTCCATTTCTTCGGCAGTAGACATGCAACTCTCATGTTACATTCAGAGTGGAGATTAGAGACAAAAAGGTACATCATTTTGATAGAGGTGAGCTGTTGCCTATAGCGTGGAAAGAGTGGAGAGTGCAGAGCACAATGCTAATATTTTAAATGGAAGCATGCAAAGTTTGCTGCATACGCTGCGTGTCTGCTGTACGATGAAATATAGTTGTGGAGAGAACACTCACCTATGGCAGTTCGTCTAAAGTAGCAAGCTTTGCCCCACTCTTTTTATTTAAGTAAGTGTGCATAAGGAGGTGCCTACTGCTATGCTGACATGCGATCATAAAAAAAAAAAACGCTTTGCAAAGTAAGTGATATTGAAAGAGCACTTACAGAGCAGGTAATATAAGGCTGCAAATGCCTGTTTTAGGTGTCTAAAACCCACAATTTATATACCTAAAAATCCAGCCTCTAGTTAACATGCTCAATAATGTGCTGCGCGCAATACAGTCATTGACCGGTAATGCAGATTCTGTGGGGACTGCCTAAAAGTACAAATATATAGAGTCCAAAATATCAAATTTACTAACGAATAAGTCTTTATTCCACAAGTACCCAAAAAAAGTTCGTCAATCTGTTGCTTCGCTGCTTGCTTGTGACCTGGTCGGTCTTTATTTGGCCAATGTAATGACTGTGGCCACAGACAAATGAAAGTACAGTCGCCAAATGTGCCAAATCTCCATTCCCTGCAACTTAAACAGAGGCCAACCGCACTCTGATAGCCATATGATCACAGGTTTCTATGCAGCAGCTGCCATCCATCAAAATTGCTGTCATCTTCAAAGGAGAGACAGAAGGTGGAATTATTACGGATTTTGGTGATTGTGACCACCAAAATTCACAAGAACAGCCAGAGAAGTCACCCACGACAGTGTCACAATTTAACACGTAAAGGAATAACGTGAACATGCAGAACTTGCATGACAAACCGCAAATGCCATGCAAATGCAGTTCTTATACAACTTAGGGGCTCGGTTATGGCTTCTGCCGTGGTTTGGGCGAAGTCGGCTGCAAATGGATCGACTAGGCTTCATTAGTTTCAGCATCGACGCGGCACCAGCAACGTATCAAAGTTATCACTTTTTCTGTACGACTCAGTCAACTTGCATCAACTTAACGGCGCATGTTGTGCAAGCAAAGCGGGACAATGTCAGAATTATCGAGTGGAGCACTGTAAAGTGTCCGAAATTTCAGCGAAACTGTCCAAATTATCAGTTCGTGACTGTACATAATAATATTTGGGGTTTTACGTGCCAAAACCACTTTCTGATTATGAGGCACGCCGTAGTGGAGGACTCCGGAAATTTTGACCACCTGGGGTTCTTTAATGTGCACCTAAATCTAAGCACACGGGTGTTTTCGCATTTCGCCCCCATCGAAATGCGGCCGCCGTGTCGTGACTGTACAGTATCAGCGATCGTGCCTTACCATACATTTTTGGAAGAACTGTCTTGGAAATTGCAAATCACCGAGCGAGTGCGACTAGAGTCATACCAGCTTATAACAATCCCTGATATAACAATTTATTGGTTACAATGACTAAATTTCACTGCATTTACATTTGTGACCCTGCCTATGAAAATCGCATCCAGATATAATTAACATTATAAAAATCAGCGTACAGTCACAATGAACACTTTAAATTCGTTCGTGGTAAAAGGAGGACGAATGCGACGTTTCAAAGCACGACTGAACTGACCAAAAAGGCCTGCTCCAGTCCAACCAAGGTTCATTGGTCCAACCGCAACGTAGATACCACGGAGATAAACAAGCAGTGCTTTTTTTTTTTCTTCCAAGTATTTTGCATTCTTTTTCCATTTGGAGCACAAGCCCAGTAGCCAGTTTTACAGTCAGACCGATTTTCCGGACGCCCGATTTTTCAGACATGCCCGATAATTCGGATGCGAAAAGCCTTTACTGTCCGATTTTTCTGACTTTTTGCCATAACCGCAGGTCTGAAACGGCATTAATTGTATCCACCACCACCGCCATTTAGATTATCTCACCTCCTGGAACCAGCGCTCTCGCGCTCAGATCCTCTGGCAGCCGTAGCCACCACCGCAGCAATGATAGGTGTAACTTATTCGATGTTTACTAACAAGCTGTTCAAGCCATTCTATGGAGTGTTTTCCATTAAACCAATTCGCCACAGTTGGCAATGATGCAGACTCTGCCTTTGTAATCGCCGTAAAAGTATTGGAAGTTCGACAAGCATGGTGCGTTGCATAATAACGGTTCTCGAAAGTTAGCTTGCCTCAATACAGCAGTGTTGCTCAGTGAAGCATATGCATATGCAGTGAAGCAGCGAAGCATGCCGAGAGTGAGAAGGGGCAATTGTCAAGGGACACGGTATGATTTCTTAATTATACATGCGTGCACCCACCATCTCCTATCATAGTATGAGCCCCAATATGTTTAATATGTGTACTGAAGGTTTTCAGAGCTGTTTCGGACGTGCGTGTGACAATTTGAGCCCTTGGGGGCTATAAAAGGTAAAAGACATGCATTCGTTTTTTTTCGGCCTGCCCAATTTTTCTGACGTGTGCGAAATTGGTACGTTGACTTATTTGTTGTAATTACTGCGTTAAGGGAACATTACAGTATGTGGCTTATGTTGCCATAGCATGCAAGATAATGGTGTGGCGGCTACTTATTGTTATAGTCAAACCTCAACACAATGAACCATGATTTAATGAAATTATCAATGTAAAGAACTATTTCCCAATCTTAGTTTTGCGATTTAACGAAATATTTTCGTGATGCAGTTTTGATTTAACGAATTCATGGCTGATTGGAAACGCAAACACACAACGAAGAAGAATGAGACCCAACGAGTGCAACGAGACATAAGACACAATTTATGCATGTAGTTTCAATTTCAAGCATGTACTTGGAGCCTGTTTAGCAAGTACAGGGTTCATAGCAGTTTTGAAGGAAAAAATGCAAGGCCGCAACATAGTAGTTTCAAGGACCTCCAGTGATGTGTTTAGTAGCTTGGACAGAAAATAATTTCAACGAAATCGCTCATTTTATTGTAAATAAAAAAGCAAGTGGCATACACTGACTTGAAACAAATGTAATTTGCCCTCAAACAAACTTCACCACAATCATACACTACCTTGACACACACACAAGGAAGTATCAGAAGAAAGCGCTTGGAACTTTTTCAGCAATAGCACGCACAATAATTTCCTTCAACCTTCGGCATCTTTTCTTTGGCAGTATAGGATGTTATTTGCTGCCTCAGCTTTTCAGCCTAATTGTCAGCAGCTGCCATCATACCAGCAATAGACTTTTCTAGTTTCTTTTTCTTGTGTCGGTTGCTCTTGATTTCCTCTTCAATAAGGCCTTTCTTTGAATGCCTCAACTGTTGAGCTTCCTGCTTCCTTTGTTCCTCCAAGTACGCTTTGTACCGCTTCCATGCGGCTAAAACTGATGTCAGCAGCTCCTTTGTAATTGCAACTTTAAGGATGCCGCCCGCCTTCTTTACAGCAACACAGACAATTCTCTGTGACATGTGAAAGACTTCATTTTTTCAACAGATATCTGGCGATTAACGCTACATCCCCTTTCAACACTAGCTTGTCCATGGCTTAAAACAAGAACTTTGATGACACCCCAGAGGTTTCAGCATAAAGTACAAAACATTAAAAGAATGAAAAAAAAATCTATCCAAACTGTTGGAATTCCTCTCAAACAATCGAAGGCACTGTTTTTCTTCCTGGAGCAGCTCTGTGTACTCAGCGAGCACTGAATCTCATTGATGCTTGTTCAACCAGTTAGCCCCAATGAGGGCATCCAAAACTTTCCTGAAGCCTGTAAGGCACTCATTAGGCTTTGAACACATTTGACAGGGATCTAGAGAGGATAGGGCCCTAACAAGACGGTATCTTAATGGGCTCTTATCCAAGATCTTCTTCGTTACACTAATCTGGAACCGTTTGCACTCCATTTTAAATGTGAACACATCCTTTGCACTTAACTTGGCAGCCTTCACAAAAGATTGCTTTGCTGCATGACCAATGTCTACTTTTTCAAGCAGAGCATGGTTCTTTGGATCATCAATGTCAATCTTCAAGAGGCTCACAATTCCAATAGATGCAGATAGCACACAGCACTTCAGAAACCTTGTCATTAGTTTCCTCATAAGACATTCAAAGTCCTTTGCTAAAAAGAACATCAGTGGCTTGTCAACTTGGTATTCAGTCAAAAACAAAAATGGCTTGAATATCATTGCAATTCCCAGAGCAAAGTGAAGCTTTGATAGTGTCAGTGGATCACGGCAGGTATCAGATACATGTTGGAATGTCAAACACTTAGCCAAACTGACTTGCTTCGTTCTGGCAGACAGCACATACTTGTCCACATCGAACCACAGAAGAATGACCCGTTCAATGACAGGTACATTCTTAACCCAACGGCAGGGGACCAAGCTGAGAAGGTATGTTACCTGGCCAGTAACAGAGGCAAAGTCATCTCTCCTTGCTGGTCTCATGGAAGAGAGAACTGAGGCTTGAAAGGAGCATATCAAGGCAACACTTGATGGCAGCAACACCGGCCCTGTAGGCGTTATGCACTGTATGAAGACCACAGGTACCCAACTCTAGGCATTGAACTTGATAGTTGTTCCACAGGTGACTTTGCAAGCTCTTCAAGAATTTCAAATTTACATTGGGCCCATCCATAGAGAGGTGAATCATTTTTGCAAGTGGCAAACGTTCTAGGGCCCCTAAAAGATTTTCCTGGATATCTTCTGCAGTGCTGCGTATCGCATGTGAATATCAATCTGCTTTCCTTGCACGTAATAATTCAGGGACTCATCGAAGAGGATGGCATAACAGCCGCACTGTTCTATTTCATGCTGCAAACAAGAGAGAAAATACAGCCACAGTCCATGGCACATGACATACCCGCACTTCTTTTCGCCCCAAGAGAAGGCTTTCACTACTTCACTATCAGAAAACATCTTCTGAAACAGTTCCCCAGTATGAGACAACGAATTGTACGCATAGTGCCAAGATGCCACTTTCAAAGTCCACAGTACCACGGCATCCGTCACAAGTTCATTCACCGTGCAGGCATGGTCCAAGTCCGACGATGTTGATGGCATGACACCTTCTCATTGCGTAGTTTCTAATCGAGCTGCTTTGCTCCGCACTATTCACATTTGTTAGGTCTTCACACGTTTCATGTGACTTCTGAGCGCCGACTCACTCATAGCAGACATGTCCATGCCTTTGCTGCACGGCCTGCACTTGGCGCGACGAGAGTCCACAAGGTCTGGAGCAACCCATTGCTTATAACTGTCACGGTTGAGCCAGGACCGCTGAAAATTGCACTTTCCTGGATTAGCGGACAACTCGAGGCTTCTTCACAACGAGTGAAGTGTGCTGACCACCACACAGCCAGGGCATGGCAAGTAGTAGTGAGCGGACTGCAGCGGCCAATGAAGACACAAGCGAAAAGAATGCACATAGGATTGGATTGGCTTGGACTTGCATTAGCCGTTGAATGTGGCCAGGTGCACAGTAAAATTTGCTAAGCCTAGCCGAGCATACAAATTTAAGGACATTCCGGGACCTTTAAAAATTCAAGGGTTTTCAAGGTTTTCAAGGACTGCTAGTAAATCTGTCAGAAAACCATAAAAATGTCAGCCAAGGCAAAAGTTATTTCAAGCGTCCTTCCGCATGAAAAGTTTGAGTGGCAAAAAAAGCTGTCAAAGCATGCATGCCGGGATGCGATAGGCAGGTAACACCGCTGCGCCATTTGTCGCATGAGTAAAAAACTTGAGGAGGCTGCAGTGCACACGGCATAGTATTACTAATATAATCACCTCTAGAGGAAAAGCTCCCACAAGGTCTGGAGCAACTCATTGCTTATAACTGTCACGGTCGAGCCAGCACCGCTGAAAATTGCACTTTCCTGGATTAGCGGACAACTAGAGGCTTCTTCACAACAAGTGAAGCATGCTGACCACCACACAGCCAGGACATGACTGTGCGCCCATGCATTGAAATTGGTAACCACAAGGGCACCGCCATGTTGCTACTCTGTGCAGGCACGCAGTCGACAAAATGCAATTCAGACGAGACACTAAATAAACGCGATCACAAGTGTCCCTTAGTGTGGCACCATCTAATTAAAGGGAAGCTGAAACGGTTTTCAAGTTCCATGAATTGCTGGGGTTGGGAAGAACAGACCTATTAATTTACGGTTCTGCAATTTTTTCTTCGTTTTGTTAATATAAGGGACAGAAATTTCTAAATACCCTCCGTGGACATGCCCCCGTCGCTTCCCGGAGTGCCGGGTGAGGAGGCAGCCGGAGGAGAGAACCGGAGAGAGTGACGTCATTCCCGGGGAGCGTGCCGGCGGACCGGCGTGCTGACATGTGCTGGCGTGTTTCTTTCTGTCCTGCGCTTTACTAAATGATGCTACGAGAGATCTGCCGCGCTGCTGATGTCTGCACTCTTTTGCGATTTTCGTGAACTGTGCTTCCTTTCTGTGCTGCGTGAGTGCCTACAGCCAAGGGCACCCAACATGCCCTCGTTCTATGCAGCATTCAGCTGTGCGAACACAGGCGGGCAAGATGATGTGGTGTTTCACATGTCCCCGAAGGACAAGAAGCTAGCAGCGCAGTGCAGTGAGGTCCGTGCGGTGAGGAGAGAGAATTTCGTGCCGACGAAATCAACTGTGCTGCGCTCAAACCATTTCCGCCACAGTGATTATCATCGGAGCTTGACAACGATGCGGGCAATCGGTATTCCAATTCCAGTGTTCCAGTGCCCACATTGATGCACTCGAGAAATGCGAACAATTGCAGCCATGAACATATAGTAACACAGTTTTAGCGTAGCCGGATGGCCTTACGACCAATGCGGACACGCATTGTTGCTAGCGTTGCTAGGCTTGCCTAGCGACATTCGATGTACGGTTGCAGTTACCGTAAAGTTACCGTGTTTACCACACGGCAGTGCTAAAACTGCCTAATATCTGTATGTCAACACTAGCATGCAGCATGCATACCGATTCTTGATCGAGCCACAATTGCAAGTCGTCGAACCATAGTCTGAATATTGCACATATAATCGCCCTGCAGGGCCATCTCGATCTGGATGTGTATGATAGGCAACTTCCCTGACTGTACCTCGCAGCACTGTATGTGCGCGCTTTGAAACTTGGTACTTATGTTCACGATCGTGTGTCAACAGGCAAAAAAAAACACAAAACACTCAACTTTAGACAAGCAGCGGCAAGGTGCTTGACATTGCGGAATTGCACCCGTGTTTAAATCTAATGAGAAGTTAGTGCTTCGGCATTCTTCCAGCAGCAAGTTCCCAGTGACACTTTACACATTTTTTTCTCCTGTTATTGCAATGTGCAGCTACATGAAAAAAAAAAAAAACATACGTACCAGCTAATATTTCCAATGCGCGAGAAGGTGCACACATCGTTTTCGCTGTTGGCGCACTCAACATCATCGTTGCCGCCATCGTTTTCTGTATCGACTGTCGGTTCGAACATGTAAGGCGAAAATACAAGCTGTCCGAGACAGCGAGAGCGTTCCATAATGCTTGCAACTCATCTGTGAAGCCAGACCAAGGCCAGAACAGCGTGCTATGCTCTGAAACAGCCGTGCCGACCGGCGATCCCCGTGAATGACGTCACAGTGCTCCCGACCAATCACGGGCAACAGCGGCGTTCGCGCGATGCCCTGAGGCGCTGGTGCGCGTTTTCTTGCAAAAAACAGCCGCTTGCATTCGTTTCCACCCTTCTTAAACTAGATACAGTCGACTCCCGATAATTCGAAGCCGCTTGATTGGAATTTTCGGTTAATTAGAAGGGAAGTGCTGGTCCCGTCAGTTTTGCATGTAATCCTATAGAAGAAATCACTTGATAATTCGAAGTCCTCATCCAGTAATATTGTTTAATTGGAAGTTAATTTTCAGCCGGGATCCTCGAGGTGACCGTCATTCTTTGGTAGAATGTGCAATTTTTCAAGTGTTGCAACAGTTCCCTGCTCCGCGTTGGCGTCATCGCCACCGCAGCCGCCCGCAACGCCATCCTTCTTGGAGCGGCGCGATTATTCATTGCTACGGCTGCCGTGGCCTCCGCGATCAACTCCGGCGGGAGGCGAAGCAGCTCCCGCCGGAGGCCACGCGCGGCTGCCGCGCGTGGCCGGAGCTGATCGCGGAGGCAACGCGGGTGCCATAGGTGCACGCAGTGCTGCATACTGGCAGTGGCGAGATTGTGCGAGATTAGTCTTGCAGCGTGCGCAGCGTATGTCGAGGCGAGGCCACGGAGTGGTCGAGGCGTGTGTTGGTCGAGCGCCTTTGTGCGGGGAGCGTGTAGGCTAGGTTGTTCCACGGGTGATTCGGAATTGACTGTACCTAGTCGCGCAGTTTATAACCATGGCAAACCGTGGCTCTTATCGCACGCTCGACCTGGCAACGAAAGTCTAGGTTTTGAAGGAAGTTGAGAAGGGAGGTGCCGCCAAACAAGACACAGCGCAAAAGTACGGGATCAAGCCGAACACGCTCTCAAACTACATCAAGAACAAGCGCACAATAATGGATGCATTTGAGAACGACAAGTTCAAGACTTCTCGGAAGCGAATGCGCACTGGCGCTTACCCAGAGTTGGAGAAGGCTCTGCTGGTTTGGATTAGGGAGGCCAGGAGCAACAAACTTCCTCTCAGCGGAGACATCGTTGCGATGAAAGCCCGAACGCTTGCAGCAATGTTGGGGAGCGATGACTTCGTTTCGTCAGATGGATGGCTGACGCGCTTTAAAGATCGCCATGACCTGGTTTTCAAGAGCGTGTGTGGTGAAAAGGCGTCCGTTAACCAGGAAACATGCGCCATGTGGAAGGACGGAAAGCTGCGTGAACATCTCGCCGAATACAGACCGGAGGACATCTTCAATGCAGATGAGACTGCACTCTTCTATCGGCTTCTACCAGAGAAGACCCTGACATTCAAGGACGACGACTGTGCTGGGGGCAAACGCAGCAAGGAGAGAGTGTCGGTGCTGATTGCGGCAAACATGACTGGCACGGAACGATGTCGGTTACTTGTGATCGGGAAAGCCACGAAGCCGAGATGTTTTAAAGGCGTGAAGACGCTGCCTGTGGACTATGAGGCGAACAAAAAAGCGTGGATGACGGCCGAAATCTTCAAGAGCTGGATAAGCAAATTGGACCGCAAGTTTGCTGCTTCGAACCGCAAGGCGTTGTTCCTTGTCGATCACTGCAGTGCTCACGTGAATGTGCCAGCCTTGAGTGCAATACACCTCGCATTTTTGCCTGCAAACACAACGACTGTTTTGCAGCCAATGGACCAAGGCATCATCAAGAATGTTAAAGTCCTGTGCAGGCGGCACCTCCTCGAGCACATAATTTTGTGTATGGATAGCTCCACAAAGTACGAGGTGAGCCTGCTTAGTGCCATCCACATGTTGGCGCGAGCATGGGATCGTGTGAAGCAAGAAACAATCGCAAACTGCCTCAGGGCTTGCGGTTTTGTGGCAGCTTCTTCGGAGGATGCCTCTGAAATTTCAGCGGAAGAAGCGTCAACAAGTGAGCTTGACGGCACTGATTTTGGTGATGCTCTCGGGGACGTCAATTTTGAAGATTACGTAGCCGTAGACAAGGCGGTCGAAATGTGCGGTGCGCTGACGGATAGTGAAATTGTAGAGATTATTCGGCCCCAGGAAGCGACCCAGGAAAGCGACGATGACGTTGAAGGCGAGCCGCAACCTAAGGCTGCCGATGTAGCTGCGGGCCTTGCTCTCGCGGAGCGCTTCTTTGCCGCTGAAGGTAACGCGGAAGAAGCGTTCCGCCACATCTACAGCCTGCAGAACTTGCTTTCAGCAGTGCGATTCGGCAAGAAGTAGCAAAGCAAGATGACCGACTATTTTTCTTAGAGAAAATACTCGATTTCGCCACAAATAAAGTGCTGTTTTTTGTGTATTGTGCTTAATTGGAAGTTCGTTTAATTCGAAGTTTTTTGCGGTCCCCGTGAACTTCGTATTAACGGGAGTCGACTGTATTCGTGTTCAATGGACTAAAAACTGTAGAATGCCGCAGAGAACTCATTTCTTTCGAAAAGTGTTTCAGCTTCCCTTTAAGGTGGCTGCAAACACATCTTTACCTACCCATCGTAAATTATACACCAAAATTTTATAAATAGCCATCAGATCTTTCTGAAAGTAACCCGTAGCTGATCGAATAAATGGTAAAGATGTCAAAGTTACAATAAATAATAGATAAACTGGTTTACGTGGCAATAGTACAGCCAAGCATCAGAGTGTCCTCCTGGGGAGGTATTCTCAGGCGACAGTATTGCTGAAAGTGATCGCCCCCGGAATACATCCCCCGTTCGCCGCTTCCTGGACGCTGGTTGCTCACAAATGGCAGTTTCCTTGCACTACCGCATGTAGTATACCCTCGTTATAATGAAGCGAACGGGACAGCAAAAAAATTCGATAAAGTGATAATTCGACAAGAATGACAAATCCATAAAAGCTAAAAAAAAATAGAGCTGAAATAGCACAACTCCGTGGAAGTCTAGTACAGGTGTCGCGACACATTTTTGGTCGTGATCAAGCCAAACCGGGATTGACTTTCTTGGTCACAATTGGCTCCTTTGCACAGGCTGTGGAAGGGAGCCAATAGAGTTCTAATGACTTGGGCACGCTGGGTACGCTACGCGGAAGGCGGTGGTGCGGAGTACCATTTACCTGTTCTATTGCACATTACTTCTACAACACCTCGGCCATAGTGACTGTGGTGCTATGGCGGTGTTGCTGCTCGCAGCTGATGTCGCAAGGGGCACAGCATGGATGAAAAGGGTACGTTGGCAGAGAGGGTCGCTCGCTCACTCGGTGCAAACATGCCCCCCGAATAAATCTAAAGGTAGCTACATTCTTTTATCTTGCCACCCGAGCCAGCAAGTAAGGGCAGATGAAGAGGACCAGGGTATATCTGTGTCTCCCTGTTGGTGGAGTGGAGTTGCGTGAGCATGCTGCCGGCTGCGCTTTTTGTTTCCTTCTTTTTTTTTTATTTGCCCCAGCACCATGAAAATTGCTCTTCGTTGCGGCGATTGTGAATCTGGCGATCGCAACGAATGGTGTGCTGTGCAGCACAACCACCAAAACCAAAAAGAACAAATTGAGAGGCCAAGCAGCAGGAGAAGGCACATACGGCTAGAAGGAGAGGCCAGGAGAGGAGGAATTTCGCTAGCTTTAGTTTGTTCAAGGGGCTTGGGCGTGAAAGGCACTGAGTGCCACCGTGAGCATTCACCTGCTCGCTGCTGATAAGATACAGGCACAGCACGGAGGAGAAAGGAGCGCAGGCGGTACGAGGGCATAGCTGGCAACCGAGAGGGTCACTTGCTCGCCCGGTGCAGAACACTTCGGTCGGCATGAAAGGCACTAAGCGCCGCCTGAGTTGACAGTTCACTCTACGCGGAGCAGCTTATTGGTATGGTTCGAGTAATCTGGTTTAATATGCATGCATTAAGTCAGGACTGGGAGAAGTTTCGAATAAAGCAATGGTTCGAGTAAAGCTGCTACGTTATAACGAGGGTTTACTCTAGGTGCACCCACATAACTACAAGATTCAGATGAGACAAGACGAGAACTACAAGGGGTGACACGGCCCTTGAAAACCGAAAAATCGCGAAAAAGTCGATTTTCGAAAAACAATATTTCTGGGTTTTATGTCTCATAAACTACCTGTTCTGTAATTATCAGCCCGTAATTCAACCACAAAGTAAAAAAAAAGAACGCTACTTTTGATGCCACCCCATCTCACAAAACACACACAAGTGCCGAAACGAAGACGAACTTCGCGCGCACGCCAATCCCGGCCCATGCAGCCTGCCCGCGCCATCTTGGTGTCGTTTTGACCGTGAATTCTTTGTCTCTGTTTTGCCGCTGTGGAAAATGGTGTCGGCGACGCAGTTGAGGCGCTATTGGTGTTTGCCCTCGATGTGATGAGAATTGCTGATTGGCCAGAGCAGCGCATTCAAATCCCGCGGGCTAAAGCGCGCCTGCCATTGGCTGCTGCGCAGGCGGCTGCTCCCTTCGATTCCGCGGCCACTGCACTTGCCTCGTTGTTGCCCCTTGCTCTGTCTGCCTCGACAGACGTCTGCTTGCGAGCTGCTCATTGCCTTGTGCTACTGTTTTGATGATTTTTTCAGCTTTCTTTTTCCGCTAGTTCTGTAGTCTTCATTGTTGCATGCAATGCCAACAACAAAGCACAAGACAGTGGAGATGTTCAGTGTGCAGAAGCGCACTATTCGGCTTGTACGAGCATCCAACGTCCAATATTCTGCTGGGAGTGCCGACTACGTAGGCGCTTGCAATGGTCGAACTCTGCCATCAGCTGTCGCCAATCAATAATCTGACACATTGAGTGTGCCTGGAGCCACAAGCGCACCGAGTGTTTTCGAGATTGCCGGGCCCAGCTCGTGCCGTGAACCGGTGCCATCGAGCATGAGCGGACCGTCGACCATTCATCTGCGGACGCGTTTTCTAACTAAGGAAGAGATCGACACAGATACTAAACGCCGTGATGCCCTTCGCGCTGAACTCGGCTCTATGCCAGCGACCCGGAAGAAATTTCAACTAATGGAGCCAACTCTTACACCTGCAGTTACACCTACAAGTGAGGGTGAACATTTTTCTTTTGTTCAGATAGACGTCTTTAGCAGCCTGCGCAGCTGCACAGTGTGCGAACATTGCTTGGAAGGTGATTTGACTGTGTGAGAGAGCACCAAGCTTGGACTGGTGACAAAACTCGAAGTCGTGTGCCCCTCTTGTGGCACCATTGAAAGTTCGTGGACATCGCCCCGCATGAAGGACTCGCAGGCTTTTGAAATCAATGCCCGTGCCATGATGACTAGGAAACAAATAGGGAAGCGCCAAACGGCTCTCAATGATTCGAACGTCTCTTACAGAGGTCTGCACCACAAGAAGTTTCAAAAGCACTTAAAGGAGACGTTCAGGGAGCCAGAGGCCCACGCCTTGGATATGTTTTACGCTAATTCTGCCGCAGTAGTGATTACCGCGTATGAAGAAATGGACCCCAGCTTTTGCAAAGACATCACCGTGGTGTACGATGGAATGTGGCACAGGCGTGGGCACACATCTCGCATTGGAGTAGGATCTATAATTGACTTCCATACAGGTCTCATCTTGAATGCTGTAGTTCTCTTGAACTACTGCCTTGGATGCCAAACAGGGCCCAAACCTGGAGATGTAGCATACGACAGCTGGCACCAGCACCACATCTGCCAGAGGAATGCAGATGCAAAACCTGGAAGCATGGAGGTGGAAGCAGGCCTGACTCTTTGCAAGCGGTCCATATCCAGGCATGGCCTGCATTACACAACCCTGGCGTCTGATGGCGACAGCCGTACCTTCTCTACCCTCACAGAAGAGAATGTAAATGGGCTTGTGCCAATTTTAAATGTAGAGCCCCTCGATCATGTCCAAAAGAGGATGGGAAGTGGACTATGTAACATTGCCAAGAAGAGCGATAAGCCACTAAGTGGGAAGGGGAAGTTGACAAAACCCCTCACTGAGACGTGTGGGGATGCGCGACTCTCGCGCGTCCCCTGATATGTTTTTCCCGCGTAGCGCGTCTCCTGTAATCCCACGGTGTGGCCTGGCACCCGCGGCGGTCGGAGTGGTTGAAGCGCAGTGCGAGAGATGGCGCGAGTGTTGCGCTGCGGCGGGGTTACCTGGGCGCAAGGGAGAACACGCTCGCTCTTGGGTGGCGGACCGGCGAACGCGGTGGACGTCCTGCGCGTGCGCCGATCCATGCTTCCGCGAGACCGTCTCGCGTGGCCGCCTTCGAGCGCGCCACCGTTCGCGTGACCGTACGCGCGAACGACCAGGCGTTGGGATTCAGCATGGGGCGAACATATTCGCTTGTTATCCGGTCACGGTGAGTCAGACTTCTAGATTTGTCGCGCGCCCATCAGCATGTTTTGTGGATAGCCACTCGGCTAGCAGGCATTGATCTATGAAAGGTGCAATAAATGCCCTTGTGATTGTTTGCACTACAGTGTTTGTCATTCCTTTGTCCCAAGAGCACGGAGGAGAACCCCACATCTGGTGCCCAACGTGGGGCATCGGACGATAGATTTAATAGTTTTGCTTCGTTCGAGACCTTTGTTTGAACCGAAGCGTCGGGCTAGCGTAGATTTTGATCGCTAGCGTTGGTGGCATGCTTTCTTGAGCGAGGCGACGGTGGCTGTAGTGTTTGAACATGTCAACATGCTAAGCCTTTTCGCAAGTGTTTTTTTTTTAATAACATTCGTCGGTACGAGAGCCACGTGGTCTGCATCCTGGGAGAGCGAGGCTCAGCGCCCGCGGAGCATTGCCAAGCCTGAAGCGAGTGAGTACGGAAGCCTCGTGGGTGGTCCGAATTTCTTATGTAAATAGCTTCTTCTATCTCTTTGACTCGGATGGAGTCGTGGCTCTGGGAGCCGGGTGGCCGCAGGATGAAGTCGCGGCTCTGGGAGCCAGGTGGCCGCGGGCCACGGGTGCCACTACCGGTTGACTGGTATTGCGGCCTGGCACCGGGCGCTCCGACACCGTCTGGGACGGTGGGCGCCGTAAACTCAGATGCTGTGTGCACCGAGCGGGGTAGGACCACCTAACAGAGCTGACGTCTCCTCGCGGCTGCCTGTTCTGCGCCCATTCTGGGTGTTGTTTTTTGGATGCCGGTTGTTGTCAGGGTAGCGACGCTTTAGGCCTAAGGCTTTACGGAGCTGCCTGTCGCACGTGGAGGGACACAACCTGGTGGACCGTGGCGTTGAGGTGTTGCACTTTGCTTCCCTCATTCTATTTAGCCTCGCCGCACGAATTGAAATTACTCGTTCGACTCAAGGAAGCGAGCTTCGTTCACGTGAACTTAGCATCTGAGTAGCTGCCCGATCTTTTGCTAGCCGAGTTAAACATCATACCACATGGGCGATGCGCATGCAGACTTCCTCTCCCTTGCACTACTTTAGTGTTTGCCGAGTGTGTTGAGTGTACGCAGCCTGAGCGGAGTCACCCCTGGTTTGCTGTCACCTGCACGTCATCTGCGCTGCTGCCCCGGACTACGATCGAGCCACCCTGGGCGATGGTGATGCTGTGGCCAGTTCGGCGCAGCGACTTCGGGGGCGGATAAAAAAGCCGGCGGTCACCGACAGCTACGGCGGCTCTTGCGAGCAGGGCGTGTTGGCACGAGCGACGCTTGCTCGTTCCAACTACTGCGTCGCCGTTTCCGGAGTACTGGCCTGGAATCATGCCGTCGAGTCTGCAAAGCTGCTGCTGTGACCGGCGGACGCCAGCGGTGTACCCAAGGACAATGTCGGCTCGCATGCTATGGACAGCGTGTGGACATTACCTCAGCGCGGCCACTGTTGCATGTACTACCTTGTTCGCGAAGCACGCGTTGATGTTAGAGCATGTCACATGCTTCGCTGGAATATGTAGTGATTTAAGGTTGGTGGGATGTGGGGATGCGTGACTCTCGCGCGTCCCCTGATATGTTTTTCCCGCGTAGCGCGTCTCCTGTAATCCCGCGGCGTGGCCTGGTGCCGCAGCAGTCGTAGTGGTTGAAGCACAGTGCGAGAGATGGCACGAAAGTTGCGCTGCGGCGGGGTTACCTGGGCGCAAGGGAGAACACGCTCGCTCTTGGGCGGTGGACCGGCGAACGCGGTGGACGTCCCGCGCGTGCGCCGATCCATGCTTCTGCGAGACCGTCTCGTGTGGCCACCTTCGAGCGCGCCACCGTTCGCGTGACCGTACGCGCGAACGACCAGGCGTTGGGATTCAGCATGGGGCGAACATATTCGCTCGTTATCCGGTCGCGGTGAGTCGGACTTCTAGATTTGTCGCGCGCCCATCGGCATGTTTTGTGGATAGCCACTCGGCTAGCAGGCATTGATCTATGAAAGGTGCAATAAATGCCCTTGTGATTGTTTGCACTATAGTGTTTGTCGTTCCTTTGTCCCAAGAGCATGGAGGAGAACCCCACAGACGCTCACAGACTATTATGGTTGTGCCTTGAGGAACAACTCTAGTGACGTAGCAGCAATGCAATGTGCAGTGATGGCAACATATAACCATGTCACATCGACCAACCAATAGCCACGCCATGAACTTTGCCCATAGGGAGCTGAATCGTGGTGCCGCCATAAAGCTGCAGAGGCAAAGGGTGAGCCACAACCCAAGCACAAGCTTCCGGACTATGTTGCTGCAGCTATGCTGCCTGTCTACCAGCGGCTTTCACAGGAGTTTCTTCTCCAGCGCTGCATGGGAGCGAAGACTCTGAATGCGTCGGAGTGCTTCCACTCTGGTTCTTGATGCCAAAAGAACAGCACATATCTTTGATTGCCGTAGAAACAGCCCTGCATGAAGCGGTGCTGCGTTATAATACTGGCTGCTTGAAAGCAACTGAAATAATATTAGTCTCTATTGGGCTCCAGCCAGGACACCTAGCCATCCAGCGAGCTCTTGAAAAAGATGTGCTACACCTGAAAAAAAAAACACCAAACGACACCAAGAAAAAGTGGAAGTATGTAAGAACAAGAAAAAAGCGCACAGGGACACTTCAAGCTACTCCACATGAGCTTTCTAATAAAAATACATGTGTTCAACTTTCAAGGCCTGTTTTCTCAGAATAGATTTTTTCGCTAGTAGTGGTGCTGAGGAAGGCACTATCTCAAGAACCGCTCTTTCTATTTGTGTGCCGCTTTTTTATTCTGTTCCTGAATGACTTTGCCAGGGGGTAACAGGCTTCCTTTTTTTTGAAAGCTGGCGCAGTTAATTTATAATAAGCAATTAAGTTTTGATTAATGTCGTCATTACTGGCCACAATAAATTCATAGTTGTGCTAAAATTTTTCGGAAGGGAAATTAAAAAAAGGGCTTTGTAGCCCCTTGGAATATCTATCAAGGGATCATCACAGTGAATTTCAGCTTCACACGACGTCCTGGGATTTCTCCAGGCTCTTCCTCAGACATAAACATGAACCACCTATAGTCGGATACAATTTTAGAAAAAAGGGGGTGTTTACTCCTCCGAGGCAGATGCACACAAGCATCCACCAATGGGCGCGCACTCTGGACCGACGTCATGAGCCGGACAGCCAGTGACCCCACCGATGGAGAAGACGGCCGCCCGGGCTTCGAGCTGGGCCAAGTTGTGTCAGCTGTGCGCATCAACGCCTCGTCACAGTGAATTCCTAAACTGTTTGTGACTGTCCATCATGCTGGAAATATTACTGTGAGCTTACCATGTGGCATTTGTGCCGCGTGCGTTTATTGTAAACTGTCATCCGGTGAAGAAACATTGCAGCGAGCATCGCCGATGCTGCGCTACGCTTTGCCTGAAAACCGGATCCCACGGCGACCGACGCAAACACACATCTTTACTACGCGTTGATGTGCAGACTGCTAATGGTGCCTTTCAAGTGTGCCCTTGACTACTGCTATTAATAGCTACCCGAATGAGCATTTTGGGCCCAACTAAGCTAATGATGTTTGATAACTGTTCCCTTAATCGCATTACTTGCCTGGGCCAGGTAACCAAAATAAACAATGCCACCACGTGTGTTTGCATGCAAGCTGCCAACAGTGGCTGTCATATTCGCCTTGATTGCTGCTGTTTCACCAACAGTGGCGACGGCTTGACTGCGCTTTGACGTGCAGACTGCTAATGGTGCCATTCAAGCATGCCCTCGACTACTGCTATTAATAGTTACCTGAATGAATATTTTGGGCCTCACTAAGCTAATGATGTTTGATAATTGTTCTCTTATCCATATTACTTGCCTGGGCCAGGTAACCAAAATAAACAATGCCACCACATGAATGTGCTTTTGCATGCAAACTGCTAAAAGTGGTGGTAAATTTCGTGTTGACTACTGCTGTTTCACCTACAATGGCTACAACATGGCTGTGCTTTGAAGTGCAGATGCTAAAGGTGCCTTTCAAGCGTGCCCGGACGACTGCTATTTCATCACGGGGCCCGTCATGCTCGTAGGCGGCTGCCCAATAGAGTATCTTGGGCCTTCTGACATCGGCATTATTCATCTCAAGGGGCTAGAAATAACAGTAGGGGCAGCACAACTGCACGCAAAGCACAATGTGCTTTGGCGTGCAGGCTGCTAAGAGTGGCTGTCAATTTCACGTTGAATATTTTCGGCCTCACTAAGCTAATGATGTTTGATAATTGTTCTCTTATCCATATTACTTGCCTGAGCCATATAACCAAAATAAAGAATTGTGTGAGGCACCATTAGCAGTCTGCACGTCAACGTGCAGTCAAGCCGTCGCCACTGTTGGTGAAACGGCAGCAATCAATGCGAAAATGACAGCCACTGTTGGCAGCTTGCATGCAAACACACGTGGTGGCATTGTTTATTTTGGTTACCTGGCGCAGGCAAGTAAAGCGAATAAGAGAACAATTATCAAACATCATTAGCTTAGTTAGGCCCAAAATACTCATTCGGGTAGCTATTAATAGCAGTAGTCAAGGGCACGCTTCAAAGGCACCATTAGCAGTCTGCACATCAAAATAAGAAGCTTTCTCGTGTGAAGCTGGACAGCGGCTGCCCGAATGAGCATTTTGGGCCCCACATAGTTATTCAGGGTTAATAACTGTATTTGCATTCAGATTTTCCAGCATTTCAGCACGTTTCCATGCCAATACTTATATTGAGCACGATCTGTGCAGGACGTTGCTTTTTCAGAATTGGGCTTCCATTAAAAGAAATATGTCACCAAATGAACTGCTTATTTATTTGAGAGGTCACGGGAGAATGCTTAGCTGCTGCGAACCCACAGGCAAAATTTTGGTAGCCCTAATAAAGGCTGTTCTTTTGTTAAGAAGCTGTTATGCTTCATCGAGTGGCTCAATGCTGGACAGCTCGCAGTCGGAGTCGTTTTCTTCACTGTCATCTTCACCCAGTTGGATGATGATGATGGGTTGGATACAGTCACTTCCAGATGTATCAAGCCTGAACTTTGCCTCCAGGTCCATCACGTGGTGAATGTTCTTCCTCCAGTCTTCCGCCGTTATGTGCTTGATTTTTTCCCTCAAGACGTCTTCGACCGTGGACAGCTTGAAGTCTCTGTTGTCTGCAGCGATGCCATTTTTCACCTTTGCCCACATCAGCTCAATAGGATTAAATTCGCAGTGGTACGGTGGGAGCCTGAGTACAATGCAACCGGCCCTTTCAGCTGCATTGTCCACGATGTAGCTCAGAAAGCGTGGCTTTACCGATGCTACCAACTCAAGCAGCTGCTTTTGAACCATCCTTTCGCCGTAGATGATGTTTTTGCTTTTGAGCCACTCTTGTATTTTTTTTCCTTCTTCCAAGCTGTCATCAGCAATTTCTCTTCTCGCCGGTAATGGTAAGGTGAATTGTCCAAAACAATGATGCTACCAGCAGGGAACTTCTGCAGAACGTCATTAAACCATCCCTCGAAGCGATTGCGGTTCATTTCTTCGTGGTAGTCGCCTGTTTTTGGCCTCGGAATATATCTAAGCAGCCGTCGACGAAGCCATCCTCGCTGCCGATGTGGGTCACAATTAGGCACTGGCCTTTTCCAGAAGGATGTTTCAGACCCGTCAACAGGCCATTTGCTCGAGCGTACAGGCATCCGCGCTTCTGCACCACGATGTCTGTCCACACGATCGACCCAGCGTGTCCCGCCGTCACCCATGTCTCGTCCAGGAAAAAGATCTTTCGGCCTTCTGCCCGTAGCGCTCCACGTCACGAAAGTAGCGATTCCACCATTTAGCGATGTCATCCCGGTCGATAAGCAGCGAATTGTGACTCCTCTTCTTGTGCTTGAATCAGATCTCGACAAGCAGGTGGCACACAGTACACCGCTTCAGTGATGGGAGATCCATCGTTGCATGTGCCGAGGTATGTGTGGCCGGCAGGAGGTCTGGACCGCACTTCACGCACAGTCAGAGATGAGGAGAGCTTTCTCGGCGAAGAATTCTTTATACAAAGTTTACATGTTGTCGTCATTATCAGGAGAGAGACCAACAGAGCAGCTGCAAGCTGCTTAAATAACACCCCTCAGTCCCCAGATTCCCCAGGCAGTCCCTAAGGACGAAACAAGGTCGAGAAAGAGAGGGTCCGGGCGGCCTCCGTGGCTCTAACACTGCTCTCGGTGGCCCGCGCTTCCTCGAACCGCGCTGCGGCACCTGGCCGATCTGGCGGTCAGTCAGAATGGTGCGCTGGGGAAGTTTTATGGCCCGCATAGGATAAAGGGAACCAAGTGCAAGGCACGTGGTCGAAACACAGCCTTGCTTTGGAAACCGTCCCAAACACAGCGGGAGTCGTTCGTGGTGTGGGCACCGCCGGACAAAGGAGGGGGGGGGGGGGTCGCATTGCTGCTGGCACGGGGAGGGGCCAAATAGCAGTCCCTGATTCGGTGGCCGCTTCCGTCGTGGACGCCGTGCAGCCGCGAGGATGAATGCTGTCTCCACGGTCGACACACCATAGCACTGGCCTTCCGTCAGGCAAATCCCAGGGCACAAACATAACACCATATACACTTCGAGAACTTGTTAGTGATCTTCTCGACTGTCGGTATCTCATTGCGGCAAAAGAAATCGTACACACGACCTCGGCACGCACAACGTGTCATACTTCGTGCTGCGTCTTCTTTTCTCCGCATTTCGTGGGCGCTTTCGCAAGGGCGTCGACAGTTTGCCACCCGAAATATGCGAAGCTTTGACCTTCCTCCTCACCTTGAACACTGTGCTTTCGCTGACACCGAGCACCTTGAGCTTGTAATGGTTGTGATAAATGCATTGTTTTATATAAGTACTTGTTCAATAGCAACTGATTCATTTGAAGCTCGGAACAGGAGTAGTAAATGTGCCGTGTACATGTAAACAAGAGTAAAAGCCATGCAGAGCTGCTCTTTCTACTTTTGTCACTTGCAATGAAGCTAAAGAGCAGACGACGGGCAGCATTGTGGAAGGCACGGGGTTATTTTTTTGTCGCGATCCGGCACGTGCTGTAGCACATGAGAGCTCTACTAAACCAGTCATCAAAATACAAAAGTCTTTATACCGAGAATTGCACATTTCAGAAGCACGATTTTTTTAGCGGGATTATTTTAGTCGCGGAGGCAATCGGACGTCGCGCTTCGGTCATCTGGACGGGGCCTCCCCTTTTTACTAAAGTTGTATCTGACTATAGTTAGACATCAATAACTCTGGAACTAATAAACACGTCTTTATGAAACTTTGCAGTACCTAATAGTTTGGTGGCCAGCACAACAGCAGAGAGCCGGCCAGCCTGCACTGCCACGCCGGCCACCCGGTCCAATTGCGTCGCCACCGCTGATGACACAAGCATTGGTTAGGTATGTCTTTCGCACAAAAGATTGATGGTAAAATAAACCAAACAAGTGACAACCACTGTTGACTGGAGCCCACGTCACTGCACTGCATGCCAGACGGCTCGACCCCGTCACGCACCTCGCAGTCTGGCCGCCGCAAGTCTTTTTATGAGAACTGATGCAATGTGAAATAAAGCATATTCAAAACAATGCATTTTGCGATCGTCAGCGGTTGTTTCTGAAGCACCACGTATCATGGCCGCCCATCTAAGCTGGTTAGGACTGGTGGCACCCTCGGCACTTGCTTGGCACCGAGCCAACAGCATTAGGTGGCAAAGTGGGCCACTTACGTGAACACACCATTGCGGGAAACTCACCTCTAGTGTATTCATTCCTTAAAGGGGGCACGGGTTTTAGAGACCGAAAAATCACGAAAAAAATCAATATTTTGAAAATCATATTTTCGGAATTTCCAACTATTATTCTCGCCAAATTTTGCGCATTCTAAATCAATATTTTAGTCGTAATACAAATTTTTGGCACCAGTGTGGGCTAAATATGAGCCAAGGTTTCCATAAAAAAGCGCTTTTTTTCACGGCGCGTGACAGCCCCTGCAGTCGTTCGGTTGCGCCGACCCATATATTGTTCACAGGAGTGAACAATATTCACAGAAGAAATCCTATCTCAAAAAGAAGACCCAATGTGTGCTGTAATTGGTTGACAAAGGCAGTGACCCTCAGCTAGCCATGCTATTGGCTAGACTGGCAACGTCTGCATCACTCCATGGCTGCTCCGCACATGCCGTGCGTGCCAACGATGTTTCCTACGCTGACAGCGATGCCAACCTCGACTCCGAAGTTCGCTACGAAGTTCAAATTTAGAAAATAAAAAAAAGGAAGAGAAAGTCTGCGTACAACGTCGAGAAACAACGCTCCACCGCACCACTTCCCGATGACATTGATAAGGTACGTTTATAGTCCGACGTTATCCGCGCACAGGTGAGCATCCGAGTCCTTTGGCTGCGTCTGGTTACGCTGGCTGCAGCAGTGTGTCGAACCACTGGTCTAACAATAGACGCTGTTGTTCTCGGCAATGTGACGTAATGTGTGCACGCGCTCACACTACGTCGGACGCCGGAGATCCCTATGGTGTGTTAGGCCTAGTCCCCCGAAGTGCTCCAGACAACGGCCACGTTTCATCGACATTTCGGCATGACGCTACTATTCTGTAGCCGGAATTTTTGCGGCGTACTGACAGTGTAACTCATGGAAAACTTTAAGCATTAGCGCCAACTCCTGCTACTGACCGAAAATCGGACTACTAGATCTCGTTGACGACACTGCTGCCGGGACAAACGAGATGCTGGCTACGTCTGCTGAGCGTGCATCTGCTGAAAACTTGCAGCGGGTGCTCAGAAGGAATCACCGTAGTAACACTAGCCAGACAGACTACATTCCTGGAGACTACTAATGCGATAGCACTTGTATATATTCAAATATTTTGTGGTGTTCTGTTATAAAAATAAGCTCATTTTGTTTTTTCAAGTTCTCTCAGAATGTCATTTTTGGTATTTTTAAAACTTGCCGAAGCACTATCTCGGTCTTCAGGGCACAAAGAACCATAATTTTAACAGCGGCATATATCTACATGTGCGTACTACACAATGCTAGGAGCAGATTTTTTAATTTCGCTTTTGTAAATTTTAAAATCGGGCTACTAATTGGAACACACGATTGCAATGTCTGGAGATCAAACTTCAAATTGCTGTAAAATTGGTAATACCTGCAATATAAAAAAAGTAGTCCTACAGTTGTGTTGCTTACACTTTGTAGTATCCAGCCATGTCTTTATAAACATTCTGGCTGATACTCTTCTTACATTTGTTCAGATAAACAATAGGTGACTAATCTTAATTATATCTGGAACCACTCAGTCAATTTAAAAAGTAAGTGTATTTTTGAAATCAGCATGAAAAATTCTGTCAGGGTGACAATTTTCATTAAATTTAGTCAAAAAATAAAGTTTCTATACCCCTCTTCCCCCCTTAAGAAAAAGTGCACTTTCACAAACTTCGCCAGTGGCCCAGAAATACTGTATTTACACGATTGTGTGTTGACTTGAATGTAGGTCAACCACCCCAAAATTGCATGCCTCAAAGGAAAAAAAGAAGATGTGTAAGCACATTTCACACAAAAGAAATTATTTGATGTGATTGCTGAAGACTACTGATCACTGGAGTCGTGCTCACTGGTGCTACTGCCGTCATAGCTGCTGCGGTCTCACAGCACGTCGTCAAGTGTGAGTCCACATTTGGCGAATGACCGCACCACAACATCGGGCGGTACCGCCACCCACGCAGAGAGGAACCACCCACGCACAGTAGCCACAGAGGCCCTCCTCACACGCCCGCTTGGGGTAAGTTCGCAGTTTTCTGTGGATATCCACTCGTTGTATTCGTGGTAAAGCAGGTCCTTAAAAGGCTTGCTGACCCCCACATCGAGGGGCTGAAGCTGCCCTATCAAGCCACTGGGGATTACGAGCATGTCGGTGCTCTCCTTGTGTAGTACCGCTTTCACCTTGTCGGTGAGGTGGCCCCGGAATGAGTCCAACACTAGCAGGTTGGGTATGGGTCTCTTGAGGGATGCCCCCGGCCTCAGGAGCCACACCAGACAGTACCACTCCACTACCGTGTGTCATCCGTCATAAAGCCCTTTGCATTCGCCCATACCACAACACCTTTACGAAGTACTTCTTCAGGCATCATCTTTCTTTTGAACACCATGTACGGGCGAAGCTTGGTGCCATCCGCCAAGCATGACAGTAAAACGCAGCTTTTCATTGCCCGTTGTGAGCAGACTTACATTGCGCGCTCCCTTAACCCTTTCGCTGTCACAGACGTACCGGTACGTCTTCGCGCTCCCGCCCCCCACAGTGTCACTGACGTACTGGTACGTTCTCTATCGTGCGTTCAAAATTTCGCGCCTGAGCGCAAAGCTGGCACTCCTGGACTGGCCACGCCATCTGTTGAATCTTTCTACAAGTTCGTATTTTCGCCCCGCACTGTGTTGGCCCATGTATTGAAGAGTATGGTGCGACTGCTACTCGGCCCGCTCTCTTTGCTGAGTGGCGCGGTGGCTCCGCGTTCGCTGGATCATGCGTCGCGTGCGTGTGGTTATGGGTTCAAGGGTTGTTCTGCCATCTCCGCTGGTTTGAAGGTTATTTTTTTTTTCTGTTGCTGTGTCTGCTACGACGCATCAAGTTCAGGGGCGCGCGCCGTTGCCTCTCCGAAAAGAGGGACTCGATTGCTGCTTTCGCTCTCTCGCCGCACCCTCGCTTCCAACTTGCAGCAGTAAACGTAAAGCCCTTCGAATTTTGTTTTAGCCTTTTTCCATCTCCCTCTGTCTTCTTGACCACAAAACGTCCCATTTCTCCCCGTTGTGCGGGCGACTTGAAAGCACGTCCTCCCTGTACGCGGTTACTTTCGGATGGCTGAGCGTGCGGGACCTTCGTCAGCTCATTGGAGCGGTGGCTCTTCCGATTCAGAATAAGAGCCAAGCTCGGATTCGGACTCGGACAGCGTCTCATGCGAGGAAGAGATGAGTTCCACATCGTCAGATTCGGATGTTGAACTAAATAAATAAATAAAGTCAGGCTGATGATGATGTTTACCAACAACAGCTGCAGAACACTGAAATGTGCATATTGCATTGATTATGTTATATGTGTACAAATCATAATCAAAAATAAATTGCTATGTTCATTCCCTCTTATGCTCGTTCCCTGAAACCAAGCCGACACTGGGGGTGCGTCACGGCCAGAAAGGTCGGACAGCGACAGGGTTAAGGGGGGACATGGCTTTGAAAATCAACTTCCTTATTTCTTCATGGATTTTGATGAAAATTGGCACAAATGTTTAGAATGCCTCCCTGATGCTTCCATAAAAGTTTCAGAGCAATATCTTGAGAACATTTTATTCAATTTTATTGAGCAGATTTTTCCCCCAATTACTTTCTGGAGAGCCTGGAGAACTTAAAAAATGTGATAGAAGGCTTGTTAAGTATTGACTGCACAGCTAAATGCGTGCTGAAGGTCGTGACATTCTTGCATATTTTTTTTTTTCGCAACACACACTTTTTGGAGTGCCATATTTTATGTTACCTTCACATCAAGCACACTTTTGGGGTAGACAATAGCCATATCGTAAACTTGCAAAGAGTCAAGATAAGAAAGCAAGAATGTCACGACCTGCACTGCAGCCCAAGGAACGTGAAAAAAAAAAAAAACGGAGTCAATATATGTTAAACGGTAACAAAGAAATCAGCTCCAGAAACTGAGCAGAAAGGCAGAAAAACAGTTTTGAGAAAACAGCTCTCAAAGTTTCACCTTCTCTTCAGTTCTCTAAAAGGCACCAAATTTGTAGTCTTTGGGGTGTTTTGTGATGTAGGGCTTCTTGTACATGTGGCGTCTGGTGTGGTGTGCTTCCCCACTCCCCTTTTTCTTTTTATAGGGCATTCTTTGCTGCTGCTGCTCTACAAAGAGCATGGTGCCTAGGTTTCAAACCAAGTGACATGCAGAACTTTGTGTGGGCATGAATATAGTTCCAGTGTACATTCAGGCAGCCTGTACCCACAGGCTGCCTGATTGATAGCAATCTCCAGTACAATCAGTGAAGCTTTTTTTTTTTGGTAGAATTGACCATGTTGCTGAATGAAGGCTCTGAGTGTCAGCAGCCTCCCAAGTCATCTTTACTTGACAATGGCTGTAGAACTTAGGATCAGAGAGCCAGTGATAGATATGCAGCTGCTAGGTGCTTTCCAGAATTTTACTTTTGTATGATGCCTGTTCACGAGCCCAAGGGGCATAGTGAACAGAGCTCATGATGAGGTTCTCTTTATGAAGGGGTGGTATGATAGATATTGTTACGCGTATCGTGACAATGTGATAATAGAGTGAACGCACAATATCCTTAGTTGCGGGTCCGAAGTGCCGATGTGCTAAATGCCTACCCGCAGATACAAAGAGCCGACGCGCGATGTGCCGACGCGCGAAGTACTTAGCCGCGCAGTCCAAGGTGCCGACGCGCAAAATGCCTAGTCGCAGGCTTGAGGAGTTGATCCTCGATGTGCTTATTCGCACAGTCCGACGTGCTGACACGCGAACTTCCTAGCAGCGGGCTCGAAGAGTCGATACTCGATGCGCTTATTCACGCAGTTGGAGGCGCCGATGCACAAAATGCTTCAGTGAGGGTCCGAGAAGTCTGCGTGTGATGTGCATGATCGCTGAGTCGGAGACTCCCTATGCGTGAAATGTTTAGCCACGTGTCCGAGGATTGCGTGTGCGATGTGCTTTGTGACACCGAGTGCTGAAAGGCTTAGCTGCATGTCTGAGGATTCCGCACGTGAATCTTGGTCATGAGTCTGAAACGTCCACAAGCATAGGGATCGGCCACGTTACTGTGATGTCCGCATAGCGCCCATTTTGACACATTGATATTACGGCGAGTGGAGGCGTCCAGACTCGCAAGGTGCAAAGAGCCGAGCAGACGATGCGAATGCCGGACCAATGGCGAACCGGCCAATCACAGACTCCGGCACGACCATCAATCATTTGCTTTTTGTGTGCTTGTTTCTGTATGGAGAAGATCGCTGAAGTGGTAAATTTGAAGATAGAGAAATGCGCTTTCCAACGAGACCAAGATGGCGGCGCTCGGTCGCGCCGTTCCGGAGATATTGTGGCTTGAAAAACAGTTGTTTTTCGATTTCCGCCACCTTGGCTGATAAAACGAATTTTTTTAGAGCACTTTTAAGTGATTTACAGTGATGATATTTGGGTATCAGAGAGAAAAATGGTTATAGAAACTGAAAATGTTATTTTCAAAAAATCAATTTTTTGCCAATTTTTCGCAATGCGAAAGACGCGTCCCCCCTTAACGTTCACTGTCGTATTGCTGGTGATGTCAAAAGTATACGGAAGTTTGGTCAGCATTGCCGATCTGGCCGAGCAAATAGCGTCGGGAGTCGCGGAGTTTTAGAAAGTGCCTAGGGAAGGCGAGGACTTTCTCCTCGTTTGTGGCCGGCAACTTCTGGCACACGCTGGTGCATCTACGTAGGGAGAAGCCAGCCCTCTTCATAAATTTAGATGCCCAGGCCCTGCTAGCTCTGAATTGAGTCCTTGGTATCCTTGCTTTCGAAGCAAAGACATGGGTTTGTTGCACAATCATTTCACATGTGACCAACAGTGATCGATTGCGTAGATCAGCGTCTCCAGCTGCGGAAAGCATCCAGACTTAGGCCCGTGAGAACCACGGTGCTTGGAGACGCATGAGAAAGTTCCCTCTCGCTGAACATGCCATTGCTGCACCACACGTTCACTGACTCCAAACTTGCATCCTGCTGCGCACGAGCGCCGAAAGTTCTTTGGACCCAGGGTGCTCATGACATGCGCGACAATTCAGCACAACCAGCACAACAGAAGTGACAGAAGCATGCGGCCATCGAAAAAATCGTATCTCAAAGCTCGAAAGAGAAGCTCTTTCGTCAACTACCAAAATCCCCCAAACAGCGACTCTTCCATCAATGATCGATGTTCCCACAAGAACCTTGCACTCGTGGTGTGCGCAGTAACTGTTTCTCTCTTAAAAAAAAAAGCTTCTGTACAAGCTCGTGGAATAATTATACGCTGTGGGTTGAGCGTGAAATTTTATTGAGCGTGAAACACATTCGCTGCGAGATGACGACGATCCAAGCAACCGGAAGCGGCCACTGCCGCACTGCGGGATAGCAAACCAAACGACATGCGGCTGACAGAAGCGGTCGCAAGCAATATCCTTTACCTCAAGAGTATGTTACTCGCATTCAAGGGGTGTTTTGTTGGTCTCATAAACAAAATTAGTATGTATTAGCGAATTCCTTGATTCAATTCACGGCACTAACACAGCCACGATCATATCACATTGTTCAATACATTTCCGAACTCGATGGTGGGAGGTTTGTCGCTCTAGGTATGGTGGCCAATGGGCACAGATTGGGAGCGTCAACTTTCAAAGCGGGCATTGATTGCATTGACATCAAAATGTATGCAATACGGTAAATTAACGTGCTAAGCTTCTACCACAACCATGGAAACATAGGCACAAAGTTGTAAACACGCCGTAGCATCCCTGATTTCTCGTTTCTCTTGCCGTTACTAGCGGTTAGGTTTCGATTCGAAGTCGACCCCCCAACATTGGATTGTCAAATTTGAAAAAAATGGGTTGACCTACAAACGTGTAAGTACGGTAGCTGCATGTAGTGCCCTGCCACACGGACACATCGCCACAGCAAAGTGCGTTGCATTTACGCCATCTAGACAAAGTTTGCCCAAGAATTTGTTTGTAGTAGCCAATGGTCCGTTATAACCAGGTCCATTAGAAGCAGAATTCATTGCATATATAATAAATCCAGGCCAAACTAGGTTGTATCCAAAAGTACCGTATTTACTCGACTGTAACGCAAGTTTTTTTTTTTTTCGTTGCTTGAACTCAACCCTCGCGTTTCATTTGAATAATGACAAAACTTTACGACCTTAAAAACAAATATTCCAAATTCTGCGATTTTTAATGATATGTTGTCAACCTGCACCTTTACGTCTTGATTCAATCCATAGACAAGACGATCGAAGTAAAGACAGTGTACTAGAATGGGGGATTGGGTCCAGCGGACACCTTGGCAAACACTGAGGGTGATGCAAAATATGCTGAAATTGTGATGGTGCTGCCGTCGCATTATCCTGAATCTCCTACTTTTTTGGCAGCACCCATTGGCTGAGGCAAGCTCGTGGGCTGAGTAGCTGTTGTCTGGTCGATGCACCATGGTTGCATCACCTGCATTGTTTCCGTCGCTCTTTCTCCATCTTATTTCCTACAGATCGGTGGGGAATAAAATCAGTGCTTCCGCCACCGAGTATCAAAACTAGATGCAACAGAGTGAAACACCTGTCAAAGCTCCATGCAGCTGCGGTAGGGTCTCCGATGCGACAACCATCCAGCTGGTGAGTGGGGCCACTCATTCAGGTGAAGATGACGGCAACACCACCAAATTTTCAATAAAGAAAGCCTCAGCGAGAAGCCCACGCTGGACCCACTCCCCCTATCTAGTACACACTAGCAAAACTTCACTTTTGTTGGAATCGGCACCATTTTTTCAGTGCTTGTAACTGGTGTTACTGTCAATTTTACAGTTATGGTGCTACATTACCCTGTGGCCTTTTGTGCTTCAGCTACGCTCATTCGCAACGTTATGGCAACACAAAATGTTTGGTACAACGGCCTCTTCAAGAGACAAGTAATTTCGATGGCTAAGGATCTGGGAAGCTCCTTGGCGGCTCAACGTCAATAAGTCGACAATTCTTGGATGGTGGCACCTATGGGAAGCCCTTTGTAGATGTGGGGCCAGTCGGAAGGGCCTCGTAGTGGCCTGGTACTGTCCCCGAATTAATGGTTGCGCGGTCTTTTAAGAAGTAGTTAATTTCAAGTGAACTTGAAGGCACGGATGACTTGATTTTCGGTTGATCACTTTTGGAAATAGTTTTACTTTCGCGAGACTTGGCTCGTTTAGCACCGAAACCCTTGAAATATATGGCCGCTGGCGCTCTCGGCACTGATGAGCTTGGCACTCTTCCAGAAACACTTGTTGGGGACGTTTTCGGTGCAGTCACGCAAAATCTAGCGAAAGTGAAAGCTATCTCCCAAAGTGATCACCCGAGAGTACAGCCTAAGGAAAGCTCAGTCTCCTTCTTAGACAACGATCATAAGTAAACTTGTTTTCAAATTGATTCCTTAAATAAAGACACCATTTCTCTTTCTGTTCATCTCGCGTTACATTCGCGGTTTTATTTTCATTTATTTTTTGAGCTGAAAGTCTACCCTCACGTTATAATCATGATCGCATTACATTAGAATAAATATGGTACGTTGTATGCAGATTCGTTGTAACGGGTGTGGACCGTATTTCACAAGGAAAGAGGGAAGGCAATATCTCGGGGATGGGCGATGACTCGAGGCATTACGCCAACGGCTGCCCAATGCTGATTAACACAGGGCACCTACCTTAGTCGGGGGTGCGACGAGTGCCGGCGGAGCGGCCAGCAGGGCTCCCGCAGAGGGGGTGAAAGGGGGTGCACTCTTGAAAGGGAACAGCAGCGGAGGTGGAGGATCAGCCAGAGCCCCGCATGCCAGGTCACTCGGGAGAAGGGCAAAACCTGTTGTGGGAGAAGAGGCAAAAAGTCGCAATGGCACAGTGTGGCAGACCCCTTCCACACATCTGTAATAATGACAATTAACTAGGACCAGGAATCCTAATTTCTTACATGTTTACAATCAATATTTCAATCAGGAGGTCAATTTCACTGCAGTTCCTCATTGTTGGATTTTCCCGGCTGCCACATATGTTTTCGCAGTCCCAACCTAAAGTTTTGACATGAAGTGACCGCCATTTCTTCATGAGCATTTGTTTCATTGTTATTTTCTATTACAGCTTATTACACGCTTCTCATTATCTATTGTACAGCTTTATGGTGTTACGTTATGTTCCATTAGTTGGTTTTTCACTTGCGAACTATTATGTGATGTCACCTTGTTTTATGTATACCCTAACATCCTGCTTATATCCACATGGTCTTGTTACTCATAACTCTACAATGCTTCCACTTGTAAATATATATTGTATGCCCCTTCCCATAATACTCCTGCTGGAACCTGTGACGGTTGTCAATAAATAAAACCCTATGTATTATATTCCCATTTGCTATGTTGCCATTCATTAATGTTCCTGCATCTAACATTGCATTTGAATGCAGCAGTCATGTTAAGTTTAGCGGAGCAGGGGCAAATGCGGAAGTCTGAATGGCTGGAAGTATGTGATCGTCAGTCCCGATAAATGTGCCACGGCGCGATTGCAGTTCTTTGCTGCAGTACAGCCATGTTATGAGGTGAAGCATAATAAAAGTAGAAAGGGCCATTGTTGCAGAATATAGTCGTGTTCCTTAATTATACATGCCCGCAGAGCTGTTTATCACATCACTGTTGTGATTTGGGGCCTTCTTCACTGTTACGTTTAACCAGGTGCGCGTGCGCTGATCCATGCTTCTGCGAGACCGTCTCGCGTGGCCGCCTTGGAACGCGCCACCGTTCGCGTGACCGTAGGCGCGAACGACCAGGCGTTGAGATCCAGCATGGGGCGAACATATTTGCTCGCTATCTGGTCGCGTTGTCGCGTGCCCATCGGCATGTTTTGTGGATAGCAACTCGGCTAGCAGGCATTGATCTTTGAAAGGTGCAATAAATGCCCTTGTGATTGTTTGCACTACTGTGTTGTCGTTCCTTTGTCCCAAGAGCACAGGTGTGAGAACCCCACAGAGGATGCAAAAGAAGATTCAGCGTCGTATGGATAGATTAGCGTCGGAACGTTTGGCAACATTTTGCCAGACACTTGACCCCCGCAAGCCACTGTCTCACATTTGGAAAACAGTGCAAGGTCTGCGTTGCCTTCCGGAATGGTGTTTTCCATTCAAGGCGCTAGCGCTTTTCCAAGGGCGGCAAGACACTGATGTCGCAGAAGACTTTTGTGCACGGATCGCAGACCAAGCGACTCGTCCAGATCCTCCAGCCCGAGCTGACGTGCCCCATTCCCGTGATTGCCACATTGACCTTCCTTTTACAATGGAGGAGCTCGAAGCGGAACTAGCACTCTGCAGGCGCTCATCATCTCCGGGTCCAGATGGTATATCATACCGGGCCTTGTGATATCTCGGAGAGTCCGCACGGATAGAAGTGTTGAGCCTTTACAACTCCTTATGGCAGGAGGGAAATGTTCCTGACGAATGGAAAGTAAGCTGCCTGGTGCCACTCTTAAAGCAGGGCAAATCCCCACTAGAACTCACCTCTTACCGCCCAATAGCACTGGCCAGCTGTGTAGGAAAGATAATGGAACAGATGATCCTTGGCCACCTGGAATGGTACCTTGTATACTACAAGATTTATCCGATTTCCATGGCTGGTTTCCGACGTGACCGCTCTTCCATCGACAATGCAGTTATCTCGTTTCATATGTCCAGCATGAAAGGTCCCGCAAGCGTTTATCTGCAGCTTTATTCTTAGACGTGAAAGGGGCATAGGATAACGTATTACATGAGGCCATTCTCGACGCTCTTGCGACGGTTGGCCTAGGTGGCCGAGTTTTTTTGTGGATTGCAAGTTACCTATATGCAAGATCATTCTATGTGTTAACTGACGATGGCCCAACTACGCGACGCTATACCAGCAGGGACGTTCCTCAAGGCGGTGCTCTCAGCCCGACGCTATTCAATCTCGCTCTTGTTGGACTTGCTGAATACTTGCCAACTACCATCGAAATTTCAATATACGCTGACGACATCTGTGTCTGGACTTCGGCAGTCACACGTCCTCAGATACGTGCGCGGCTTCAAAGAGCGGCCACTTTGACAGCGAACTACTTGTGCAAACAGGGTCTCAGCATATCACCAGAAGAATGCGCACTAGTAGCATTTACTCGCAAACCGATGACGGCTTATGTCATCTCAATCAATGGGCGGACCATTTCCTATGTCCGAACCCACAGATTCCTTGGTGTAATTATTGATCGAGACCTCTGTTGGAGCCCGCACGTGGCCTACATGAAACGGCGCCTGACAGCGACTTCCCAGTTGTTTAAATACTTGACAGGAAAGACGTGGGGGATGTCAGTAGATGGAATGCTTAAACTCTACAGAGCTCTCTTTCTCGGTTTTTTAAGATATAGTCTACCTGTACTGACCAACACCTGCAAGACAAATATTCGTGTTCTGCAGGCAGCACAAGCTCAAGCGCTCAGAGTCTGCCTTGGTTTGCCCAGATGCACGTCAACAGAGGCAACTCTTGCGATTGCTCGGGACCATCCAATGTGAACTCACATTACGGTGGAAGCCCTGAGAACGCACATCAGACATTTTGCATGTGCCCCCTGTCACCACCTTGCAACACTACCTTCAGACAGGCACCAATCATCATTCTCTAAAACTATCATCAAGTACAACGACAAACTTCCCTCGGGCTTCACCTCTGCATCTAAACCATCGATACCCCCTTGGTGTCTTATCAGCCCCACACTCCATCTCAGTGTACCAGGAGTGGGGAAAAAGTCTGAACTGTCGTCGCCTGTGCTGAAACAACTATCTCTGCTTCTTCTGCACGAGAGGTACGTGGACAGTGAACACATTTATACTGATGGTTCCACAAACATCCAGTGTTTGTCCGGTGCTGTGATTGTCTCAGCAAAAGCTATTACCATCAGCTTTAGGACTGACCACCCTACAACATCGTCATCTGCTGAACTAGCTGCTCTTCGCGCTGCACTTTGTTTCGTCAATCGGGAGCCACCTCGACAATGGTCACTCTTCAGCGACTCAAAGGCAGCCCTACAATCTGTACTATCAGCTCTGGGTCGCGGGCCATTCGAACAGCTCGTATTCGATATTAGATGCCTACTCCATATATCACAGGAGAAAGGACACCACGTGACGTTTCAGTGGCTGCCAAGTCACTGCGGCATCACTGGAAACGAAGATGCCGATAATGCCGCTCGGGCAGCTCTTGAAGACGCACAAGAAGAGGCCATACCGCTTTCACGATCCGACGCAGCCAGCAGACTTCGAGTGCTTGCACAGAAGTTCACGCTCTCTGTGGTGCACACCAAACAGCCAGACCAACCAGAGCAACCGTCAATACCACCTGCCCTCTTTGATGCATCTCTATATGCCAACTGGACTCCGCCGAAGAGAGGAGACTCTGCTTTATCGCTTATGGCTAGGGGTGGCTTTCACGAAATCGTACTCATTTCGCATTGGAATGGCCGACAATGCTCTCTGCAATGCCTGTCTTTGCGAGGAGACGCTGGAACACATTCTGTGCAACTGTCCTGAATATAATGTTCAGCGACAGTCCCTGGCATCCATTCTAGCGCACCTTGACACTAGACTATTGTCCCTCGACATGATTTTCACATGCCACCGACAGAAGACATCGCAGGTGAAGGCGACGAAGGGACTACTTCGGTTTTTGAAAGAGACGGGATTGGACAAGCGGCTGTGACAGTGATATCACGTACCATGCCAGATTGATGGACTCTAACAGGCGATGTACGTGTGCTGTGCTATGTGCTCTCTCTCTCTTCCCCTTCCCCATCTTTCATCGCCCCCATCCCTCTCCTATGTGTAGGGTAGCAAACCGGTTAAGCTAAACTGGTTAACCTCCCTGCCTTTCCTTCTCCACTTTTTCCTTCCTTCCTTCCTTGAACCAATGATTTTTAAAAAGTGGTTAACCGCAGCTGAATGAAACCAATGACACATTGACTTGTTTATCTTTTTCGGGTGACCACTTTTCACCGTCTAACAAATGTTATCGCTCAGTGCGAGACGCGCCTGCATGTATCGGAAGTTTCTGGAATGTTATTGATGGTTCTATCCGCTGGCTGTTGTCACCGAACCTTGTGTAATCTGATTGCATGTATACGCAACGCGAATGGTGTAGAACTTTCTGGAAGACACGTGGGCACCAGCAATTACTTGAACATTCGATGGCTCGTGCATAAAAGCCGACGCATTTGACCGGCCGATAAGATTTCGACGATCGCCGACCTTGTTTGCCACTATCGCTGTGCTTTGAGTGTAACTTGCTTTTGTGGGCACAGATTTGCCACTGTATTATTCATCGTCACTACTACGTGACAATATCGTTTGCCATCATGTGGCGCTCCTTAGAGTTTTTATATTCAAAATTCTTAATATTCACTTTAGGGCCAAGTGGGTTTCACTAAGTTGTAGAGGGGATTCAGAAACGACCAATCCAATTTTTTTTTGTGGCAACGTACATGCTGCGTGGCGATTTTTTTTTCCCTATTTAAAGAAAGCCTGCGAAATATGAAATAAAACCACTTGATTGCGCTCATGTGCTATAGTATTGCAGCACTCTCAACTGTGCTTCGCTCAAAGCACAGTTCAGGATCTAGAAGATTTAGTGGCCGGAAAATGTATCATACGATTGCAGTTTGTAGAGATGTACTGAATGTTGGTGCTGAAAAATATTGTTTTTCAGGAACACACCAACCGGTAAAAAAAGAAGCGTAACTGTACTGGATCATTTTTTGTCTTTTCGATCGCGAATGTTGGCACTGAGAAATCGCGCGAAATGGGATCATATCAAGAACATTCTACTGTATACGTGCTGTGTTTATTTGAACCCCACCTGCATTATCTCGTATTAAAATGGCAGCATATTTGTAAATTAAAAAAAAAACAGAAAAAGCACATCCAGGGCATTCCTACCTCATCAGTCCCCCCCCCCCACCCCAACACACTAAAGAACTGCCAGCCAGAAGGTGTGAGGACTGAAGGGGCCTGTCCTTCATAGAACTGAGGTCAGTAAATTTGCTCACTTTGCATTTCACAAGAACTGTGCATGGCACCTCAGTGACCATGTTTTCCATCTATGCATGTCCCCACATATGATTTCAATCAGTCTGATAAGTTTCTTGCACGTAGATTCCACGAATAAGCTGAACTTCTCCAGCATCAGCCGGCAGCCAGTAAAACAGTTCCACAAAGCCTCGTTAATTTGACCCTTGCTAAGTCGGAAAATTGGATAATTCCGACTAGTGCTCAGGTCTTGGCAGGCACCACACATTATTCAATAAAACCAAACTCTCATTTGGCTGCACACCGGTGAATTTTGACAACTCTCTGAGCTCGGCGAGCGCAGTGTTGCAAATGCACTATGCAAAAGAGTGAAAGATTCCGCATTGCCACAGTCATCAGCAGGAATCGCACGCAACGACAGGAACATTTAGTGCCCATTGTGCTTTTACAGCCTGTACAGTGCATAACACCGTGTTGGCAGCGTGACTGCATGATCATCATCCATGATCACATCAAAGCAAATACGCTTTTGTCTACAGCAGTTGTGGCAAACAGTAGTTTCGTTTTGACTCACTGCAATAGCCACGCGCAATGTCACAAGCATGGCGAAACCTGTCATGGATGAAGAGCACCAGCTACATCATGATGGACGGATGATCTGCTGGCTACCAGGCTGACAGGTGAAAAAATAAATCGGCATGTGCGCACTGTAATGAAAAGCGCGTCTCCCATGAAGAGCGTGCTGCAGCCGCGCTGCAAAGAAAGCGACAAGACCTTCACCACTGCGAGCGCTAATCAGTCATGAGATTACGAGAATAGCTGCTTCCGTACTGCTCTTGTGCAAAATAGAAACAGGATTTGTCAATTAATTCAGTAAATAAAAGCGTGTCGACATACAGTCAAACCCACTTATAACGATACCGGTTTTAACAATATATCGGTTATAACAAAGAAAAGCTGCTGCACCGTCAGCTTTTGTATGCTTTCTATGGGGAAATAATCCACTTACTACAGTGTCCCCATGCTGCATTATCGGTTATAACGATAAGTCTGGCTGCTGGGTGCCCATGCCGAAAGGTAATGGAATGCGAAGTCCTTGAAAAGAAAAAGTGAAATGCGAAGTGCAGCACGACCACTTGCCACCGCAACTGCCGCTGCGCACTTCTCTCCATGACAGACGCACACCAGCCTCGCGCGCATCTCTCCCGTCGCCCTTCCAGCCCTCCGAAACACGAATGGGCCGCGCCAATTGCGCTGCCAGCGCTGCTCCCATCTGTATGACTGGGCCCTGACCGGTGGTCCTTTATTCTATGGCCCTCATTCTGCGCAATTCTGCTAATGGATTAAGTAACTCGTGCTTGTCTGTTTGTTGCATCGAAGTCGTTCCTGGCCACATTGTTTCCCAGCCTCGTTCAACTTGCCACCGAAACGGAAGATTGCTGATCTGCCCACTGATCATCGGCAATGCACGATGTTGCTGGTGAAAAGAAAGTGTACTGCTTTAGATTTGGAAACGAAGTGCTTCTAACCAATGAGGCGATCGTCATGAACGTGCTTGCATCGGATAGCGACAGTGACGGCCACAACAGCAGCGCTGATGCTGTAGGGCAGGCTACTGCAACATTGTCCCCGCAGGAAGCCCTGTAGATTATTCAGTCCCCCATGGGCCTGTTTTCGCGAGGGCCCTTCCGCTTCACTACATGGAGCACCTGGATGCCTTGGAGAAGGATGTCAGCAAGCTTCGCGTAAAGCAAGCAAGGCTGATGGACTTGCGGCTTTCTCGTGCAAGACAGTGGGAAGTATGCGGCGAGATGCTTGTGGCGATCACGTCCCAGCATTTCTTCTGGATTTATCAAGCTGAGATACTGCCACGGCAACCTTCCCGTATTTTTTAAAAAGTGCCTGTTGGGGCCACCAAAGTGATGCCTCAGCCGAGCTCGTATGTCACTTGCCACCCGTGACCACTTTTTGCAGTATAGCAGTGCCACGCTTGAACGCCAACAGCCGTGACTTGTTAACAACACGCGATCGGAGTACGCAGGGAGCAGAGTTAAACAGTTAAACGAGTCAACACAATCAGAAGGCAAATGGAGGAAGGAGGTGGAGGGGAGAACTGGCCTCCCTGCCATTATAGTTTTCTCGGAACAGCTACGCCATCTGCCATATTGATTTTTTTTTTCATGCAACCCTGTTATAACAATTATCGGTTACAAAAAAGGAATTTTCGTAGCACTCGAATATTGTTATGCTAAGTGGGTTTGACTGTACAAGCATTTGTTGATTGTTTTCCTGATACTCTCAATAATTATACATTTGGCTTCTACAGACATTTCTTTTTGATCCCGTGAGATCTGAATTAACGAGGTGTTAACACACTGTTGGTGGTGTACACTAGTACAGGTAGCACATTTGAAATCCAGGCTGCATGCACCGGGAATACATTCAGCCTTTTAAAACATCCCTTGCCCTGCAAATTTCTGATAATGACTGCTTACCATTCTTAGCACTCTGCTTCTCTCTTCCTGAACACCACATTTCTGTGTCTTGTTTAAAAACATCAACCTCTCAGTTTTTTTTTCTTCTTTTTAACTGACTAAATACGGTAAGTTTTTCCACAGGAAACCTTCAGTATCTCACGCCAAAGAGGGGCTGGATAGTCAAGCAAGAGAGCAATGCAGAAGGGGCAAAGCAGTCCTTCCCTTGCTTTTGCATCTTGGATGTCGAGGAAAACTGCCCAGCATGCCAAAAAAAAAGACTCCTTTCTACTGCAAAGCATAAAAGGCCTAGCCATGTTCAAACCACTGACCCTGTGCGTAGAATGATGGGGCAGCTGCAGCGGATGCCAGGGGCAGCCGCAAGGCAGCTGTGGGACTAGTCAGTTCCTGGGGCTGCCGGGATGTCACCTGGGTGCAGCAAGGGGGGCAAACCCTCAGCAAAGAAGCACACAGCAGTTCTTGGATACCAACTCTGGTTATGAAGCTGTTTTCAAACAACACAAACGTGATCCAGCCATGTCACTTCTGTGACGAGGCACTAGATTCACAAAGCACACTGGGTAGTTTTACAGGCTACATTTATCCGATTCTAATACTAACCTTTTTTTTCTGACAAAGTAGATAAAAAAAACTTGGCTGTGCAAAATTGCCTGTGCATCACAAGTGGGTATGAAACCAAGAAACTGCATTTGCAGTGCTGGATATAGCCTGCTGTCATAGCCAACGTCATCACCACTGTCATCAAGAGCAAAGTTAAACCTCATAACAGTCATATCTGACAAAAAAATAACTTCACCAATATCTAATACTTCACTATAAGTGTACAAGCCGGTATAGCTAAAAAAAAAGAATTTTGGGCAACTGGGTCTATGTGAACGAAACGCAAGGGTACACAATGCCTCTGGTGGGCCAGCAAATGGTTCCCTGTTGATATTGATGGCCATCAGCAGCTTGCAATGCCGATATGACACTCAGCCCTGCTGTTAATATGTAACCGTGCAATTGGTGTCATCACATGGGATCGGCATGTTGGCTTGCGGGCTGCGAGCCAGCCAAGCCAAGCCGCTGGCCAAAGGCACATACACACCCAGAATGTGCCATTTCAAGTTGCTCTGGCTGAGCATTTGACTTCTTGTCACTCAGCATTAGCAAGTATTTGAGCTTTTTGCTAGCACAACAACACATATCTTGAGCTGCCAAGCAACCAAGAATGCACTTTGCTATAAGCAATATTGTCTCAGATGTACCATTTTCGATTTTGTTATAGCAGTGTAGAAGAGGCACTAAATAAAGCATGGCCAACCCTGTTTTAAATTTACTATGTTATGTTATATATATGCTGCTTTCATTATGAAAGCTCGTTGAAAAATTATCTTACATGCTGAAGTTGGCAGCAATACTATACCTGCCAGTCTGTGAACTTTGTAAACCTCCCATAAGCACACCAATGGAGAAGGGGAAGGGAAAGGAGGGGGGATAGCATGCATTTTCATTTAATTATGCCTTGAATGCACACCTTCTGTGGGCTAAATATTAATGATGATTCACCTTGAGGTGCAGCACACACGCAGTAGCAAACTTGGAACAACACAAAGTGACAAGAAACACTCAGCGACTTTGTTGTTGCACATTTAGCCTGATTCGTGAACTTTCTGAATAAACTTAACGCAGGTGCCCCCTGAATCTCTGATGTCCTTACACAATGAAAAGGCTACCAAGTAGGCTTGCACAAATATTTAATAGATGCTATTTGATATTTGAATTCCAGTACTCATAGTTTTCAAAGTATTCAAAACGGAACGAATGTACACATTTTCCGCATATAAGCCGCACCCTGGAAAGAAAAAAGTCCACGCGTATAACCAGCAGAACTAACTGCATACGACAACCAAATCTTTGTAAAAACAGTCTCCATTTGCTGATGCACAAATTGCCCCCGTCGTATCTTCAGCTAGCCGGTTCTTCCCACCTCTTCGGTGACACCGATGGCAGAGAGCTTTGTCCTAGAGATGTTTTCACAGGAGGTTTCAAATCCAAATTCGCATTTAACCTGCACCCCTATGTTACTGCTAAATTTTAAAAAATTTTGGCCTATGTTATATGCACAAAGTTATGGTAAGCTATAAAAAATAATTGACAGCTTCAGTTTTCATCAGAAAATTACACTGCATATTTCATAGCTAAGACAAGCCAAAGATGAATTCATTTAGAGTTGCCTACCAATTTCTGCACCTGCTCAATTACTCAAGCTTGTTATTCGCAGCAGCCACACGGCTTCCCAAGAGGCGCACGGCCTCGGAGAATAGATTTGCATCGACACAGCACTACGCCATAACTTTGGTGGTTGACACCTGGCAAAACAGCACTGGTTAGGCCTAACAGTCAAGGCAGGCAGGTGGACAGCAAACAGAAGCGGGAAGTTTGCCACTCATCAGTGATTGGGCACCAGATCATGCACGTGGGCTATACTAAGGACCACAAAAGCGGGGAGCTCGCTTACTAAGTTCCATCTATGTCCTTACAGAAGCTGAATTTGTGGAACAAGGCATAAATTGCCGGCGTCGCTCAGTCAAGGTCACACTTCACAGCATTGTGACAACGAACGATGGGCGAATGTGAAATGCTCCTGCAGCCTCAACCGCAACAAAATTTTCGAATAGACTGCAGCAAAACAGTGAGCAAAAGCCCGTAAACAAATGTTCTGTGTTGCTGTAGTTGCAAAAAATAATGACCTTGCATTTTCACATGAAAATATATCAAAAATGGCATATTGAAATTAAACTGACTCCAGAGATGAACCAACTTCCTTTTTTGCAAGAGCCAACTTTTTACAATTGTCAACATCTGGCAGTTGTGTCAAGATCTTATGCAAATTCTACAACTATTTGGGCTATTAATTTCACAATTATTCGACACTAATTACTATTCACTTCGACTTCGCTTACTACCAAAGAAATTGATATTCACGCAAGCCTACTAGCAAGGTTATAGACCAACGAGCGAAACCATTTTGGGACAACTCATTTTTCATAAAACTTGACGATACTTTCGTAAAACTGTAGAACAAGCCAAATTTCGTAAATTATGAAAAATTCGGGAGAGTTCGCAGATATCATACAGACACTACTAAATAAGTGCACCAAAATGGCAGAGAATTCTCACATTAGGCAATGCAGTCTTACCTGGATGGGGGCAGGACCTCTAACAAGGGTTCGCGCACAGCGGGAGATGGGTCCATACTTGGAGACTAAGGGAGGGTCAAAGGGCACCAGGGGATCCTCCTCAGATGGGCAACTGCATCCATGATAAACAGAGGAACGAATGATAGTGCTAGCTTTGAAAACAGTTTTGCTTACGACCTCCTCAAGAGGCCCAACAAAACACGACAAATGCCACACTTGCACGACATGACATGATGTAAACCAACAAGAGTGCCTCATTTCGTGTACACACGCATGTACACACGCACACACACAAACACATACACACACACAAAATAACCATCTCAGCATGGCATGATCCACATAACTCCACACTGAGGTGCAATTGTGAAAATAAATTTACAAAAAAGAAATTTGGGAATTGAGGATAAATTTTTTTGATGACTTGCTCAGGAACAGCACCTGAAACTAAATTTTCATGCTTGAGAAAGGAGTTTCATGGCACAGTCTGGAAGATCATGTAACATCACTGTCACCTTACATCTTGCGCAATTTCCATTGGCATTTTTAAGACCACTGAGCTTCCTAGAAAAATTACCAGAGGAAACTGGCCTACAGGAGCTAAAAGTATGGTAGGGTTCGGCCAGCATGGCAATGGCGAGCAGTACTACATGGACTGGTATAAGTTTCATTCGTTTGGAATCAACCAGTTTTGCAAATTGATCATTTTCAACAAAATATTTCTGCATAAATGCAACCATTCGCAATGATTATGCATGTCACAGAGACTTATTGTCTTGCCAGGTTTCAAGTGCTTGGAAAGAAAGGCAAAGTGTATAAAATAATACCACAACAACATCTGAAGCCACAAGCATGAAGATGTACTACCCATTGTCACCATGGTAGCTGAACAATTGCAGCACCGGAGTTGCCTCTAGTAAACTTTTGTAGGATATTTAATATACCTACGGGGAATGTGCTGTCCACTTTCTGAACCTCTACATGGCTGCACTGTGTTCAGAGCATTTCGATTCTGCACCAGCTGGAAGCATAACATTCGATCCACACAACAGGGGAGATGCCATTCTCATGAGAGAACTACCTTACTTAAATCCACTCAAAATCACTTAAAAAATCATAGCCAGGGTAACTGACTGCACTTAAATTTGCACTGCAGAGAGAGGAGAGCAATGACATAGCCTCAAGAAAACAGAGTTGCCAATCTGCTACACCAGTGAGATGCCCCCTGTAGTCAGTGAGACAATGCACTTACGGTCGAGTTGGATGATGGCTTGAGGTAGAGCTGTCACAGGACCCATGGCTAGAGCCCCAGTCATCATCATCCTCCTACAAATTAAGAGAGAAGACCAAGAAAGACAATGACATAATGTACTACGAGCACGAGGATATTTTAGATACAATGTATTAGTCAAACTCAAAACAGTGCTCTGAATTCGATTCAGCATCAACGGAACAAATTCGTACCCTTACTCTACCTAATTTAGACTGGACATGAAAGAATCAGTTGAGCCCACCAATGCACAGAATGATCTAAATGTACAGTGTACACAAATCCACATTGATAAAAACACCAGAGTAAACAGCAGGTACAAGCATGCAAGCATAGTAGCCCATTGCAAGCAGGTTTGCATTCAGATTAATGTTCTCGTTTTTTTTTTTCATTTGGATATGGTCTTCTCGCTTGCACACAAACAAGGAATGCCTACTGGCCCTGAAGTTCTATTGTCCTGTTTAGAAATATAGCGGAATGTTAATCATCAGACAGACTCGACCTCATGCGTATATGTTATACTTTGCAAACTCTTAGTCTGAGAATGCTGCTTAATTTGCTACAGTCGAATCTCGTTAATTCAAACATGCTTAATTCAAACTTTCAGCTTATTCAAACTGACGCTGTGGTCCTATCAAATTTATGTGTATCCCAATGGGCGAAAACGCCTGGTAATTCGAACACGCAAGCATTTGCGACAGTTAATTCGAACATATGGCGTTCTCACAATGCTCTCAGCAACGCGCCAAATCACGCGGCAGCGCCTCTGACTAGCATTCGTCTGACCCTGCCACAGAGGAAGAGCTTAGGAGAGACCCCCTCAACGCCACGCGCGAAGAAAAAAATGTGGCGGAAATTTGTGTGCAGTCGTGTGCAGGCAGGCATCACCGATTACTTCTGTTAGTGATAGTGTCCTATACAGTCAACGACCGATTTTCCAGATCCCCGATACCGCCATGTACACCATACAGTCGATTTATAGGAACGTCTAAAATTTCGGACGAAAAACGGCATCCGATTTTCCGGATTTTTGTCATGACCGCAGGAGTGAAACGGCCTTAATCGAAGCCACCACCGACGCCATTTTGATTATCTCGCCGCCTCGAGTAGGCGCTCTCGCACATAGATCCGCAGGCAGCTGTAGCCACACCGCGGCTACGCTAGGCCTAGCTGTTTTGACATTCGCTACCAAGCGTCTTGCTATTCGATGCCGTGTTTTTCATACAACACTTCGGCGCTGTTAGCAATGGCACCGACTCCGCTTTCGTAATTCTCATCAAAGGCTCCGGAGCGCGTAAAGTATGACGCGCTGCATGATGCCGGTTCCCGAAAGTCAGCTTCGCCTCAATACAGCACTGTTACGCGGCGAAGGATACGAAAAGGTGGAAGGGGCAATTGTACGGGACATGGTATGCTTCCCTTAATTATACACACGTGCGCCCGCCGTCTCCTATCACAGTACGAGCACCGTTCCGCCTAATAAGTGTACTGGCAGTCCTTTGGAGCTATTTCAGGCGAGCCTGTGGCGTTTGAGCCCTTGGGGGCAGTAAAAGGGATGCATCCATTTTTTTCAGACTGCCCGATTTTTCGGACATTTTCGCAGGCCCTAGGGAGTCCGAAAAATCGGACGTTGACTGTCAGTTGTAAATACGTGTGAATAAATCTTGTGGAACTTCCCACTCATGTGTTAGCTCAGTGCACAAGCGCCACTGCAGGCAATTCCTCCATTCAATTAGCTTCCTTTATTTCGAAATTTGAACAAATTTTCGGGCCCTTTAGAGTTTGAATTATCGAGATTCGACTGTATTTGGTAAGAGTTGCTTTCTATAATTACGTACACAGAAAAACACTCCTTCCCTTAGGACAAAAGTAGTCATTCTAAGATACAAAACAAACAGATAAATAAATAAAAGAGTGGTCCAAAACCAATATCAATGTAGCTAACAGTACTTCAGACATAATATATCCACAAACTGTTCCTTTAGAGAATAATACTCAACCGATTCAGTACAATCAATGGAATCAAAAACGTGCACAAGTCCCACAGCTGCAAAAAAGAATTCACAATTACCTTACAGAATTTTACAGCAATGCAAAACATTTCTGAACAGCATGGTGAAACAAGCTTCAGCCACCACCAAGGCTAACTAAAAACTGCCCCAGTACCTTCAGACAAGATAAATGACAAGCACTGAACGAGAAGGGGGACCAAGGGGCTAGATTTTGTTAGTCGCAACCATATGTAGTCAACAGATAATGAAGCCACTGAATGCATAAGGAAAATTATTTGTTGATTATAATTGAAATGTTGAAACGATTAGCTAAAAGTAAACTGAACTGGATGGAAAGAATTCACCAATGATTATGATACTCCCTTAATGCGAAATTTGAGTGCAACTGTATACGTGTTTCATTTCGCAATATATTAGTGTAGACAATCTGCCTCATGCGGCACGTTGCAAACTGAGCAAAGTGTAGCACGACTGCCTCACTAATCAGATCACGAGAGGCAGCGCATGGGTGATGCGCGGGCGCGATCAGACCTCACCTCATGCAGCAAAGCTTTGTTTTCATATATGGTATCTGTGGCGTCATTGTTGAATGGAGGACACGCGCTACTCTGGTGCCACCTTGTAGCCATTGTCGCCGCAAAGCCTGTCTTGCGGGCACTACACTTTTCTTTTCATGCTTTCACCGTACCCTCCTCCTCCGTTTTCTGCCTCATGGTTTCGCTGCACCCTCCTCCTCTGCTTTCCTCTCCGTGCTCTCTTTGCTATTGTCGTCTGCATTCACTTTTTCGTCCTTCGCTGTGCTCGCTTGCCGCAGGAATGGACACCTACAAGCTGCGCTCTAAAGCAACTTGCCGCTGGTTGGAGCCAAACCCACAACTTCCACATTAAAACGTGTTGCACTACCAACTGTGCTACGATGGCGGCTGTTCCCTCATCCACATTATTGGGTATTTATGTAAGGGTGCAAGATATAACCCGGGCAGTGTTAGCCAGCGCCACTCATGACCATGGTGGCAGATGTGGAACATCCCTTCGACTGACGGCATTCCATACTACTTGACGCATCGCTTAAACATACCACGTATCATTACTGCACTTAATTAAAACTACAAATAACTTCCCCTATGCTTTCCTTGGCTTCATTATCTGTTGGCTTGATGTGGAAATGACAAGCACATATTTCTTCACGCTCAAAAGCATGCACAAGTGATGTGTCACTTATGCACCTCAGAGAAATCGTTACACTGACGATAGTGAATGTATTTTGGAAGTGCAAGTTCCCATAAATACGATACAGATGAAACTAAGTTTGTCAGACAACTAAGAAATTAACAAACTGCAGAACAAAAAACTTAAGGCCTCAAAAATTTATATAAATAAATAAATGTCACCTGCACCCACTTATAAAGCAATCTAATATGTATACATTTTGTACATGTGGGCAACCCAACCCTCAACACACATTATGAGAAATTAAAAATGAATTTATATTTTTTCATATATGAACCAACCCAGAAACTTCACAAAAATTTTTATTTACAGGCAAAGCAGCTTCCCTTACTTAAATTCCTACAAGCAGTCATTCATTTAGAGAATGATATAAGTGACACGTTACAACGCAACACTGGTTCTATGAGAGATGGTGTGTAATAAGAGGCCTCTGGACTAATTTTGACCACCTGGTGTACCCAAAGCTTACAACATGAATTTTTACATTCCACCCTCACCAGAATGCAGCTGCCAAAGCTGGAAACAAAACCCACAATGTGTGTTCAACAGAACAGATGTTCAATAGAACAGCAGAATCCAATACATAGTCACAGAGCAACCACAGCATGTCAAGCAAGCGTTTCAGGCTCTCACAAATGAACTTTATGTGCAACAAAAGGTAAGCATACAAGCTTACAGCTTTTACTTCTTCGTTGAGTATTTTGAGAAGGCAACCACACAGGCTAGGTTAAATAATTAAAACCAAGAACTCCACATAATTTCACCTGAAAACCTTAAGCAGAGATACATAGAAAATTTTTGGACAACTAATTTTAAATTCTAGCTTAGGTTGGCTTTGCTTTGGTGGAATGAGTCGTTTGCACTGCAACAAAACCAAGATTATGAGATCCAACTCTGCATTGAGTGCAGGTGAAAATTTTACTTACTAATTGTGAAAGTGCCAAGCTGTGATGTAACACCATCTACGGGTGGAAGCAAACACCACAGTTCCGATCACGTGTGGACACAACCAACACAGATAATAATGCAAGTTCTTTTTGTCCAAGTAAGCCAGAGGATGAAGGGGGACTAGAATTTATCAAGAGTGGGTGAACGAGCAAACACTCAGCGTGGAGTCAACGTTTCAGCACAGTTGCTTCAACAAGTGCCCTTGTTTAAAACCACTTTGAGGCTGGTACTTCCCTCGATCAATCACTGTTGATCAAGTTCGTTTCCATATGTGTATTATCCACCTTCCCATAGCACCTTGGGTTATATTCAGAACCACGCTTCTGATACAACGTTAGATTCCTTCTCATGACTGGGGTCTCCCCTGCAACTTCTTGGCCTAGATTAACAATGAAGGGTAGAGACCTGGGCATGTTAGTAGTTTATGTTCAAAATAAGAGCAGTGCGAGAGAGAGGGACAAATGAAGAAAGACATATACAGTGAAGCTCTGTGTGCGTCTTTCTTCATTTGTCCCTGTCCCTTGCACTGTTCTTATATTAAACAAGACAAACATGCGTCCTTCACTGCACTTCAAGCGATTGACCGCCAATCACAGACTGCTTTGCATGCCAGACTATTAAACTTAATTTTTTGTATCCTAATGCTGAAAGATGAACTTAGATACTGCCAGGTTCAGGTCCTCAATCATTTGTTGTGAGTAATCTCCAGTGTTGATGAGCAGGATAACGTCTCCTGCAAAAATGCAGGTCACAGAGATATTCCCTTTCAATGCTTAAACCTGATCTTTCCATGTCTAGCATTTACCACACTTGTGACCAGCATACGGTAAATAATAACGGAGTATGAGAAGTGAAACGAAATGCAGCATTACACGCATCACAAAGAGTACAAATGCAAAGATGTGTGAAGGGTTTGAGCACCAGCCCTCTGTGTGTTTTGGAGGTGGTGTGCTGGGTGGCAGCCAGACTAGTGCTTTGCAGATCAAGTCTTATGCCCATGCACGGCACACACAATCTAGCAGATGCGATTTCTGCTTTAGTAAAAAAGATGTGCCGATCATAAAGTGCCTACATGACCAAATTGTCACAACAAACATACAATAAAACTTGATTATAATTAAGTTGAAGGGGGGAGGCAAAATTACTTTGTTATATCCATTATTTCATGTACTACAATATCAATCTCTATGGGGATTTCAAGGGGAATTTCATTCCTTCGTTATATCCATGCTTTCTAGGGTGTGTGCAAATACTCCAATATCAATGATATCACCAATACCCCTAACTCGATTTTTCAAAAATTCAACGTATTCGGTGCCATGTCACGTGCACTGCAGAGCCCCGTGTGCTCGATGCCATGCAAGCGCAAGTGGACTGGATGATTAGTGGAGACGCAAACATGAACTTCCTGCATGGTGCAGCCACCTGCAGGCACAAAGCTCAACCAAACAGAGCTGATATAGCAGTAGCCAAGTGTATTCTACTTTGCTGCTAGTATAAATTTTCGGCAGGAGCGTTTCAAATGTTTTACACTTGATTACAGCAATATTAGCTCTGTATTTGGCTGGTTAAGCTCTGCGCCACCAGGTGGCTGGACCATGCATACCGATCAAGCTACTCATGTACGTCTAGGCTAAAGCTCCTTCATCACAGCAATGGAGGAGCTTTAGTTTATGCCTCCAGCATCCGTCAAAACGCCCAGCTCAACTGCGCTTACACCAGAATACTGGACACGCCTGACGCTACGACAGAATGCACACAATGCACACTGCTTGGACAGCTATCGCTGGGAATCGATGGCCAGGCAGCTAGTGGAGAGGTTGGAGAGGCTTTGCAGGCTGGCTCCAAGACAAATGGAAGCAGACGACATGACATGACGTAGAGCCAGTGAAGGCAGAGCTTAGTCCTGATCCCTCAGCAAACACGTTGAGGAGAAAGAAAAAAGCATGGCTAGGGAGGAGGGTAATTTATAATCGTCCGGAGCTATTTTAATATGAGATGCTTCATTTAAATTGTCATGCAAATGTTTTACTGTTGCTGTACCCTACAGGTCTACAACATTTGTCCGAACCGTTTCAGGGACCCTTTAATTAAAGAAAACACACGCATGCTCCACAGCCACTTGGCTATGATGATGATGATGATGACACACCTTTCTAAAAGAGGGATGGTGCATCGGCCTATTAAGGGTAATGAAGTTTGGGAATTTGGAGATTAGGACAGGGTCAGCCACCGAGGAATGCCTCCCCACACAGTTACCCATGAATACCTGATTCCACAGCAAAGGCGAACAACACTCACGGGATACTGCTGGCCTCCACTGAATAAAGCAGTGCTACGTAGAACTGGCCACACAAGCAAGTATTCAGTTCCCCTATCCCACTTGTACTGCTGCAACTGGAGCTATGGCATTTTACTGCGAACAGCTGTTGCGAGCTAGGAAACAAGCAGATTGTTACGTTCTGCTTCATTTCTGGCATGGCACGAAAAAGATATTCAAGCAGGTAGGATCAAACTAACAATGTTGCAGTTTCGAGCCAGGCATTCTAACAACAATGCAACAACGCAACAGCAGCTTTGCGCAAGCAAGTGCTGTACTGAGTACTGTACCTGTAGTAAGTGCACACAAACACTGGTGGTTTCCCCATTGAGCTCAGCTCATGCACCATACAACAGTGTTCATCGAGGTGCAGCAGTGGAAACGTTAATGCACACGCACTGCAGCGCGCTCTTCTTTCACTCCAGAGGTATGTGCATTCTGCTGCACTTGCCGTCCACAATAGGGTTCCATCAATGTTTTCTGGTACGATCAGCAGTGGAGTGTTCTCGAAATCTTGTAAGAGCCTAAATCTTATTTGAGGAATTTGGAGCTCAAAAGTGCTGTTCACAGTCACTGAGCTAAGGGATCTAAAAGGTTACTCAAGTTGTCGTTTATTTTAATGTGAAGTATTTATTTGCGTGCCTACCCAGGGTTTGGAATGTCGTCCCCGTCATTAGCTCTATTGCCGAGTAAACATTGGCATGGTTGGGGCGGTCAGTTTCACGCCTCAATGATGAGGCGCAAGCTGCTGCTCAATGATAATATATTATGCAGATCCCATGCACTCCAGGAATCGATTTAGGGGAGGTTTTGGTGAGTCAGCAAGATGAAAAAGTCTATCACGATACGAGAGGAGCAGCGAATTTCGGCAATGAATGCATCGTGCATCCATATTCAGCCACAGTGGCATACCTCACAGAAACGCGACACGGCATCTAAACCTGTGGGCACCAGAAAGAATGATTCACTAATCACGGTCTCCCAATAAAGCAGCCAGTTTTTTGCTGCCGAGGCCCCTCTGTAGCAGCAACGTGTCTCACCCGGCTTGGTGGAGAGGGGTTGCACCAGGGCTCATCCGGGTGAAAGGCCGGGCTTTCGGGATTGAGGCCGACCGAGATGGGTGGAGCCACAGGATCCACACGTCGAGAGAGAGGAGGCGCCAAAATAGGCGGTGGCGACTCGCACAGACTGACCGGCACCGGTGGGCAGGAGGCCAGCCGGTGATCGGGGCTGCAGCCTGGTTCATGTGACCTGGGTCAACATGTCATAAAATTCATGAAACAAATTCATGAAACACCGGAAAAGTACACACATCAGGTTGTACTCATGAAATGATTATTAATTACAATCCCTTCAGCATATTTGGCTGAAAATTTCAAAGAAACATGAATGTACTATAGGCAATATTAATTACAATCCCTTCAGCATATTTGGCTGACAATTTCAAACAAACATGAATGTACTATAGGCAATCCTGCTTTAAAGAAATTGAAAAAAGAACTATATATATATATATATATATATATATTGTAATGAAGCAGACACGCCCCTGTGTATGTGCCAACTGAACAGGAAGTCTAAGGACGGTGCCGTGATTACGAGCGAGCCCCGTGCTACTGACAGCCCTTGCAGTGCCTTTATATACCTATCATTCCACAACATTGTGAATGACAATAAACCTCGTCGCATTTGGTGGAGGATGCGGAGATTCTTCGCCTCATCCTGGAGCTCCACACTCGAACCCTACCAACAAGATCGCCCTACACTATGCCTGATCCCGCCACCTCGTTGCCTGCACCACCAGCTGCCACTGTCACCTGCGCCGGCGTCCCTCGTCAACGCGACCCACCCATTTTCAGCAGGACCGCCAAACACCATGTGGAAGACTGGCTGTCATCGTATGAACGTGTAAGTGCCCATAACAAATGGGATGACCAGTCTAAGCTGACCCACGTGCCTTTATACCTCGCCGACAAAGCCAAACTTTGGTTCTTCAACCATGAATCTGACTTTACAAGCTGATCCGTGTTTAAGACTCTTTTTGCCGAAGTGTTTGTTCGCCCAGCTGTGCATAAGCTAAGCGCTGAACAGCGTCTACGCCAGCACGCACATCAGCCGGGAGAGATTCCCCAGCTACATCGAGGATGTTCTGGATTTGTGCAAAGGGGTAAATCCCAGCATGTCAGAGGATGACAAGATCAAGCATATCCTCAAGGACATAGAGGACAGCGCATTCCAGATGTTGCTGGCCAAAAGCCCAACTAGCGTATCTGTCATTAACCTCTGCCAGAGCTTTGGCGAGCTGCGGCGCCAATGTTCCATCACCCGCCAGAACATTCAGCACGCCGATTCCATCTCGAGCATCGCAGTTTCTACCGACATGACCAACTTGACCTTCTCGCAGCATATCAAACATTTTATTCGTGAAGAGGTGGCCAGGCAGCTCTCGCTGCTGCCTCACAGCGATGCGCCTATAGCAGCTTTGCCTCCAACGCTGCAGCAAGTCATCTGGACTCAGATATCTGAAGCGCTTCCTGCAGCTCCTACAAGCCCCCCACCAATCCTATGAGTGTGCCGCTGCCCCATACCAACTTTGCCACTTACCCTACGTCGCTGCCGCTCAGTTATGCAGCCGTGGTTGCACAGCCACCTGCGCCGACAGCTTCCTTTTCATCGCCCATGCATCCGGCTTCATTTCCAGTTGCCCGACCGTCACCACAGTTTTTTCGTCTCCACCGAGACGTGGCGCACTCAAGGCAACCGGCCTATCTGCTTTGCCTGCGGCATTGCTGGCCATGTGGCCCGCTTCTGTCGCCACCGCGTCCCAACTACACGTACCACCGTTGACACACCCACATATGCAACACAATGCACCGCCACGCCTACATTTTCACCGCGACATCCTGACACTGATCACCAGTCTGAAACTCTGCGTTTCCCTTCCCTTCGGCAGCGTTTGATTTCGCCCCTGCGTCGCCGAGCTCCAACTGAAGAGGGAAACTGACTGGTGCAGTTCCTGAGGCAAGAACTGCAAGTACATCAACATTCTCAAGACCTCAATCTTCACTGCAAAATGTTATTAGAGGGAGTACCCGCAGTGGCACTAGTCGATACCGGAGCAGCCATTTCCATCGTTCAAGAGAACTACAGCTTCCTCTCACCTGGTGCTCGCCACTGCCAGCGCGCAGCGAATTCACCCTTCAGCTATATGCATGGCCCATGTCGCCATCTACAACGTTCTGTACATAATCGAGTGTTACGTGCTACCATCGTGCTCTCACGACCTCATCCTTGGTTGGGATTTTCTGTCACATCATCATGCTGTCATTGACTGTTCGCATGCAGAAGTGCCGCTTTTACCACTACTGTATGTGAATCACTGCTTACCAGCTCTCCTCCCTTTGCCGACAAACTCATTGTTGATGCCGACACAACCATTCCCCCTGAGTCGTCAATGGCTGTTGTCCTGTCGTCTGATGCCGCATCTGACGTCACTGTAGTGTTCACGCCATCCGATCTGTTTGCTCAGCGTAAGGGCATTGTTCTTCCATTTGCCGTACTCATAATAACATCTGGGTCAACTGCGATGCTGGTCACCAACTTCCAGGCAGTACCAGTACCCGATCAGCCTACTGCTTGGAGAGACCGTAGGATACTTCCAGGCAGTCGACTACATTGACAATCTCGATGTTTCTACCGACTCTCTCCGTTACGTTGACACCATCGCTTCGGTCTCGGACTCATCACCTTCAGTGGGTTTTGACAATGCCATCGATCCTGCTCTTTCCCCATTTCATCGCCGCCAACTTCTCGCTCTCCTTAACAAGTTTCTCTCTTCCTTCGACTGTCATCAGACATCACTGGGCTGTGCCACCAGTGTTTCTCACACCATCGACACCGGTTCCCACTCCCCCCTTGCGACAGCACCCGCATCGTGTCTCCGCCGAAGAGCACCAAATCATCACGGAGCGAGTGGACAACATGCTCAAACGTAGAGTCATCCGTCCGTCTCAAAGTCCTTGGTCTTCACCTGTCGTATTGGTAAGAAAAAAAGATGGCTCCATTAGCTTGTGTGTCGACTACAGACGCCTAAACAAGATAATGAGAAAAGACATTTATCCACTGCCTCATATCAATGACGCTCTCGACTGTTTACAAGGCGCAGAATATTTCACTTCCTTGGATCTGCGCTCCAGGTACTGGCAAGTTCCAGTGGCCGAACCTGACCGTCCAAAAACTGCATTCGTTACACCCGATAGCCTCTACGAGTTTAACGTCATGCCCTTCGGGTTGTGCAACGCGCCTGCTACTTTTGAGCGTATGATTGACACCATCCTTCGTGGCCACAAATGGAAGACCTATTTATGTTACCTCGACAACATCGTCGTCTTCTCAACCGATTTTCCGACCCACCTCACTCACCTACATGACATTCTGACCTGTCTTGCATTTGCCGACCTACACCTTAACCTCAAAAAATGCCGTTTTGATGCAAGCAAGCTAACCATCTTGAGTCACGTTATCTCAAAAGACAGTGTCCTCCCAGACCCAGACAAGCTCCGTGCTGTTGCAGACCTCATAACGCCCACGTCTATCAAAACCCTCAGAAGTCTTATTAGCTCATGTTCCTATTTTCGTCGCTTTGTATGCAATTTCACATCCATCATGGTGCCCTTGACAAGTTTACTTCCCGCCAGTAACGGCATAGCAGCATGGTCACCTGAATGTGATGCACCATTTCAGCAGTTGAACCACTTGTTGACCTCACCACCGATTTTTCACCACTACGACCCTGATGCCCCCATGGAAGTTCATACTGACGCCAGAGGAGTTGGCCTTGGTGCGGTCTTAGCGCAACGGAAAGCTGGCTATGATGAATACGTCGTCGCTTATACAAGCTGTATTCTAAAGAAAGCAGAACTAAATTACTTCGTCAGAGAAAAGGTGTGCCAAGCTATCATCTGGGCACCAAGCAAGTTTCGCCCACATCTTTACGGCCGTTCTTTCACCGTAGTTACTGACCACCATGCACTTTGTTGGCTTTCTTCCTTGAAAAACTCGTCGGGACAATGGGGTCATTGGGCGCTTCGCTTGCAAGAGTACGACATCCGCGTCACGTACTGCTCCGGTCGCAAGCACTCCGACGCTGATGCGCTCTCTCGCTCCCCACTGACGCCTGATTTGGTGTCTTTGTCCGTTTCCTCGTCCACCCTGTCACCATTGACCATCACTGACATGCTCCCAGAGCAGCACAAGAAACCAACACTTGTAACGTTACTTCAATACCTTGCCGCTCCGTCTGATGTCCCTTCGACATGAGCACTGCATCACCAAGCAACCCACTTTTCCGTGCGGGACAACATTCTATATCATCGCAACTACATGCCCGACAGTCGGAAATGGCTCCTTGCTATATCTCGTCACATGCACTCTGACATCTGCACGTCTTTTCACACTTATCACCTAAGTGCTCATGCCAGCGTCCTCAAAACTTACACAAGGTTGCGTCAGCGCTATTATTGGCGAGGCATGTACAACTTTGTGCAAAAGTACATTCAGTCTTGTACTACATGCCAACAAGGCAAAACGCCTACCAAGCGTTTCACAGGACCATTGCAGCCGCTAACCATGCCAGTCTCATCCGTTCGACCACGTCGGCATCGACCTCTAGGGGCCACTTCCATGCAACGGGTGCGGAAATCGGTGGATTATTGTCAGCATAGGATCATCTTACTCGCTAAGCTGATACTGCAGCTCTGCCAGCAGCAACCGCCTGTGACGGTTTTTTTCATCCTTCGCAATTTTGTTCTTCACCACGGGGCTCCGCGAGAACTATTGAGTGATAGGGGCAGTGTCTTCCTGTCGGAGGGCATCCATGCCCTCCTCGCTGAGTGCAGGATAATTCACCGCAAATCGACCGCATACCATCCCTAAACCAACGGTCTGACCGAGCGGTTCAATTGCACACTTGGCAACATGTTGCGGATGTGTACTTCATCCGACCACTCCAACTGCGACACCGTACTCCCCTTTGTTACGTTCGCATACAACACCGTGACGCAAGCAACCACTGGCATTTTCCCCCTTTTCCTTGTGTATGGCCGTGAGCCTTCATGCCCTTTGGACACCATGCTTCCGTACCAACCTGACGCTACAGAGTATACTCCGCTTTCCGAAGTCGCCAAAGATGCTGAAGAATGCTGTCAGCTGGCACGTGCCCTGATTAGTGAGACTTAGGATCAAAAGACAAGACATGACTTTGGACACCAGAACACATTCCTGGCTTTTCTTCCAAACTCCTGGCGCGTTATCACGGTCCATACCGTATCATAGAGGCCACTTCACCGGTCAACTACATCATCGAGCCGCTCACAGTGTCACCAGACCTGCGTCGCCGTGGGCGAGAGATAGTACATGTCAACCGCCTGAAACCGTATTATGACCCACTCACCTTCTCCACGCCCTGAGTTGCCAGGATGGCTACGCTTTGCTCCCGGAGCATTGTAATGAAGCAGACGCGCCCCTGTGTATGTGCCAAGTGAAAAGGAAGACGAAGAACCATGCCGTGATTGTGAGTGAGCCCCTTGCTACGGACAGCCCTTGCAGTGCCTTTATATACCTAGCGTTCCACAACGTTGCGAATGACAACAAGCCTCAATGCAATATATGTAAATATACACACGTGTCAAAAACTTCTCCAAATTAATCAATGAACCAAAGACATGATTGGGAATCGTTGTTCAGAGCATGCATTCGGTTGCGCATGCGCAATTGGCCCACGCCGCACTGACTTCATCAGCCGCGCGAAGTCGGTGCGGTCTTCTAGGTCAATTGCACGCAGCGCAACCGAACGCACGCTTCGAACAAGGATCCCCAATCGTGCCCCAATCGTGGCGCACTTGAAGCGTCACACAAAGTATTTATTTATTTGGCTGAGAGTACTGCAGCAGTGTAGCCTGCTCTTTATTAGCAGCCGCATGTTTAAACACAGAGTCCTCACCATAGTCTAAATGATCCACAAACGATAGGCCGGTGCCCTCTATTGTCCCACAGTAGCAGCACAGAAGGGCCAAAGCAGCTATAGCTTCAGTTGAAGTCGGGAGAGGGCAACATCAGTGCTTGCGGGATCAACCTCAGCAGCGTCTTCGTTTGGCCGCTACTTCTGCTGCGATGTCCATGTCCATCAATCAAAGCATATTGAAACACTGTCAACAGCGAAGTATTAAGTGGTGCCTGCCAAGGCGTCTATGAATGAGCCCACTGGGCGTGCGCTGTCGCGCGTCTTTGCGGATGCAAACCGTTTGTGTGCAGGCGTGAGTAAGAGCGGGCGCAAGAGAAAATCTGGGTCTTTTGCTCCTTGAATATACAACTCTGCCTAGGCATGCCGGCATTGCGGAGTGGGGTCGAGTTTCTTTACGCTCGGACACTGGCTGCCGGCACGGTAAAATAGGTGAAGCAGCGGACACTGACGGCCGATTTGGCAACCGTTGTGTCGGACAGACTGTCTCGCACCTGCGGCGCCCGTGGTGGATCATAGCTTTCTCACACCTTACGGCGATGTACCTTGTAAATAACATCACAGATGTTTCTGTGGGAACTGTAGCGACTGTAGTAGAGCCCGGGCTGCATATATTGAAAATCTAGAAGGCAGAGCGCCTTAGCAACCATGGTTGAACACAAGTGGCTAAAAGGCCACCAGTGACCAGAATTTGATACATGACAATGAGTGACTCAGCACCAGCACCACAGGCATGAGAGAAAATCTGTCCGATATACCTTCAGAGGCAAAGTTCTGACTGGTGTTGCAGAAGTCGCAGGGCACAGTAGTGCTGAACTTAGCGTCACAACTAATTATATGCACGTAATTATATTTATTCAATCATGTTTTTTACTCACTGTAACAATGTGTCATTATTTCGCATGATTGGCGGCGCCTCCAGGACACCAAAGTGGCAACGGGGACACCAAAGCTAGAACCCAGACTGGTCCGTGGGTTGGGGCTTGCCGAGGCCTGCACTTGCCAGGGGTGTATAAGATTGGCTGTCCACTATCGCGGACAGCCAATTTTTTATGCGAACACCCCCTGGCACGCTTCGGCCTCCGCGGCCAAAACCCACAGGCTGCCCTGCTTCCAGCTTTGAGTCCCCGCTATCCCTTGGCTGCCCTGGAGATGCTGCGCCGCCTGCTTTATTATAACCTCAGGTGCTCTCCTGAGGCCTCCATTTGCCAGTTACATGTGCCCTCCTGGAGCAGTGCTTATAAAATATTCAACCTATTGTCGCGAAGAAAAAAGCGAGCCACGACTTATGCAACACCAGTGAGAACCTTGCCCCTCCAGACACAGCGATCACTAAATGAGGTGTCCGTGCCCGCTGCCTCACCGCGCAGGCAGCCAGCGGCGGAGCATAAACAAACTTGACAACACTCCGCAATGCCGGCACACGCTAAGAAACCTCCTCCGTAGTGCCTAGGCATGGTCATATATTCAAGGAGCAAAAGCCCCCAGATTTTATCTCTCATGCCCGCTCTTACTTGCACCTGCGCACAAACGGCTGGCGATCCCTCAAATGAATGTCTTGTGCTATAGTGTGCAGCAGTCGGGATTGCCCATCACGCCACCGCTATGTTCAAGGGTGTTGCGGGAAAGCTGACCGCCTGTCAACAGAGCGCACGTGGTCTGGGGTGGCGGATATATCCATTTTACGTCTGACCCCGTTCAAAATAAAAATGCGTGCAATTTTCCAGGTTCAATATACGTAATAATTCGATGTATTCGTGTTCAATATATTGAGGTTTGACTGTGTGTGTGTGTGTGTGTGTGTGTGTGTGTTTGTGTACTTCCATGAAAAAAAAAAGTTACAACCAAACTAGCCTCGGCTTTATTATTTGTAGGCTTCATAATGGTTTTGGTCAACAACAACCCCACAAAGGGCGCCTTTCGGTTCTGCTTGTCTGCACTCATGAGCACGCAACAGATCACGAGCGGCAATGACAGTGGCCACGTTTACACTGATACTTTAGTTTACCCTATTCATACACCAACACTTATAATGCAGCTAAGATATTTGCCCACCCTTAGCGGTAACATGCCGTATTAGGATAGCAGTGAAGACAAATGCTGCAGTTTCCTCAGCATGCCTGCCATGTGTTTCTGTCACTGGCAACTAAGCGTGCCCATCTCTGTTTCTGTGCCCTCAAAGTGGACATCGCTACGTTATTGTTGCAAACTTGCCGATATTAACTACATTATTCATTACTGATATGGAAGAAACTGTTTCAATGTGCGTAATGTATTCACAAGAAGGAAAATAATCGCATTCGGTGCATTCGGCTTGCTCCACCGGCCGCCATATTTGTTTTGGTGTCCCGTACCACCGCCTCCTCTAACTACTGTATTTACTCGCATATTGATCGCGCTTTTTTGTCAGAAAAATTGACGCAAAATCAGGGGTGCGATCATTACTTGGGTTAGATTTCCAGCGAAAAGAAAAAAAAATTTTTCGTCCCGCGTTTGCCAAAACAAGAATGGCGGCCAGCGGAGCAAGCCGAACGCGCTGAACGCGATTTTTTTTTCTTCTCGTGTGTACATTACGTGCATTGAAACAGTTTCTTCCGTATCAGTAATGAATAATATCATTAATATCAGCAAGTTTGCGGCAATAACATAGCCATGTCCACTTTGAGGGGACAGAAACAGATGGGCGCACTTAGCTGCCAGTGACATGGAAACACATGGCCGGCATGCTGTGGAAACTGCGGCATCTGTCTTCACTACTATCCTAATATGGCACTTTTCCGCTAAGGGTGGGTGAATATCTTAGCTGTGTTACAAGCGTCAGCGTATGAATAGGGTAAACTTTTAACGTATCAGTGTAAACGTGGCTACTATCGTTGCAGCTCACGATTTGTTGCATGCCCACGAGTGCAGATCAGAAGAAACGAAAGGCACCTTTTTTGTTGTTGTTGACCACAACCATTATAAAGCCTACACATGATAAAGGCAAGTTTGGTTGCAGCTTTCTTTTTAGTCATGGAAGTGCGGAAAGTGATGAAATGAGGCATCTACTTAAGTATGTTTGGTGCGTGCAGACCGCTTGGTTTGTCTTGAAGAGTCGTTCATGTAGCAGTCGACAGATGGTAAGCGCGATCATTATTAGCTAGACGGCACACGATATATCGCTGCGGCAAGTTCGGGGTGCGATCATTACACGGGAAATTAAAAAAATAGAATTTTGACGACAAAATTCAGGGGTGCGATCATTACGCGAGTGCGATCATTACGCGAGTAAATACGGTATATGCCTAGAATGTCGCTCTTTTTTCCATAGGGAGCTGTCTGCCGGGTGTTGCAACCATGCGCCGCAGGACGTCGCGCGCCACTGTACCGGTCACGTGACAACCACAGCCGCCGCTGAGAGCATCGCGGCTTTACGGTGCTGCTTCCGCGCTTTCAGGCCGGTGGTCGGGCGAGTGGCGCGCTGAAACCCGGCTGCTCTGTGGCAAAATTTTGTGCGAAGACAAACTAACTGGTGTCAAAAAAGCACATTAATGTTACACGATGCAGTTATTCAGGGATATAAACGATGCATAGTGTTTCGTGCTTCTTTTAGGGGGATTTCGTTCACGTGTTTATCTTCTTTCTTTCTTTTTCTTTTTTTTACGTGCGGCTGCCCGTTTAAGAGCAGCCATGAAAAAAATGGTCATTGATACATTCTGATGCTGTGCTTTTTCATGAGCACTTTATCTAAATCGGTAAATGTGGGACTGGCTGTCTTGTTACAGGGAAGATAGGTCACCGTGCGTCTATTGACAATACTAATGGCGTGGAGAGGGATATTAGCGTTATGTAGGAGGCTTCTGGATAAAGTGATTTAATGATAAAGCAATTCTAAAACTCTCTATTAGAGGTTTAGAATAGGGGCCCCAAAGAAATAGCATCGAGGCCACTGCGCATGCGCGAGACGCAAACTGCGTTTGAATTTGCGTAGGTAATGCTATTTCACCGATTAAGCGGGAGCTCAAATAGTGGCCCTAAAAGCTTTGCGTCAGCAAACATGGCGGCATCCATCGAATCGACGGCTCTAATCTAGCACCAAACTGGGTTCGATTCATGGTAACCCGTGAAGTTCGCAAGCTGGGAGAAGAGACTGCGGTTATCGCTTTCTATCAACTAGCATGTGTTATGAAGCTCGATTCATTAGACGCCGCTGATTCTGAATTCGATTGTGGATATTATGGCTCGTAGGCCTAACACGGCTAAGCTTGGCTGGTGAAGGCACATGAAGTTGGTTTACTCAAAACTAAGCGCAACTAATTGTTTGCTGCTTACAGAATAACCTCTAAATTGTAATTAAACGCAAATACACGCAAGTCAAAATTACTATTCCTATAATAAAATAGTATATTTTATTTAATTATTTTGATAGCTTTTCTTTGACGCCGTAGTGGTGCTGTCAGCGCAAGACTCTATCCGCAAACGCAAAGCCCTATTCTAAAGCTCTTCACTCCTGTCTGCCCCAATGCTAACACCCGCAAAGCTCTTTGGGGCCCCAAACTATTGGGGCCCCTATTCTAGAACTCTCTAATAGTTAAGAGCTTGAAGTGTACGCTTCGCGCTGTTCCATTTCCTAAGGTGTCAGGGATTATTTTACTCAAATAATAGCACGCTTAAGCTTGTGGAGAAGAAATGAAAGATAGAACATATACACAGCACCTGTATACATTGATTCGGGGTAGGTTGAACGAAACACAAAATGAAGAAAACACTAAGTGTACATAATCACCCAGTTGTGATGTCACAAGAATTTAATGCACGGCCCAAAAATCGTTCCTAAGCAGAGCGCAGCGCTAGCTGAGCAATGCTCGAAACTCGACCATATTACTCGCACCTGCTTGTCATAAAAAGCGCACGTTAATATAGTTCATGTGAGACATTCTATTCTGGTTTATCACACGCAGATGATGATTCCACGCACTTTGATGCGGAAAGATGTTGGTGATTAAAAGTGTGGCACGGTGCCTTGTATACTGCCATACAACAAATGCACTACAATTTTATTAGTTTTCTCGACAGGGGCTTTTTCACAAGAAACATTACAGCATTCGTGTCGGTTTTTGCTTGCGCATGGTTTGCAAAAAGTGGCTTAATGAGCTTTCTTGCGATGAGTTCCAACAGGCCCTTGCGGTGGTCTGAATTGGCATTGCCGCGGGTCAAGACGGGCAGACTCATGAGCTCTTGCACTGTCCTCTGCACGCATACTTCAAGAGGCTTCTCGACTGACCGTCACTGAGAGAGTATGCGGTCCGCAAACCTGCAAAGACCTATAAGAACTTTGATGAGCTCCTGCGTCGGGTAGAAAAGGCCGCCGCGATCCTGGTGAGTGATGAGGCCATGAGCGGGAGCACTGCTCTTTGGTGCCTGAAGCATTGTAACACAGTCAGCACAGGGAATGCGCTCGCTTACAGCTCAAGCAATGAAACCTCCCATCATTGCCACGCTGGCAACAATGGGGTTTGAGACAAGTGGTCTGTCTGACAAACAGTACTCTTAGACTCATTGCTGCTATGTTCAAATGCGCTTGGCGGTGCCTGCGGTCGTATGGCGCTCATGCTGAATTGGAAGAAGCTGCTTTGATGTGAAACTTGCCGAGCTCTGCACATTACTGCCACTGGAACCGGCTATGATGCCTGTTTTCAACGTCTTTTCGAGACCGCATATTATGCTCCTGACGTCTAGGGCATCATCACATCCAGCACTACGCTGCAAGAATCGAAACATTGCCTCGATAAGATCACTCGACATCTTGCGGGTAAGAACAAAGCTAAATTGCTTCTCAGTCAGCAGATGGCGGATGCAAGCAACATTTGATTGCGTTATGAATATCAGAGCTTGACACATTTCTTTGCTGAAGAAGTTTCCAGTCTTGTGGCATCCCTCAGATTTTCGATGTACGTGACAAAAGCGTGTTCCAGCCATTCGAGCCTCGGGTCATCCACAGCACTGAACGGGCGGCAATCATTGTTGTTACAATGAATGCACTGCTGGCGATTGCTTATGTCCATTAGAGTAAACCATTTCTGCATCGCTTCCAGAAAGTGGGTTGTAAGGCCCTGCCGATGCAAACTCAATGTCCGCAGTGTGCCCTGCTTGGTCTTTCAAATATTTGAGGGCGCCCATTACTGCGGCCGACAGCAACTGCACGGCTAGTTTCACGCTCATCTTTTAAATATTGGACGCGTAGAGGTGGTTTCGCGTGAGGAACCTGATTGGCTTTACTGTTAAGTTCTGCATTTTGTGCACCATCTTTAGGTACTTTGATGATATCTTTTTCTTCGCTGAAGTTTTTTGCCAGAAACTGTGATCTCACATTTTTAATTATATGGCTCTGATCAAAAGCCAGAAAGATATGCTTAATGAGATCTGCAGGGTGCGGAGCACGTATGCGCAGGACTCCATCACACAAAATTTGCATGGCTGTCACATTTATCTTGTGATTGTCAGTGACAACGCGGACGACATCGAAGCTGATCTCCGAAGTTTTCTGGATAACATGGCGCATGACTTCTGCTAGTTGCTCCCCTGTGCACCCCTTTGTGAAGAAATACCTGACAGGTATCTTGTAGCGACTGTGGAGCCCACAGAGCAAAAAGCAGAGGACCGAGTTTGCCAGGCACTCATTCTGAGAGTTTGGGACATGTTGCAGCTCCGCGCCCATGTTGACGTCACCAATGAATGCGTCTCTTTGTTTGTGATATTGTAGTTTCTGGCAAATTCTCATTTCGTCTATGATGAGTGAAGAAACTTTTGACTGTGGTGTTTCAAGCGCTAATATTTCTGTTTCCAGGTGGTAACGAACTAGATGAGTAAAGCCAATTTCTCCAGAAACCGCGCCTATGTATTTTTGCAGGGTCTTGTTGCAGGGCAACCTCAGCAGGTCTTCGGAGCGCAAGTACTCATACGCCTTCGCTGACAAATTTCGGAGTATGATGCTATGTCGCAGTGTTGGTTCTGACCATTGTGGCTTTTTCTTTCTGTAGTTATTTACCTGTTCAACGATTAGCAGTGCCTTTAAATTTCCTTTGTCGGCATTGGACGTCACTTCTATAAATGTACTAACATGTGCTGCTTCTTTTAGCTTGAATAGTTCCTGTTTGTATGATTCTACAGTCCTACTCAGCCTGTCATCTTTCACTTTGAGCGCCCGTGCTTTCTCACGCCACCACTTGCACTGGACAAAGTACGTTGAGGAATACAACTTCAATGGTGTCTGTGTCTTGTACGAGCGTTTGGCATTCACCATCCCTGTACGTGACGGCACGCATTCAAGCTACCGGAATTCTCGGTTGTTAGATCCTTCATCGTGGCTTCCCCTCACTGAGGTTGAATAGCATAGCACGTTGGCTCACTTCCTTCAATGTTGCTCTCATTACTTTCGTGCCCTGGAGGCATGGCTGGTCCTTGATTTCCTTCATTTGCGCATTCCGGTGGTTCACAAGGCAACGAAGCACTCAAAGGGGCATGCTTACATTTTCGCATCCTGCCTTGAGGTTCCGTCGCACTCTCACTTTGTGCGAGGCACGGTGTCCGTTCACCGAACACACCGGACACCGTCGTGCTCTCAGTTTGTGCAAGGCACGGTGTCCGTTCAGTGAACGCACTGGGTACCATACCAGGTTTCAAAAGTTGCTTCGTGAAGGTCTCCTTGAAATCCGCAGGATGGAAGTGGAGGCGACACACAACAGAGCAGTCCGAGATAGTAATGATTGGCAAAGTGTCATTTCTTGATATAGCTCTCAACCACTCTGCACGCAAAGCGTTTTCAACTGGCACCTCGTGAAAACCACTGGTTGCTTCCGTCCCCAACTTGACGGGCAGCCTAATACGCAACAGCAACGCATCGGTATGCATGTAAATCACTCAAAGTTACTTAGTAAGGCGGACACACACATACAGTAAACACTCACCGGCTCTGTAACAGAATTTTAGGCCCTGAGGGTACCGAAATAAAAATACCGGCTCTGCAGGAACAGACGGCGAGCAAGCATCATGCGAACAAAGGCAAAGCTGACGGGCTTAGCAGACGAACTTACCACCATTCGCCTGTGGCTCAGTTTCCAATAAAAAAGAGTTTCATGAAAGTGAAATTTACTTTATTAAGCAATTTTTCATCCTGTCGCAGCAATAAAAAAACGACACACGAGCGTCGTCGTCTGCACGCAGCAATGTGACAACGCGCGATGTCTGCTCGCGACATGCCAGCCACTTGGCTGCGGACTTCGCCCCTGGTAGCCATGCCACCGGCGTGTTTACAAAGGCTGGCCGTGAGAGGCACTCGCCACAGTACCAAAAAAACACAATCATTATGTGAGTAAATATATATATATATATATATATATATATATATATATATATATATATATATATATATATATATATATATATATATCAACAGTACTAAGAATTAACATTAATAAATCACCGACAGCAAAAAAGCAAACAAGTGCATATTTACTGTGTATAATACTGTTTCTTCCTGGAGAATTCACATAATAAATTACACTCTTTTTCTCACCAGTTTTATTTGTAGTGTAGAATGCAAGTGCTATTTGTATAGTCATGCCCACGTGTGAATGTGAATTACTAGGTATGTATTGCATGATTAGTACCACTGACAATTCTTGCATGCTTCCACAGAACTTACAATGTACTTGCTCGTGGATGTTAGTATGCTACTGCATTGTAGGGGTTTATGGGCCTAGTCAAGCTATTAAGTTGTTTTTCTTTTCCTTTAATCCATGTTCTCCTAACAGAATGGTAGAAGAAGCTTACCAGTTAATTGTAAACTAATTGCACACTAAAAACTGAAAACATTGCAAATCAGATTAACGAAATGTGCACATAGCAACTAAATGTAGTTCACTGGCTGCACTATGCAGAGTTTAAGTCATATCCTGCACTCCATTATTTTATATCATCTCAAATTCCTGAGTAGTAATCTTGATCTCATACGGAAAATGGTATTTCAGAGTGTCTACCAAGTTGACATTTCCAAATTCCCTGAGTTTTCCAGGTTTTCCCGAGTGCCTTTGCAAAATTCCCTGAGTGACCCAGAAATTTGTTTTACGTAAAGATGGGCTGACACCCATGTCGCCCAATGCAGTCACTCTCTAGCAAGCATGCTAAAAAAAACGACTTAATCCAGTCTGAATAGTAAGGAGCAGCGTTTGTTTTGCTCCAAAAGAAAACAGAAGGCAAGTGTTAGTAAAATGCACAGCGAATAAGATATCTTCGAAAAAAATGGTAAAGACCATTGGTAATTGAGTCGAGCATTCTCAAATACGAATAAAAAGGAGATGCATGCAGAAGCAAATATTTTCAAATATGAGCTATTCCTATCAACTTATAGCAAGCTCATTGGTATGAGGCCCGAACATTGTAACAAGTGAGATTATCTCTCAGCAGCTGGAAAGTCAACCTCAACTCAGCCAGCACACAACGCCTCAGTGTTCCATTTCACTGCTTTTAAGTTTTTATTTGGTTTAAATGAGGGACACCTGCATCTCGGCGTCAGCCACCACTTTGTTTTTTGAGCTCAAGCTCCTTGAAGAAAGCGATGGCACGCTTCCTTTCCCGTTCATTCCTCAATGCGTAGGTCCTTTGTGTTCTCGTCCTCCTTCCACAGCGCGTTCGCCCCACGGACTATTTGAAGCATCCTCTTGGTCAGTTGTACAGTCAACGTCCAATTTTTCGAACTCCCTAGGGGCCGCGAAAACGTCCGAAAAGTCGGGCAGTTCGCAAAAAAGAATGCACGTCTTTTATTGCCCTTATGGGTTGAAATCGCCACAGGCACATCCGAAAAAGCTCCGACGGCCTGCCAGTACACTTAATTTACAAGGCAGTCTCTGGCGCTGATTGACGACCTAATGAGCAAAGGATTTTACATAAGGTTTCAGTGGATTCCATCACACGTAGGAATTGATGGAAACGAGGAAGCTGACGCCCTTGCACGCCTAGCGCTGACATGTGTCCCAAAAGTGAAAGCTCTAAAAGCTTTTCAAAACCCTAAGGGTGCAATCCGCCTTCACTTTAGAGAGATGCACAAGAATCCACACGAATCCTGTGTGACTCATGGATTTACACGCGAACAAGCGACGCTTTTATACGGCATCAGGACCGACTTCGCGTACACCCCAGCTTGGTTATTCAAGACTGGGCTTCGCGCTTCCCCACTCTGTGCTTTCTGTGGTGACATTGGCGACATCGAACATTTCATTTGGCTATGCCCGCAGTTTGACACAGAAGGAAAAGCGATGGTCGACAACCTACAAAAGAGCAGTCTTACGCACAGGACCTTTGAAGACGTTTTGCCCGGAGGGCCCGCGGCATTCACGAAGAGAGTGCAACGACTGCTGATAGCCTTCCTGCGAGACAAGGGGCTCATCCACACCTGGTGACACACCCCTGATCTCAACTCGAAGCAGGATCAGGCGGAACAATTGCCGGCTATGTATGCCAGGCTAACCCCGCCTGCTTCAACAACAACATCACCACCACCACCACCACCTACACTTATTAGGCATATCGGTGCTCCTACTGTGACAGGAGATGACGGGTGCATGCGCGTATAATTAACGAATGCATAATGTGTTCAAAAGGACAGACTGGTGGACTAGTTGGTACTACATAACTAGCGCTGCGTCTCTGTTTCCTTCTCTTGTCCTCGTTTTTTTTTTTTTTCGCTTTGTCTCAACATAATGTGTCCCTTAAGAATTGCCCCTTCACACATTTGTTATGCTTCACCGCAATATATTTGCGTATGCTTAACCGCATAGCTCAATTATACTAAGGTAAAACTAACTTTAGGAAAGCGGCTTTATGCTTTCAGAGCGTCAAAGCCATGGAATCGCGATGACCAAAAAGGCGGAGTCGGTGCCATTGCTGACAGCGGCAATTATTTCAATGAAAAACACAGCACCGAACGGCAAGAAGCTTAATAGCGAACGTCAAAGCAGCTAGGCTTAGCGTTGGTTGCGGCGGAGGTGGCTACGGCTGCCATCGGATCTTTGTGCGAGTGCGCCGGTTCGAGGCGGCGCGGCAATGATAACGGCAGCAGTGGTGGCTTTGATTAATGCCGTTTTGGACCTTCGGTCACGGCAAAAAGTTCCGAAACTCGGACGGCGAAGGGTTCTTGCGCTCAAAATTTCAGATACGTTTCCAGAGAGGTTCTATGGTGCCGCGAAGCCGTCCGAATTATCGGGCATTCGGAAAGTCGGCCGTTGACTGTACACTGGCAACTCCTCCAGCCGATGACAGGGCGTCAAAGACAATTAGTTGCGATTGCTTTCTCTTACTCGAGTCAACTCTACAGCGACTTTTGTTCCCTTTCAATAATATTACAGCTAATTTTCCCTGATAGAAGCACAAGTTCCCTGAGTTTTCCCTGAGTATTTCCAGACTACTCAAAATCCCTGAGAATTCCCGGTTTTCCCGGTTGGTAGACACCCTGTATTTATATTCACATTGAATGAAATTTCCACTTTTTTTTTCCAGCAAACTATGTCAGATCAATAACCGTGATGAATGTGCTGTTAACATTGTCAAAGCTTGAAGGATGAATTTGTTTGGAGACATGTGAACAGACACAAAGGAATGAATGGCAGTCAAAAGATTTTTCTAACCAGAGGGTGCCATAAAAGTGTGGCCAGACTCATGATCACAATTTGAGCAGAATATAAAAAAACCTACCGGTACAATGAACAGCAGTAGCCACTGAAAATAAAAAGTATAGTGCTGTGAAGTGCAGTAATATAATTATTACATTGGTGCAAACAGTGCAACTTCATCATGAACTCTGTAGCTTTTATGCATGTTGACTCGGTGCTTTTAATATCACACAGTCTCATGCATGACTACCAATTGATTTGGACAGGTGTCACAGTACTTTAGGGGTCCGGGGTTTTAATTTTTTTAGTTGACCACTGGCTAACTTAGCATTGCCGGTGTCCGAAGTCGAGTTTACGAACACTTTGCCAAAGTGACAGCACCAGCAAACTATGGCTCTTTCATGTTTACACAGTCACTTTTATTTACTTATTTATTTATTTATTTATTTATTTATATCACATTGTATCTTATGTAAATAGTTTCCTTCGTCCTACGCTTCTACGCTATCTCATTGACCCTTTTCTCCCCCCTCCCCTTCATTCAGGTGTAAGCAGATAACCGCTAGAGAGTTCCAGTGCAATGAACAGTTATTTCCTTACTTCCCTTTTCATTTCATGAAAAATTAAACATCCAATTACTACTACTACGACTACTGGCTTCAGTGAGAACATACTCAGTCCCATCTCTGAAGTTTTTTTGCTTGTGATGGGTGTCACTATACAATCAGCTCTGCTGTCCATTTGCACTGAACCACTTTTCTGCGGCAGCTGAACACTCAACTCAATCTAATAAATTTTTTTCTATACATTACACTACATCTGCTTAGCAAAGTCAAGATCTGAGCAGTATTTGGTAAGTAATGTGCATATTATTTTTGAGACTATTCTGAACTTCTTTTCCTTTTGCAAAAGTAGTGAAATTACTGCATCGCAGCACTCATAGGTTAATAAGCTAACTGGCATCATGTAGCCAAGAGAATCATCCATATGTGCCTCTGCATTCAAATGTTGACTCAAATGTGCCATTACCACCTTGCTTGTAGCATATTTCCCTCCAGTTACGCCAACTCCAACACCACAGCTGCACAAGACTAAGTCGCAGACTTCTCAGACCTGGCTGTCCCACATGCCACTTGGCAGCTGGTATAATAGTGTTTTCCACTGGTCGATGTCGAGCAGCCTCTGTAATCCTGGAGCGAGTGCTCGAATTTCACCAATCTGAATCTGCCTGAGTGGATCATACTGGAAGTTTTTGAGCACGTCATAGAAACTGATTTCCAATATGTAAATTTCCATGGCAACCACAGTCGTCATCCCAAAACAAGTGGAAGTGACGTATGCTTCTCGTTCTATTTGCACCCGAATCTATGTTCAGAAACTGAGAAAGTGACAGTGACCCAGCGCAGATAGAGTTCACCCAAAACGACCAGTGGAAAGCACGAGCCCACTCCAGATCGACTAGTGAAATCAGAGTTTGCCGCCATGGAGCAAAACATCCCGCTACCGATCGACTAGTGAAAAACGTCATAAAATGTGCCACAGTACATGCCCCCCCCCCCCCTTGCTGCAAGGCCTTATTCTCAGCTCTTCGATGTGTAATGTCAGTGCAAAACGTGAATGCCTCCTGGGTGCACACAAACTTCATGTGGAAATCACTACAGTAAAACCTTACTGACTCTTATTTCAAGGGACCAAATCAAAGGGTCAAATTAACCAAATGCTTAACTATCAAGGGTATCAAGAAAATAATGAATGCTTGCTACACCCATGCGCCTTTATTTATTGAATAAATTCGCAACCCCTGCTTCTATTTCACACAAAATCAGTGCAGAAGCAGCAATTCTCATCATCCCATTACTGATTAGTGCTCGCATCAGCGAGGGTCTTGCGACTTCCTTCGCAGTCATGCCCGTTTGGCAGTTACGCAAGACCCATGTTTTCACCCGAGTAGGTACACTGTTCACTACCACGGGCACTTCCCAATTATATTTTTGCCAGTGAGCGGGTTGGCAACAGATAGTCCGTCCATCATGATATAGCCGCGGTAGAATCAGTCTTCTTTCTCAACAGCTTCTGCCATGTTTCTGACACTGCGCCGAGTCAAAACGGAACTACTGCTCACCGTAACCACTGCAGACGAAACCGCAGTCGCTATCAACACAGTCATGCATGACGATGAGGCAGTTCTGAAGGCACGCAGCCAACATGCGCACAGAGATGGAATGAAACTACTGTTTGCCACAAACGCTTTGGATGAAACCATGGCTGTTATTGACACAGTTGGACATGGTGATTACACAGTTCTGAAGGTATGTGCAGCTAACACAGCGTCATGTGCAGTGGTAAATGCATAAATTCACAAATAGACACTAAGTGACTGGTGTTTCTGTCATTCCTGTATGGTTTCCGTTGATGATGGCGGTGCGGACTTGGCCCCTTCATTTCAATTGGCCACTAGTACAGCTTCTGCTCTTTTGCGCCACACCTTTGTGGTGGTCTGGCTCACCACGCTCCAAGAGTTGTCCGAATTAACTGGTGTGCGACCAAATATGTGCAAGTTAACAAAAGTTTGATGCCATTAAATAATCCATATGCCTGCCAAAGGACAAGTCAGAGTTATCTGGTTTTCCAAACTAATGAGGGTCAAATTAACAAGGTTTTACTGTGCAGTTGAACCCACTTATAACGGTACCGGTTTTAACAATATATCAGTTATAACAATGAGAAACTGCTGCACCGTCAACTTTTGTATGTTTTGCATGGTGAAATAACATGTTTACTACAATGCCCCGATGCCGCATTATCGGTTATACGGTAACGATGAAGTCTGGCTGCTCGGTGTCAGAGCCTAAAGGTAGTGAAATGCGAAATCTTTGAAAAGAAAAAAAGAAAACGAAAAATTCAAGCCGCTGCGCACTCATTTACCAGCCTTCTCTACGCGCCACTCTCCTGTCACCCTTCCACCCCTCCGAACACGAATGGGCTGTGCCCATATCTCTAAGCCGCAGCACCCTCTGAAACACAAACGGACCGCGCCAACTGCGCTGTTCGCACCTTATTTGCAGTTCTGCAAACAGCCCCATGTTCGTCTTTTACATTGAATTCGTTCCTGGCTAGGTGGTTTCGCAGCCTCTTTTGACTCGCCACTGAAATGGAAGATGACTGACCCGCCCACTGATAATCGGCAATGCACAACGTTGCCAGTGAAAAGAAATCGCACGGCTATAGACTTCGAAACTAAGTACTAAGTGCTTCTAACCGATCAGGCGATCGTCGCGAACGTGCTTGCATTGGATAGCGATGGCGACGACGGCAGCGATGATGCGGTAGGGCAGGCTGCCTCAACATTGTCCTCACAGGAAACCCAGCAGGTGATTCAGTCCCTCCGGGGCTTCGTTTTCGCAAGGAACCTTCCACTACACTACGTGGAGCACCTGGATAACTTGGAGAAGGATTACAGTTTGCTAAGATCAGCTCTGCGATTCCCCTATATTCATTTTTTCATGCAACCCGGTTTTAACAATTATCGGTTATAACAATGGAATTTTCATGGCATTTAAATATTGTTATAAGTGGGTTCGACTGTATGCTGAAAAGCCACAAGAGTCTGATGATCCAATAGGACGAGAGCTTTTCTCCGTAAAAAAGAAGTACCAGTGTTACAAACTACTCAATGCGCTGTACATTATTTGTAAGCCTAAATAGTATTAGAGTCAGTAAGGTTGTGAGTCTTTAATACAAATCTGAACTCCCTACTAAGCTCAAAAGCCTGTGAGCCTCAGTTTCTTCTTAATGGCTGTCTCCAAGGATATTTACATCCTGCATCATCATCATCATCATCATCAGCCTGGCTATGCCTACTGCAGGGCAAAGGCCTCTCCCATACTTCTCCAACTACCCCAGTCATCATGTACTAATTGTGGCCATGTTGTCCCTGCAAACTTCTTAATCACATCCACCCACCTAACTTTCTGCCGCCCCCTGCTACGCCTCCATTCTCTTGGAATCCTGCCCGTAACCCTTAATGACCATCGGTTATCTTCCCTTCTCCTTACATGCCTTGCCCATGCCCCCCCCTCCCCCATTTCTTTTTCTTGATTTCAACTAAGATATCATTAACTCACGTTTGTTCCCTCACCCCAATCTGCTCTCTTCTTATCCCTCAACGTTACACCCATTATTCTTCTTTCCATAGCTCGTTGCATCGTCTTCAATTTAAGTAGAACCCTTTTCGTAAGCCTCCAGGTTTCTGCCCCATAGGTGAGTACAGGTAAGGCACAGCTGTTATACACTTTTCTCTTGAGGGATAATGGCAAACCTGCTGTTCATGATTGAGAATTCCTGCCAAACGCACCCCAGCCCATTCTTATTCTTCTGATTATTTCAGTCTCACTACCTGCCCTAAGTAGATTTATTCCCTTGCCACTTCCAGTGCCTCGCTACCTATCATAAGCTCCTGTTCTCTTCCGAGACTGTTAAACATTACTTTAATTTTCTGCAGATTAATTTTTAGACCCACCCTTCTGCTTTGCCTGTCCAGGTCAGTGAGCAAGCATTGCAATGGGTCCCCTGAGTTACTAAGCAAGGCAATATCATCAGCGAATCGCAAGTTACTAAGGTATTCTCCATAAACTCTTATCCTCAATTCGTCCCAATCCAGGTCTCTGAACACCTGTAAACACACTGTGAATAGCATTGGAGATCGTATCTTCCTGCCTGACGCCCTTCTTTATTGGGATTTTGTTGCTTTCTTTATGGAGGACTACGGTGGCTGTGGAGCCGCTATATATATCTTTCAGTATTTTTATATACGGCTCGTCCACACCCCAATTTCATGATGCCTGCATGACTGCTGAGGCTTCGACTGAATCAAATGCTTTTTCATAATCAATGAAAGCTATATATAAGGGTTGGTTATATTGTGCACATTTCTCTATCACCTGATTGATAGTGTGAATATGGTTTATTGTCGAGTAGCCTTTACGAAATCCTGCTTGGTCCTTTGGTTGATAGAAGTCTAAGGTGTTCCTGATTCTATTTGCGATTACATCCCACAAATGGCGCTTACCTAGTACTGGCAGTCCTGCCGTCATTACTGACAGAAGGCTTGGGCATATCTACAGATGTCCTTGGAGGCCGCCTTGCACGGTACCTGCAGTAATCGTTCGATGTGTACCATTATAACCAAGCAAGTAGTCAGTTTCAACAGGTTTCAACACACCAAAGCTTTTAAGAACTGCGTGCAATGTGAATACTGTAATAATTTTTGACATTTCAACAGTGCTTCTGCAAGAGTGCAAGTACTGTACACACTAAATTAAAGGCTGCATTCATGAAAGAGCCACACCCCTAACTTAGGAGCCCAATCCAAAAGGTCAAAAGAGACACTGCACATTGCATATGGTGTATTCATTGCTGTGAAAAGCTTTAGAGTAACATGCATATCTAGCGCAATAGATTGGAGTGAGGACAACTATCCATGAGCGTGCTGCCGAACAGAGCCAAAGCAGCAGCAACAAGACTAAAGTTATGTGCATCGGTGTCCATGCGTAAGCTATTAAATGTGTTATGAAAACAATTGAATTCACTATTTTGGTTCAAAGGGATTGTGGAAATTCAGCACAGATGAAAAAATAGCTCTGAATAGACCACCCCCGTGTAAGGGCCCCACCTCAAGGTCACAAAAAAAAAATAAAGTGCAGCCCTTAGAAGCGTATAAATCATGCTCTAGAGGTGATAGGGATCAACAAAAGCAGCTCACACGCATAATGGGTTCTGTGCATACTTCTCATACTTAGCTAAAGTTTTTGCCAACAATGTTTCCAGACGATAACGTTCCCCTACCAAAGGCATGCAAAACAGGGCTAAAAGAAATGGCTGTGAGAATGTGCCGAACGTGGCAGAATCACCAGTGTACAGTAAGCATCAAAACTTTATGGACGACAACTATTAGAAAACATTAAATTTCCAAGCAATTTGCGTCTGTAGCCAGTAAAATTATAAATTGTTATATATTACGAGGTGTGTTCAAAAAGAAACCAAACTTTTGCTATAATATCTTTATTGCTTATTGTACAACATTTTAAGCATAGTCCCCCTCAAAGTAATCCCTTCCACTGGCAATACACTGTTCCCATCGTTTCTTTCATTTTAGGAAAGCCTCCTGGAAAGCATTTTGTGGGATGGCGGGCAGTTCTTTTGTTGCATTGTCCTGAATCTCCTGTATGGTTTTGAAACGACATCCTGTCAACGTGATTTTAAGTTTAGGAAAAGGTAAAAAGTCTGTTGGCACTAAGTCAGGAGAATACGCATGATGGGGCACAACAGGATTGTGACATTTTGCTACAAAGCTGCGCACAAAGAGCGATGTGTGAGCCGGTGCATTGTCATGACGTAGCATCCAGGTCTGGTTTTCCCACAATTTAGGCCACTTAGTACGCACAGAATCGCTCAAATGCACTAGACTTCCCTGGTAGCCTTCCTTGCTTACCATCTGACCGCAATTTCCTGATGGACAAAACCTTTGCAGTCTAAAAACACAACCAACTTTGAGCTGACCTTGAGTCTTGACCGACTCATGCGTGCTTTTTTGGATGAGGAGGCCCCTTGCCCACCGACTGCAACAACTGCACCTTCGTTTCAATATGATAGCCATAACCACACGTCTTATCGCTTCTTATGATGTTCTTTAAGAAGTTTTCACTGTCACTGGCAGGGACAAGCAGCTCCTGGCTGATTTCAACAACCACGTCAGTCAACAAATGCGGCACGAATTTTGCACTGACACGACAAATCACAAGTTTGTCATCCAAAATTTGATGGCCCGATCCTACACTGATGCCCTCTTCATCAGCAACTTCTAGACCCGTTAAACGATGATTTCCACAAATCACAGCACAAATTCTCTCGACTTTATTATTATCTGTTGAAGTGGAAGGTAGTCTGCTAAGAAGGATCGTCACCGACTGACATTCTGCCGTGTTTAAAACGCTTAAACTGCCCATAGCACCGCGTGCGACTCATGCGGTCCTCTCCGTATGATTTGCTAAGGAAATGAAATCTCTCTGTAAATGTTTTGACAAGGTTGTAGCAAAATTTCACAAACGCGTTGTTCTTCAAGCTCACTTATTGCCACGTTGGCACTAATCCGACGAACGGATTGTGCATGTGCTAACTTCAGCCGCTGTAGCTCGCCAACTAACGATCAGAGCGAAATGCAGCAAATGGTAGTTCGTTGTCTGAACCTGCCGCTACGTGCGCTCAGTAGCCGTAGCCTGCTGCTTCTGCAGGTTAGCGTCCCATTTCAAAAGTTCGGTTTCTTTTTGAACACCCCTCGTATGCATTACTAAAGGCACGAAATCCAAATGCCAGTCATCGTGCTCAGGCTGCTGAAATGTTCAGCTTTTTCTCGCACCCTGTGGCCATGAAGTTTGGGCGTCAACTGTACCGTCAGCACAAATTCAAACACGAACAAGAAGTAACTTATCAAAGTATGCATTACATGAACCGTATTTACTCGAATCTAGGCCGACCCCCTAAAGTCTGAAGCCAAATATATATATATATATTGTTACGGTTAATGTTAAACCGGCTTTATTCAAGGGACGAGATGGATGGTAAAGTCAAGATGGCGTCCTGAGGCTGCACCAGCTCACTTCTTCCTCTTCTTCTCGCCCGGCTCATGCCGTAGCAATCCCCGGTTGCCAGACGAAGCCCGCTGGGCAAGTCCAAATCACTCGGAAAGCGTAGGGTGAAACCGCTTAAGACGGGCAACATGTACTAACTGGGTCCGGCTAGACCGACGACCAGTCGACGTCAAGCGTGCCACTACGTACGTCAAGTCACTCAAGCGATCTACGATGACGAATGGGCCCGTGTACTGAGGTAAAAACTTTTCGCATAAGCCACGTTTACGTTGAGGAGTCCACAACCACACAAAGTCTCCTTTGGCGTACGAGACAGACTGGTGTCGGCTGTCATAGCGCTCTTTCGATCGGTCTTGCGATGCCACAGTACGAAGACGAGCGATACGCCGGGCTTCTTCGGCAAGACAAAGCGTCTTGGCAACAGAGTACTCGCTGTGAAAGTCAAACGGTAGTATAGTGTCAATGCAGCTTAGCGGTGAACGTGCGTAAAGGAGATAAAAAGGACTGTAATCGGTCGTCTCATGCTTTGCAGTATTATACGCATAGGTGATGAAGGGGAGTACGTCATCCCAGTCCTTGTGATCGGAAGATACGTACATGGCCAGCATGTTAGTTAGAGTTCTGTTCGTACGTTCTACAAGCCCATTTGTCTGAGGGTGATAAGGCGTTGAATGACGGAATTGCGAACTGCAGAGACGAAGCAGTTCTTCTACGGCGTCCGCAACGAACTGACGACCGCGATCGCTAATGATCACACGGGGGGGACCATGTCGAAGAATAATGAATCGAAGCAAAAACGTTGCAACGGACGCAGCTGTTGAAGATGGCACGGCCGCCGTTTCCGCGTAACGGGTCAGATGGTCGACACATACGATCACCCATCGGTTGTCGTTAGATGATCGGGGAAATGGGCCCAGAAGATCGATACCCACTTGTTCAAATGGCAGGCGAGGCGGCGGCAGAGGTTGGAGAAGACCTGGCGGAGCGGTCGTAGGGCGCTTGTAGCGTTGACATTGTTCGCAACTGGCGACGTAGTGCTTGACCGTGTCCCGCATTCTGGGCCAGTAAAAACGCTCCTGTGTCCGGTTCAAAGTTCTTATGAATCCTAGATGGCCAGAGGTCACATCGTTGTGCATGGCTCTCAGTATGTCCGTTCGCAGACTCTGCGGCACCACCAGAAGGAAGCGTGCGCCTTTAACCGAATAATTGGTCTTGTAAAGCAGGCCGTCACGGACACAAAATCGACCGGTGGCTCCAGGACGCGATGCGGCCACAAATAGAGGTTCCAAACCAATATCATTTTCCTGCTCTGCTTTGAAAGTCATCGAGTCTGGGAATGTAGAAGAAATGGGAGCAAAACAGTCATCAAAATTGTCTTCGTCACACTCCGTCGTTGTCAGAGGAAGGCGGGAGAGACAGTCCGCATCTGCGTGGCGACGCCCGGACTTGTAGGAAATAACGAAGTCGTACTCCTGCAGTCGAAGAGCCCAACGTGCCAGTCGTCCACTCGGGTCACGGAGATTCACCAACCAGCACAACGCGTGGTGGTCAGTAATGATAGTGAACGGGCGTCCGTAGATATAAGGTCGAAATTTGTGGACAGCGAAAACAGCTGCCAAGCATTCTTGCTCGGTCACAGTGTAATTGCGTTCCGCCTTAGTCAAAGAGCGACTAGCATAAGCCACAACGTGTTCAGCTCCTTGATGACGTTGCACAAGTACGGCGCCGATGCCGATGCCACTGGCATCAGCGTGCACTTCCGTAGGTGCGCATGCATCGAAGTGACGCAATATGGGCCCTGATGTTAGTAGAAATTTTAGCTGACGGAACGCGTCGTCGCAAGCCGATGTCCAGTTGAAAGGGACGGCTTTTTGGAGAAGACATGTTAGGGGGTACACCACGTCGGCGAATCTTGGGACGAAGCGCCGAAAATACGAGCACAGGCCCAAGAAACTCCTCAACTCCCGCACTGACTTCGGTGCTTCGAAGGAGCTGACTGCCTCAATCTTCCGTGGATCTGGCCTCACACCGTTTTTGTCGACCAGATGCCCAAGTACTAACGTCTCGGTTTCTCCAAAACGACATTTCTTGGAATTTAGGATCAAGCCGGCTTGTTTGACACAATCCAGAACAAGATTGAGACGGCTGTTATGTTCACTCAATGTGCTGCCAAAAATAACCACATCATCGAGGTAGCACAAACAAATTTCCCATTTAAGTCCTCGGAGGATAGTATCCATGAATCGTTCGAATGTTGCTGGCGCGTTACAAAGGCCGAACGGCATAACGTTAAATTCATAAATACCGTCTGGTGTCACGAAGGCCGTTTTCTCCTTATCGTCTGGGTGCATGGGTATCTGCCAATACCCCGATCGCAAATCCAGTGATGAAAAGTAGGCAGCGGAATGTAGACAGTCGATGACATCATCAATTCTAGGAAGCGGATACACATCCTTTTTGGTGACCGCATTCAGTTTCCTGTAATCAACGCAAAACCGCCACGATCCATCCTTCTTCTTTACTAAGATTACTGGTGCTGCCCACGGACTAGAAGACTCTTGGACAACACTTTTACGCAGCATGTCTTTCACCTGTTCAGCAATAACTGTCCTCTCTGCTGAAGAAACGCGGTAAGGCTTTTGCCGAATGGGGTTCGCAGATCCGGTGTCAATTCTGTGGCGAGCACGAGAACGCGGGAGTGAAGCCTGCTTGTCGCCTTGTGTGAAATCGAACACAGAAAGATGTGCCCACAAAACTTGTGCGAGAGCGCGGCGCTCATGTGAGGGCAGTGCCTTGTTGATCATTCGTAGGATCTGCTCTTCAGAAATGCTTCTTTGGGGATCGCTAGTATGAGACTGCTCCTCCTCGCTTAGAACTGTAATGGAGCTGTAAGTAATCTCGTCAAATTCAGCAAGCTTCATATCACGCGGGAGAACGGCAGGGACGCAAGAACAATTGAAAGCCCATAAATTGGAGGCGCCATTCACTACTCTCACGACAGAGCGTGGTACAAGTACATCTTTCTTTGCGCAGCTCGACGTAAGTGGCTGGACTTGCGCGTCAAACGATGAAAGGTCGGCAGCAGCGAAATTGACAGGGATACGTGACAGCGACCAAGGCGGTAGCAGCAAATCGTTCGAAACAACACAATAGTTTTTCACTGGTAAGGATGTGTCGGCAAGGGTGGCGAGAAGCGCGCTATTCAAAGTAATTTCGCCTGTGCCACAGTTAACGGATGCACCACAATCCTGAAGAAAGTCAATCCCGAGAATCACATCATGAGTGCATCGCGGTAGTACGAGAAATTCTGTTTTAAGATCTTCTCCTCCGAATAAAACACTTGCAACACAAATACCAAGGGGAACTAGGCACTCTCCGCTGACACCACGAAACGTCACACCATCATTCCACGGGAACATAACTTTCCTACCCAGCCTCTCTTTGAAAGTCACACTCATGACGGAAACGGTAGCACCAGTATCCACTAATGCTGTTGCAGGTATACTATCAATTAACACACGCACTTTGTTCTTCACCATCATAATAGGCAGAGGAGTATTTCGCAGATACACAGACTGTCCGGCGACCTTACCTCCATCGGCCGCGCCGGCTAGTTTCCCGACGGCGGTGGAGACGTAGCACGTCGCCGTGGTGACGGTGAACGGCGTTGGCGACTGGTTGGGGGCGTCAGGCTGCGGTCAGAAGCTGGCGAGCCACTCCTTCTACTATACTGACGGAAGGTATTCCGAGGTGGCGCGCCTGTGGTGTTTGCAGGGTCTATCGGCCAACGGTCGTCATAACTATCACGTCCAAAATTAGGCCAAGTTGGTGGTGGGCCATATGTTGTTGTCTGTCGGCGCCGGCGACAAAAACGAGCAATGTGTCCTGAGGCGCCACAGCTGTAACATACAGGAGATGCGCGACCGACGTTGTATGCCTCGGAGTCAACCCTGGGACGCTGCGAATAATAAACGCGATCTTCCGAATTCCGATTCGTGGTGGTAGCTCGACGAGTTCGTTGATCGTGCGTCATGTCGTCGGGAAAGGTACGTCGGTGCTGTCGCAGCTGATCACCTCGACAGTCTGCAACGCCTGGCATGACAGACAATGCTGACACAGCAGAGGCATGTTCTTGAGGTTGGTTGGAAGCGCAACCAAGCTGTTCGACATCCGCCCCTTTGGTGTGTCGTTCAAGTTCTTCGCGGACAATTTGCCTTATAGTTGCCGCAAGGTCAAATTGAAAGCTGTAGTTGTCGTTTTCGTCAACGCTTGCCACCGTTGTGACATTTGCTAGCCTGCCAAACTTTGGCGTGATACGGCGCAGCTTCAAGGCCTCAAATGTGCGGCAATGCTTGATGAGGTCGGCGACCGAGGCAAGACTCTCCTTTCCGATTAAATAATTGTAAACATCCTCGGCTATGCCTTTGAGAAGGTGTCCAACCTTGTCCTCTTCGGACATTCGAGGATTGACAGTCTTGCAAAGCTTCAGGATCGCCTCTATGTACGTAGTACAGGTCTCACCTGGGACTTGAGCGCGCTGAAGCAATGTCTGCTCCGCCCGCTTCCGTTTCGTGGTGGAATCGCCAAAGCACTCTGTGAGGTGAGTAACGAAGCTGTCCCACGTTGTGAACGTATCTTCATGGTTCTCGAACCACACTAGCGCCGTGTCTGTGAGGAACAGAACCACATTGTCGAGCTGAGTCGTGGAGTTCCAGCCGTTGTACTTGCTCACACGCTTGTAGTGGGTGAGCCATTCCTCCACGTCTTCGCCGAATTTTCCAGAGAAAGGGCGGGGCTCCATCTGATGCATCCAGGCGCCGGTTGTTCGCACTGGAGCTGCCAGAGAAGGCTGTTCGTCGCTGCTGTGGGACATCGGGATCTCAAGCGGTGTTGGAGGCAGTCGAGCGAGGCGTCGGCTCCGGCGTGGCACTTGCTGCAGCAGCTCCGTCGTCTTGGTCGAAGTACCCAGCACCTCCACCACAAAACTGTTACGGTTAATGTTAAACCGGCTTTATTCAAGGGACGAGATGGATGGTAAAGTCAAGATGGCGTCCTGAGGCTGCACCAGCTCACTTCTTCCTCTTCTTCTCGCCCGGCTCATGCCGTAGCAATATATATTACCTCGAATGTAGGCCGAACAAAAAAGCGAGGACAGTGTTCACAAAATGCAAACACATTTATTGAATCTGAAAATTCAGAGATCATTCAACGTCGTCGACGCTGCTAGACTCGTCGTTGTGTTCCTTGTCACGTCACGTTTTTCTCGTCGACGCCAAAGTCCCGCTGGGCTTGAAGGTTCGGTGATGCCTCTGCGGCTACCACAACTTTTCGCTTGAAAGCGGCACTGTAGTGGCATCTCCTGCTTGGTGCCATCGCGATAACACCACACCGCACACCGATACAGCCAACACGACACAGGTCAAAATGGCGACCTCGCTTGTACACGGTTGGCTACTGGCACGGCTAGTAGCAGCTGCGATACTGACTTTTCTAGATGGCGCTAGCTATGCACTATATTTAGCAGTTTCAATGAAAAACTGGCGCGTTTTTTAAAATCCTCGAATCTAAGCCGACCCTAGAGTTTGGCACATGATTATTTGAAAAAAACTATCGGCCTACATTCGAATAAATACGGTATTCAAAATGCCAAGCAGCATCTTCTGACTTGTCGCACCATCTGCCATCTTGTTGATGTAGTGGCAAAATAAAACTGCTCGCTCAACAGCACAGGCACACGCATAGCTGCTGCCTTCACTCTTGTTCTGCGGTAATCCTCGAATCTAAGCCGACCCTAGAGTTTGGAATATAATTATTTGAAAAATCTACCGGCCTAGATTCAAATAAGTACGGTAATTAGATGCAAGTGCAATACACAATCACTCAGCAGCTGGGTCCTGAGATTGTAGTCTGAAAGGTGCATTTTGGGGTTATGCCACTGCTACAAATACAGGTGAACCCAGAAACACAATGATGCAGAGTTTTCTACTTGTTCACAATGCAGAACTTGGAAAGATCAAGCTGGCAGCTGTCTAAAGGGATGCCAAAGCGCCTTCTCTCTGTCTTTTTCTTTACTAGCTCCCATCAATACCACAATCAATGTGTTTCTTGTTGCACAAGAACAATACAGTGCATAGTGGGGAAGCACAGCTACAGCCACACAAGAATACGAGTTGAGAAGGCAGGCCATAACTTGAGAGAACAATTTTTTAATTGCATGCAGCTCTTTTTGAAACAGGATACTTCAATATATTTTGTGGACAAATTGTCAGAACCTCTGTCCCCTTTTTCAGTATAGAAAGAAACATACAAAAGTACACTGACAGAGAGATGATAACAGTGAAACATGAAGCCCACAACTGGTGAATAATTGCAGCCACTGCATATAATGTAATCCTGTGCACCTTAAAATTACAAGGAAAGCTTGGTTGAAAAACTTGAACTTAGATGAGAAGTCCATTTTTTCAAACTCAAGGTTGACCAGAGAGCGGGTGAGAACAAGTTATCTTTAGCATGAGTTTTTTAGAGTTCACGCTTTCTCTGCAACATGCCTTCAGAAGCACGAACAGGCTTTCCAAAAACATTTTTGTCCAAATATCCACAACACCACTTCACACACTTTCATCAACGACACACAAAGAACACATTCAAAAGGAACAAGAGGAGATGTTTCCTGATGAACACTTCCATATGAAACAATGTTTCGCCAGCCAGCCGAAACAGCTACTCTTTTAAGCTTCACACACCTTCATAGCACAGTGCATATTGGTACATGAAAGAAGCCAGACAAAACAGCAGAATAAGACTGGGTCATTGACACACTAAAAAAATTTCTGACCCCGAGTGACACGTACTGTTAAAACAAGCACCCACTGTGTGGCACCAGCACTACAATTCAAACTTGAGTGCAAGGAAGATGTGCCAATGAGTGGGCATTGCATTGGTGCACACTGTAGTGTGAGGCAAACACCTGCCAGATTCCAACAGCATTTTTCAAAGTAGACTACAATGAATGCCAATCAATATGCATGGCCCAAATCACCCGAGCTTGAAGGGATGCAGCAGTGAAGGGACTCGGATTATTTCAAACCACGTGGCTTCCTTTACTGCTCTTGGAACATGGAAAAAGTGCTCCACAGTGTCCACACTACGCCACAGTGAAGAAGGTTTGCGCCTTGTATACATAGTCCTAGCTGCAGTGTCAAGAGTTGTAAGGCTGACTAGGAAACTGCGCGACCAAACTGGCATCCCACTAACAGTGATGCAGATTGCCTGCAGTGCAGGCACAAGTGGCAAAGATGTTGTGGCACATGCTGCTCCTCTTTTCAGATGCAGCTCTTCCACTCATACCTGCACTATTCCATCCACCACTGACCCCAACACATGCCCGGTGCAGATCTGCCAACATCAGAATATGAAAAACACTGCAGCCAAAGCCAAAAAATATTAAAATTTGGTGAAATGTACTAAACACTGGTTTATTACTCAACATTTTAACTGTTTATTAAACATTTCCTGACTCTGTTTTGTAGGGATGCTGTGATCACGCACTCTGCTCTAAAGTAACAGTGAGAATGATCTGCGCCACAAACAGAATTGTTAATGAAGTATTCACTTGATAGCAGCCAAAATTTCAGTTATTATCAATTTATTCTGTAAGTTTGTACCACTACTGGGAGGTACAAAAAATCAAGCTATGAAAAATCAGAGCAACTGCATCTGTATTCTTTAGAAGTCAGTTTTTCTTTGAACTAGACAAGTGAAAAATCGTGTCGACATGACAATTGTAAACAAAATCTAAGGGTTGGGTATTTTATGATAAAGTCATTAAAGGGACCCTGAAACGCTTTTGACGATTTTCTACAAACGTATTGAGTCGTTAGAGTAGGTCCTTCTGATCGTTAATTGGCACATTTAAGTGCTCCGCGTAAAGCGTGTAATTTATTATAAGGTTTTAAATATGCACATCGCTGCCGATCGCAGTACACTGCTCGGCGGAATTTTAAGCCGCCCCTACCCATATGACCGAAATCACCCATACGACGTCAGTGGGGCGAGCTATCCGATTGGCTGACAAGGGCGCGTGATCGATAATTTTTCCAATTTTATGGCAAACAAATGATCTTTGTAATAATTGGAATGTTAGTTAATTTGTTTTTATGAAAAGAAAGTAACATAAAGAGAATGCACAAGAATAATTTTTCAGTACACTTAAGCACTTCCAGCACACAGCGTGTGTCGTCTGCTTGTGTTACAACATACTCCATTTTGAAGAGAGCTCCGTGGTCAGAGTCGGTCTCAGTCTTTTCGCGAGCACTACGATTCGACTTTGTTGCCTTGTGGACTGCAAACGTAGCAACTGGCAATATGTCAAGCTGCGACATCGTGTCCCTCTGAAAGGCAGCGTACGAGCGAACTGGCTGCTGCGCATCGGACTGCCGCTATCCGATCGGCGCCAGGATTTGCGCGTTTGTGGCCGTCACTTTACACCGGAAGATTACTAACGCAATAGCGTTTCCAGAGTCCGGTATTAGGGAAAACGCAAGCGCAAGGGGACAGTTGACTTTGCCGTAACGGGATGAGCCATGAGATGAGCAGAAGGGCAAATGCGAATGGTCTGCACGGTGCAGCCACCTGGTGGCACAGAGCGCAACCATACACAGTAGCAGCAACGAAGTGTATTCTTCTTTGCTGCTGGTGTGTATTTTTCGCAGGAGTGTAATCATGAACACGTTGTTTTTATAAATGTTTAAAATGTTTTACACTTGGTTAGAGCAATATTAGCGCTTTGTTTGGCTGGTTAAGCTCTGCACCAACAAGTGTATGGACCGTGCAGACCGATCAAGCCGCTCACGTACGTCTACGCTAAAGTTCCTTCATCAGCTTGAGTTTATGCCTACAGTCATTTGCCGAAATGACCAGCTTGCCTGTGGTTACCGGAACACAAGACACGTTCGGCGCTACGACAGAATCCTCGCAACGCACGCTGCTTCGATAGCTCTCGCTTGGGGTCGACGGCCAAGCGGCTAGCGGAGCGGTCTCGCGCGGGCGGGGGCGGGCTCCAAAACAACCGGAAGTGGACGATGTGACGTCGCATTGTGACGCTGAACCAGTGAAGGCGGAGCTTAGCCCCGCTCGCTCGGCGAACGAGTTGAGGAGGAAAAGCATGGCTAGGGAGGAGGGTAACTTGTAATCGCTTGTAGCTCCATTAATACGTAACGCTTCACTTAACTTGTGGTGCGAATGTTCTAATTAAGCTGTACCCTACGCGTCTACAAAATTTGTCCGAACCGTTTCAGGGGCCCTTTAAGAGTTGGCAGTTATGCAAGTGGGTCATAAATGATTTCTTTTTTTCAAGCTGTGAAGTAGAGAAGCTTTTGTAGCTTGTTTTCAAAACTGCAATGGATAAATTTTACATTTCCTCTTTTATAAATTTTCCTCCTCTGAACAGTTGGCTCATTTTGCTTGTTGGTGTATTTTATACTGTGCCCCTTTCGTTTGTGTATTGTAGCATGTATTATATTTTACTATTTTATAATATGTATTACGTTTTGAATGATGACACTTAGCTACCTTCTTTTGCTGGGAGGTGGCAGCAGAGTTTCAAATCGCAGCTTTTTTCCCGCCTTCCGTGCCACAGTTATGCATTAATGTGTGTGTGTCAGAGCAATGTACTAACATGATTGTGGTGAAAATAAACTCAAGTAGCCTTGGACCTTCTAGGTATACACAGGAACCGATCTTGGCCTAGCCCAAGCTTTCTCAAGTGTGCATAGTAATGAGCCAACCTCTGCATCATGGAAACAGTGAAATCAGTGTCTCACTGCATTGTTTAATCCAGGTGTATCACAGATGACCACAGAATAGCAGACATGCATGCCTTGCTACAGGTACGTGCATTCTCCCTCTATTGTACAACACAACTCACCTAAAGGATTTGGGAACATTTTTGTTCGTGCCAACCTACCTGTATCACACCACCTGGATCATGACAGTGTAACAACGTGTTGCATGTCTAGCTCATTCTTGGGTATTAGCCTAAAGAAAGCACCAAGTAACAACGTACAACACAGACAGGTTTTGGTGCCTACTAGCACGACAAATTCTTTAATATAACCAACCTAGCCTGTGGGTAAGCCAAAGTGGTAAAAGTTAGATTCTCAGGTAAGTGTTGAGCAGCAGGAAAGAATGTACACGTCTGCAATTTCAGTACGGCAAACACGTGCCCCTCCGCAGTCTCAAAACCACATGCACCACTGGGAAATCACACAACAAGGTACCTCAGGTGACACACCTAAGAGATATCTGTCTGAGACACTACTTTCTACTCTGCACATCGGTGCCTAAATAGATGTGCTGCTCATGACATAAGGAAGAGGCTACAAAGCAGTCGTCAAAATTTACGACACAAACATCCTTGCAGATGGTGCGGCGAATAACACCGACCCAATCGTTTTCACAGAAAAAAAACAACATTCTTACAATTCATGTAGCAAAAGTCACTGTCCAGAAAGACATAAGTTACGTTATCCAAGAAAAAATGCTTCAAACGCCGAGTTCTAGTATCTCTTTCCCTGTACTGTCACGCCAATTATGTTCCAATCATTAAGAAGAGTATCATGAAGTGTTAATCAGTTAAGCAGGAAGTACAATTTACTACTAACACTCCATCAGCATACATTACAAAGAGTAGGTTCTTGGCAGATGTGGTACTGTAACAACATGGGTTCACAATACTTGCACCCAACAACTTACTTTCTGAATCTGTCGTCAGAACGGGGAGGCAGTTTTCTGTTAACAGCAAGAAAACATCATGAGTGCTATCACCTTGTAGCCTACAATTTTGCTGTGCTAAATGGTAAATGAGTCCACAATAAAGACCTACAACTAGCAGCCATGACAATTCAAGTTTTTCATCAGCTGCAGCAACTGCAGATACTGTATTTTCGTTGTTCTATGTTTATAAAACTGAATGGAGCACTGAGATCAAGAAATACATAATTTTTAGACAACCACCTATCGGACCTGCCCCATTTTAAAATGCTACTATGTTGCAGATAGAGCTAGAATACCCCACAGGTGTAGTACTAACTCAAAGGATCCGCACAACACTTTTTACACAACTGCAAACTTTTCATGAGTGTCAAATAATGCCCTCACACACCTTCTCTCTGCCAGAGAAGTTTCATATTAGCTGAGATCAACAAACTCTTTTCCCTCGCCAGGCTATTGACAATCAGTCTTCAGCAGAATTATCAAGAGTCAAAGGTTGCCCTCCATCACATCTGAAACTTTCTTCACCCTTGTTTATCATTCACCCAATGTAAGCAGCCACTCATCACAGGTGAGGGCAATGCTCCCCCCAGTGGCAGAATACAACTTTTCTCTCATCACATTGCCCGGATTGGTCATGGCTCAATGGTGAGGGTAGTGTGCAGTGCTCACAACCCTCATCGAGTTCTCCACGTGCATTGCTTTAAGCATTAGCTTTCTCTCTGCCACCCTTCTCACAGTGTTTTCTGTCAATCACACGGCAATACCAACTGTTTGTAGAGCCTGAAGAAAGTTGGCTAATAACCTAGCTTGCATCGCCTTAAGGAGGGTGGAGATTTTAGCACCAGCCACTTAAGTAAACCCACTCAGTGCTTTTAAAGTTACAAAAATATGATCTAGGTGGGTTTAGCTATAGCACAAAAAAAGGGGCGGGGGGAGGGGGGGGCACACAGGCATTACAGTTACGTCTGTTGCCTCTCCAGTTCAAAACAAGGTTGCCCAATAATCTCCGCTCATCAGGAGAGAGCAAATGAAGATGCTGAATACCCTCTGCCCAACATGCCACGACATGCACGCCCTCTTTGCAAAAATCTATCCCGATTTCCTGACCAACACAGGGCTAAAATAGCCCATCTGCAGGCATCCAAACCAGTAACAATGCTTCCTGCTCATGACCATGTACTCCTATCACCCCTCAAGCCTCACTGTAGGGCAGGCCTGCTTCGGAAAATTGGTAGGCTGCATTAGAGGCATCTCTTTGGGTAGCTGGTTTTCCCTATCATTTTCTTCAATTGAATTAAAGGGACACTAAAGGAGAATATTAAGTCAAGCTAAAGTGATAGATTAGTGCTCGAGAATGTCTAAGGCGTGAGTATTATCGCAAACATAGCCTCAATAATCGAGAAATTGAGGTAAACGCAGGACATGATTAGAGACTCCCCCAGGACATTCAAGTACTTGCCCGATGATGAAAGCACTCCTCAGTTAAATTCCGTCACTAGTACTCAACCACTCGTTACAAAAAACATCCCTGCATTGTCTTATAAAATGAAATAAAATGCTACTTGTCCAGTTCTATTTCATTTTTAGAAAGAAAGAACTCATTAAAATTAGCCTTGACAACGACGCGGGCAGTCGAAAGGTTTCGTTTTTGCTCAACTCTGCACCGCCCACGCTGTCGTGTTTCAGTAGTTTCATTATCGCGAAGTGCTGTGCTGGTTTTGCCCGATCGCGAAACCCGCACAAACTGCAAGTAGCAGGGAATTCAACTTCCATGTGACGTCGCAGGATGCCCGAACGGGCTTACGCGACTTGACTAAAAAGCAGCTGCAGCGGCGAATACGCCGGTCGGTCTTGGCTCAGTACCGCCGTCTGTCGGGCACCATTTTAATCACCAACGGCAGCAAAGCGTGGTGATGGCGTATGCAGCGTCACCACTCCCCCAGTAGAGTGGCGGGAGATCTGAATTTCAAAAAAGATATTCGAACCCTTCAGATGCAATTTTCTCGTAAACTAAGTATTTTCTTGGTCCGAAATGAGTGTTGCAAGGTTTCTGGAATGGTATTTAAACAGTCCACATCGACTTAGTATTTGCCTCTAGTGTCCCTTTAAGGAGTTTATTTATTTATATGGTTACAGCATATATCCACATAGACACAAGAAAAAGAAATACAAAAGCAATGCTGCATATGTAATGTAATGTAAAAAAAGAGAAAAAGAAACCAGTAACAAGGCTTGCCAACACAGTAATACCATTAACATTAAAGACACATGCATTCAATAAAATCGGTGCTTATCAATCGTGATAATGGCAGGCTGTTCCAATCTGTTACAGTGCGCGGGAAAAAGGAAAACTTAAAGAGGTTAGTTCGGGTGTTATAGGGTGTTAAAGAATCAGCGTGACGATGCAGTGTTCGACATGCTGTAAGTGGTTTAACATAATCCTGTGGGTGGAGGGACAAACAGTTGTTTTTAAGCAAGAAAAGAAATTTCAGTCTTGTATTTCCCTACGAAGCTGTAACGTTTGAATATTGTGTTAATTCATTAGGCTAGTAGGAGAGTCACTCAGTCTATATTTAGAAAAAATAAACCTGACAGCTTTATGTTGGACCATCTCTAAAGCATTAATGCTAAATTTTCTTATAGGGATCCCAAAAAATGCATGCATATTCTAGTTTCGGTCGGATGAGTGAAGTGTAAGCCAGTAACCAAAGCTGTACCAAAGCTGTACATGGGCTATGAGAGATGCAAAGTAGGGGGCTCCAGACTGATGCTCTAACCACCTGTGGTTGCTCAATGTACACCTAAATACTTAAAGCACCTGTGTATTCTGCCACAGCCACTGAGGCATTTTGTCCACTCCCCTCCCCCCTCCTGTCTGCCCGCAGTTATATACTTCTTTGTATTGAAAATTCATGCAGTGTCTACATTGCACACTAATGAACGCAGTCAGCAACCACCACTGGAGAGCAGGAGTCAGCCTTTGCTGGAATCTGTGGGCTTCCCACAATGCTAATGCTGGGAATGCAATGTGCTGTGCCGTGTGCAATGTACACCGAACAGCAATTCGAACCTAACTAGGCAATATACACACACAAAAGCCTGCATAAGGGCCTCTTCATGAGATATGCTGCCAACTTGCAAACCAGTTTCTGCGTTAATGGCCAGACGAGGGATTACAACAAAAATTCAAAGACAGATATAACTGCGCACCTTTCAGTTGGCTGCGAATTCTGCACAGGAGTACTGTGCTTTTTCGCGGTGAAGACTCTGGGCAGAAGCAAACATAAGACAGCACATGAACTTCTAGAAACTTTTCAGGAAACAAAAAAAGGGCGACACGACTGCAGTTCTAATACAACGAAGCAAGGTGTAAGACCGGGCGAGTTTGTAATCTACGATATGCACAGCACAACAGCAGACAAAGGACGAAAAGGTACAACAGATGTCCTTTGTCTGCATGTCGCACTGTGCACATCATAAAATATAACCAGTACATTTATGTCACCTGCTGTGCATGCAAATAATCTGGGAGAACCCCTCTCACGATGACTGTCAACGGTAACGTGTTTAGCATTGAATCAATATAGCGGCACAACGTATAGCCACCGTCAAAACGAGTTATGTACGAGGCATGTGCTGCAGCAGCACTCCTCTTCCGTGCTTCCCACTGAAGAAGTTCCCTTTGTATCATGCTTGGGGCCCAGTAGAAGCTCATACACATGCACTCTGGCTTCACAGCCTCAGCTGTAGTGTAGAGAATGTCATCACATACAGGTCACTTACTGGTATCACAAAACTGCACAAGCCGTTTTGACCTGCTATGTCAAGCTGGAAAGGTGGCTTGCAGGGATGTTGCCATAGCTGAGATAATCAATTACCATATTCGTACTTCTAACAATAAATTTTGTTCAATTTGAGAGCAAGCCAGCCAGTGCAGTGCAATTCTTCCAATTTTACATGCTTTCTACTTAACATTGACAAAAAACACAGAAGTTAGCAAGGCAGAAATGACTAAGTTCCGACCTTTTCCATGGCAATCCCAAGCTTTAATGTGCGAATACAGTCGTGAAAATAAAATTTAACATGCTCATTAAATAATCTTAATCAACTATTGAGACATGCAATTATAATTAAACGAGTTGCACAAGGTGACAGCAAACACTGCATCTGTTCTATCAGAACCATATTTGTTTAAAGCCCAACCAACGTTAGTTCAGACACCTTGTATAATAAGCAAAGAAGGTTCCCATTTTAGCCTGCACTATGTAAACATTCTACATTGCAAAGCCTCATTTATGGACCAGCCTGATTGGCACACACAATGCCAACAGCCAAAGTCAAAAGTGCTACTGCAATGCTGATAATCAGTGATAATCATGCTACATGATTAACAGGTCTGTGGACGATTATCAGCGCACTGTATCATGTGTAGTCAAAATTCACAGCAGCATCATTGTAAAATTTAAATACTCGAAGTTGGAAAAAAATTGTTTGCGCAAAAGAATCATGCGCCAGTGCCCTTTGTGGCACTGATAAAGAGATGAGTTACACTGAATATCCACGAAGATAATCCCTTTATAATATGAAGGCATGTAAGTCTATCATCTCGCATGGCTGATAACTGGTGATAAAGTTTTTGAAGCGATGTTGGAAGTGCCATGCTTTCTCTCTTTTGTTCCCACTAAAGAAATTTTCAGCCGACAGCGAAAAGTTTAGCCGAGGAATATTACATACCTCTTCCACTTTCTTTAGCATACATTGCTGAATGTGTCAAGTAAAGCATGTCAGCATTCCATTTGTGCAAAGTAAAGTATAATCATACACTTTTTCACTGCTTGGTATTGAACGTCACAAAAAGCCAATACCAAAATGAGCACAGAGTTTCAGTAGGTCACCAGCTTACGCAACTTACTTTCTGAACCGGTTTTGTCGGACATAAGGTGGTTTTCTGTTAAACGGCAACAGAAAGGAGAAAAAAAGAAAAGGTAAGTAGCTGCTACTTTGCCAGGCAATCATTTACCATGCACAACAACTGAAGTAGGATTCAATGATGTATCAGTCCAATAGTTCAAAGAAGCAAGTTTACCAACCTTTTCAAAAGGTCCAACAACCAATTATCACACATTTCCTTTATCGAAACTGAATCAACTGGGTCAATAGCAATGAAGTTAAACTGCAGGCATAAAATTTATGCTGAGATTGTTTCTCTACAAGTGTACGCAGAAGCCCTTACAGCTTAACATTTTAAATGTGACAATGTAAATCGACATGAAAAATTTTCCTCATTGCTGTGCTCAAAACTTATATTCACAATGCAAATGTCCTGTGCAGTGTACATATCAGTGATCATCTCAATGATGCAATTCCAGTTAAGTTTGGCACAACTTTTTTATTTAAAGTCTCGGCCTTAAGTGGAGTCATTTTGGATGGTATGAATGTTCTCCAGGGCTACAACAAGCAACCTGAATGAGCGGATCACCCTTTTGAGCGGGCCTCCTTAGAACTTATTCATTGCGGCTCCGAGAAAAAAAACTTCTGACCACATGTCGGATACAATGATCAAATTTTCGTCTTCCGGACATTTTTGTTCATGCAGACTGAGCTTGGCATTTACGTTGCTAAGTTCCCCTTAAATGAATGGTACCAAGAATTGGCAAAAAGCTTGCGTATGCAAGTTCGCATCTGCCGCCATTACCGTGCAGCACGTCTCGCCCGCATGTAAAATGCAAAAGCCACAGAGCATCGCTAGTTGGTGCTACAAGATACAGTCATATCTCAATAATTCGAACTCAAAGGGACCCGAAAATTTGTTCAATTAAAAGAAGGACTTGTTTTTGAAGTATTCATGCACCATAGCAAGATGCATGAAAGGTGCGAGTCATGAAATATTACAATGCGCAAGCACACAGCGGGCGAGGACCACGAAACTGCCCACACCAGCTAATGCTCACTTCCAGATAACTTCAAGGAGCGGGGCTAAGCTGGCATTGGGCCGCCGGGCCTGGCGGCGCTGGCTCGGAGGCGCGCGCATGCAGAGACTGTCGAAGATGAGGGAGGGCAGGAGGGAAGTGGATTTGCTTTCCCACCAGCTTGCTAGATGGCGTTAATTACTTCTGCCACCTACTGCCGCCAAAGCAACGGAGTCTCCGAGGCCGGACTGGGCCTCTGCTGCTGTTCCCTCTGCATGTTCACGTGTTTTCCTTCGTCTGCTGACAGATCGGCGCTGTGTTTACCTTCTTTATCCTGCGTTCTTAATGCGAGTCACATTTTACCAAGATGGCCAAGTTGTTGCCGCTGATCATAATCAGGTTGGTGTACTCCTCCGTCTGTTACGGCATCACCACTTTCAAAAGACAAGGAGAATGAGGTACTGGGTGTCGCCTTCGCGTCCTTCTATTCAGGGTCCGTCTTATCATACAGAATCGGATATGGTGCACCGTCTCCAACAGCTTTTCCATCAGGATGTCGCGGTTTAGACAAGTCATTGTAAAAAAAAAACAAGTGGGAATGAGACCAACCAAAACAGGCGTGAACAAGAACTGACGCAAGCAAACAATAGTGCGAAACTAGTGGTCCGGCTGAACCAGACATGAGTACAAATAGAGCAGTCGGGTGGGTCCACATGATACTAGTTTCCCACGCATATGCCTCTGTAGAGGCCACTCTTATTGGTCTCCTCCACTCACAGCTCACTTGCCGCAGCGGCGAGCCACAAAAAATCGGCCCAGGTGCGTGTTTTGCCACTAGTGTGGCTGGGCATCACGGCGCAATGCAGAAACGACGACCTTGCCATTTGGGAGAGGGTAAAATTCCTGCCATGTGTTTTTTTTCCCCCTGTGCGGCAATGAGGGGTTTCTCGTAAGCCTTTTCTCTATGGCAGGGTGGGAGCAATGCTGGTCGGAGGTGTCACCGCATGATTTGGCGCGCTGCTGAGAGCATTGTTGGAGCACGGTAGGTTTGAATTAACCATCACAAATGTTTGTGCATTCGAATTACCGGGCGTTTTTGCCCATTGGAATACACATAACTTTGATGGGACTACGGCACCAGTTAGAATAAACCAGAAGTTCGAATTAAGCGTGCTCGAATTAACGAGATTCGACTGTAGTGCTGACGAGGCTATCATTGTCACGACACAGACGGTGGTGTTGTGCGACTGAAGCGACGGCAGCAGTGGCAACAGCGAAGTGAAGACGAGATAGACAATGGCCCGGCTTTGACCTCAACCCCAATGTTCACGTAAAGTGCACTTTCATCGATCGAGTTGCTCACTGATTTCATGCATGCTAAAGGATCGTCGCCAGTCTTCATGCAGCAGCTGGATGTTATGCACACCCCGGTTGTAAACATGAAACTGCCGCAAAAGCTAATGCAGATTTCTGACTATTTCAGCGCACTGTTCAACAACAGGGGTGCTTTTTTTTTTTTTTTTTACAGCAGTCGAGGTATAGTGATGATCGGTTATAACAATCAGATTTTTCGCTCTTCTTTATATTGTTATAAATGAACTGCACTGTATTTACACAGAAGTGCACCAAGTAATTGCTCTGTAGCCGGTTTCTTCAGATGTAGTAGTCCCAAGCGTACATTTTGGAGTCTGAATAAAGCCACTGTTACAAATGCAGATGAACATGGAAGTGAAACAATACATTGGAGCAGCTTCTTAATTGTTCATCTTTGAATTTACACCAACAGTAAACACACTGCGTACATATGTACAGAGTGCATATACAGCAGATACCATCACCAGGAGCCACGTAGTGTGGATCTCAATACACCTCCTCCGCCCACCACAACTCTCAGCAGCAGGTCTGGTCACATCCACAGTGGCCCACAAACCTTTGACAAAGGCTTCCCTTCCCACTGTTTCCATGCTGCCACACTGGAAACTCCTGTAGGCACTAGTATCCGATCTGCCTCCTGAAATTTTCGCAGCATTGCGGCAAGTGCACAAAATTAAGCCCTTCTTTTGCAGCTATGGCTTTTGCAACGCTTCACGGTCTCATAACAGTTCTGCTAATGTGTTTCTGATAAGGAGGAGCGTCATCAGAGGATGAGGACTGGCTTCAGAAAATTGTGCATTTGCTGTGTCCACAAACAGACTGGCTCTTGTGGTATAGAAAGTGGAAAACAGTGTAGCTGTCAAGCTCAAGCGCTCTTATAACTACAGTTTTGAAAACAAATATGACTGCCGAACATCCAACATGGCATGCCATCAACCTCCTGCGCTGTACAGCAATCTCGGCCACCATCACGCAGACGATGGCTGTGCATGCAGGCATCTAGTTAGTGACTCAAGTGACAAACACATAAGGAGCACAGGACACACATTAAAAGTTTTCAATCATAATAAAAAAACAGACGAAGCAAGTGCCGATTCACTTCATGTCTTGCCAACAAGGCCAAATCTCCATATCCCCTTTCGTGCACAGCCAGCAACACCACAAAGGCTACTGCTCGCATTCACAACCAAAAAATAGTGCGCCAAATTTGAAAGAATGATATGTCTCATATAACTTGATCTAACGTTAAGTGTCATACTTTTATGTTGCAAAAATATGCCCAATATTACATGGAAGGCATAGCAGACCTGAACCTGAATAAGCGGAGTGGTATGTTTATGACTAGCAGCCACAGCGCAGCACTTTCCCTCACAACCAATACATTGCGCGTGGCATACTGGAAGCACAACATTGAAGAAATAAAACGAAGGACACCGACCAACATAGAAGTGCTAAGAAATGAAAAAATCTAAAAGACGTTTCGGCTTCGCTACGGAAGCCTTGTTCACAATGGGATGACGGAAGGTTCATGGAAGCTTATGTATGCTTCCATGAACCTTCCGACAGCATGTGCAACAGCGACGGAAGGTCTGGTCGGGATGAAGCTTCAATGCTTCATCCCGACCAGACGGGCTTCCGTCGAACCCTCGATTTCATTTTTGGAAGCACAACAGTACACAAATAACATGCAATTTGACGGAGCCTTATGTCCATATACAGTAAAACATCTTTAAACCGTACCCGCTTAAACAGTAGTTTCATTTTAAAAGTAATAAAGTCAAATCCCCAACTAAGCGGCAATTGAACATAATGTGTTTTGTATCCGCATAAACCGTACCAGCTTATTGCGTACGTATCGGTTAACACGTAGTGTTTCCACTTTTCGTCGTGCAAACAACTGGTGCGTCGTCTTCATCGGGCGGCTCGGCAGAACAACAAGCCCCAGAGATCAGCACAACGGCCTCCAAGCGCCCCGTGCATTTGCGCATGAAGCCACATCAACATCATCATTTCGGTGCCGTGCCAGAGAGCATTGTGGCGTCGTGCAAGCAAAAACTCGCGTCATGCCGAAACTCGGATAAAAAAGACGCCGGGTGCTCAGCACAGCAGAAGAAAAATTAGACATCGTCCGGGCTATCTAACGTGACACGAAAAGTCGGCGCTGGCATGCGACATAGGTCTATTGTTGACAACGGCATATGGCATTTGGAATGCGAAGGAGTTGCTCGGCAGCGCTGCTGCGACCGCGAAGATATGTTGGCTACGAGGTTCGACTTTTCATCATCATTGCCTCGGTTGTTGCCGAAGTGTCGCCTAGCGACAGTGATAAGGACGACACAGAAAGCGACAGCACGGGCGATTCAGGCCCGACAGTGGCAGAAGTTGCACATTATGTCAGCCTACCCCGCAATGCAAAGGTGCCGTGTGAATGAATGAATGTGTGGTGTTTATAGGCGCAAGGGCCAGGTATGGTCAACGAGTGCCAAGCCAGTGTTGATGAGTTTGCAGTGGAGTTATGAATTCTGTGAAGTTGATGTGACGTGGCTGTAAAAGGGCCTAAAATAGTCGCTGTAAAGTGCATAAAATATACATGCAATAAGGTTATGGCGATGACAAAAGACGTGTACTACGAGCATTAAGGTGCATTGCAAAATAATGATACCATATAAAAATGTATAAGATTCTAAAATTCACTAGAGCACTATGGCCTCATAAGAGCCCTTAAAACACAAGGGCCTAGAGGCATGTGCTATACAAAACAACTATCACAGCGGCATCCTCTGGAAAGAGGATGCACTACAAGTTTAATGGGCTTATAACATGCAGGACAACATCATTTAAAAAATTTGAGGACTACCTTGGTGTTAAAAAAACGGTTCCCTGCCAAGAAGCATAGCCGGGTGAAGAGGGACGCAATAATGATATGCAGGATGAAAATGTTTCTTTCAGACTCGGCTTTCCGACACTCCAAGAGGACGTTGAGGATGGTTAGCCTCTCACCACATCGACCACAGGTTGGCGGTTCATTTCCAGTGAGCAGAAAATTGTGGGTACCAAATGTGTGCCCTATTCTGAGGCGACAGAATAAGACATCTGTTCGCCGAGATTTTGCTGGGGAGGGCCATAAAACCTAACTGTGGCTTTATAATGTGCAGTTTATTATTTGTTTCTGCGTTCCACATGCGTTGCCAGTGTTGTCGCAGTTTCTTGCGCAAGAAAGGCTTCAGATCTGTGACAGGGACAGTAGCCGTAGAAAAAGTGGTTAGTGATGTGGGCGATGTGGCTATTTTGTCAGCTAGTACATTACCCTCGATGCCCCTATGGCCAGGTACCCAGCATATTACTGCGTGTCTATGTGATAGATAAATATTGCATAAGAGCGAGTAAAGTTTAATGAAAACAGGATTTGTATGCCTTTCTAAAGAAATGAACGCTTTTACAACACTTAACGAGTCTGTAAATACTATTGCTCTGTCGAGTTGTAATTTATATGTTTTACTGCAGACAGTACTGCATAGGCTTCTGCAGTGAGGATACTTGTTAAGGGATTCAATACGACAGATTCAGAAAATGAGGGACCAACTGCAGCAAAAGATACGCCAGAATGTGATTTTGACACATCTGTGTAGAATTCTGAGCAGGAGTACTTCGATTGAAGTTCACGGAAATGCATAGCGATTTCGAGGTCAGGTGCATGCTCTGTGACCTCTACAAAGGATACGTCACAGTCTATCACCTGCCACTCCCAGGGCGGTAATAGCTTAGCTGGAGGCATTAGGCGATGTTCGAGAACTGGGACATCCATTTCTTCGCTAAGTTCTTTAGCACAGAGCGACAAAGGAAGTCTCATGGAGGGTCTATTACAAAAAAATGTTTCGCAGGTCAAGTCGTTCACGGTTGTGAAACACGGATGTTCTTTATTAGAGCGCATTTTGAGAAAATATGTGAAGCTGATGTATGTTCTCTCAAAATGGAGTGACCACTCGTCTGACTCTACATATAGACTTTCCACCGGGCTTGTTCTAAATGCGCCAGTGGCCAGGCGGATACCCAGATGATGAACAGGGTGTATCTTTAGCGCACTCGGTGCTGCAGAGTGATATACTACAGCACCATAATCTATTCGTGATCAAACTAGGCTCCTGTAAAGATTCAAAAGGCACTTCTTGTCGCTGCCCCATGTTGTGTGGGATAGGATTTTAAGTAAGTTCATTGTTTTTAGACACTTTGCTTTAAGACATTCTATGCGTGAAATGAAAGTAAGCCTGGAGTCAAGTATAACACCTAGAAATGTGTGCTCTTAGTTGACAGGAATTTGTTGTCTGCCTAGTTTTACGCAAGGATCTGGGAGCAGGCCTCTCTTTCTTGTGAAGAGAACACAAGAACGTTTGTGGCGGTTGATTTCAAGTTCGTTTTGGTCTGCCCACTTGGACACATTGTTTAAGCCCTGCTGTACCTGTCTTTCGCACACTGTGAGGTTGCAGGATTTGAACCTATTTGGATATCGGCTACGTAGACAGAATAAAAAATAGCTGGTGGTAATGATGCACAAAGCGTGTTCATCTTTAGAACAAAGAGCGTGCTGCTGAGTACGCTGCCCTAGTGTACCCCAGTTTCCTGTATGAATGTACGCGACAGTGCATGACCTATTTTCACCCGAAATATATGATTCTCTAGGTAGCTCTCTATAATGTTTAACATATTGCCGCGGATGCCCAGCGCCGAAAGGTCGCGCAGGATTCCGAACCGCCAAGTTGTGTCGTACGCTTTTTCCATATCAAGAAATATGGATAAGAAGAATTGTTTGTGCATGAAGGCATCGCGAAAGCTTGCTTCGATGCACACGAGATGGTCGGTTGTAGATCGCCCTTCCCTAAAGCCATATTGAAATGGGTCAAGTATTTTGCTCAATTCTAGGAAATGCACGAGCAATTGATCATATTTTTAAAAAGCTTACAGAGGCAGCTCGTAAGCGCTATAGGACGGTAGCTAGTAAGCAATAAAGAATCTTTACCATTTTTCAAAACCGGGATCACAATAGCTTCTTTCCAATTAGATGGGAGATAACCAGCAGCCTAGATAGTATTGAAAAGTGTGAGTAGCGTGATTTGTGTGTCGGAGTGCAGGTGCTTAATCATAGCGTACATGATTCTATCAGGGCCCGGTGCAGAACTGTGACAAGCTGATAGGGAAGCTTTAAGTTTCGCCATGGTAAAAGGACGGTTATAAGGATCATTTCGGATACCATTTCCGACGCTTAAGTTCTTCTATTGCTTTACGTTTCAAAAAGTTATCCGAATAGCGAGTGGAGCTAGAGACGCGCTCAAAGTGTTCACCAAGAGCGTCGGCCTGCTCTTTCAACTTATTTCCCTCTATATCAACAAGGGGCAACGGATGAATTTGTTGTCCCTTACGTCTCCTTAGCCCATTCCATACTTTTGCCTCCTGTGTGTACGAGTTAATGCCGGACAAGGATCTCTCGCAGCTTGTCTTCTTAGCTTGCCGTCACGTTCGTCTTCCCTGCAATTTAATGTTTTTAAATTCTATCAGATTTTCTGCAGTGGGGTATCGGCTCAGTATGCCCCACGCTCTATTTTGTTTTTCCGCGCCTCCTTGCATTCCTCATTCCACCATGGAACTCGTCTTTTGGATGAGGTACCCCTTGATTGTGGGATGAAGTTATTCGCTGCCTCGATGATAAAAGCGGTAAAATATGCTACCGCGTCGTCAATACTAAAATCTGTGATAAATAGGTCGATTCCTTATAATGGTCCCAGTCGGCAGAAGCTAGCTTCCACAGAGGCATATGTGGAAGGCATTCATGTGGTATAATTAAGTTTAAAAGTACAGGAAAATGGTCACTTCCATAGGGATCTTTAATAACGCTCCACTCTAGGTAAGGGATAAGAGCTGCTGAGCAAATAGATAGGCCTATAGAAGAATGTGAATTATGATACATATTGTAATTATTCGGTTCGTTTTTATTGAACAGATATGTGCCCATGTTTACTAAAATGTTTTCTACTAATCGACCTCTCGCGTCGCATCGTGAGTCTCCCCACATCGTGTGGGGAGCATTAAAATCTCCCACGAGTATGTAAGGTTTGGGAAGTTGGATAATAAGTTTGTAAATGTCTGTTTTTTCGAGATGATGGTTTGGGGATATATAAACAGAACAGACAGTGATTAACTTATTAAAAAGAATGGCCCGAACTGACATTGCCTCAAGGGGCGTCTGAAGGGCGACGTGTCAGCAAGCTACAGACTTGTCCGCTATTATTGCTACTCCGCCAGAGGCGTAAGCCTCATCGCGGTCCTTTCGGAAGATGAAGTAATTACGAAGAAAGTTTGTGTTTGTAGGTTTCAGATGTGTTTCCTGAACATACAGCAACTTGATATTGAGTTTGTGTAGTAGTTCTCTATTGTTGTCGAGGTTATTTAGAAGTCCTCGTACATTCCACAGCTGTATTTGTGTATCCATTATGCCACTTGTGTTTAGTGCTGTGTGTTTAGTAGACAGGGATTAGTTCACGGGCCCTTTGCAGGCGCTGTGACAGGAGTTTTGTCTTTTTTGGAGCAATCGAGAGAGCCTCGCCACTCCTTAGGCGCTGGTGGCGTCGTCTTGCTGGTAGTTGTGTCCATCGCCTCTTGCAAGGCGCTGGACATGCGCTCTTCCGAGTGGTTTATTTAATGTGAAGGCCTCGACACGTTTGACGAGGCCTTTGAGGCCACCTGCCCGGAGGTGGATAGCCCCTTCTGCTGGGGTGGCGGAGCAGTGCTAGCTGCAACCGCCGCGGGGGCAGATGGTGTAACTGCCGACTCACTGCTTGTGGGTCGGACAGCCGCCAGAAGCCGCTGTGTCGCTGCCCCCTGACGCGTCACATCGGCAAAGGTGTTCTTTGGCAGGAAGGATACCCGCCTGCATGCCTCTTTGAAACTTATGTTTTCTTTTACTTTAATTGTAACTATTTCCTTTTCTTTCTTTCAAGATGGGCACGACCGCGAGTATACAGCATGCTCCCCATCACAATTTACACATCACAATTCAGAGGTGTGCTCATGAGCACTGCATTTCGCACAGGTTTGGCGGCCTCGGCAGCTCTGTGAACTGTGACCAAAACGCTGGCATTTGAAGCATCACAGGGGATTAGGGATGTATGGCCAAACACGAAGCTTGATATACCCGGTCTCGATGGACTCGGGCAGAACACTTGTGCCAAAAGTAACTATCAGGTGTTTGGTCTGTATTTCCTTATTGTCACGCCTCATCTTAATTCGTTTAACGTTGATGCTCACACATACGGAAGACCACGAAAGGCGTGGGAGAATACTACTCGTAGAAGCAGATACCGCTGACCGTATCAATGAGGCACGACCGGCGCACGTGGGTGACCAAGAAAGCGCATCCGCATGCAGTGCTGACAATGCAACCATGGGCTATGGCGACGGTGCGTCCGCGTGCGGTTGCAACAGCAACATGACATCGACGAGAGCAGAAGTTTTCGCATCAAATATTCAGCTGCGGATTTCAGCTCCAACTCTCACTAATGAAGAGGTTGCGCAACGAGGAGAAACAAGAACGGACATTTTGAATGCGCTGTCATCCACCTCTGCACGACACATGGATGCATGACGCATCAAAAAGGCTACTAAGGTGTACAAAAATGCTGCGAAGAAGCGAAGAACTACATCAAAATTTAAAGGAAATGTGTTCTCACAGGCAAGGGACTACATTCCAAGCGGGTTTTAGGTGCTCAAAGTAAAGATTTAAATGTTTACAAAAAATGAAGCTTTGAGCTCCATTTTCTCAGCTTTGATTTTTTGTGCAGTTGCTTTCAGTCATCCCAGTGCCATTTCACAACGAATGAAAACAAAACAATTCTGTCTTTTGCACTTAGATCCTGAAACATTGATGAGTGCAATAAAGCTGTTCATTTTTATCTGCACTACGTAAAAAAAAATTATATCGTTTTTTTGCAGAAGTCATTAGTAAGACAATATGCATATTAAAATTTTAAGAAAATTTATGCTAATTTCAGCATTTAAAAAGTAAACAAATAGCTCTATTGCACAGAATGGGCCTTTGTGAACATGCTGAAGTGAAAATCTTGGTGAACTATGTGCAATTACTGTATTTACTCAAAGCTAAGGCGCACTTTTTTTCCCGATAAAACAGGTCCAAAAATTGCGTGTACCTTAGAATCGAGTATGACCCTAAATTTGTGTTACCATATCACCATCGGTATTTCAAAATGGCCGCCTCATACGCACTTCGAGCATAGCTGCTGTAGTTTCCTCCATGTGCTGTAGTACGTATGCTTAGGTTAGTCCACCGTCGTCTTCCCGTTTTCTACGTTTGCTCTATCAGTATGGAAGTGCCGACTGCTCATCACGATGCCGCAATTAAAAGGAAAGTGATCACGTGTGAAGTGACCGGCGGAAATCGGGCCGCATCACGGGCATTCAGAGTTCCCAACACTTACGTGCGAGACTGCCACAAACAGGAGAGGCTGCTGCATAGGCACGGCCGCGTGGCCCCTACCTTGAAAGCAATCTGCCATGGAGACAGTCTAAGCATCTAGGCACACCGTGCTGTGTTCTCGTCACTTAGTTCACATTGAAGCAAAAGGCTGCACAAAGGTCAATTCGCTCGCTCATGCTACCGCATTTCCTCGCTCCAGCGTTACGAAAATATGTTCCCACGATCATTCAGTGAGACGTGTTCACGTTTGCTTGTGCGCGCATGATACCATGCTTGTTGATTTAGCTAGGAAGCGAATGTTTAAAAGTTTATAGGGCCAATAAAACTACAAACCTTACTTTTCGCATAGCTGTCTACTACTTTGCTATCGTAATCGATGCTTCACCTTTTGGGCGAAAATTCGACTTTTTTTTATTTATCGCAACTTCAGTTCATTTGGAGTACAGTCGCCGACCGTTTATTTGGACCTTACGGGGGCTGCGGAAATGTCAGAATAAACAGGTGTCCGAAAAAGCAGATTAAGAAAAAAAAAAAGAAATCCTTTATTTCCACGCACTTATTCGGGCTCGGCAGTAGGCTTAAAGAAATTGTGAATGCGCCGTTGCGCGCTGTTCCGTTTACGCGCAATCAGATAAGCCTGAATCTCGGAGAGGGTCGTACGGTAACTATAGGCGGCTGAAAGCACAGTCAATGCTTGTACATGCTCCACATGCGACGGCAGCATAGCACATAGTGCGTCATCTTCCGACTCGGAGTCATCGTCCGGCGGTGCAGCAGAAACCTGACGAATGATCTCACCGTCATTGAGTTCTGCGCATGTCAGTACAGCAGTGTCAACACCTGCGAAACTGTCAAATGAGACGGTGTCCGGAATCGCGATGCAACCACTGCACAGGTCTCGGCAGAACATTTTCGACATCAGCAGGGAGCACACCGGAAGGCGACAAATCCTAGGTCTCCCGGCACCCACTTGCCGGCATTCCCCAGCGCAGTCAGCGCGGGCACTGTCGGCACCATTAGACACTGGACGCAATGTTTCCGTATGCCGCGTTGGATCACCGCAATCTTGACAAAGCACACAAAGCAAGCACCACCATGCCGTCACGCCGACACCAGTTGCACAAACGAAAAATGTGGCCTACTCGCAGTGTCGTGCACAAAGAAATAAACAAATCAGCTGCTGGATTGTCTTGACACGGCTTACTAAGCCGAGACCGGAACTGCTCTAGCCACTCTATCGAACCAGGCAGAAACGATGATGATGAGAGGGGATTTGCAGTAGCGCCACTTCATGGGGCAGCAAGGAGGCTCCGTTCAAAACAAAAATGGCGTACAGCAAGTCGAACCATGCACCGGTCAGAGCTGGTGCATAGTGCTCTCGATCAATTGGCTCAAGGAGTGTCCGAAAAATTGGATGAGAGGTTGCAAGGTGTCCGAATTTCGGCAGTTGTTATAGATTATGGTCTATGCCCCACGGGGAGAATGGTGGTGCCGCGAAGCAGACTGAATAATCGAGCATGTTCGAATTTCTGGAGTCCGAAAAATCAGTTGGCGACTGTAAATCCTTGTTTTCTCCAAATGAGAGAAAGCTGTATTTCTGTATGAAAGAATGAAGTGCGCAGTGCTGTAAAGGACAGGGCCAACGGGTGCGTGTTAGAATTGAGTAAACACGAGTAAATCGAGTATGTATTTGGGGATGACCATTACAGGCTGTCGTGTATTGTAACTCAAAAACTATAATAGATAGCACAAAACTGATTTCAGTTATGATATCAGCACAACCAATCCCACCTGCATGCTCATTTTCGTCAATTTGTTCCCATAAATAAAAAGAAAGTTTTCATTGCCACTTCCCCCCTTAACAACAATGCGAGAGCACATGGCCAGAGATACCACTTTTACCTTCTACTGGCAAACTCACATTATAAGCTATAATAATATTATATAACTCACATTATAATGCACCCTGAGCAGAGATGTGCACAACATGTAATCTCATTGATAACGTCAGTGTACCAGTGGAAGGCACGAATGGTATTTCTGGCCATGCACTCATACGTTGTAACAAATCTGATGTCCGAACACAAAGTGTTGGGTGACACAGACATCACAGACTACATAAGTGTCAACAGCTCAGCCATGGTCTGTTGCACCGTCACAGACGATGACATCATTGGCCAAGTAGTCAGCAATGACCATCGAGAGGTAGATGATGCGGATGAGGAAGAGGAAGCACCGGTGCCGCCTTTGTTACTGCAGGTGATGGAAAGACTGAATCGGCCACGGCTGTTCTTTAGTTTTCAAGAGTATGTGGAAGATGCTTTCTGAGCTCTTGAAGATAAGCGTACAGTGATCGCTTCCAGAAAAGAAAAAAAACACAGAAAGCTATCCCAGATTTCTGTCGTAAGTAAAAGGAGATGGTTCCAGAGGCGCTACCACTCCTTTCAACATCAAATTTCGTTTAATTCGAATTCAATGAGTGTCCCCATGAAAATTGAATTATCAAGCTTTGGCTGCATATATGCACGTACCCTCGCCAAGTTACCCAGCATGCCAAATGGCAACCGAGTCAGGTGCTCACCTGTCCATCTCCTCCTGGGAGTGAGCAAAGGTGCAGTGGGCCCCGCGGGGGCACGAGCCACGCTGAGCCACATCGCGGCACAGGCTCGTCTTGTAGCGAGACCCACCAGGGTTGTGGCCGGGGCTCCCACCAGCCGCGCCACCTCCCGTCTCAGCCCTGCCCCTCCCGGGCGAAGAGGACGATGGGGCTCCTCCGCCCCCTCCGTTCATTCGCCGCCCCCCAAAGGCCCCCATGAATGCCACAAGCCCTTGGAGGCAGGCACGTGCTGCCAGCACGCACCGGCTCAGCTCCTCCCACGTCGGTGCACCACCGTCTGCGCCCCGGAAAACATAGGTCATCACCACGACAAAGCCAATAAACATTCTAGACAACCCCTCAGAGCAGCACTTCTCTTCACCCTAGGGAGAATTGATTCGAGGATCCTGGTCCTGTAGACGCTCAAAACACATGGCCTAGCCATAGAAGAGCCATCCCTTAAGCAGTAAGGATTTCAAGGAGCACTGCTGGCGGCGTAAGTGAAATGCTGTGCAACAACAAAAATAATGAGAACTTAATGCAAGACTTGTTTTCATAAACTCCTCTCAAAGTATTTACCAGGTGTGCCCTTGATTCCAATGCACACGCAATTCTTGTGGTCCGAAGAAAACATGTGACCACCCTTTAATTGCAACATGCAAGTCAGTGAAAGAGGTACAGAAACAACAAAAGGGGGTGTTCGCTGTTTTTGCAAACATGGGTATGTAAAATGCCACGGGGGACTTTTTACGAATCAAAATAATGAGCAATGCTAATGTGAACATAGGCTTGGAATTCACCAGTCTAGCATGACCTGATACACATTCCACAAAGTTCACCCTATGTACTTGAAACTTTCGATGCGTTAGAATTAGGGGTGTCAAAGTGGAAAAAGTGTATGTGAAGTATGGGAAGCCAGTCACATGGTAACATGGCAGAAGTGTATGTATCTGTGCACATACACACATACTAACACACACATGTGTATAAGCGTAAACCACTTAAAATTCAAATCGCCAGAGTCACGAATTTCCGCACTAGTATAAGCAAAACAATGTTTTTCAAAGGCTGTGCATGTGAAAACATACTGCATTATATCTGGTTCTGCACTATAAGTGGTTACGTTATAAGTGGTCTCAGATGTAGTACAATTGAGTCATCTGCTTTGGACCACCGTCAGTAGCACTTTGTTCTTCAAAGGCAGGCCATGTATCAAGTGAGGACCCAAACAACACTTTGCAATGTGGTGAACGCCGTCTAGATCATGGATCCAGGACCGTAAAGAGGTATGACTTAATACTAACGCATTGCTCTCGCATTTACCGCTAAATCACCTCTGAATCTTTTTTGCCTGCAGCTCTCAGCCGAACAGTGTATGCCCAGCAAGCTTTGAAAACCATTCTATGGGATTTTTTTATTTTTTATGAGCACTGCCAATTTCAGAGTTAATGCAATATTTTGTGAATGCACCTAGAGTGCCAAGTGATACAACACGGCACCTAGCTGACAAGGGCAGCCATACATTCTTTGCTCGCTCCTGCTACTGTGGCATACCTGTACTTGTGATAATGCCACGCATGCTTCTTCTCAGTCATGTGGCAGATGTCACCCACATCTCATTCACTGTATGAGTTTAAAAGCGCATGCCAGTGCTGTGAGCATTTCCTCCTGTAACCCTCTGTCTGTCATTATGTTGCTTTTTAGCAGCTAGGGTTGCTGCAACATGGAATAAACCATGTTTGTGCAACATCTGCCCCTTTTCCTGTGGAAGCCCACAAACATGACATTTACCAATGGAAATAATGATGACATAAGCAGAGATGACGAGTCGAATGAGCAAAACCTTTGAAATCTTACAAGCTGATGCACATTATCAGTTTTGACAAGCCCGTGGACCCTTCACAGTGGGTCAGTGACCTGCTGCTAAAGGCGATGCCTTAGTTCGATTCCTGGCCACAACAGTTGCATTCCGATAAAAATGAATTGCAAAAATGCTCGTGCACCCTAAGGTGCTATTTTGTACGCTGTCAAATGCCGCCATGGTGGCATTTTCAGCCTATCAGAGATGGCATAGCAGCCCTGTGGGCCAATCAGAGCGGACAAGATGGCAAACTTGACCGTATGGTTGAATTTCACAGTGCCCAGAATGGCACCCCTGTGTTGGGGGCATGTTGAGATGCCCCAGGTAGTCAGAATTAAAGGGACCCTGAAACGCTTTTGACGATTTTCTACAAACGTATTGAGTCGTTAGAGTAGGTCCTTCTGATCATTAATTGACACATATAAGTGCTCCGCGTAAAGCGTGTAATTTATTATAAGGTTTTAAATATGCACATCGCTGCCGATCGCAGCGCACTGCTCGGCGGAATTTTAAGCCGCCCCTACCCATATGACCGAAATCACCCACACGACGTCAGTGGGGCGAGCTATCCGATTGGCTGACAAGGGCGCGTGATCGATAATTTTTCCAACTTTATGGTAAACAAATGATCTTCGTAATAGTTTGAATGTTAGTTAATTTGTTTTTATCAAAAGAAAGTAACATAAAGAGAATGCACAAGAATAGTTTTTCAGTACGCTTAAGCACTTCCGGCACACAGCATGTGTCGTCTGCTTGTGTTACAACGTACTCCATTTTGAAGAGAGCGCCGCGGTCAGAGTCGGTCTCAGTCTTTTCGCGAGCACTATGATTCGACTTTGTTGCCTTGTGGACTGCAAACGTAGCGACTGGCAATATGTCAAGCTGCGACATCGTGTCCCTCTGCAAGGCAGCGTCCGAGCGAACTGGCTGCTGCGCATCGGACTGCCGCTATTCGATCGGCGCCAGGATTTGCGCGTTTGTGGCCGTCACTTTACACCGGAAGATTACTAACGCAATAGCGTTTCCCGAGTCCGGTATTAGGGAAAACGCAAGCGCAAGGGGACAGAGTCTGGCCGCTTGACTTTGCCGTAACGGGATGAGCCATGAGATGAGCAGAAGGGCAAATGCGAATGGTCTGCACGGTGCAGCCACCTGGTGGCACAGAGCTCAACCATACACAGTAGCAGCAACGAAGTGTATTCTTCTTTGCTGCTGGTGTGTATTTTTCGCAGGAGTGTAACACGTTGTTTTTATAAATGTTTAAAATGTTTTACACTTGGTTAGAGCAATAATAGCGCTTTGTTTGGCTGGTTAAGCGCTGCACCAACAAGTGTATCGACCGCGCAGACCGATCAGGCCGCTCACGTACGTCTACGCTAAACTTCCTTCATCAGCTTGAGTTTATGCCTGCAGTCATTTGCCGAAATGACCAGCTTGCCTGTGGTTACCGGAATACAAGACACGTTCGGCGCTACGACAGAATGCTCGCAACGCACGCTGCTTCGATAGCTCTCGCTTGGGGTCGACGGCCAAGCGGCTAGCGGAGCGGTCTCGCGCGGGCGGGCTCCAAAACAACCGGAAGTGGACGATGTGACGTCGCATCGTGACGCTGAACCAGTGAAGGCGGAGCTTAGCCCCACTCGCTCGGCGAGCGAGTTGAGGAGGAAAAGCATGGCTAGGGAGGAGGGTAGCTTCTAATCGCTTGTAGCTCCATTAATACGTAACGCTTCACTTAAATTGTGGTGCGAATGTTCCACTTAAGCTGTATCCTACGTGTCTACAAAATTTGTCCGAACCGTTTCAGGGGCCCTTTAATCAGAAGCCACACACTACAGTATTTCTCTGAATAGGGTTCTGCATTTTGGGGGTTTGTTTGGGGAATGTCAGAGGTGGTTATCAGAGTTTATTTTTATTGCGATAGACACTCCAAGCAAATTTTTGCCGTCGACGTGCCGTGTAGTTCCGTATATATTTAGGCATATGTATGCTATATGCCCTAAAATATGACATGCGGTATAGGCATGTTATATTGCCACACCATTCCATCCCTAAAGTTGTTCATACAAGGTCTTACGTTCTGGACAAAATTATTCTTAGAATTTTGAGAATGGCAGCCCACAAACAAATGACAAGAAACAGAACACCGACAGCGCATGTCTTACCTTAAGTCTTCTCAGACTTAAAATATCAACGTACAAAAGAATAACAGAGCTCAAACCTGAAAATGGTGTAGTTTTATTGGCACGGCTGTGGACCAGTCTCCTCCAGGATCGGCCCAGGAAAGAGGTTTGAAACATACCCATACGGAAAAGTGGTGGTAAAGTCCCTAAGAAAGACGTTGGCTTTAATTAATAAACAAAGATGGAATTGTCCGATGGCAGGATTCAAACAGGCAAACCCTAGTTGCTGCAAGTTGGGTGATAGAGTTATCTGGTACAACTAGGGCAAACAATGACGAGTAAGTTCAAACAGCCAGGGCAAATAAGTCTACGTTAAAGCTTATCATTTTCACCCAGTACCAGAATTAATCACTGTTATACTGCAGTTCGCTGGCAATGTTCCTTTCGACAGTATGGTTCCACCTGTCAACCACTGTGTGTGTAGCAGCACAAGAACCAACTGCGTCAGATCACTTGCCCTCCTCAGCCTGGCCTCACCTGGCGGCGGTTCCCAATGGGCAAGGAGATCAAAGTGTGGCCGCAGGGCAGCCAGTCCCGCAGGGTCACCCGTCCGCTGCAGCGCAAGCGACAGCTCGTGGACGCTCTGGGCAAAGGACTGTGGGCTCTGCAGCTTGTCCACCAGCGACTGCATGTGTGACCGATGGGCCGCGTCCCCATAGAGAAGTGATGACCACTGCTCAGGTGCGATCCGCAGGCCTGCCTCGCTGGCAATCTGGACGATCTGCGCGTCATGCTCCCTCCGCAGCGCCTCATATGTGCAGAACTCTTCCTTGAGCTGCATCAGCGATGAGTCACCCTCTCGCTTGGACACCTGTGGCAGCGTCGAAAAGTCTGAATAAGTGGCCGGACCAAACTAAACCAATAGGTTCATTGGTTCTATTCAGGTTCTACCAATAAATTAAAATTTGAAAATACATTAAGTGCTGTTAATTTGACTCCAGTTCATCTGATTTTTCGGTCAATTCAATCTCAACTGAAGGTCCCTGTTGACGCTCATGCATTTCTATGGGCCCAAACGTTCATTATTTTGATCCTAAAATTGGCATTCGTCGGATAATTAGAACTTGGCCAGTCAGCACGCATGTGCCTGACCTCTACAGTGATCCAGATAGCGACCCCTTTAGTGGCAGTGTCTGTCTCAGCGGAGCTTAGGGGACAGTTAATACGCCGAACACACATCTCCTGTCAAAAATGCATATTTTCAGCCTGCCCTAGGAAGATTTTCAAGCTATAATGGTAGCACACTATAAAGAGTCTGAGCGTGTCCGGTATTCCAGTAAACGTGAGCAGACTGAGCATTTTACCAGATGAGCGGAGGTGTAAACACAAACGGCCTGCACAGGGCCACCACCTGGTGACGCCGAGCTCAACCACACAAACAGAGACCTAATATTGCAGTAACCCAAGTGTATTCTGTTTCACTGCTGGTGTAAATTATCAGCAGCGGCGTAATGGTGTTGCTCAGGCCTAAATATTTTTTACTAGTAAAGATGGACTACATTGCATTCTAAAGGAGCCAAAGACACAACTAAGCAAGTTTAAAGGACTTTACAGCAATGGTCTAAACAAACACACACAAAAAAGATACTTTGAAATCCATGACATCACACTGTCATACCGACAGTCTTTCAGTGCAGAATTCGAAAAATTTAACTGAGTTTCTCTTCTAATAAACCTATTAGCACCCCGAAATTAAAAATAATGGTTTGAAAGAATACTTTACAGGGTGATGTAATGAGAACACACCTCCCAGTTGTGAACACGCCCTTTATCAGTCTAAATTTGTTTCCTTTCCAAGTGTCCCTTTAATATGTTTGCAGGGATTATTTGCTCCCCTCCTTCCTTCCCTGTTTTACCCCCAATAAATTCAAATTGCAATAGAACAGTGGTGCCATTAGTTACAGCTACAGAAAACCACAGTGCACTTGTCATAGCTACCACAGATAGTGCCACCGTTCCACTGCAGCGAAAGCAACATTCTACCCAAGCAAAGCCTCTACCTTGTGCCCTAGTCAATTTCGCCATTCCCTTATCATGCAGAGTAGCCGAATAAGCAATGAAGAAGGTTACAGTTGGTCATGAGTTGTAAAGTTAACTGTGCTAACTTGCAACTAAGACAGCACATAGAAGGGGCGCCGGACATAATGAGCACCATTTTTTTTTTAATGCATGCAGTCAAGCAAAACACCCTGTGCAAGTGCACTTCAAGCAAGACTCACTTTGGGTGATTATTATGTGTCTGCATAATAGTCGATTCTGCGCTGATCAAGGCAATAGATGGGGTGCAGCTTATCGGGAGGCGAGTTTCTGCCTTGAAGTACAGAAAGGCAGCACAAATATGTGCGCAAAACTAGTTCCAAAATGCACACAAGGTTAAAATTAAAGCACTGGTGTCACATGGATTATCTACGACATCACAAAGTCCAAACTAAAACAGACAGACCCCTGACAAGTCCCAAGTGGTGACACAGAAGTGCTCACCTTGAAGCAGGACGCCCTATAGAGCAGCTGCACCACATGGCCTATGCTGGTCTTTGAGGCCTGGGGGAAGTGGGGTGCCAGGCGCTGAACCACAAACAGCACCAACACCTGGGAGTGGAAGGAGGGGGGAAGGACAGTGGAACAATTGAACAATGGCAGCATATCCCCCACCCTCAGTTGCTGCTCAACACACAGTGTACGACAGGATGACATTAAAGGTGCGCTGATGCATTTTCGAAGTAGCAAGATAACAAAAGGATGACGCTTAGCAAGCAGAAGGGTTGAGAAACAAAGATATTTTAATTGTATAACAAAGTTGGTCTTGAAAGGCTGGACCTGGCACACTCCTGGGCATCGAAACAAACTAGTTCATAGAAACAAGTAAATATATTAGAGTAAGTTATCGACAGCACTCGGATGATTCCCAGTACTTTTTCTAGGGCGACCAATGATGTCTAAGCCGCGAGAGAAGCCAAGTCAAGCCACTATGCCACAGTCACAAAGCCTTGCATTCGGTAGCATTAAGGAAGTGTTGAACAGCCTAAAGGCCTTTTTCATACTATTGTTGCATTAAGTGCTGGTTTTAAGTGATTGGAGGGTTAGTGAACATTACACTGGTTTAATTCAGACATTTCTAGGTAATGTGACCATAGCAACTATATCAAACAAAGGTTCTCCGCGTGACTGACCTCACCGAGCCACTCAGTAGAGTCACTAGATGTACCTAGGCATCTGGAGTCCATATTGAGTGACTAGTTGTAAGCTCCCTCAAAAGGCATTCCTACTCATTCCTCTTCTCTTGAATTGAATTGAATTCTGGGGATTTACCTGCCAAAACCACACTTTGACTCCAAATTAATTTTGACCACCAGGGGATCTTTAAAGGGACACTAAAGGCGAATACTAAGTCAAGCTAAAGTGATAAATAAGTGCTCAATAATCTCTAAGGCATCAATATTACCGCGTACAGAGCCTTAACAATCGAGAAATCGAGGTAAATGCAGGACATGATTAGAGACTCCACCGGGACATTCGAACACTTGCCCGATGACGAAAGCCCTCCTCAGACAAATTCTGTCACTAGTACTTAACTACTCGTTGCAAAAAACATACTCGTATTGCATGATAAGATGAAATAAAATGCTACTTGTCCAGTTCCATTTCATGTTTAGAAAAAAGAACTCACTGAAATGACCGTTGACAACAATGCGGGCGGTCAAAATGTTTAGTTTTCACTGGACTCTGCGCCGCCCACGCTTTCGCATTTCAGTACTTTCCTGATCGCGTAGTGCTGCGCTGGCTTTTCTGGCTTGCGAAACTCCCAAAAACTGCAATTACCAGAGAATTCAACTTCCATGTGATGTCGCGGGATGCCAGAACGGTCTACACCACTTGACTAAAAAGCAGCTGCAGCAGCGAATCCGCCACTATGTCTTTGCTCAGTGCCGCCATCTGTCGGGCGCCGTTTTACTCACTGATGGCACTGACAGCAGCAAAGGGCGGTGATGGCGTATGCAACGTCCCCACTCCCCCGATGGGGTGGCGGGAGATTTGAATTTCATAAAAGGTATTCGGACCATTCAGGTACAATTTTTTTGTAAACTAAGTCTTTTCTTGGCACGAAAGAAGCATTGCGAGGTTTCTGGAAAGGTATTTAAACCTTTAGTGTCCCTTTAACGTGTCCCCAATGCATGGGATGGGCATTTTTGTATTTTGCCCCCATCAAAACGCGGCTGTTGCAGCCGGGATTTGATCCCATGACCTCGTGCTTAGCAGCGCAACACCAAAGCCACTGAGCAACCACAGCGGGTTCTCTTCCCTAACTGCACATGCCTTCCCTCCCCACTCGCCCTCTCAGTTTGCGCTTTCTGATCGTGGCAATCACAATGCGCAGCAATAAGCGATCAATGCGATATCAGAACTTGCGATAGCTGTGATCGCCGGGCTATACACAGAGATAAAGAGCAACTGTCATGGTGCCAGCGCGAGTCAAAACAAAAAACAAAACAAAAAAATACTAAAGGCACGGCCAACAGTGTGTGGATGCTCGCACACATATCTGCAGAAATGGCATCAGCACAACCACGTGACTCCGCTCCACCAATAGTGAGACGTGGATAAGTCCCAGACCTCTTGCCCTCACTCGTTGGCTCGGGCGCCAAGTTAAAAGAATGTCACTAGCTCGAGTTTTACTCATGAGACGTAATTGGGCGCAGCTGTTCGCACCCACTCGTGGCCAGAATATGAATGTTACTATTACATGGACAATCTGAGTCCAATGACAATGCCCTGCACTTTGCCGGCTATCTTTCACTGACGCCTGCCCAAGCCAAAGCTGTTCTGGCGCAGTGTGGTGCAATGTCAGTCATTTTCCACATTTGCCACAATAAGGCACAGCTATTTGCTTGAGTATCAAAATGCCACAATTGGCGCAGTATTCCCACCCATGCACAATCTCTGGCGACCTTTTTGGTTGCTGTTACAAATGTTTCACTCAAAATCTTCAAGCAGGTTCAAGTAGCGCCAACTCCATCATCAATGGCCGTGCCTATGAGCACAGCAATAAAGCAAGGGAAATGCCAGACAATTATCTGTCACATGAAGAATGCGGTTTCACATGAATAATCATGTGGTCCATGACTATTCGGCTATTAGGGCAAAGTTGAATTCTGTGCAGCAATAAGGTCGATAGCAAATGGAGATTTGGTGCATGCATTGATGATACCTTTGTCTACCTGTAGGTACAGCATGGAAATGGTCAAAATACAAACTGAACAGGTCACATGCAAGCATATATGCATGCAGGAATGCACTGACAAGCCTTTTTTTTTTTCATTTTTCTTTCTTGAGGCCACTTTGCAGATAACACTTATTTTCTGGCAACTCCATTATTTCAAACTTAATTAGGACTTTTAAGCGGTTCCCATCAAGTCCAAATTATTGGTGGGTGATCTTTTCATTGAGTGAAGTAATGAGTAATCATTGACTGATGAGTGCATATGTTAGGCCCATTCATAAGAAGCATGACTGGCACTCAGATGGTGGATACTGGGTGTTTTAGTTCAGCCACCAGATTATTGAAGTATGTGACAAACTTAAAGTTGCTCAAGGCATTTGTGACACTGCCTGCAAGCTTCTTGTACGTGACCAACCACTAGCTATTTATGCTGTATATATGGAACAGGAGGAGGAAGTGAACCTGCTCTCCACACAATCACATACTGTCACAAATGGAAGCATCGGATCTTGTTTTACACTAACAACATCTAGCGTCAATACTACTGATACAGCGTGATCTTGTTACAGTCCGAGAAGCTTGCATTATGTGCTGGCAGATGCCACAGCCCACATGCCTATTCCATGCCTTCTATCAATGCCTTTCCGTCAGTGTGATCACTCTTAGCATGTCTGCTGCTCCTATAAACACAAACCATATAAGGAAATATGGACCGGACGAGCACAAACTACCAAGTGGGTTTCGTGTCTGCTTCGTGTAACGATACACATCTTGGCATGTATGCAGTCGACGCTCATTACAACGGACTGTGATAATCCAGCGAAAAAGGTCTGTTCTATCCAAAATTAGCGTATCGTAAGTTGTGAAATAGCGAAATTTTGCGATAGAAACAACGAAATTAAAATAACTATAGCACAGCTGCCAACTTTATGATTTTATCGCAAACTGCTCGACTTTTAGCACTCATTTAAGATTGCCGTATTTACACAAATTTTTTACGGTTTTTTGCAAAATATAGTCGCTGAGCTATTCTTTACGGGTCAATTTTTCAGACCCATTGATTATGCGGGTCTACCAGCGCGGCAGCAGTACAGTCTACTCTCGTTACAATGGACCCTGATAACCTGACAAAAAATGTCAGTTTTAATCCGAAGTATGTAATATCCGAAATGCCCCCCTTTTGAAACTTTGGTCGCGATGTCTAAGAATGTTAATGCAAAGAGTGAGTCACGAATGTAAAAATGAATGTAAAAAAACAAACAAGAAAGTTGCAGTTTCACTCAAAAGGCGAAGCATCGATTGCGATAGCAAATTAGTAGACAGCTATGCAAACTAAGGATATTAGTTTTATCAGCCATATAAAGTTGTAAACATTTGCTTACTAACTGAATTAACAAGCATGGTATCACACACGTACAGGTAAACATTAACACATCTCGCTCAATGACCGTGGAAAGTCCATGCCAAACGGAGCGAGTGCCGTCTCTCGCTCCAACGCGAACTAAACTTCAAAAGCACAGAGTACATGAAGCTACCGGCACACTTTGTCCATATCGCAGATCACTTTGAAGATGAGGCCTGCAGGAGCATGCATTTTGTCCACATCGCTTTCAAGATACAGCGCAAGCGTGCACTTTGTCCACATCGCAGCTCGCTTTCAAGAAAGGATGCCAGGCGGGCGCGCCATAAGCAGCAGAGAAGTGGTAGTTTTCCCGTCCTAAAGTAGATATCACCAGAACAATGGCGGGAAGCCAGCCAGCTGGCCACCCGGGCCGAGCGCATCACCGCCACTGATGACACAAACATCGGCTACAGTTTTGTTGTACACAAAGAACAGTGGCCAGTAGTATAAACCGATGTCTTAAATTTATGTTTAGCAACAAGCAATGACGATTGTCAAATCTGTAGCACGAACGAAAGCCACAGTAAGAGGCAGGTTCAACTGGAGCCTACGGCTGGTCACCGCTGCACTGCATGTGGGACAGCTAAACCACATCACATGCCTCACAGTCTGGATGCCAGGAATAACAGCACATCTTTTTTGTGCAAACTGGTGCGATAAGAAATAAAGCTGTGTTCTCAAAACTGTGCATTTTGCGATAGTCGACGGTTGTTCTTGAAGCGTCGTATTCGGCTTCGAAGCTGGTTAGGCCTTCTCGGCGCTCTTCTCGGTTAGGTCTGCTCGGCGCTCACTCAGCACTGAGCAGACAGTGGGCAACGGTGGTTCACTTGTGTGGTCGACATGAAAACGCTCCACTGGCGGAGCATTGCATAACACGTCCTTTGTGAGAAAGCTCGCGCTTGCCACTAGTATATTCGCTCCTCAAGAAAAAGTGTACTTTCACAAATTTCACAAGCAGCCGGAAATAGTTGCATGCATGATGGCACGCATGCAACTAGTGCGTACGGCAGTGCACTGCCGTAAGCACTAGTTGCGTGCAGTGCATTGCTGCACACACTTGTTGCTTACAGTGCACTGCGGCACGCGTGCATCGGCACAGCAAAGCATGTTGTATTTACACCATCTAGATAATGTATCCCCCAAAATTTGGCTGTTGTCGCCAATTGTGTGTTATAGCTGGGTCTGTTAAAAACAGAACTGGTTTCGTTGATAATACAGGCAGAAGAAACCAAGTGAGAAGAATGGACTGGTACTTGTAGTGCGCTACAAAGAGCAACAATGCATTCTGAAAACGATGCAAACATGAGAATTATGCAATGACAATGATGTGAAGCAGACAAACTAGTTTGCACTCGTTCTGTCCACATTTCTTTGTGTCGTTTATGTGTGCAGTCAATTATGTGAACTGAAATGCACCAACTAGCCCATCAGGATGTCCTAGCGATGTTATTTGCTGGAGAAATACAGTGCCTGGACAAGTCATGAACAAAGAACAAGTGAAAACACATCTTGTCACTCTAGAGCTGTATTCCCCTAGCGTGTACTACAGCTACTGCGATGTTAACTGATTGTCTGCAAGCACAGCAGTAGTACAATGAGATAGGGGCCAGGGTTATCGACGTGCATCGCGCAACATGCACACCTTGCGCGACAGGGGTGACCCATCCTCGAGGGCAAGGAGGACCAGCCTCAACACTTCCTCCTGCATGTGGGGCCCCAGGAACTGGCAGCCACGGGCACGTACGGCCGCCCACAGGGCAGCGCTCAGCTGCTGGCCCCCTGCGCCTGCTCCACCACCCGCCTGGTTGTGCTGGTGGTGCTGGAGGAGAAGCTCGAGGGCACAGCGCTCGCCCAGCGAGCGTGCTGCGCGGGCTGCCCGGGCCCGCCCCTCTGGCTCGGACAGGGGGCAGTGCACCAGAGAAACCAGCTTGCGCTGCAAGGGCCGGCTCAGCCAGCACCCACCTTCAAGACACAAAGTGGGAGACGGTGAAACAACTAAAACACTGGAACAGAATTTGCCCTGCCCACACATCTGGCAGCCACGACTCATTCATTCATGATGTTCAACATCCCAAAGCAACACTGGTGCCACAAGAGATGCCGTTGCAGAGGGCGAGCAGATTAATTGTAACCACCTGAGGTTTCTTAACATGCACCTAAATCTAATTACACGAGTTCTTTTGCATTTCACCCCCAAATAAAAACATCTGCCACAGCGGGGAACTCCACCCGTGACTTTGAGCTCAGCAGCATAATGCCATAGCCATTAAGCCACCACGCAGGGCCATGACTTAACAAAGGGCATTAGATGAACACAAAATGATACATATAGGCAAGAAGGAAACTTACCTAAGCTGAATGTAACAATATCATGGCCAAGTATAGGATTTTCATAATGTATTGGAATTGAGAACTTTGTTAACTGTTGTGTTGTTGTGTTGTGGTGTGTTGTGTGTTTTTTTGCTGTTTGTTTTGTTAATTCCTTCTGCATATGTTATAAATTATATAACAGATACAGCTGAACAGCACATACGGGGCTCGGGCACGCTGAAGTGAAATAATTTTGACCTTTTCACTTGAGCACGCCTGCATTGTTATGATGCAAATGAACAGAACTCGAACTTGAAGGCTTTCAAAAATTTGACAGTAGTTTGCTTTAACAAATTTCAGTACCAAGTGAATAAGACAGTTAACTGCACTTGCTCACTTCACTTGAGTTCTTCGAAATAACTGAAGGAATGCAGGTAAGGCCTAGATCAATAAAAGCCAGATTATATACAATACCACTTTATCGAGCCCAACCAGTCAGCAGATTTATTTTTGTAGTAAGGTCTCTAACATTAGACAGCAGCTGTTTACAATAAGACTTGTACGGAGTTTTTAACCTGGGAACATGCTCAGCGCCTATGCATTCTTCTCAGCAACACCAAATAAACATTTGCGAGCTATAGCTAGGGTTGCTAAATCTCAAGTGGACGAAGTCTAGACTAATAAGGGCATCAGCTGGCAACGACCAGCCCTGTCAGTGCCAGGAGCCGCAAGACAATTTTTTTTTTTGTCCTAGCATGTCGCAATTTATATCAAGTGCAGTAGTTACCTGGCTAACATGATTATCAGTATACATATAGGCACTGTGAACAGTTAGGGCCAACAGAACTAAAACCATGACAAAAACAAAACCGCCTTAATGACAATGGCAAGAGAACACAAAAATGAAGATTGTGCAATAGAGGTGTCCAGCATTATAAAAAAAAAGAAATCTGGTTTATTGATTGTTATTCAGCAGAAAAACAAAACTAAAGTTGGGACATTTAGCTGTCCCGACTGGGTGAAGTCAGAACTCAGAACATTTACTCAAAAGTTAAGACTACTGCACTAAATCCGGGACTGTTGGCAACTCAAGTTATAACACTGTTTTTACGACTTCATTGAATACAACTGGAGAAAATTACCTTAAAAAACAACTGCAGCAGCCCTTTAACAATGACAGTGTCAGACGATTCCAAATCAAAAATGTGAAAGCAAAGAACAAGGATTATATGGGTAGGCTGCAACAATGCTGCAGTAACACAGGCCGTCTAAATGATGAGTAAACACTTGTCCCTGTTTATATTACAGAGGCTGGGATGTGACGATGAAAGTTCATCACTGTAGCACAAACAGAGGCCTCAATGGGAATTACACAGCCCGAGGCAGCTGCTAAGTTAAACAGCGACAGCATTCAACAACCACTCAGGCTGCCTGTGTGACTTTGCACTCTCTTCCAAGTGGGCTGGCAAAGCAAGCAGCTGCTGTTCCCCAAACCAAATGAACAGGACAATGAGAAGACAAATTATCAGGGGTCACACAACCTCCTTGACTTTTGTGTAACTAGACATTTGCCCAAATGTGTGATGCGTAAGCATACGCCCACAATGGTCCCATCAACAACAGAACCATTGCCAGAGAAAGGGAAACGTATTGCTACGGGAAGGAAGAAGCGTGCGTCTATTTAGAGATGGCTTTTAATGGCGGAGTCAACAAGCATAGAGCAGCGATAAAACTTAACTCTTCTTCGTAGTCTCCAAGGCCACCATCATCGTCCTCTTCTTCCCACATTACCGACTGTGACATCACCCCCGTCGGAAAAAGCACCTTATTGGTGCGGCTCATCGGTCTGAGAAAGGTAAGGTTTGAGATGGCTGACGTGGATGATGTCAGAGAGAGGTGAAGGCACCGTGGCATCCGGCAGAGACACTTCATATGTGATAGGGGTCACCTGGCGAAGGATGCGGTAAGGGCCATAGTATTGCGAGAGGAATTTCTCTGAAAGACCAACACGCCGAGTTGGATACCAAACTAGCACAAGAGCACCTGGTTCGTAGTGCACGTCGTGATGGCGCTGGTCGTAACGGCACTTCTGGCATGCCTGTGAAGCAGAAAGACAAATGCGGGCAATCTGGCGTGCTTGGGTCGCTGTGGCTATGACATTCCAAGTGTACTCTGTCGGCGAGTCGAATGTGGTCGAAAGGAAGTCGGCGAACAGCCGAAGAGGAGATAGAAGGGTGAATAGCCAGCTGTGTCGTGGCGCGAGGAATTGTAGGCGAACGTGACGAATGGTAGAGCAATGTCCCAGTGGCAATGAACGGAGGAAACATACATTGCTAGCATGTCAGTTAATGTGCAATTCAGGCGTTTGGTAAGACCGTTAGTTTGAGGATGGTAAGCGGTAGGAAGTTTGTGCTTAGTAGCACATGATCGAAGTAGGTCGTCTATGACTTTGGCAAGAAAGTATCTGCCGCGATCGGTGAGAAGTTGACGTGGTGCACCGTGGTGCAAGATTACATCGTGAAGCAAGAAATCAGCGACGTCTGTAGCGCAGCTGGTCGGTAGGGCTCTAGTAATGGCATAGCGAGTTGTATAGTCTGTAGCGACGGCAATCCATCTATTTCCGTCATTTGATATAGGGAATGGTCTGAGAAGATCAACGCCAACGCGAAAAAAAGGGTTGGCCGGTATATCCAAAGGCTGCAGCAGTCCGGCAGGAGGCACAGCTGGTCTTTTCCGGCGTTGACACGACTCACACGGCAACATAGCTCCGGACGGAGCGGTTGAGATGGGGCCAGAAAAACCGTCACTGAATTCGGTCACAGGTCTGCGTGACGCCAAGGTGTCCAGCGGTGGGAACGTAGTGCAGTTGCTGCAGTACAGTCTGTCAAAGATGAGACGGAATGACTGTTAGGAGCTCGGGCCCGTCGGAGTGCATGTTGTGGCGATACAGGATGCCATTTTGTAGTACAAACATGTGAAGGGATGGGTCAGGCGGATCAGAGAGCAGGTGTTCGATAATGGGATGTAACGACTCATCGAGCCATTGTTCAGCGCCAATGTCTTGCAAGGCAGAGAGCGAAAGAACGCAGATCGGTGCGACATCCACTAAACCATCCGGTACATCGACGGGATGACGAGACAGGCAGTCGGCGTCCTGATGTAGATGACCCATACTTGTAGACCACAGTGTAGGTGTATTTCTGCAGCCGTAGGGCCCAGCGACCGAGGCGTCCGGTGGGATCCTTGAGGGAGGAAAGCCAACAAAGGCCATGGTGGTCGGTTGTAACTGTAAATGATCGACCATATATGTAGGGTCGGAACTTGCCCACCTTCCAAATGAGGGCGAGACACTCGCACTCAGTAATCGAGTAATTGCGCTCTGCTGGAGAGAGGAGGCGACTGGCGTAGGCGATAACGCGGTCGTGCCCACATTGGCGTTGAGCTAAAACTGCACCGATGCCGTAGCCACTGGTGTCAGTGTGGATTTCTGTCGGAGCAGAGGTGTCAAAATGGGCGAGAACAGGAGGTGTGGTGAGCAGAGTGATGAGCTGCAAGAAAGCAGATGCTTGTTCAGAGCCCCAACAGAAAGGAACGTCTTTCTTCAGGAGGTCAGTCAGGGGACGGGCAACATGGGCAAAATTTTCCACAAACCTGCGGAAGTAAGAGCAAAGGCCAATAAAACTGCGAACATCCTTGGCACAAGTTGGTATGGAGAAATTCTGCACAGCACGAACTTTAGCGGGGTCGGGGCGAATGTCTGACGAATCGACGAGGTGTCTGAGCATGGTTATTTGAAGGTGACCGAAGTGGCACTTGGACAAGTTTAGCTGCAAGCCACCGGTGCGAAAAACAAAGAACAGATGAAAGTCTTTCAAGATGAGTCGCAAAAGTTGAAGAGAATACGATGACATCATCCAAGTAGCACAAACAGATGGACCATTTCAAACCACGCAAGAGCATGTCCATCATCCGTTCAAAGGTCGCCGTGCCACTGCACAAGCCAAAAGGCATTACCCGGAACTGATATAGGCCGTCTGGTGTGATAAATGCGGTCTTTTCACGGTCCATTTCATCCATGGCAATTTGCCAATATCCAGAGCGAAGGTCTATAGATGAAAAATAAGTGGCACCGTGGAGACAATCCAGAGCATTGGCAATGCGGGGAAGTGGATATACATCTTTCTTGGTGATCGTGTTTAGATGACGATAGTCAACGCAGAATCGCCAGTTGTTATCCTTCTTTTTGACAAGAACAACAGGGGACGCCCACGTCCTGGAAGAGTGTTCAATAATCCCTTTGGCAAGCCATCTTGTCAACCTCGCTCTGGATAACTTGTCACTCAGAAGGCAACACCCGGTATGGGCGTCGGCGAACAGGTGCTCCATCGCCGGTATTTATTTGATGCTTGACGACCGTAGTCTGACACAAAGGGCGATTGTTCAGGTTGAAAATGTCGGAGTAGGACTCTAGGAGGTCACGGAGCTCTGCAGCTTGTTGGGTTGAGAGGTCCGGTGCAATCATCTTTGTAAAGTCATCGGTCGGGGCTGATGCAGAAGGCGCAGAATGAGCATTGGTCGAAGACGGCGCAACAGATAGAGCGGAAATGTGGCACTCGTGCGTCAGTGACAACGTGGCAAGAGGCATGCCTCGAGGAAGTACTTGTGGGCACTGTCCGAAATTTAGGATGGGAAGACATGTCTGATTGTCTGCAACAGAAACGGTGGTGTGTGGGAAGGAGATATTGTGAGAAAGCAGGACTGAAGTTGCGGGAGTAAGGACATAGTCTCCGTCAGGTACAGGTGGGCAGGCTAAGACAAGGATGCAGGTTGCTGGAAGAGATGGCAGGCGTATAAAATCCGCGGAACAAAGCTGAGTTGCAGCTTGAGCAGGAAGGTCAACGGGAGCAGGTAGGGGTAGGTCAAGTTGTACAACACCAGCGGAACAGTCAATCAGAGCAAAATGGGCGGCCAAAAAGTCGAGTTCGAGGATCACATTGTGAGAGTAACTTTCTAGCACACTAAACAAAATGGATGTGTGGCGACCGGCAACACTGACATGAGCAGTACACATTCCAAGCTCAGCCGGAGTTCCACCGTCGGCGACCTGGAGCAGTCGAGTCGGAGCAGGAGTAAGTACTTTCTTCAAGCGCGTTCGAAGCTCCGCACTCATGATGGAAATTTGGGCTCCAGTGTCGATGAGTGCTGTAACGGGCAAACCATCCACGTCCACGTCCAGAAGGTTCCGATTAGTAGGCAGGGTCAGCAGAGGAATTTCACGCCAGGGTTCTAGAGCAGCGTCACCTCCAGGAGCTGCCCCAGTTAAGTTTCCCGTCGGAGAGCAGCGACGGTAAGCTGGGGATGGAGAGCGACGCAGCTGGGGCGAACGGGAGCGGCGACTATGTGGTGATGGCGAGCGGCTGGTCGCGGTGGCTCGAGCGTTGTCAGGTGCATCTTCAACCTCGGTGAAGAGTGATGGTGGGCGAGGATTCAGTGGGGAGCGGCGGTAGGCGGGAAAGCTTGGTCGAGAGTGGGATGGCCAGGAACTTCGACAGTGGCGAGAGATGTGGCCCACACATCCACAGTAAAAGCAGATGGGTCTATCGTCATGCGTGCGCCATTCGGCCGGGTTGCGATAGCTCGGATATGGACCATATTGGCTCCGGTTAACAGGGGCAGGGGCAGCAGACGAAGCAAAGTCAGGACGGCTGGTGGAGCAGATGGACGGAAGACCCACATTGGAAAGTTCTTCGCGAATTACCGACTGAATGAGACACAAGCGACCAGGAATCGTCAAAGCACTGCGTCACTGGCGTGGCAGGAGACGCTGCTTCGATTTCTCGCCGAACAATACATACGACATTCTCGCAGGAGGTGGGCTCACGCGGTGGACAAATGTCTTCGCACGTCGATGAAGCTGCGGTATTAGGTAGACGCGTAAACTGTTCAACTATGCGGCGACTCTTCGCATCTTCAAAGCGGCGACATTCGTTAATGATCTCATTGGCCGTTGTTATGTTCTTATAAACAAGCAGGTTAAATGCGTCATCTGCGATGCCTTTTAAAATGTGGCTGACCTTGTCTGCCTCTGCCGTATTGTTATCCACCTTGCAGCAAAGAGCAAGGACGTCCTGGGTATACGCCACGTAAGATTCAGCGGACGTCTGCACACAGATCTCAAGGTCCTTCTTCGCAGCACATTGGCGGCCGACGGGCTTGCCGAACAAATCTCTAAGCTTCTGTTTCCACTGGTCCCAACTCGTAAGCTCTTCTTCGTGTGTTTCGAACCAGACCCATGCTGTTTTCTTGAGGTAGAATATTATATTGGCCAGCATAAGCGTGTTATCCCACCTGTTGTGTGCGCTGACCCGTTCGTAATTCTGCAACCAGTCATCGATGTCAACATTGTCGATCCCGGAAAACATGCCAGGGTCGCGAGGCTGAGCCAGGATGACCGTCGGTGGCGACGACGGGGCCGTGGTTGAACTCTCTCCTTCGGATGACATGACGGCCAGGTTACGTCCGCTGCAGAGCTCCGTCTTGCGCAAGTGATTACCCCGCACCTCCACCAATGATGTTACGGGAAGGAAGAAGCGTGCGTCTATTTACAGATGGCTTTTAATGGCTGAGTCAACAAGCGTAGAGCAGCAATAAAACTTTACTCTTCTTCGTCGTCTCCAAGGCCACCATCATCGTCCTCTTCTTCCCACATTAGCGACTGTGACAATATTTAGAAGTGGCAAACATAGGCCAGACAACACAGAGGTTCACAGGTACACAGAGATCTGAAGTGATTAAAACAGTGGGGAACAAGTGAAGCCTCAGGCCACAGCCAATGTTTTGACAACAACACTTGTTTACAGCAGGGCCCTGATGAAGGCAAGTAGCCTAGTCAAAACGTTAGCTCTAAAATGTAGGCCAGAGTACTCCCTGCCCCACAGTGGACTGAATCAAGCTTGTAGTGGTAGCAATGGTAATGACAGCTTGCCTTGAGCAGCAGGCCTGAGAAGCAGCGCCATCTCGTGAACACAGCGTGCGACCACCTGCTCGGCACTCTCCTCAGGAACTGCGGAGGCAACAGCAGGTGCAGCTGCTGGAATCACCGCAGCCCCAGCCGCCGCTGCTGACACCACAGGTGGAGGAGGGGGCGCAGAGACAAGGTGGAGCAGCGGGGGAACGCCATTTTCGGGTAAGTGACGCCTCTGCTGTGGCTGATGCTGCTGCTGTTGCTGCTGCTGTTGGAGGTGGTGGGCGCGACACTGAGGAGCGTGGCATCCCCCTTCAGGCTGTGGCGCACGGCCACGGCAGCAACAGCAGGCATTGGAGGCTGCAGTGGCAGGCACACTGCCCCATGAGTGAGGGGGCGGAGCCTGCACGGGCATGCTGGCTGCTGCCCCCCCGGTGGGGTAACCTCGCCGGCCCACGGCGCCCTGCACCAGAGAGAAATTGAAAAGGGCTGCAGCTCCCTGTGTGTATGTGCCAAGAGAAAGAGGGGCAATCAAAGCTGAAGGGTCCGCACAATTTTTCTGCAATTCAAATCATCGACATCCAATATACGCTAGAATTTTAACACCACTAAAGCACAATAACTGCAAATTAGTTCTGTGGAATTCCACTGACATCCACTCGTATGTAGCACAAAGTTTTCTTCAACTATGAAGCTTTGTTTCTGAGAAACCCATGTGGGTTTCCTTTGCAGGAAAAAGGACACAGCGCAAAAAAAGACAGGGACACGTGAGAGGAACACGCACACGCACTGACTTACAACAGTTTATTCATGAATCCACAAAGGAACATATATACTGGGTGCTACCATGCACAATATGTGAATGATCGGCAAAAAAGCTGGAGCATCATTTGCAATGCTGATAATGATAATCACGTGCCTACAGGGCACACGGAATGCTTGCCATTCAAACCGTGTCAAGATACTCCATTTCCCAAGATGAAAGCGCAATCGAAGAACTGACGCACGAGCTATAAACTTCATAATGAAATCTGCCTCAATGATTTCCTGTGTCAGCTGTGAACTATGTTTAGCCAGCACTTCGCTTCCTTCCAAGTAGGGCTTATACTCGCTGGTGCTGTGGTGGTTTTTTCTGCTCTGGAAAAACTAGCAAAGCTTTGGAAGTTTGCTTCACAAGACAGGAGTGGCTGTTGTACTATGAAACACAGGAAGGGTTTAGTAACCTGCATCACTGGTGTGTTGTATGTGATTCCTCTCTCTTGTGGAAAAAAGTACATGGGACAGACCGGAAGGTGCTTAAATGATCGTCTCAGGGAGCACCATCCCAATGTGTACAACACGGTACAGGGCCACCTGGGTATTCATTGCCGCGACCACGGGTGTAAGCCCTACTTGGAAAAAAGCAAAGTGCTAGCTAAACAGTTCACAGCTGACACGTGAAATCATTGAGGCTGATTTCATTAGGAAGTCTGATAGTTTGTGCGTCAGTTCTCCTACGATTGCACTTTTATCTTGGGAAATGGTATATCTTGACAGGGCTTGAATGGCGAGCATTCCGTGTGCTCTGTAGGCGCATGGCTACCATTACCAGCATGGCAAATAATGCTCCAGGTTTTATGCCAATCATTTACACATTGCGCATGGTAACATTCTATATATTTATCCCTTCATGGCATCATGAATAAACTGTTGTAAGTCAGTGCTGTGTGCATGTCTCTATTGCGCTGTGTCTTTTTGAATGAATCACCAACAAGCCCAAGCTTCCACGCTAAGTTTCTTTGCAGCTTCGTGCTACAACTTGGGTCGATGCCAATTTTTCCTTTCAAGCACAATAACATGTGGGATTTCAAACGACTCACAAGACAGAATGTCTTTGTGCTTTGCTGAACAGCTGCGTTCATAAAATTTAAAATGTAGCATCCGAACAAAAAGAAAACACGTAAGTTCATTTTTGCTCACAAATCCTTTAATCTGACACACAATTATTGCGGCAAGGCAACAATGGAACAGTAAATTGTTAGAATCTAAAGCCGCTAAGCTTTTGATGAAGCCCCAAGAACATTGGAAACAAAATGCCTAATTTATTTTTGATATATTATTTTAACACAAAATAATAATAAATACTAGCAGGAATAAATCAATTAGGGCAGGTAAAGTATTCTTTCAACACTATTTTTATTCATGTGACAAAATGTCACATTTGTTGCATTCAGTGTACTGCACTTCAAGTTGTCAAATGATCTGGCTTCGCCCTGCGACCTGCTAGCTTCCTGGTTAGCTGAAATGATAGAGTGGCTGCCCCAAAAAGGCACTAGTCCTGTGTTAAATCCCCAAAGGAGGACACATTTTTTAACAGTGAGGCTTTCTTTCTGAGAAACTGATAAGCGTTTCCTTTGTAGTTTTCGCTACACTCAGGTGGGTGATAAATTCTTCCCTTTCATTTTAAATCATTTGATGGTAGAATGTTGATAACTAGCAAATAAAGGTTGAACTTTACTTTCATGGGTAAAACCTTTGGTTAGGAGAGTTGGTTAAACAGTGATGTGAACGGGATTCGAGCACAACTCACAAGTAGAGACCTGTCCTTGTATAGTTTCTCGTGTGTTTTTTAATGAACAGCACCCTTCCGTCTTGAATTTTGTACCAAAGCTGGAATGCTGGTACACCCTTGCAATTTTTTAATAGTGTCATACGAGTGTTGACCGTACAGCATGTCAGCACCTTGTAGCAGCAAGAAGCGGCAAGATCAGCGACGTTATGCGTAAGCACACACGCACTCCCTGGTGCGTGCACCGTTCACTGCGGTGTTCACATCATGAGGGCACACACACCCTGCCAGGGTTATATGCGGCATCCTGTTTGTGAAAGCCACTTGAGAGCAGGCGTAAATTAAGATGTGTCATCTGTGATGCGCTTTCCATTGTTTCTTTTAATACTGGAGGCTGCAATTGCGCTAAGGAATAAAGATTAGAAAGAAAGAAAATTATGATAAATGTGAAAGGAATTGTCATAAAGGAAGCAGAAGCGATCATTGCACATATCTGTAGCCACATGGCCTGGCTATTTGCAGCAATATGCAATGGACCCCCGTGAATCACAAAGGCAGAGCCCATCCCCTTCTGAAGCAAACAGCGTAGTAGAAGGCAATCAAGCTGTAACTTGCTTTGTAAGCTTGCAGGTACTGTCACCAACCATGCCATTCCTTGCTGCTATAAGGCACTGACAGGCCATGGGGTCAACATTTGTGTGACCTTATTATTAAAAAAACTGCAAAGGTGCACCTGAATGTGACATGAATATCGAATTTTCTTTACTTCGCACCACCATGTACACATGTACACACCAGTACACATGTGCTGAAACACTCAGTAGGCTTGGCACCAGAACAACAGATCATGTTAACTGGCCTTTGCTCTTCGTTATGCAGTTCATCAGGTCTGCCTGTCTTCTGCTGCTCAGTGGTCCCATAGGTAGCTCAGGTGTTACCAGTTCTGGGACAAACCTGGCAACCATGCTGATCTCTTTGCCTCTGATTAGAGGTACACTGCAACCTCGCAGTTTGTGCCCATCAGCCTTCCCTTGCCACCCACCATTCCTGGATCAGCTGTGGCCTCCCCTACACCAAGTGCCACGTACCACTTCATCATCAGCAACGTCATCCGACTACTACATAAAGCCTGTTTGCTTGCACGTAATGGTTTAGTGGGCTCAGCATCATGATAATGAAAGATTGTGTTAACTAGCATTTGCTCTTCATTAAGCAAATAATTGACTGTCACTGTCTTTTCTAAATTACCCAGTTACCGAGGCCTTGTCTCACTGCAGGCATTATTTGCACAAGATCATGTATGATTTTGTAAGTACAATGATCAGGCACGTACCCAGGATTTATTTTTTCGGGGGCGGGGGGGGGGGGGGGGGGGAGGCAATCGAAGGTAACTTTTTATTGCAAATAAGGGGGGAGGTATCTTTACTAGTACAAAGGTGAATAATGCCCACCATTTGCCATAAAGACGCGTAAACCCATAAAAGACAACTGAAATAAGGTGTATCTCACAAGTACGCCTGTGAGATAAACCTTTCCTTTACTTGGCAAACAAGAAACCACATAAAATCGACTTGGGCATAAAAAAGTGCAGGAAGAACACTGCCAAGAACAACTAAACAAGCAAAAGTGTAAAATAAAGATCTCTAGTAGCATTTTTTGAATTAGATCTGGAAGAATTATACAGAAATGTATATTTGTGAAACAATCACAGTTCTTTTAATCCCTCGTCTACTGCCTATCTACTAAGTTAAGTGCTAAAACCAAGTCGTGCTGTTATTTGGGAAGTTGCATAACGATGCGTGGTCACCAATCCCGCACAACTGCATAGAGCACAGGATGCTGTGGTTCTAGACGTACTGCGCGCACTGCGGAAGGTTAGAAAAACACCCACATTAGCACAGCAGAGAAGTGGCTACGCCTGGCGGCTCAACTGACAAATGTAGAAACGTCACGGAATTATTCTCCACTTCCAGTGGCATTTTCTCTACTTCCGTTTTAAATAAAATTATGGTTCTATAAATATTTTGAAAAACAACGGTTAAATTTGTTAATTTTCGCTTTTCCTTCCTGTTTGGCTGTTGGCTTGGCTGCCTCCCTTAGTAGTTTGCTTAATTTCTCAACTCCTTGCGACTCTTGTTTCCAGTTGCCAATTTTGCACGAAAAGTGCTGTACAATTGGGGAAAAACCAGACGAGGTAACAGGTGACAGACATATTGCTTATGGGTTTAATGGTTATTGCAAGGTCTGATGATAGGCGCTGTTTCGAATTATTTTCCACCTTGTCTAACCCATATTGTGGGTATGTGGTTCCGAGGATCTGCCAGCGTCGCGGCGAGCCGTCACTCAAGGAAATAATGAAGCAAAAAGGAAAAGTTGAACGCAACTGCCGTTTTCTCTGGCCGCAGCTCATTCCACGAGCATACAGACCAGCTGACTACGAACTGAATCCCTGGATCAGTCTAAACAAAGAAGGTTGAACTAACAAAGCGACAGGGATGCGCACGATCATTGAATAGATGGTGACAACTAAACTCATCTCGAGTTAATTGTGCGGGCACTGATCGATGACAAAACTGGCCTTCACACCCCGGAGATGCCGATAACTACCGCCATCCAAAAGTGAAAAAATTAACAACCATTCCACTCCGTGAAGATGGAATGGCAGCGAAAGCTGACGACAGTCAAAGCTCTCAGATAAAAAGCGAAGTGCTTCACCTCCGCTGCGGGCCAGCCCGAAGATAGTGCAATATCGGGCCGACCCGCGGCGGAGGTGAAGCAGGCATTTAAGCACTCCCCATATGTGGGCCGATCCCAAAGGTAGTGCAATGCCGGGCCAACCCGCGGCAGAAGTGAAGCAGGCATTAAGCACTTCCATACATGGGCCGATCCAGAAGATAGTACAATACTGAGCCCACCCCTGGTGGAGGTGAAGCAGGCATTAAGCACTCCCCATACGTGGGCTGATCCTAAGGGTGACTTACAGGTTCCCAAGCCCACAGGGGTATGTGCCATTGAGCTTGGACCCTTTCTGCACTATCACCAGGATCGGCCCACATTATGTATTTTTTCTGTTGACGGACGCTGAAAAAACTATGAAAGGTTAGTCATACACAGCTTTCGCTCTAAAAGGCAGCAAAATGTTGAATGCCGAATAGATTCATTTGTCGGCGCCTTAGGAATGTGTGCGAGGAGTGGTGGTGTGGGTGGGGAGGGGGGTATGCCACTTAATTTCTGGGGGTGGGGGGGCCTGAGTATGTGCCTGATGATGATGGATCTGCTCTTGTTAGCCAGGGACAAAAAAACTAATCCAGGGCCCCTGAATCCACTTAGCAGCTTTGCTTCTCCCGCTCTAGTCAGTACTTAAAGAAATTCAATCCGAGCAGTTGGCAATACTCGAAGAGCTGAAGTAAAAATTCAAGCGAAGCTTTGGTATCATGAAAGAGCTTTTGCTGACTTTCGAACTCGATTAGAAAAAGCTGAATCGAAATGTATATCACTGAATGGGATAAAATCTGAGGTATTCCTTGCCCAGCCTGCTTTGAAAGAATGAATGGTACAGGTATCTACGTTGACTGCCCGAACGGAAGATGCAGAAGATAGGTCTAGCCAATATAATGTGTTTCTTATGGCCTGTAGGACGTATAGTCTGAATCTTGGGTCAAGAGCGAGAACCTTGTCATTGACCACTGCCAGCAGTTCCTAGGAATTGACATTCAAATGCGAGACAATGAGCATGCTCAGAGACTGGGTGCATTCAAGAGAGATAAACACAGGCCAGTAATCATCAAGTGTTTGAACTACAAAGACAGAGTGCATTATCTCGCTAAGAAAGAAATTTATAGGGTCCGATTATGGTGTCCGCGATGGCTTCACACCTAGAACTTCGTTGCACAGGGCCAGCTAGTAAATTTGGGCAAGACCCACAACATGCAATTCAATCTGCAATTTGATAAGCTCATCTGTAATAAAACATGCATTTATGACCATAACATATAAAAGGTTGTCGAACGCAATCCTAGTGCCAGGTGAAGGCACAACACAAGTAAGGCTGATCACCTATTCTTGTCACTCTTATACAACGACATTCATAGCGTCATACCGAAGCATGGTAGCGTATGTACCTTTATTTTGTCTTCGTCAAGCGACGACGTACTCCTATCACAAACTTTGCTTCATTCATCAATGACTGACTCCGACGTCTCACTCTCGTATCCCAACTTTGATATCTTTCACAAATATAGGCCCAATGACTCTCACAGTGGCGGTGTGCTTATCATCGCAAGCAGAGTACTTGAATGCACGCTTGTGAACATTTCATTTCCACTCTGTTAGAAATTATTTGGCTATTTTGCAATGTTTCATTCCCGTGCATGCACATAGGCATTTGCTATCAACACCCTTACATTGACAATGCCTTGAACTTGCTATTTTACTCTTCCCTTCCTCAAGTGGAATGATCCAGCTGTTACACTGGCTAAAAGCAACACCGACAGCGGATTCCAAAACATTCGTCTCATTTTCAGTCTAACACAATTAGTCCCTCAAGCTACTAAAGTAATTGAACAATCTGCCAATATTCTTGACCTTATCCTCAAAACACAATCTGAAAACTTTTCTGCCTTCACATTTCTTTCATCCTTTAGCACAGTGAACACTTTGTGATGGAGGTGACTATGCATGATAGATGAACTAACAATTTTTTTTTTATTTTTGTTAGCAACTATCAACAACACTCCATGGACTGCCTTTTATTTAAAAGAGAACTGCTTTGCCCGACAGATAAGCAAACTATTCCCGCAACAAGCAGCATAGAATGCATTAATTCCCCTTTGTTTAACCTGCACCTCAAGCACATAAATAATAAGAAACGACTATTTCATTGGACTGAAAATTCAGCTTGTAACTCTACATCCAACAAGTACATAAGTGCTGAAAATGAGTATAATGCAGCTCTACTACACACTTCTTGCCATGCTTCAAAACAAACTGAAAAAATTTCAGCAGACCATTAAACCAACCGGCTCTAATACAATTTCCTTGAGTGACAGCAATGGATATTCAATCCCTGAATCTGAAGCTGCTGATCTGCTAAATAATGCTTTTTGCTCTGTATTCACTGCTAAGTTCCCTGTTAACCTTCTCTCGCCCGCAACTTGTGTGCACCCCCAAATGAACCTTATAGTAGCTATCGACCCTATTGGTACTATTGTTAATGTGACAGACAAACTGAAAAACTCGTCCTCTGTTGGAACTGATGGCATAAATAACAAAGTCCTTAAAAATACGAAACATAAGTAGCTTCATTTTGTCGCATCTTCGAACAGGCTCTCAATACAGGTTCAGTCCCTACCAATTGGCCGTCCGAGCCGGTTTTCCCAATTCAAGAAAGGTAACAAGTCCCCTCCAAGCAACTATGGCCCCGTTTCCATCACCACCGTTTGTAGCAAAATTATGGAACACATAACCCATTCAGACAGAGCCTGTTTCTAACCATCTATGAACTTTTTTCGCCATAATCAGATTCGTTTTTGCCATGGTCATTCCTGCGAAATGGAGCTTGCTCTTTTCTTGCAAGACATTCACTTGCACCTTGACCGAAACATGCCCATCGATGCTTTACTCCTCCACTTTAAGAAAGCTTTTGATGAAGTCACTAACCATTGCCTTTTGCTCAAGCTATCGAGCCTCAAGTTCAGTCTCAAGTTAAAGATCAGCACGTTTTCTCTAATGGATTTGCAAATTAATAACTAGCCACCAGCAGTTTATTTTTGTTGACTACCGCTCTTACCCCGATCCCCCTCTGGAGGGCACTGTATCCGCCCCACTTTGCTTTCATATCTATATTAAAGGGGCCCTAACACACGAACGAGCAGAGAAAGACAAGAATCTGCTCATCCACGTTTATCTGCACGCTGGAATGATGTTGCATTATGCTATTCATAACCAACTAACCCAGCTGTCTGCACTTACCTGAAACACTGATAAAATAATGCGAATTTGTAGAAAAGGCTCCTGTGAACATGCAAATTCCCTGTTGCACTGCATGCAACAGCGAATTTATGATCTCATGTCAAAAACAGCGAAAAATCACCTGCTCTCGCCTTCGCAATGTTGTCATTGCAAGCAGAAGACCACAAACAGCAATTGACTGATTTCGTGATCACCAAGAACATTCTCAGCAATACTATTATTGCTAATTTAGAGCTAAATAAATGAAAAATATATGTCTGCGATTTCAAAAAGAACAGAAAAAGCATTTCATCTTTGTACTGCGTAGCTGCATTTGCTGCACGTGGCCTGCGAGATAGTCGCAGCATGTTGTGTGGCGTAGATACTGTGGCTGCCACAGGGTGCCGCTACAAGCCCTCTTGCTGGCGAGATGCTCAGCTTTTCGACAGGGCTTTGCCCCTGTGTAGCTTCCAGCGCACCAGTGGAGATGATAGGAGAGAGAAAGCTGCTCATCAGTGTGATAACTCGACTTATACTTGAAGGATTCGAAAAAATTTTCCGACAAGAGATTCGCGAGGCGAAGTCATTTAATGGTGATTAAATGATTGGTAATAATGGTAATAATGATTAGTTGGAAAAGTGTTTCAAGGCCCCTTTAACATCTCACCCCCATGTTCAGTCTAACATATAGCTCTTTGCCGATGATTGCATTGTGTACCGCTGTGTACTGCCCAATATTTGATGCTGCTGATCTCTCTACCCGACAAAACATCATTATCTAATACAGGAATGGTGCGATAACTGGCTTATGCCCTTAAATACTAACAAAACATTTTTCATTTTCTTTCACCATTGCCATGACTACACATCATCTGGTTTATTACCATTTACAGTTGCCCTAAAGCTCTCACTTATTCTTAAGTACCGTGGCGTTTCTTGGGATCTTACTTGGTCCAAGCATATTATCTAAATCATGAATTTTGCAAATCATGTGCTAGGCTACTTAAGCCATAATCTAGTCTTCGTGCCACCTTCTGTTAACCTTCTCATGTACATAACACTTGCCTGGCCTAAGCTTGAGTATGCTGGTTCCGTTTTTGAACCTCACCAAGCTGATCTAGTTAAAATGCTAGAATCATTCCAAAACTGTGCCTCCAGATTTATTTTCTCTAGCTACTCATAGCAGTGTTACTGCCCTCAAATCAACTTCATCTTGCCACACTCACTTCTCATTGTATTGTCTTATTCTACTCTAGCACTTCTAGTCATTATACTCTTTAGCAAACAACGATCTCATTCAATGTGTGCCTTGCATATCCCGCAGCTGCCACCAAAGGCTATTTATTCTCTACGATACAGCACAACGATATATCAAAAATTGTTTTTCTTACGTACTGCCCAAGACTGGAAGGACCTTCCTTGATGCATTGCTTTGATAACACAGCACCTCCAATTCAAGTCCGCCAAAGAAAATTTTACCATGTAACCCACGACTGCTATACTCATACTCATACTCATGCTACTCACTCATACTATACTCATACTAATACTGCCATACTCAGTGGGGCAGTACCTCATGTACTGCCCCACATCGAGGCCCTTGAGGTATAATAGATAAATAAACAAATAAAACATGAGCAGCAGAGGAAAAGTTCTCTAAGCTTGCTAGGCTGAGTTATTGCTTTCTTTATTTAGAATGCAAAGTAGCCTTCCTTTACCAATAAACAAGACACGAGCAGTTGCTGTGATGTTATGGAAAGAGGGGCTGAGTGTTGCCACCCAAGTTATTGTGTCTCTTCATGCTTACCAGGCACAAGAGCAGCCATGCTGAATATAAATGAAGCATAATTTGCCAGTACAGCCTAAATGTAACCTCTTATTTCTGGGACTTTTGAGGTATTATGAATAAATAAATAAAAGGTCAACTGCAACAAAAATTGGACCACATAAAAATCCTAGTTTTAAACGACGTGGACATAGAGCAGGCTCCCTGTAAAATTTTAGTTTTACATACGAGTGGATGAAAAGCATGCCAGAATAAAATTCTTTTATATCAGAACTTCAAAAGCAACTGCCATTATTGCCCACCAGAAATTGCACAGAACCAGGAATGTTGAGAAATGGCACAGTACCTGGGCATGACTTCCAAAATTGGTCATTTTGGAGGTCAATGCCTGCAGCACACTGAAAATCTTGGATGCCGTGTTCAGAGATTAGCATCATATCCAACAACCACCAAGTCCTCGCATGACATACTTAGGTGCTATTTAAAGGCTGTTAATAGAGACTTTTAGCGTGTCCGCTATTCCGGCAAACTGGGGCGGGCTGGGCGGTGCAAGCGGTTTGGGCGGTGAATAGCGTGTCCACTATTCCGGCAAACTGGGGCGGTTTGGGCGGTGTAAGCGGCGCAATTGTGTTCACAATTACACCGCTGTAGAAAACTTACACCCCAGGCTAAGAATATATAATTGGCTCTGTGTTTAGGTGGTTGAGCTTTGCGCCACCAGCTGGCGCCACCAGCTGGCGCCACCAGCTGGCGCCACCAATCTGGCCGCTCACGTTTACGCCCCCAACTATCCGGTAATCCGCCCAAACCACCCCAGTTTGCCAGAATAGCGGACACGCTAAAAGTCTCTAATAAAGAAATGGGCAAATAGGTGATGTCTAAAACATGGTGTCTATGATGTGTTACCAGCTCCTAAATTGCTTTCAACACATGGTCAGTAAAAGCATAGCCTTCAAGATCTGGTTTTGTTATCCAGAGAAAATCCTCACTGAGGTGTGGATTTGGACACCAGAGTTGCAGAATGGAGCCCTCCATTCCATTTCAGAGAGTGGAAATCTCCGTAATCCCTTTTCTTTAAATTCTTTAAACACCTCAAAATGGCGAGTAAGAAAATTCCCACTCCTGTAGTGGCTGAGCTGGTCCATTGAATTCCTCAAATTCCAGTAAATTATATGTTTTCTTTATAACTGTTCCCTACTTGCACTTGCATGCCTAGTGAGAAAATTCTTTTTTTTAAGTCTTAACGACATAACAATTAATGCTAGGCACAATTTTTTTCACAAGAACAAACACGCTTTGTGGCTTCTCATCTCTTCATGGCATTGGTAGCTGTAATCTCTCTATTAATTATTCGAGTAAAGAAAAGTATGAAATGATGTTACACCAAGTCCCCTGTAGTGGGCAAGTGCAATTATTTGAGGAAAAACAGGCAAGCAAAATTAAGATGATGGCCTTAAATGAATTTAGAACCAAGGATATTGCTGAAGCCAGATGCTTTTTTTTTGTCTCACATTTACAAGCAGGTGCCATTTCCCAGCAAACCTCTCTGACCGCTTGCTATGGTGCATTCTGGATGCTCAACAATGCAAAAATACACTGCACGCTTTTGAAATCACTGTGGACTTGTGCAAGGTGCAACCACTAATGACATGGCTGTCATTGGCCTGTGCCCATTTTTCGTAGCTCAAGCATGCGCTTGCTAAATCTGATAATTCTTGACAACTTACTGTTAACTTTTAAGTAAGTAAAAGACGGTATTTTTAAATACATTTCAACATTAAAACAAAGAAAGGTTTCAGGGTCATCAGAAGTGTACAATGAGTAGAATACCTCATTTGTAATTACCACAGCAGATGTAGTCACCTATAGGCAGATACTGAAGGAGTATAGAGTAAGTGAGAAATGTAAAAAATACTAAAGTTAAAGGTTAAAGGCCCCTCATGTAATCGTCCCATTTCTGGGACCTTTGACGTATTATGAATAAATAAATTAAGGCTAACTGCAACAAAAAGTGTAATGCATAAACGGCCTAGTTTTAGATAGCACAGACAAAAAGGAGCATCACTGTAAAATTTTTATGCTTTAAATACAAGTGAATGCATCATCGAAATAGTGTAGTCTAGTCTAATTGGCAATATTACCAGTTTTGTAGTCTTGCTGAAACACTTAGCACTCTGGGACTATGTGCCCATTCCATTGCAACCTCATTGCGGATTCTAGAGCTTTCATTCCATTCTCGTTCCATCTGTTAATACTGCACAGCTGCAAGAATGGGAAAAATTGGCATCCACCTGAATCATAGCACAAAGCTACAAAGGAAACCCATATGCGTTTCTCAGAAAGAAAGCCTCTAAGTTGAAGAAAAATTCATCCTGGTCAGGGACTCGAACCCGGGACCAACGCCTTTGTGGGGCGGTCGCCCTACCATCTGAGCAAACTACAAGGCTAGCCGATCACAGAGCGAGGGCAAATTAATCGACAACTTGAGAACTGTTCAGTAGTAACTGAAGATTACATTGCATTATAAAGTACATAAAAACTCAAGCTAACAACTTCCCAGGGAGGCTTGTGCACAAAAGCTATCAAAATACCTGAAAATACAGTAAAGGCATGATATCCCACTGGCATCATCAGGGACAAAGTTTGACTACGAAAGTCAGAAAATGAAATTTGGTCTTAGTTTTCTCTGCCAGTAACAATCCTCTTACCGACCATAGAAACGACAAAGTTAGGAAATAATGCTCCAGCAGTCTAAAGCTGATCTTTAGTGCTTTGTTTTAGCATTCCAAAGCTAACTAGAATCTTCTCACATTGCTGTTCACATTGGATATGTTATGTTCACGTCTTATCCATCCATTACGGTACACTAAGCCACAATTTTTCCAACGAAATGCAAGAAGCAAGGCCGATGGTGCAGATTTGTGCCATCTGCGAGTGATTGACGGAGACAACCACACATCCCATTTGGCTGCTGGAAGAAAGAACTGGGCACTTAACAGGGACACTTTGGCTCCCGTTTCCTTTGATGGCAAGCATGCTAGCCGCACCCATGCCAGCCAGGGACACTGCACTGCACCAGTTGAAACTGGTGAGAACATTGCATGATGTGGCACCTTACCAGCAAAGCTAGAGAATATGCACCAAAGAAAAAAGAAGCCAAATCATGCCTATTATTGGCATGCCTCCTCACTTATACCAGAAAAACCAGATATACGCAGCTATCTGACAATCACTGGCACATGTTGCAAAGTGCATCTTTCTACTGTTTGCATTTCAATTTATGCCCTTAGCACTCATATTCCTGGCTTAGAAAAAAACAGGGTTTCTTTTTGCCAATGAGATGATCTTAGCAATAGCCAATGTGGGTTTTTTGCAGTGGCCACTGACAACAGCCTATCTTGGTGAGCCCATGTTGGTAAAACACTACCTCATCAACAAGCTGAAGCATTTTTTTATTATTTGTGCCAATCACCACCATTGCAGGTAGAACTTTTTCCATACAAATCACTTGTAAAAACTAAACCAGAAGACACATCTGCCATATGGGACACGCCTCAATCTTGCCTTGTGAACCTCAAAGCCATCTAACAGTGCATGGACCAGCTTATTACCCAAGTGCTTCCGCCACTGCATTGCCAGATTGTCATTTAAAAGCTTTCTTTTTTTTTATTCTCTTCTACACTGTACACTTCTTACAACAGCACCTTGCCTGTATCTCAGCATGTTAATTTCTTCCGTGTTGTGCATCGACATGTCCATACAACTTTTGCATCTTCATTTTTATTCTGAGCAGCCTCCCCACTACAACACCACCATTACCTGCTTAGAAATGTTTGGCAATGTGACTATGTAACTTATTTTGTTGAGGCATTGTGTTGATGTATAATTAGTCCATCTACAGTGCCCCTTTCTTTTGATATTCTTGCACTGCAGCGAAATGCATTGCTGTGTTTATATCCTACCCATAAGCCCCCATTTACATCTTTCCTCTTCTACATGGAGTAGTGTTTCATTTTAGTGGTGTGTTTTGAAATTCAACAATTTACTATTGTTTTGAAACCCCTAATATATGAACTGACTCAACCCCCATCTCTAGCGCAAGGGCCCTCGGTTGGGGCAGCTAGGGCAGCAGCAGTGCAAGCCTGCAGAACTACTGTGCACAAAAATGAATAATGTGCTTGATACATACCCAGACTATGAAGGAATCAAAACGGAACTCTTCCAATCCAGAAAAATTATGCACTATCATCCGCCTAAAGCCAATAAATATGTACCATCCATTTTGTTTTTCTCTGAATGCATCTTTTTTTTAACCGCCTAAAACAAACCGCATAGCTCAACCTTTTCAGGCAGGTTACTGAAGAGTCAGTCATCAGATATACATTTTCATGTTCACGTACCCAATTAACAAAGCTTAACTAATTAAAGGGCCACGAAAGGAAAAGCAAGTGGAGTTGTATGAGTAAATTACACTTCTACAATACTACAAAAACCCCTCTTGCCACAAGTGGAGGCTTGATAAGTCAAGCCTCCACTTAGTCAAAACTGATGTCAAAACTGGCCACCTTGTATATGCAATGCCTCATGACCTCGAGCGTACCGGAATCTTCGAAGAACGCAACGTAATCTTAATCCATAAGAAAGGGGACACCAAAGACTTGCAAAATTATAGACCGACCAGCTTACTGTCCGTTCCCTACAAGTATTTACTAAGGTAATCGCAAATAGAATCAGGAACACCTTCGACTTCTGTCAACCAAAGGACCAGACAGGATTCCGTAAAGGCTACTCAACAATAGACCATATTCACACTCTCGATCAGGTGATAGAGAAATGTGAGGAATATAACCAACCCTTATATATAGCTTTCATTGATTATGAGAAAGCGTTTGATTCAGTCAAAACCTCAGCAGTCATGGAGGTATAATGGAATCAGGGAGCAGACGAGCCATATGTAAAAATACTGAAAGATATCTATAGCGGCTCCACAGCCACCATAGTCCTCCATAAAGAAAGCAACAAAATGCCAATAAAGAAGGGCGTTAGGCAGAGAGATACAATCTCTCCAATGCTATTCATAGCATGTTTACAGGAGGTATTCAGATACCTGGATCGGGAAGAATTGGGGATAAGGGTTAATGGAGAATACCTTAGTAACTTGCGATTCGCTGATGATATTGCCTTGCTTAGTAACTCAGGAGACCAATTGCAATGCATGCTCACTGACCTGGACAGGCAAAGCAGAAAGGTGGGTCTAAAAATTTATCTGTAAAAAACTAATGTAATTCTTAACAGTCTCGGAAGAGAACAGCAGTTTACGATAGGTAGCGAGGGACTGGAAGTGGTAAGGGAATACATCCACTTAGGGCAGATAGTGACCGCGGATCCAGATCATGAGGCTGAAATAATCCGAAGAATAAGAATGGGCTGGGGTGCGTTTGGCAGGCATTCTCAGATCATGAACAGCAGGTTGCTATTATCCCTCAAGACAAAAGTTTATAACAACTGTGTGTTACCAGTACTCACCTACAGGGCAGAAACCTGGAGGCTTTTGAAAAGGGTTCTACTTAAATTGAGGACGACGCAACGAGCTATGGAAAGAAGAATGATGGGTGTAACATAATGTTAAGGGATAACAAAAGAGCAGATTGGGTGAGGGAACAAACACGAGTTAATGACATCTTAGTTGAAATCAAGAAAAAGAAATCGGCATGGGCAGGGCATGTTATGAGAAGGGAAGATAACCAATGGTCATTAAGGGTTACGGACTGGATTCCAAGGGACGGAAGCGTAGCAGAGGGCGGCAGAAAGTTAGGTGGGCGGATGACATTAAGACGTTTGCAGGGACAACATGGCCACAATTAGCACATGACCAGAGTAGTTGGAGAAGTATGGGAGAGGCCTTTGCCCTGCAGTGGGTGTAGCCAGGATGATGATGATTATGATGATGATGATGATGAGTCAGAAAAGAAACTAAAAAAGGTGGCCCAAGCACCACCTTGAAGTTTCTGCACCAGTTCACCGTAAATTTTTATGGCACCTACTCTGCCCAGTTAACTATTTATTGGCAAAGGAAGGCCAAGTAGTAAACTTCGCAAGTTGACATAACTTCTACTGTGCCCCAATGGCCAAAATACAAGAAAACGCACTGAAGTCCAACATCACACTGATTTCCTCGCAAAATTTTAAATAGCTAAGTTTAGCCTGTTTGCTATTGCAGTAATCAACCTCTCACATCAAATTTAATGAAAATAGAGTATTGAAAGAATACTTTATAAGTCCATCAACTGGACTTTGCATTTCTATTTAGTGCCCCATTAAATCTTTATACACTTTAGTAAGGGCACATGTGGCAATTGCAGTAATGAGGCTATGTAATAATGGGCATGTCCACTTGAGAGATTTCTGGCACTAGTGCCAGTTTTAAGAATCATCATCATCATCATCATCATCATCATCACCACCACCATCATCATCATCAGCCTGTTTAATGTCCACTTCAGGACAGAGGCCTCTCCCTGCGATCTCTAAATACCCCTGTCCTGCGCCAACCGATTCCAACTAGCGCCCGCAAATTTCCCAATTTCATCACCCCTCCTTGTCTTCTACCGTCCTCGACTGCATTTCCCTTCTCTTGGTACCCATTCTGTGACCCTAATGGTCCAACGGTTATCTAACCGGCGCATTACATGACCTGCCTAGCTCCATCTTCTTCTATTAATGTCAATTAGAATATCAGCTATACCAGTTTGCTCTCTGATCCAAACCGCTCTCTTTCTGTCTCTTAACATAATGCCTAGAAATCTTCGTTCCATCGCTCTTTGCACGGTCCTTAACTTGTTCTCAAGCTTCTTTGTCTCTGCCCCATATGTCAGCACTGGTAAAATTCACTGATTGTACATCTTCCTTTTTAATGATCATGGTAAACTTGCAGTCATGACCTGACAATGTCTGCCGTACGCGATCCAACACATTTTTATTCTTCTATGAATTTCCTTCTCATGATCAGGGTTCCCTGTGATTAATTGACCTAGGTAAACATACTCCTTCACAGACTCTAGAGGCTGACTGGCGATCTTGAACTCATGTTCCTTTAATAATATTTGGGGTTTTACGTGCCAAAACCACTTTCTGATTATGAGGCACGCCGTAGTGGAGGACTCCGGAAATTTTGACCACCTGGGGTTCTTTAACGTGCACCTAAATCTAAGCACACGGGTGTTTTCGCATTTCGCCCCCATCGAAATGCGGCCGCCATGGCCGGGATTCGATCCCGCGACCTCGTGCTCAGCAGCCCAACACCATAGCCACTGAGCTACCACGGCGGGTTCATGTTCCTTTGCCCGGCTATTCATAATTATCTTTGTCCTTCTGCATATCAATCTTCAACCCTACTCTTACTTCCTCTCTGTTAAACTCCTCAATCACTTGTTGTAACTCGTCTGCATTGTTGCTGAATAGAACAATGTCATTGGCAAACTGAAGGTTGCTGAGATATTCACCGTTGATCCTTACTCCTAAACCTCGGAGGAGGAGTTTCTGTATACTGTTCATTATTGTTTTGAATAGAGTACTCCTGAGCCATCTGGGTGCTGTACAGGTCACTATAGAATTGTTCCGCTGCTTTTATTATACTTTCGAGATTGCTGATGATGTTACCCTGCTTATCTTTCAGTGCATACATCTTGGTTTATCCTATGCCAAGTTTCCTTTTCACTGATTTCAGGCTGCGTCCATTTTTTACGGCTTCTTCAGTCTTTCTCACATTATAATTTCTAATATTGCTTATTTTCACTTTGTTGATCAGTTTTGACAGTTCCACGAATTCTATCTTATCTCTTGAGTTGGACACTTACTTTCATTCTTTGTTGTTCCTTTATTAGGTCCTTTGTTACATGGCAGAGTTCGCCTACTGGTTGCCTTGCCTCCCACTTCAATTGCTGTCTCTGAAGCCAGCCTCAGTACGGTTTCATTCATTACCTCTATGTCATCATCATCATCCCTCTGTTCTAAGGCTGCATATTTGTTTGCAAGTGCCAGCCTAAATTTGTCTGGTTTTACCCTTACTGCCTCTAAGTTAACCTGTTTTTTCTTGACCAATTTTACTCTTTCTCTCTTCAAACTGAGGTGAATCCTGGCCCTCACTAACCTAAAATCACTGCACTTTACCCTACTTATCACTTCTACATCCTGCACTATGCTGGGATCAGCAGAAAGTATGAAATCAATTTCATTTCTTGTTTCACCATTAGGGCTCTTCCACGTCCACTTTCTGTTGCTACGCTTCCTGGAGAAAATGTTCATTATTCTCAGCTTATTCCTTTCTGCGAATTCTACCAGAATCTCTCCTCTAGTGTTTCTAGAATCGACACTGTAGTTTCCAACTGCCTGTTCACCCGCCTGCTTTTTCCCCACTCTGGCATTGAAGTCACTCATTACTACTGTACACCGCGTTTGCACTTTTCTCATTGCTAATTCAACATCTTTATAAAACTTATCTACTTCCTCATCTTCGTGACTGGACGTTGGAGTGTAGGTTTGTACTACCTTTAATCTATACCTCTTATTGAGTCTGATTACGACTACTGCTACCCTCTCGTTGATGCGGTAGAATTCGTCAATGTTGCCCGCTATGTCCTTATGGATTAGGAATCCTATCCCGTATTGCTTGTTATCTGGGAGGCCTCTATAGCAGAGGACATGCCCGTTATTCAGCAATGTATAAGCCTCACCAGTTCTTCTAATCTCACTAAGGCCAATGATATCCCAAACAATGTCTGATAGTTCCTCAGAGTCCCGCTAAGCTAGCCTCACTCGACAGAGTTCGGCAATTAAAGGTTGACAGGGTCAGTTTCCATTGGCAGCCTGTTTGAATAAATCCGCCCCCAAAATCTAAAAATACATTGGTGTTCCTATCAGTTTTGTCCCAAATTGTGCAAGAAGGGCAACTGAGAAACAATTGCACTATGACCCAGAGGCAATATTTTTTTGCAATCTGTTCAGAACAATACGGCACATGATATAGAATAGGTGCACAAAATGCAAGTATAAGAGCTCAACTTTACTTATAGCAGTAAGACCACAAAGAGGCCACAAGTTGCTGGCTCACATCCCAAGAGCTTCAGGAATGAAAAGCAGCACAGCACAGCTAGCACAAAAAGGCACACATTGATTGACAGCGTTTACATTGCCAAAGCAACACACGAGCTATGACAAGCACTGCAGTGGAAGGGGCCTCAGGATCAATTTTAACAACATGGGGTTCTTTGCTGCTCACCCAAATTATGTTGGCCAAGTGTACTTCAATGCTGCCCCTATTATAAAGTGGCTGCTGCAGCCAGACATTAAACCCACAACCTTGTGTTTGGCAGCATAGTTAATAAGCGACCACAAAAGGCGCGCCAGTTTTCAGCTGCACCCCAAGGCGGCAATGAACTTCAGGTTTCTGAGGCATCCCCATAATACAGACTTTACTAAGCAGATTCATGCATTCCACTTATGCCAAAACACATCGATTCACAATTGGATCTACCAAGCACAAGCCTACCTCCACACAGGCGTATGTACCTATTTATGCATTATTAAAAATGATTTAGCATTGACTGCTTTAAAATTCATTTATCTAGAAATAAGCATGAAAAGATTACACGATAAGGAGTACATTGTTTAAGGTGAGGAAGGCTGAAGTACAATTGTAAACATGCTAAAAAGCACAAATATTAATCTAACGCATAAGTGGAGGCACGTAGTTACTTTTTGATTATTTACAAAATAACTGTTTTTGAGGAATTGTAGCCTTGCAAATTTATGTGCATATGAATGAGTTACCTGTGGCCATGTGTGGCAGTGGGCAAGTTTCTTTCGGCGTACGAACATTATTGTGATAACACTTAAATTTCCAACTAGTTTTTTACCGTCATACATTAACGCATCTCGTAAAGCTACTTTAATATGTCAGCGAGGATATTTATTTGCAACCTTAGACAAGGGGTGTAGCAGCCAGGTGCTTAGATGTGCTGCACCTCCTTTACAGTGAGATAATTTATATCCACCTCAGCAAACTCCAGTCTGGATAAATGGACCAACAAGCACCTGAATGAAGTGTCTTCCCTTGCTATTAGAGGAGGAAAATTTTAGAAATTTTGCCTAAAATGCTATTATCATGTCTATTTTTTTACTTTCAAAGCCTGCTTATATATCCGATCAGAGTTTACCACTCATTGAATGGCTATATATTTGATGGCAATGATAGATTGAGTAAATCCTGTAGACATTAGCACAAATAAAACATTTCAGCTTGTTTGCAAAATTTACCAACCTTCACGTTTACATAGTAATGTTCAAATGAAAACATTCGGCATATCTCACACTGATTAACAAAATATACCAGGCAAAATTTCAATATTGCTTCAACCATGGACCAAACTGGACCAATGACGTGCATTTCTTTTGTAAAAGATCGGCAACCAGTAATGTCAGTCAGGCTGCTCGGCAAATATTGTGCTTGCTGAAGCATAATGAAGAAACTGACCTGCCTGGCTCAGTTAAGACAGCTAGTGCATTGCAAACCACAGCCGACAAGCACAACTTACAGAAGAAAATGCCTGGCATTTTAAGCCCAACCCAACCACAACTTACAACATGCACAAACTTCTTTGTATAAACAGTGTCGTGTGTCATTTCTAAATGCACCCTTTTTTTTTTTATCAAAAAGCTCTGAACACAAAGCAAAACAAACAACGAGAGGTGTGGCGAGTTGATAAGCAAGGCCATTTACCTATAGCCGTGTAGAGGGGAGGAGGGGGGGGGGGTGAGATTACCTCGCTGCTAGGGGCAACTACCCACGTGACCACTCACCCTTGCCAAACAAAACAAATCATGCGCCTGCATTATGTAGCAGCATAGCAGGAATGACCACTAACACCATGGTCTGAATACAGCGTCAGCTGTTGGCGCGCTATCTCCGCGTTCGAAACGGCTTCTACAGTGGTCGTCAAAAACGCGGCTGCTTTTAACCTAGCTCGACTGGACACATCCGGATAAGATTTTCCTGTCCGTGAAGCTGAACACGTTCTGTAGCCGATTAGCTTCGCTAGTCGTGGAAAGCGGGTAGCAGAACGTCTTAACTCCGAAAAATCGAGCCACACGATCACACGGAGTGCGTAAAGCTTGGAACTATTGCCCCCTCCTATCCGCTGTTCCCCCAATAACTGCAATAAAACTTTTTTTTTTTTCGTAGTGAGACGCAGATTACATACGCAAGAATGTGAAGCAGGCGCGAGAGGTACGTTGAGCTCTGGCGACTGCCTCGCGCGAGCACGCGCTAGCACGAGCAGGCGCTTTGGTTTCGATCCAACCGTAGCGGTTACAAGACGAACTCGTAAGGAATACCACACAAGTCGAGCTGCGAATGAAAACTAGCGTTCTTACCGTGCTGGGAACTAGAAGACGGCGAGTTCCCGTTCGGTCGGCCGTCTGCTGCTGACTAGAACGCTGCGATGGTCGCGTTCTCAGCTGCCTGAAGCTGCCCTGTGGTGCGGCGCTCAACCGGCATAGCAGTCCGCGGATGCCGTGCACGGGCTACGCGGGCAGCCAGAAGAGTGACTTGAGCCGCACTATCAGGTGGAAGCGTTTCCCTTTCATCGTACGAGTAGCCCACACATCTTCGAGCCCCTTGCGCTGGAACCCGCGCCGCAACTCCAATCGACGAAGCCCCGGTCGGCCGGCCCTCTTGTTTACGGCGCTAGCTCTCCTCCAAACGGGTGCGTTTGGGGGGCTGCTAGACCGCCGCTGCCGTTCCCGAGACGGCTGATGGAAGGATCCCGGGCGCCAAGCGCGGGGTCCGCGAGCCGCGTGGCGAAGTGCGAGGTTCGCGTGGAGCTCGAGCCCACCGTGAAACCGATTCCTAGGTCACAAAAACCCGCACAACGACGACGACGATGCGGACAACGGTGCCCATCAAGCGACAAGCCAGATACGCAACCAACACAACTGCAACACAACTGGAATTCCCGCAGGCTGCCGCCACCCTCCCAGTTATTGCGGGTGCTGTTCCAGAACGTAAACACGGCTATTCATTTTTCAGTTCTCGTAGTAGACGTAAACCCACGGTGCGCGTCACTCGCAGAACAGCATCCAATTTTAGCGACGGCAGCGCTTCTACTGAAGCGGCAGCTTGCATAACTACATACGATAGACTATAGCCTCCTCTAGAGAAAGCTATGGATAGACGAGGTGGATCAGGGCTACACCATGTCGAAGGGTCAATCTAGCTGCCGCGCGGTGCAGTGTGGGAAGGCCTAGGCGCTAGGCGTAGGGGCATCGTTGTGTGCGTGGTGTTGCCTGCGTCTCTCCTGTGATTTCGTGCTGCGGAGTTGACGAGCGTCACAATGATCAAGCTCTTCTCCCTCAAGCAGCAACAGAAGGATGGTGAGGCGACGGGCAACAAGCCGGCGAGCCAGAAGCGTGCCTCGGCGGCCCAGCTACGCATTACGAAGGACATCAACGAGTTGAACTTGCCGAAGACCTGTCAGATGGAGTTCCCCGATCCGGACGATCTGCTGAACTTCAAGCTGGTTATCTGCCCAGACGAGGGCTTCTACCGGAACGGCCGCTTCGTGTTCAGCTTCCGTGTAAGCCCAAACTACCCGCACGAACCTCCCAAGGTCAAGTGCGACACAATGGTCTACCACCCGAACATAGACCTGGACGGCAACGTCTGCCTCAACATCCTGCGCGAAGATTGGAAGCCTGTGCTGACGGTCAATTCGATTGTCTACGGCCTGCAGTACCTCTTCCTAGAGCCCAACCCGGAGGACCCACTCAACAAGGACGCCGCCGAAGTTCTGCAGAGCAACCGGAGACTGTTCGAACAAAACGTCAAGAAGGCCATGCTTGGAGGCTACATCGGCGCGACGTACTTTGAACGGTGCCTGAAGTAGCCCTACCCGCTATGCTGTCTTCTTTTATCCTTTGGGGGTTTGCAGGAAAGAAAAAAATAAAGTGTGATGATGCTGCCGCTGCTACTGGTGCTGACGTCCCCGCCGTCGCCGCAACAACAGTTGTGCTGCTTTAGGTGCTTTGCAGTGCTCGACTTGTGCCAGGCATCAGATGTATGTATTGATATGTGTCACTGGGCCTTTACAAACCTCTTAGTAGGCTTTTAACGGGCCGTGTTTATTCTGCTTATTAGAAAATCTCCTTATCGCTAGTTCGCGGCGCAGCTTTACGTTGAGGGAAAAACTGTAGGCCCTTGTTTTGTAATGTTTTGTGTAACACGGTTGTTGCGGTCGCCACGAAGCTCTTTGGTGTTTTACTGCTCGTTTCTGATGCTCACGAGTTTCAGCGAAGCGCCCCTACGTATTGAACGCACAGTGAAGCTCACAGTTCTGCCCTCTTTTAACTTCGGCCTTGTTTTCCTTAGACGTAGCAATGGTCTTATGCAACAGGCACGCGCTTCTGAGACACCTCCATTAAGAAGGCAGTTACGATGCTCTGGTTATATGGCTACGCGTGAAATGGTATATGCGGTTCATCAGTCGTGGGTCGAAGTGCGTTTGCCTTCACCAGATCTGTGAACTTCTTTACATGAGTGTTTATTACCTGTAACATTGTTCCTACTGGCCTCGTCTGGTCTAATGAAGCCAGGCTTCGCAGACAGACAGTGTGCAAGTACTGGGACATATAGTGCTCTATAGATGTGTAAAGAAAGGTATCACGCATGCCACTTATGCCTGGGATGACTGTGTTCATTGCCTTTTGCTTGACAATACTATGACTGTGCTTGATGTGTAATCTTTTGTAATCTTGACTTCAAATCTTGAAGTTACCAGTTGGCACCCTAATCATGTGAGAAGTGGTCTTGTTTACAGTAACTTACGATTCATTGTTCGCAACGTAGTGTTACCTTGTGACCCTGATAGGCACTGTTGTACAGCTGCGATTGATTCAGCTGTCTCAAGACTTAAACATTTTTAATCCCTTGTGAAACTTCATCAACAGGTGAGCAATTTTACTTTTGTCAGCATGTAACGTGCAAGAGTGGAACTTTTCACCTGCACTCTCCAAGCTGCAGTGTTTCCATATGGCATACTATGTAGGAGAGCTGCATTAAACCAACAGTCTCACCCTGGCAAGGACGTGTGCTCGCCGAGTTGTTCGGTACTAGGTGTTGTGTCACGACTTTGATTCCCAGCTTGCTACAACTCTCCTCTACTGGCACCCATGTTTTGCTGTAAACCATGATGATTTTACTGTTATCATCAGCCAAAAAGTTCAGACTGTTTTTCTCACCTGTGCATGCTGGCTCCCCCCCCCCCCCATTTGTCTATGTAATCCTGCAGTGGTGCTGCACTTTGCCTGTTAAGCTTCTGCCCCCCCCCTCCCCATCTTACACTGTGCTGTACACTTCTTTTAAATGAAGCTGGGACACTCTTCTTCTAGTCTTAAGTCATTTTTCCAGTCAAGCAGAAGAAAGGTCCCCCTGCCACCCCAGGTGCCAAAGTGTCCAAGGAGTTGGCTTTGCTTTGAAAACAGCACCTGTAACAGCAGCAGTAATCAGTTTTTTTGGTAGATATATTAGTTGCCAATGCACACCGAGTTCTGTTGCAAGAGCCAGTGCTGTCCAAAGCTGTGCATGCGTGTGCACTCTCTCAAGCTTTTGAAATGTGCGACGCCGTGGACAGGACATGTAAGCACCAGTGTCGCGAGCAGTCTTATGTGCCGTGCGGCTTGTGAGATTCCTTTGTTCGCTCGGGTCTCAGCCAAGGGACAAACCATCGTTTGATCTCGTAGTGGTCCGAGTCGCAGTTGCCAAGGTAACTTCACGAGCCATCCCGCGTGTTATTGAAAGGGAGCCATGCTCCCTAGTTGCAGCTTGTGTTAGATGCCGCAGTGTGTGTGCATGTATGTGCGTGTGTGTGTCGAGCATCATTGTTGGGTTTGTATCTTGCATTGGTGGCTCGGCATGCTGATATGAGGAATGCAGAAACGTTTCCTTTTAAGTCGTGTCGAAAGGATCTTGACAACTTTTTTTTTTTTTTTAATCTTATTCCTGCATCTGCACAGGGCAGGCGTCCTTGTTTAACCCTGGGTTGAGTGAATAAATAGAAATGCTGGTTGCGACTGCAGGCCTGCTGTGCATCCTTTCTAGTGGACATGCATTGCATTGTTCCTGTGGCACTAGATCAATTGCCCTAGCCAGAATGCAATTTGTGGCCCATGTAACTACATGAGAAATTGAAAGGTGCTTAACTTAGTGATTCTTTGAGCTGTTCACTTTGCACTGGAAAGTATGTCAGCAACAAGCTGTTACACAAATTGCCTTCGAGAACTCGGTACAGCAACCACTACAGACAGTTTATGTAGGTATGTAATTAGCATATCAAAAGTAGTAAAGCTCTTCATTTCGTGATGTTTCATAACACTCTTTTTTTGTGCTTCAAAACAAATTGAGGCTGCATGCTGCTTTCAAGCAGCACTTATAAGCGAGAGTTTTCTTGGTTGCAAGATGCCATGACAGGATACGAGTGATTCTGCTTGACATCGAATTCAATTAAATGTATTTTAAATGCTTGCCTAGTAATCAGTTACACAGGCCAAGAGTTGATGTATATTTTAAAAATTAAATGAAACGACTACACTGACATGACACTTTCGTCATTTTTCTTGCATCAAAAGGTGAACACCCTCTGAAACCTTGAAAAAACATTGGCAAGCACCTGAGTGTCCCAAGTAATCTACAATTATACTTGCTTCGATGAACCAGTTTCAGTTTTTGATGTCCTGACGCACCATGATGTCACAATACATCGACTTGCTCCATTCCAGTGATGGTTGAGGCTGCCACCATGCGAGTGCAGCCAAAAAGAACTCTCAGGGCACTCTTTCATGGTCCTTTTTTTTTTCTTCACTGTGCAAGATCTAGCTTTGCTGGTACACAACATAAGAAAATTTTGTTCTTTGCACTGACATCATAATAACCTAGATAACGCCAAGTCTGGCACTTTGAGACTTTGGTATCAAATTAAAATTTGTTACGTTTCCCAACATTTATACCTGCTATTATATGACATCTTTTTACGTTTGAGGGGCATATGGTATAGTTTCTACAACAATAACCATGAGATGCACTCGACTGCATTAACCCTTTGTAATTTGCTGGCGGTTTGAATAAAAATGTAAATGCAAGTTTCTCTGCTTGCAGGTTAGCTGCCGCAATGCACCTAGATTTTTTCACAAAGCATTGAGGCAACATGTCTATCTGTTGCCACTGGGATTACAAAGTTTGGCATTGCATACTGTACCTGCAGTATGCTAATAACTTCCAAGCAACAGATGTAGCAGCAGGTTACAAGGGAAAACTCAAAAGTGCACACTACACTTTAGATAATTACAATAGTTCAGGTCATCAGCTTCATAACAAATCAAGCACTTCACAAGTGCATGCTTTCCTGCACAATTTCGTTTAAAGTGGCATGGTTGCCCTCATTCTCGCTTGATCCATACATTGAATCAACTGAAAAGCTCGACATACCATATACCTGGCAAAGACGCCTGTCGTGGTGACTCGGCGGTACAAAAAACAAAGTCGAACCTCGATATAACGAATAGAAAAAAAATGATCCGGTTTTAATGCTATGGAGTGCTCTGCTACAATGAAATGGAAAATGCGCACAATAGCCGTTATGGCGCGATAAATTTGTGTGCACATGGCAGAAAATATGTATTCTAGTAGCAAAATTGTCAAATACAGCTACGCTGACCAATTTTTCAGAAGCCACCCGAAATAATTTATGCCGCAGGATTTTGGGACACGATCCGCGCGCGCGATGCTGCAAATACGGCTACTGTAAAGCACGACTGCCGTGCGAACGGCACTGATTAGGCCTAGCGGCGCACAGGCAGTAGACGCAGTTCCTTCACCCGTGGCCGCGACGAAAATCTGCCGACAGCCGGCAGATTTTCATCTCGGCAATGGGGAATGAATTGAGTCTACTGATTGTGCGCCGCTAGGCCTAACAAGCCGTCGCGAGCGTACTAGTATACCTCAGCGTCAATCGAGCGCGACATCATATATGCACTGGCTAGACTAACGGGCGTAGTAACGGAGTACGGGTCCACGTGCAATGTACAGATCACAGCGCAAGAGCAGCTTGAAATGCATGCAAGGAAAGAACATATCTGCTTACATGGCAATTTGGACGCGTGTTGTGGCCCGCGGCTTGGTTAGACCGGCAGCCGGGCGACGGGGCAATCAAAGGGCGAGTATGTAATGATTTGTAACGTTGCTGTACCATGTATCGCCACAAGTCACTAGCGGTCCGTCGGAGGCATCACGCTTGCGTTTCTTTCGACGTGGTCGCGATTTTTTTTTTTCTGTCGCCAGTTTCAGCATGTATGCTTATAACGAATACCGGATATAACGAAGATGCTTGTGTCGTATGCGATTTTATAACACACACAACCAAGTGCAAATTGATGGTCCAATTTTTTTCCCAATCAATGTCTAAATTGCACTTTAGTGGCAACATACTTTCCATCAAAATGTAGCCTAGTTGGAGGTGTGGCATACTGCAGACTTTTCCTGTGCACTTCCAGCGGCCATGCCAAGTGGTGTTCCCCCCGAGAGAAACGAGTAGTGTTCATATTCATACAATACTGACAGGCATGCAACACCTTTTTGCTCTTTAAGAACAGAGCACAGTAAAGTTTTCTTTTGCAACTTCTTGCATTTCCTTACAAGCAGCTTTGTGCTTAATGGAGGTTGCCTACTACTAAATGAGTAACAATTGATTTACATTAATTATGCACACCACTGTAGATTTTCTAGTAAACTGTGAAGCAGCAGTTTTCCAATAAAATCTAGAGCTGTGTGCATGCATGTGCTCAATGGCCAGCACCTATGGGCCATTGCAATTTGTGACTGCCAATGTAGCATGGGGCAAAAGAAAGCAAGGTCCTTGTCAGTCGCAGGAGAGAGCAAGCGATTATGCTGGATTACAAGTTCCCCAAAAGAATATTTGGCCCCCATGTTCAGGTCTACAGATTGGAAGTTTTCACATCATTACAAAATTCTCTTGTGAACACAAAATGGGTAGCATTTTTCTAAAAGCACTTTCAAATAAGCAGCAAATGCAACATTCTGCCAAAACTTTGGGCTAATTATCAAGACTCACTAAAATTTTATGCAGCAAGATGTACCAACCATATTAACTTCACCTGCACAGGGCAGTTACAAGTGGATATGATCTAGCTAGGCATGTTCACACGGCATACTGCACAGTCTCTCACATTGGTTTACTGTGCAACGCGAGAGTGCCTAGAACAAATTGTCACAGTTTAAGACCAAAATCGCCACTCACAACGCTGCTTTGTTAATCGATACTAAATGGCCCTGCCAATTTGCGTTGCATGTGCAAGCTTAATTACTGGACAAATGTGGAGGCAATGAACAAGAAAATGCTGTGTGCCCGTTCACGGAAGCTTATTCCAACCTGACTGGATCATTCCAGTCAGCTTGCATAGACATGCGATGAAAAGCTGAGGGTGGTTGCACAGTGCCAGCTACCATCACCAGACACACAGAAATAACTTTAAGGCAAAGCGAGGGGACAAACAAGCTATATGCCTAAACCCTAAGTGCAGGTACATTAAGGTGTACCTACACAATTTTTTTTAATGGATGGCTACTGCCTCAACATGCAAGCCCTCAATTTCACTACACCAGACAGGCTTGCACATGCCTTAGCAATTTGCGGTAGCCTGTGACCTGCACCTGATATCCCAAGTCTGCTTAGAGACCACAGCCACACTGCACTTGGGTAGTGCAGACAATGATTTGCTGTGCACACTAGGAAACGAGGCCTCAACATGACCAGAGTCTGAAGCTACCCGATAAAAATTTGGAAAGCGCATTTAGCGCCAGCGAACAAGGACAGAAGGGAGGTGCTTTCAAAGTCAGTTTACCACATGCCCAACAAATAGCAATGCAGCAAAAGAAACGTTAAGCACTCCTTTAAGGCACCTGCTATCTGCAGCATGTAAAACATGACTGACAAGCCCAAGTGCAGATGTGGGGCAATTAGAAGTTATATAATGAGAATACCTTTAGGCACACAAGCACTACCGACTAACTTGACCGTCGCTGACAGGTCTGCAAGACAAAAATGTGTAAGAACTAGAGAACTGAGTGGTAGAAATGCAGGTACCAAATACGCAAGATGATGCTCCAGGTCAAAGGCCTTCTGGCTGTGCACTTAGCTAAGCAATACCACTTGTGCACTGGTTCAGCAGGCTTTGTCGAGACCACATTTACTAGCAAGGGTTGCTTCATAAGCGGCAAGCTGAAGCCATCAAGTTTCGGGCCTTTACCTGCACTCTTAGGACTTGACCCAAGCACACCAGTGTAAAATGGCAGAGCAGCCCATAACTGCTTGCTCGTCCTTACCTGCACTCCAACCGGTCTGCCCATGCACCTGTGATTGCATCACTAAGTGCTCGTGCCCAGATATACGACTCGCAAAACATGCAGTGGAGAGGATTGCAACTTGAAACATCCAGAAACATTCCCAGCAGAGCATCTCTCACACCGTGACATTATCCAAGAGTTTGCACCCAACACCACTGGTTGTGAGGATTGCAGCAAATGAAACACACACACGTTTATTCACTAGACAATTGTACATGGGCGTTGCGGCTGACCTCGCTTCAAAAGTAGTTTTAAGCACCCTCCCACTTGGAGAGAGGCCATAGAAAGAAGACCCCACAGCAGTACCAACACATAACTTGTAGGCTTTTCCAACAAAACAAAAAAAGGGGGAGGGAAGAACGGTGCGAGTGATACAAGAGGAGAGAAAAAATGCAAAGAAAAACCATCAATGCACTGTGGATCCCACCCCAGATCTCTGCTGCATGGGTTAACCCCCCTCCCCCACACACAGACACAAAAAAGTGGGGGGGAACACCATGCGGCCAAGTCAAGTGTGCGGTGGCACACTACTGGGTTCAGTTGTGGGTAGACCGTACTGTTCCTGCTTGTCCTTTATGGTGACTCCTTCAATAACCGCTGAAGCATAAACAGAGCAAAAAGGGAGCACTTTCATCAGAGATTAGCAGGGCACAGCAATAACAATATCTCATTTACCAGTGTAGGTCAACAGGCCTTTCACTTAAGGAACTGAGCAGCCAAAGGTCCAATTTCGTATGCACAGTTCAGCATACCACTTTTTAATTTTTTTGTTCTTCACCTGTGACAGCACTTTTCCACCTTTTCAGGTGGATTTTTTGGAAGAGGCAGACAAATGGCAATATCCCGATAGCTAATTAAGGATATTCACTCAATTATTTGATTTTTAACTTTAGGGAACATGTGGCAGTTGCAAAATTAAACGCAAGTAGTAGTGAGGTCATGTTTGCTTAGCAGAAATCGTAACACTAGCACAACTTTTCAGATAATTTTTTAATATTTGGGGTTTTACGTGCCAAAACCACTTTCTGATTATGAGGCACGCCGTAGTGGAGGACTCCGGAAATTTTGACCACCTGGGGTTCTTTAACGTGCACCTAAATCTAAGCACACGGGTGTTTTCGCATTTCGCCCCCATCGAAATGCGGCCGCCGTGGCCGGGATTCGATCCCGCGACCTCGTGCTCAGCAGCCCAACACCATAGCCACTGAGCAACCACGGCGGGTAACTTTTCAGATGTCCGTCCTAAAAACATACTAAGAAATACATCTCTCTGGCAAAAGCATCTCTGGGAGTTTGGAACATTGTAGCTGGAATGAAATGCAGTCTTTTAATCAGAATTAGCGACATTTGTCATGCAAGTTATGTCTGCCTCCTCAGACAATCCACCTGAACAAGCTAAATAACAACACTATACGCTCCATGGAATTAAGAAAAAAAAAAGGAAGAGCACAATCATGCATATTTTTTTTTCTTTCCAAACATCTTTTCACACACAATTAATAAGCTCGTTTCTCACAACAACCTAAATTCGCAAGGCCACTGCATCCACCTTGCTTCCATTCGGCACATCCTGGGGTGGAATTCATCGATCGTTCATCTTTGGGGATACAATCACTTTCACAATATTTCATGTGACTGGACACTTCCGCGATCAGCAACAGCGCTAAGACAGCATGCACGGCACTGTGTCAGACATGCTGCCACACATATATGCCCACAGTCCAGTCCTGTGCTAGTCATGTGAAATATTGTGAATGCAATTGTACTAAGTGAATGACTGAGCATACCTCCCCATGGCTAAAAATAACATGCCTCTGATGTCAACGCAGTTCTGCTGTCAAGGACAGTAATTATTATGAGGTTTAATGTCCCAAAACAACAGTGGCGATACGAGAGATACAGCAGCAAAGGGCTCTGGATTCATTTAAACCACCAGGGTTCTTTAATGTGCACCCTAAGCACAGTACAGAAGTGTTTTTGCACTTGGCCCCATCACAATGCAGCCACCTCCATCAGGTATTGAACCCACAATCTCATGCAGAGCAGAACATCACATCCACAGAGCTGTGACAGATAGCTGTCACGGAAAAAAATTGCAAAGTGCCAGATCGATGCTATGTCCCCTTTTAAAGCACACCAGACAGTGTTGATATTATCCTCTCCAGGGACCACATGATTCTGTCTATTGAAAATTTAGTTTTCTTGCATATTTCTTGCATATTCCTAAAAAATGAAAAAGTGCAAGCCGCACAACTGATAAAGGATACTCAATTCTTTAGCTCATTTTGTCAAGTGTACAAAATGTGGACTCCGTGCAACAGCTATCTACAGGAACGTCAGATATGAGAACATCAACTACTTCATATGGGAAGGCGCCTATTCAGTCACTTAAAAAGAATATACCTCATGTAAAGCACTGTGAAAGACAATGGAAGAGGGGAACTTGCTACATGATGACATACTGACACCGAGAGCAAACACTCAACCTTCCAAACATTTTACACATATTATCCGAACTTGCAGCACACGCCTAACCAGAAGTGTTTCAAGATATATTCGGCATATTTTAAACATCATTATTTTCTCATCACTGCTTTTACTTTTGATGCACTATTTTGGTATGCACAGTAGTCCACACAGTGCTACAACGAGGTTATGGAAAGCAGAGTCGAGCAAACACGTGGTATGTCAAAGTTGAGGCCACAAGTGTGGGCTTTTTCTCAAAGATAAAATGCAAGTTAACTAAAGTCCACGTAACAGAGAACGTCTTGCCTTGAGACGATCTTATCTCTGCATCTCGAAGTCAATGGCAGGTCACTTTTAATTCAAGCACAACCTTCATTCAATCCATCGAAGTGGTATATGGGGAGAGGGGGGTGTTTATATGCGAGTACACACATCCAATATGTGGTTTGCACCGTTGGGTCCAGTTTTCAGAATTAAAGCATTGTATTTTTACAAGAGTTTACAAACTGTTTTAACATTTCCTGGAAACCATAGGCTACATTTTTTTCTTAATACACGAGAGTGTGGTTCAAAGTTCAGTAGCCATTGATCACTAGAATTTTTTACTTTTATATTAAATGACAAAAAATTCCATTTCGTTCAGTAGTTGCTCAATTGAGAAGTGCATTTCCAAGTTGCATATGTATACAAAGGGGAAAACTGCAGTTGGCTCAAAGCTCAGAATTCCTCTCGAAAACAATACTCAAGCTTTCAAAACATGGCAAAAAATATGCAAGAATCAATGCTTCTTTGTTCGATGCTACACTACCTAGGGACCTGATGAACAGTAATCCCAAGTAATCCCAAACAGTCCAAAAACCCAAGTAAAAACAAACGTTTGAAACCTTCAAATACGAATCAAACAGACTTGCGAATCAGACATTCGTTTTCTCCCAATGTTGCTTGTGTTTAAATATAGTTACTATGGTTACCAAATCTAGCATAGTTCAGAGTGTAAGTGCCACCTGCAACTGTCAATTATGATGATTATTGTGAGCGACAGGCATTAGAATGCTGCTGAAAAACCGGCCCTCACCAGGTTTGGGAATTGAAAACAGACAAGCCTGGTGCATAACTCACATGCTGACAGTCGTAGTCTGCCAAGTATCCAACTGAAATTTCAAATGAAAGCCTGTGTGCCCTTTCTTTCAAAGGAGCCCTGCTTCCTGCCAAAGAATCAGTGTCACATGCGTAAACACCTCAATGTCAGATGCACTACCTGCAACATAACTGATTGTGGCACGTGACTTCAGTAAACCATCAGTTGCAGAAAGTGCAAAATCGCCACAGGAAAAGCGCCACCCAGCAAAAACGAAAATGAACAAAAAGAATGAAGGTAGAGATCATTACGTAAACATGACACAATTCTTTGGCTCCAGTATGGGAGAAGGCAGAGAAGGAAAGTCGTGCGTACGCTAGCCAAAGCACAGGGAGAGCGTCTACATTAGCAATGAAACTCACTTTCAGGGAGCATAGAGATGCAACATTTTAATTTCTCCCATCGTCTCTAATAATGAATCAGTTTGAAAAATTATTTTAGTAAAGAGCTCCCTAGACAGCATTTTACAACTTTCAATGGATAACCAAAATTTTCCATGGGGTCTGTTGAGGGGCTTTCTAACGAGGAAACAACTCTTGCGTAGAAGTCGTGTGAATACAACCTTGCCTGTATACCACCATCTACCAGTTACTAACTGCCTGTACCATTATGTACCAGTTACTTTAAGTGCCAGTTGTAAGCCAACCTAGTCAGAAGTACTTTGATATTCTAGAAATCTCAGAGTGGAAAATTATCTACTGCAGGAGGGAGTGTTGCTGTATAGAGACAGCGTGCGTAAATAAAAATGTTTGCTGGCTGGATTAACAGGGAATTCTAGGTTGCCTGCAGAACTTTCCTCGACTTGAGCAACATTTTTTACTTTTGGTGGAGCTAAGTGTTATACACTGTGTGATGTGCACTACTTATTATACAGGGTGTTATTACGAACACATTAATATTTAAAAATAGCCGTTTCGAAATAAAAGGATGGCTCCTTCGGAGACATGGCGTCAGTGGTGCTAATCACAGGGTGACAGGGGATAAGTGGTCATTAGTTGCAAATTATCAAAAATCCATTAACTTTTAAACTTTTAGTTCCAGCGTGCTCACTGTAATTGGGAAATTGAACCCAGCTCTCCGTACAAGCCATATTGATTGCTGGATCTGGAAAAATCTGATTACCCAAGGAACTGCGGGACGGCGAATTTCAGCTATCAGAGCACGCGAAACTAAATTTCGGAGGCTGAAGCGAGCGCAAAGCCGCACCCCTCGAGGCGACGTTCTGCTTACCTCGCCCAGCAGCGGGCAGCCAGCGGGCTGCGACAGTGAGGAGCACAGAGCCGCCCGCACCTTATTTACGACCGTTTACCTTTAGACACAGCACATAAGGAGCACCAAGCTAGGCACAGCAGAGACTTGGAACCAATAGTGTTTTTAGATCACCGACATTTTCAGCAACTTTGCTTTCACCAATTTAGCCCACTTGAGGAAGTTGTCTGAACAAGCTTGCATGAAGCGAGTAGCCCTCTGTTTAGCACCTTGCATTGACACAAAGGGGCGGCACAGGCACTATCACAATTCAGGGTGTTTACCAAGTTGACGCTCCCAAATTCCGAGTTTTCCAGGTTTTCCCCCCCGAGTGCCTTTGCAAGATTCCCTGAGTGACACAGAACTTTATTTTGTCAAGACGGGTGACATCATGTCGCCTGATACTGTCACTCTTTAGTGAGCATGTTAAAAAAAAAACTTAATCCAGTCTGAATAGTAAGGAGTATTGTTTATTTTATTAAAAATAGAAAACGGAACAGAGGGGTTAGTAAAATGCACAGTGAATGAAATATCTACAAAAATATGGCAAAGCCCATTGCAAATTAAGTCTAATATTTTCAAACACAAGTAAAAAGAGATGCCCACAGAAGCAAACATTTTTGAAAATGAGAAATTTCTATCAAGTGATAGCAAGCTCATTGGTATTAAGCCCAAACTTTCTCACAAGTGAGCTTTTCTCAGCAGCTGAAAAGTCAACCTCAACTGTCCTGACATACTCTCACACGCACACAATGTCGGAGTGCTGCATTTCACTGCTTTAAAGGGTTTATTTTGGTTTGGATGAGCGTTACCTGCATCTCGGCGTCGGCAAATAATTTGCTTTTTGAGCTCAAGCTCCTTCAAAAAAGAGGTGGCACAGTTACTTTCCCGATCATTCCCCAATGCAACGGTCCTTTCTGTTCTTGTCCTCGCTCTGCACCGCGGACCATTTGAAGCATCCTCTTGGTCAGTTGCTCAGTCAACATCCGATTTTTCGGATTCCTTAGGTGCGGCGAAAATGTTCGAAAAATCGGGCAGCACGAAAAAATGAATGCACATCTTTCACCGCCCCCCCTTAAGGGCTCAAATCGCCACAAACACGTCCGAAAAAACTCTGAAGGTCAGCCAGCACACTTACTAGGCATATCGGTGCTCGTACTGTGACAGGAGATGGCGGGTGCACGCGCGTATAGTTAGGGAATACGTACATAGTCCCATGAAAATTGCCCATTCCTACGCTTATGCATCACCACAATACTTCATGGGTGCTTCACGGCGTAACATTGCTGTGTTGAGGCGAAACTGCCTTTTGGAAACCGGCATTATGCAACGCGCCATGCTTTCCAAGCTTCGAAGCCAATCGCAAGGATTAGCGAGGCGGAGTCTGTGCCGTTGCTGACAGCGGCGAATTCTTTCAATGAAAAACAACACTGAACGGCAAGAACCTTAATGGCGAACGTCGAAGCAGCTAGGCCTCGTGTTGCCGCGGTGGTGGCTATGGCTGCCAGTGGATTGGCGGAGATAATCAGAACGGTGGTGTTGGCTTTGATTAATGCTGTTTCGGACCTGCGGTCACGCCATAAAGTCCGGAAAGTCAGACGGCGAAGGGTTCTTGCGTCCGAAATTTTAGACATTCTTACACATTTACTCTATGGGCTACGTGGTGGTGTCGCGAAGCCGGCACTTGGGCATGTCCCGAACATGGGGGGGGGGGGGGGTGCGGAAAATCGGTCGTTGACTGTACACTGGGAACTCCTCCAGCAGATGACACGGCGTCTAAGACAATTCATTACAATTCCTCTCTTTTATTCGAGCCAGCATTAGGGCGACTTTTGTTCCCTTTTATTAAAATGACAGCTAATTTTCCCTGATAGAAGCACAAATTCCCTGCGTATTTCAAGACTATTCATGATCCCTGAGAATTCCCGGTTGGTAGACATCCTGCAATTTTTTTTGCAGGTAGTGTTTTTTTTTTCCTTCAATCTTGCTTGCCACAACCTTCAACACATTTAAAACACCTTCGCAAACATTATATTTTTCGAAAACTTGAGGCAATATTAATAAAATCATTGAAATTGACCAAATTTGTAAACTTTACGATAACTTTGGGACAGCTGGCAGGTGTGCACCACGTAATTTGCAAGACAGATAACCAAAAGTCTATAGCATCTACAGAATGATGGTGTGATCAAAGTAGGAAATTGGCAGGCAAAGAGTGAGCTGGCGCAAGACAGGAGCAATTGGAGATCAATAGGAGAGGCCTTTGTCTTGCAGTGTACATTACACTGGCTGGTGATTGACGAGGCAGTAAAGCTTTTTTTTTTCATAAAGTCGCTTTTAAGAAGAAACAAAAAAGGCACCCCTTGCACAGATTTCTCAAGTTTATAGATGAAGAAAAAAGAAGACGGGCCCCCAATGTACATTCATCACCTTAAGTTTTACCCCTGCTACCACTTGTTCGTCGTAGTTTTTTCTTGTTTGCTGACATTTTTAAACCTTTTTTGATACCTGCCTTCCATCCAAACATTTTTCTTTAGCAATATCATCACCCACCGTAAACTCTTTCCTCCCACTCACCACTGCAGCTGTCCTTCTACATGACAAAATTGTTTCTTACGATGCTTCATGGTCCTGCAGTCAAAGTCAACAACTAGTTCTCTTTCCTTCCCTCGACAGCATGCCATCGCTTAGCTCTCCCATGCCGTCCCTTTTTGTTTCATTAGTATAGCTTTGCTATTCATCTCGTGGATAACTCCCTCACATTAGCTTCTTTGATTCAACGTAGTTAGTGTGCCGTCTGGTCCTGTCATGTGGTGTTGCCAGCTGCTTGTGCCACAGTGCTTTGCAGAAGTCAATAACCTGAAAGCAGTGCTCCCCTTTTTTTTTTGCCTTTCTTTCTGCCCGTTTTACTTGCATGCACCCCATTTTGCTTGCTTTCTCTTGCATGCTGGCTTCAAAACAGGTGAGAATCACGTTGTGCCAGAGCGATTTCGCACGGTCAACTACACCACCCTCTCAGCAAAGCTCTGCAGTGAAGTCCAAGCTACAGATCTTGACAGCTACCGTAGATAAAGAAACATTCTGGGGTTTTACGGTAAAGCAACTAGAGTGCAAGCAACACACACATGCACACAGCCACACACGCACTCACTCCGAAAAAAGATCCCCCGCTGTGTGGGTGTGTGTGGATGTGTTTTTTGCACTCTAAGTTGCTTTACCATGAGTTACCAACTAGCCTAACAGCAAGTTTTTCTGAGATTTTACATGGCAAAACTATATGATATGATTATGAGGCATGTCACAGTGGGAGACACTGGATTTACTTGGACCACCTGGGGTTCTTTAGTGTGCACGAAATGGACTGTAAACAAGCGTTTCTGCCACTAACGAAAACAGCCGCTGTAGCTGAGATTCGATCTCACGCCCTCAAGCTTAGCAATACAGTGGCATAGCTACTACGGCAGGTGAACGAAAACAAGGTGGAGGGCTGGTCCAATCATCCTAATACACCTGGGATACTACCATCTAAGTGCACATGCTGGAGGATTATTAGCAAATGGGGGACAAGCCCTTGTGATGGTCATGGATCAATCTGCTGACACAATCCACAGGTTCAAATGCACTACACAGATTTGGCAAGATGGAGTACGGAACATTGCCATTTCAGAGATTAGCAGGAGAAAACTGGTTCACCATAAATGAGCCCCATACCTGAAGAAAACGAGTAACAGCACTGCATGTGACTGCGACAGACGAAGCACTGACTTTCAACCAATATTCCATTGCGCACACAATATATACAGGGGCTTGAATAGGCAGGAGGGTGAGGAGAACATATAGTAGGAATACATTGTCAGAGACAGCGATAATAGATAATGTAAAAACTTCACAACTAAATCTATCATCCACATGCAAGATACACGAGTTTCTTCATGAGGAGCGATACCGAAGGCACACTCAGGCACGTCGCCTTTCTTGTCAATGCAAAAGGTCAGATATATCTCACGTGCACGCTGGTCACCATAGTGCCTTAGTATCTTGCGTTTGTCAAACAAGGAAGGACAACCACACCGGGAGCTATGCATGCCCAGGTGGCTGCCAACACACCCCTTCATTAAATTTGAATGTTCTCTGAGGCGGTCATTAATACAACAGCCAGTTTGGCCGTTGTGCGTGAGTGTGCCTTCAGTATCGCTCCTCACGAAGGAACTCGTGTATCTTGCACGTGGATGATAGCAACCCTTTAGTTGCGCAGTTTTCACATTATCCCTCATTGCTATTTCTCTGACAATGTAGTCCTATATGTTCTCTTCTCCCTCCTGCCTATTAAAGCCCCAGTACATATTGCTGTGTGCGCAATAAAATATTCGTTGAAAGTCAGCACTTCATCTGTCTCAGTCACGTTCCATTGTCCAGTGCTGTTACTCATTTTCTTCAGACATGTACCAACCAGCCCAAGTTAGCACATTATTGGAGCCTCACATCTCACGGTGCTCTCAGAAATAATCAAAGGGCATGTAACAAAAATAAAATCGCAAGCAGGCACTGCAAAAGGAACTCCCAGTTTTGACAAATGCATGTGCATTGTTCTGCCTCCCAATGCCCTTCTGTAAAACGATAAGGCTTCATTCCTGGTACATTGCTACGGGTGTTGTTATATTCCATGTAACAACCCATGCCACTGTGACCAGGACCCATGAGCAAGTAGTTGCAAACGCAGCCTTATAAGAACACAACAATGTGAATATGATGTGGATGCTCTTGCCCAGGTTGCACGTGTTCGCTGCACCAAGCTGTCACTCCAACAACACACACTACCACTAGAGGCGCTTGGATAGAAGCACACACAACCAGCCAAGCAGTAAGGTTTCTGCACATTAGGCTAAATAAGGCCCTGTAAAGTGCCAGAGCCAGCTGCGAGTCAGAAAAGCAGCATGCTCATCTACCAAACCTGTAAGCATGAAAGGTTAAAAATTGGCATCTGCATGGACTGCAGCACAAAGCTACAAAGGAAACCCATACGGGTTTCCGTAAGGGTTTTCGCGCTGCCTCGTGCAGGATTTCTTTAAGACTGCTTCTTGTTTGGTATTTTGAAGTCCCTTACAAAATTACCTGCCTTCACAAAATAAAGCCAGTTGGAAGTCTGGACTTTGTGTATGCTTCTATGTTTCTGTTCACGTCTTCTTCGTGCAGTTTAAAATTCTGCTGAACAAGGGGGATGATGGCCAAACTCACATCTCCAAACTCCCCCCCCCCCACCTTCTTTTTTCACAACATTCCTACATTACGAACAACTTCCAACTAGCACAGCCTGATATGTGTGAAATGAGTGCTCGTACTCAGCCAAAAATCAACTTTATGAATACCATGGCCTGCCTTATTTAGGTAACAAAACACATAGCTTCTACATCCAGCAGTTAGAACCTGAGAGAAGACGTACACTAGTGCACCAATCAATCCTAAATGCCATGCTGAAACCACACCCTTATCTGCTTACATTAGTGATGCATACCTGCGGCCATAAAAGAGAAAGCTAAGCATAGAGCAGCAAGCAGCCCTATCGAGGGCTCGTGATGCAACGTCTCTATGTCAATTTTTTTAATCCTATGACACCACTTGTTTAGCTGTGCTAGTTGTGAATTACATCAATGCTCGAGACTGTTTTATCCCCTTCGTGTAGACATGTCGGCAAGAGCAACATTTGAAATGCTGCACATTTGTAAAGGATGAGGGGAAGAAAAAAAAAGCCTTCCCTGTCCGCAATACGGCTCAAGTATATTAACGTGAAGACATTGGCTAGTTTGTTATTCGGGTACAGCACTAAGGGCAAAGGTGAAAGTGCACAGAAAACGACACGTTGCGCAATGTGTCCTTACCTATGTGCCTTCCCGTTTGCCTGTGTCTTAAGTGTCGTACCCGCTTGACTACAGGTCAAGCTGGCACGACTTGAAGTCTGCCTCGCAGGATTAAACGCACACTAGACCAGAATTTGAAGCCGCTAAGCGCAGAACCGCGTAACCACTGCAGGTGCCAGACGAGAAAACACACGCACGGCGGTCAGTACGGTGCGAGTATTTTCGCCTCTTGTCCACTGCTACTACGCTCACAAAAGTAGGTTTAAGGCTTGAACCGATAACCACGCGACTGCACAAGGTCTGAAAATTTCCCTGCCAGCTGGCGACCTCGTGACAAAGCAACAACCATTGCCCAACCACCCCGCCCCCTTCCAAATACAAATATAACGCGCAACGTGAGAAACGTGCACATGCGTTGCTTGAACGCATTGGTTGCTCGCTCACAACATCAGGTACTACGCATCACCCACAGCCTGCGGCTGAACTGGCCATTAGCAGGCTAGAAGCGCGCGAACGCCGAGCCGCAGCAAACATGGCGCAGAAGCTGCACGGCACGGCCAAGCGAGCAATCGTCCAGCTTCTGACGCTCACTTGCCAACTTTGGGTGCTCATACTATATAACTACAGACACTGTAATATAACATCACGTTCAACAAGAGAACTCAGGTACATAAAGGTCACACCACAGAATTCCGCCACGCCATAAACCACGCTTTTCACCGTGTTGATGTTGCCAGACGTGATCCGTGGTCCCCAGCACGCCCAGCATAACCACAGTTACAGTGCTCTGTACCACAGTGCAGCATATTACTAAGGTCCCTGGATAAAACAAGTTTTATATATTACTAACCTGCCTAAATCAACACGTTGCAGATCTTGCGTTTTTTTTTTTTTTTTACAAGGCCGCTAACTCTGCTTTTCTATCATTGACAAATGTTTGCCTCTTCGGAGCCATTAATGGTTTCATTCCTGGAAAAAACCTTGCTGTACACTTCAGATATTCCGCACGGCGTGTTCCGCTGATTTCAATACGAGTTGCGATGACTGCAGTACGCCATAGATCATGGCCATAAATCAGGAATGAACAGCGCGGACAGCTGAGGATACTACAGAACACCTATGTCGTGGGGCGAGTTCATTATTTCTGGACGGCTAGTTGCATGCGAATTTTTAATATACGGCACCCGGTCGATGCGTACGAAAGAAAAGAATTTTTTAAAACATGAAAAAAAATTGAGCGCAAAAAAAAATAAAAAAATCGTTCCGACACCGGGAATCGAACCCGGGCCTCCTGGGTGAGAGCCAGGTATCCTAACCACTAGACCATGCCGGAGACACTTACAACGCATACGTACAACCCTCAAATAGAACGCCAGCTCCTTTGAGCAATGCCTCCTTACCTAGATGCCTGCCACGTCGCTAGTCTTCCCATTTGAGCGGAGCATAGAGTTTCCTACAAAAATTTTTGTAAGAAACTCTATGGAGCGGAGGTTCCCGTAGTTCAGGGTAGTCGCGGAGAGAGGGCGCTCGAAGTAGGATGAGAATGATATATACGGAAAAGGGGGACAAAGCGGACATAACTACCGGCCTATAACAGCGACGTCAGTGGTTTACAGGGTGGTTATGCAGATTATAAAGGACAGACTGCAGGCATGGGTAGAGAACGAGGGGGTACTTGGAGAGCTGCAAAATGGGTTCTGGAAGCGTAGGAGGCTAGAAGACAATCTGTTCTCACTAACACAGTGCATTGAAATAGCTGAAAAGGAACACAGACCCCTATGGCTGGCTTTTTTGGATATCAAGGGAGCCTATGACAGTGTACAGAGGGCTTGTGGGGCATTCTGGAAACTTTAGGAGTGCAAGATGGAGTAACCAATTTCTTAAAAGATATCTATAAATGTAACCGGGTGATTATACAATGGGAAAAGCCGGTTTCGGAGCTTGCAATGATTCGGCGGGGGCTTAGGCAGGGGTGCCCATTGTCACCTCTGATGCTTATGCTGTACCTACAAGGTTTAGAGGCCAAAATACAGCAAAGTGGACTCGGCTTCACCCTGTCATTTTTCAAACAAGGAAAATTGATTGAACAGTCATTACCAGGACTGATGTACGCGGATGATATTGTATTAATGGCTGACAATGCAGAAGATCTGCAGGGATTGATGGACATATATGGTACAGAAGGAAGCCCCCAGATTAGGCTTGAAATTTAGCAAAGAAAAATCAGCAGTCATGATTTTTAATTATAACATTTGCGGCGAGCATAAGATACAGGAGGCCACGCTGGAGATAGTCAATAAGTACAAGTACCTTGGGGTGTGGATAAATAATGGCATTCAGTATCTGACAGAGTACGAAAAATATCTAACCACTAAAGCTAACAGAAGTGCAGCGATTATGAAGAGTAGGGCACTGTGGAACTACAATAGGTACGAGGTAGTACGAGGGATATGGAAGGGGGTAATGGTTCCAGGCCTGACTTTTGCCAATGCAGTTCTATGTATGAGAGCAGAGAGCCGGCAACAGTTGGTAACTAGGCAACATGGTGTGGGTAGGCTCGCTCTGGGAGCACATGGCAAGACACCAAATTCGGGGTGCAGGGGGATCTGGGACGGTCTTCTTTCGAGGGCAGAGAGGCTAGTAGCAAGGTAGCATTTGAGGAGCGATTGAGAAAAATGGGGGAAATGCAGTGGGCTAGGAAGGTTTTCAGGTACTTTTACACGAGGAATGTTGACACAAGGTGGAGGAAGCGAACTAGAAAATTGACAAGCAAATACTTGGGCAGCAGCAGGGGAACAGGTAAGGAATCATCCGTCAAGAAAATGGTTAAGGAGACAGAGAGGGGTGTGTGGAAAACAGAGATGCAAACCAAATCGGCATTAGAGACATACAGGACGTTTAAACAAGAAATAGCCAAAGAAAATATTTACGATAACTCTAAGGGAAGCTCATTGTTGTTTGAAGCCAGGACAGGTGTACTGCGGACTAAAACGTACCGAGCCAGATACCAGGAGACAGATTTGTTGTGCGGGCCGTGTGGAGAGGAGGAGGAAACGGCTGAACACCTGATACTGCTTGTAAACAACTTCACCCTGCAGTTGAATGTAACGGGGAACTATTCAAAGCTTTGGGTTTTAAAGACAGTGAAAGTAAAATAGACTTTGAACAGGTAGAAATAACTAAACGGAGGCTATCTGATTGGCTGATAATATCAACGCAAAAGTAAAGGAGTAAATACATAGGTATGCATGCATATAGTACCATTCAAGGCTAGGTGGCATGCGCCGCCGCCGCCCGATTCAAAGGGTTGAGCCTCAATCATCCATCCATCCATCCATCCATCTTCCTGTTGCGGAGGAAGTGACGATTACTAGGCTGGCGCGCACTCGACCAATGGCTTGACGAGAGACCGCGGGTCCTGCCTCCGAGATCGAAAACAGATGCCGCTAGAATCTCGAAGGCAGGGCTACGTAATTTAGGTTTGCAGCGGCCACCGCAGCTAGCGCTCGCAGCCGACCCGGGTTAACCCGGGTCGGGAAGAGTAAAGAGGTGAGGGGCAGGAACCAGCTTCTCGGCTCACGCGGCAGGCATCTAGTAAAGGAGGCATCGCTTTGAGTAAGCAGACTCTTTCGCTTGTGTGGGCCGATCCTGATGCCGGTAAAGCCCGCGCTCACCCTCAACGGCACACACCCCTGTGTGCTATGGGACCCGTAACGCGCCCTTGAACTACCCTTGCCACACCTCCTAGGACCCAAAGAGATGCCAGGCACACAATCAACTTTTTTTCCCTCCTTTTCTTTCTTTTTTTCTTTTTTTTAAGGGGCTGTTTAAAAATTGCTGGCGTGAATGCGTTCGTGGTCTTCCGTTGCCACTGATCATTGCAGCGTAGAATTTCACTTTTCTGTCGTCGTAATGGAGAGGCCGCCATTCATCGAAACGAAACGCCAAAAGCACATGGATTCGGCAATGAAAAAGTGGCCTCACCACCGTATGTCCTCACTGCAGCCGCGTCGCCATCTTTATAACCCAGGGGAACCATCCTTCCACTTCATTCCCATCAACTGCACCCTCAGAAAGTTAGTCTTATGGAAAGCAGGTGCCATTTATTAGTGTAGCATTCCCACCAAAATGATTAAATGACTGCCACTTGTCTGTGGCACTCCGTAAATGAGAGGAAATCCCCGGACGAGTGATTCGTCCTTGGCACTGAAAGGGATAAAGAAAGCTGCGGCTCCTCTCTCTCATAAGCATATAAATTTATACTAACTTCATGGTCGTCACCCCTGAAGAAGGAATGGAGCTGGCTCTGCAACGCAGGATACAATAATGAATCCTGTGTCTCCATCTCCATCCAAACATCTATAGAGTCCTAGTGCAGACAAAATGGAATTTATGCAGTGCAGCACACTCGGTGAGCTGCAGCTTGTCATTTGTGGACACAGAAGACCACCGTGTATCAAGCACGACCTGCTTCAAGGATGCTACTGGATGCTGCAGGACTGAATTACTCCTGTTGACACACTTATAACAAAATGAAAAAAATACATAGGTTGGAAGGAACTCACTCAGAACACATGGTGTTTTTTTCAGCACATGCACATCTGCCTTCACACTTTACTTCATCATTAATTGCCAGAAAATATTTTTCACTAGAGAAATGGATGTGGATGGAATTTTTCGGCATGCCTCCAAGTGCGTGGCAATGCTCATAAGCATGCAGAAGTGTGCAAGCTCATTTTCCTAAAATGTGTTTACATTTGCTATCTTTTATTTTGCAAGCTAGAAGTGCAAAATGTAGTCAGATGTCCTGATCGAAGGGACATGCATGAAGAAAAACCCTGGAGGCAAATCCCATTCATATCTTCTCATCCATGCAATAATAGTGCTTTTTAAGGGCACTATTTTTTGTGAAAAGTTTAATTGTTTACAGGATTAAATTATTTGATCTGCCATATCTGTTGGGAAAAAAGATGACTTAAGAAGGCTTCTGTGCAGTGTAGCTTTGGATGTGAAAAAGGAGTCACCGAAACCTGATGTGGTGGTCTTCTGGTAAGAAGCACCACTCACACATACACACCCACTACGACTGTGTTGCCAAAAAGAGATAGTGTCCCTCTGTGTTTCTTAGAGAAGCACACAATAGGAAGGGCATATTTGGTAGCTTTTGGCAACATGCTCATTGTATGACCTTGAACTACCACACCAGGCTGTATGTCAGCCTGGTGAACTACCACACCAGGCTTACCACACCACACAGAGTTGAACTACCACACCACGCTTGAGTTGTATGTTATACCGCGTGACCATCACCTCTGCTTTCGGTGATATGAATAGTCTCCTTTATCACATTCGAAGCCATGCTACATTCGGTGCGCATTTTGGACAGGTTGCATGGAATATGCTGTAAAGAATTATTTGTGGCACTCCCGAGGAACTGAGGCTTCGAACTCTAATTTTATGGAGTGGACAGCCACCTAAAAAATCAGGAACAGTGGGACACAAAATTTTCACTACTGCTTTAAGCATGCACACAATTAATGGTTGGTGCGGACATTGGCTCTTGGAATTGACACACAGGGATCCTCGGCAATCCACCATTCAACTGCTGCAAGCACTGTATGATAAGCAAGGAAGTTCTTTAAAAAGAAACATGTCCATTGCAGCCTCCTAGACACATTGGATAAAGCAGTTTCTCAAATTGCCAAAAAAAGAATTCTGACGGGTAAAAGCTTCCAGTCACCATATCCAGTCTAAGAAAACTGTGGACAAACCAAAGCGGTCCATGCATAAAATGTCATTTTTGCACCAACAAGATGAACAACAACAATAATAACATGGCTCTGAGGTCAGAACACAGGAGAATTTGACTCACCCAGGCTGCCAATGACCTGGTGAGCAATGTCCTTAATCTGGTTGTAAGTATGCAGCTGCTCCATGTGCCAAGGAAGCTCTTCTATGGTGCAGCCTCTGAACAAGCAGGAACAACAATTACACGAACAGTGAAGGTACTGTGATCATTAATGCAGCACACAACGGCAAGCGAGAGAAAGCAGAGCAAGCACATTGTAGGACACCACCTGGCCGAGGAAGGAGTCTTTTGTTAAAGCGGAATTACACAAAAATTTGGCACGTGATGTAGGCAAGAGATTGCAAATGTGAGACACCACTGACCACTGCCCCAAACTGTAGCTTTACTCATCGTCTTTGTCTTTCAGGCATGTTTTTTTACCAGAATTGTGGTGCAGAAAAAAGACGCGGATGAGAGAACTGAGACGGACAGGCACACACTTCCAACTAATATAGTTTCAGAAGATATAGTATATACATATATGCAGAGCATGTGCATAGAGACACAAATAGAGAGCCTCTTCTTCAAGTAAATTAGTTGGAAGTGTGCACCTGCCCATCTTGGTTCTCTCAACTGCATCCTTTTGCTGCACCACTATTCTGATAAAAAAATATGCTTCAACTAGCCCAGCTACGTGTTTTATTAAGCTTTCAGTAGTATTTCTCCACATGGAGAACCACACCTATTGAAGAAATCCATATATAACTCCCATATCCAATACGAAACATGTAGGATCCTATACAGTAGAGTTCCGTTAATTCAACCCCGCTTAATTGGATTCCGACCTATGGTTCTGGCCGGTGCCTATACATTTCTACCCACCTAAACTATTACGATCTCAAAATTGGCCTTAGCTGGATAATTCGAACTTGACTAGTCAGTCTCGCCGCAATGCATCCGTGTTATGAGGTGAAGCATACGCAATTTATTTCGGTGAAGCATACCAAGAATGGAAAGCGGCCACTGTTACCCGACATAGTACGCGTTCTTCAATTATACAAACGCGCAAGCGCCGTCTCCAGGTCGAAGTATGAGCACCTAGACGCATAATAAACGTACTGGCAGCCATTGAGAGCTGTTTGTGACATTGCTGCGGCGATTTGAGCCCTTGTTTCGCCCGCCATGCGTGTCTCGTATATGACACTGTTAACGGTGCTTAGCACGTGTTCCTTAATTACACACACCGTGCATCGAGAAGCGTAGAAAAACCATATGTGTTTTGGGAAAGCTAGCGAAAAGGAAGGCGGTAAGATGAAAAACTCCGAAAGTCAAGAGGACGTTTAAGGCCATCAAAAGAGCTGGGGTCAATCTGAAACTCTGAAGGCCTGCCAGTAAAGGTATTATGCCTCTCGGTGTTCGTGTCGTGACCGGAGACGGCGCAGGTGTAAATTAAGAAACACGTGCTATGTTCCATAACAGTTGCACCCCCCCCCCAGCTTGGTATGCTTCACCGCACATCATGGCTGTATTGTGACGAAGCTAACCTTAAAGGCAAATACTGCCAAGTGATCAACGGCGTGTTTTGGCGTTTTTTCTGTCTTTTGTTTAATTAGACCCGCCGGATAATTCGACCAGTTCATTCAGTCCCGTCAGGGTCGAACTGACGGAAGTCGACTGTTTAAAAACAAGTTTTTCTCATATATCATATGATGTGATTGAATATGTGAGTTATGGGGCATACAGGTTTTTTTTTTTTTCCAGCAGCAATAGGTCCCTGTGGTTTCCTTCCCTATGTGTACCCTATGGCTCTCCTATGCAGCCTTTCTTATACCCCCAAGGCCGTGTGGGCTACATACCTCAAAAAGACAGGACAGAAGCAGAAAGCAAGCAAGAGAGAGAGAGAGAAGGGAAGACGGAAAGGCAGGGAGGTTAACCAGACTGAGTCCAGTTTGCTACCCTATACGTGGGGAGGGGAATGGGGAGTGAAAGAGAGAGAGAGAGAACTTAGGTGTAGGATGTCTATAGTCGGGCACTCATGTCTGTTGCCCTCAGGTAGCGAAAAAGCGCTCGAACTGCTTTCTGGGCTAATGAACTGTGAGGCCAGGCTCCCAAGATCTTCGCTTCTGTAAATGGCCTGTCATCCAGTCTATTTAAGGCACACTGGAGAGTCTCACATTGATTATCGAAGCGAGAACAGTGGCACAGCAGGTGACTGATGGTCTCTTCGCACTTGCACTTAGCGCACATTGGTGAATCCGCCATTCCAATACGATAGCTGTAGGAGTTGGTGAATGCTACTCCTACCCACAGCCGACACAGCAGTGTTGCGTCACGTCGTGGAAGGTTCGCTGGTAATTTAAGTTTCAGTGATGGGTCGAGGCTACATAAACGGAACTTAAGAGTTCTGTGGTGTATGCCAGCAACCTAACGTGATGGTACGAGCGAGACTACGAAGCTCTCTTGCAGCGTCGACTCTGGATAAAGGTATAAGGAGTGTCGGTGAGCCAGCCTGGGCACGTCGGGCAGCGTCATCGGCGAGGTGATTACCAACGCAAGCAAAGCAAGCAAACCACTCTGAACCTCAAGATGTGATAAAAGCGCCGACCGAACTATCTCACCTATCAATCAGCGCCTACTGTCGAGACATCACGTGGTGCAAGGGTGCCAAAATTCAGTTGCAGGCCCCTGCTATCCCTGATAACTGCACATAATATTCTGCTTACTTTGAAAACTGACCAACGGTGTTGCCTGAAGAAAGACACAATATGACCCTGTTAGATAAAATTTCAATCCCCTTCCGATAGGAGCAACTGCATCTGAAAGGGATTTCCAACACAACTAATTTAAGGCATCCCTATGGCGCCCCTCAACCTCTTAGACCAAGATGGTGATGCCATGTTGCAGGACTAGATATCACAAGCATGAATACAGTGTCCTATTCCCATTCAATCAAATACTAACAGTGAATTGTTATAGAGAACAAAACAGAGGCTTAAAAAAGCATATAAGCACACATGTTTTATTTTATTTAGTATTTGTTCTTTCTGAGTTTTCCTTTTTCCACTAATGGTGCATTGAAACATTTTTCTTGAAACCTGAAAACATACCAGAATCAGCGCAATGCCTTTTTTAAAGAATATATATTCTTGAAGAAGTTTTTGAAAGGACCTAATGTGAACGATAATACATTGAGTGCATTATAATGATGCAATAACGAACAATGACCTGATGAGTGCCATTCTTCATTCCCCTTCAACCCACCGGCTCCTCTAAGCTGGGGTGGTGCCGATGGCAATGCCCTGCCAATCACCCCTTCCTTTCTGTTTCTTCATGCCACAGTGCACTTATGGTAACCTCTACAGCTTGGCATCTGACGAAGATGCCCAAGAGTGACGAAGGAACGGTGACAGAATATGCAGCGCACAATGACAACCATCGATTTCTTGTTTGCTAGCACACTATCTCCAGCAAATAGTTATGCTTATGATAATGCCAGACTTCAATTATGCAACTACAACACCACCATACATTATTAATTGAAAGCAATTTAGTCAAGATAAGATTAATTAGTGAAGGTAATCATGAATAAATGTACAGGCTATTACAACACAAGTTCTGATGTCCATCACTGCTATGAATCTTGGGTCAGCAAAAATAATAATTGTGTTTCGTGTCGCCTTTTATGACCACAGCCATTATGAGCTCACTCCCCTGATTGTGTTGATGTTTGCTCGAGTCGCTGCTGTCTGTTGTATGAATCCCAAAGTGCTTTGCAAGGAACTTATAAACAAGCTGTTATAAAAATCTGCAGTACCTTTGCTAGGATTCAAACTCTGAATGCAACAAACTGCCAGTTGAAGATTTTGCCTCTTGGCCATTCTACCAAAGATATAACCAAGAAGACTATGCCTGGAGGATGTTCCCACACCAACTGCTGCTTTGATTGGCTGATGCCCGCTCGGCTTCACCTCCTTTCTACAGGATAATGCTGGCATTGGCATCTCATTCATCTTCTAGCACGGTCATTTCAGTTGTTATTCAAGTTGCCTTCTTCTCAATAGGAGATTACTTACAGGAAGCTGCAAATTTTTACTCCCACCATTACCTCATGAAACGGTGCAAGACTCACTGCATATAATAATTGCACCAGCGACCACGTAGCTTCTTGGCAATATGGGTAAAGCTGTCACTATCTTAGCTATCAGAGATGGTCATTGCTGAAACACTTGGTGTGGTCACTGTATTCTGTGCCAACTAACCTACAGGTCTGAGACTAAGAAAGAAAGCTAAGAACTGCACAACGAGCAATGGAAAGGAAAATGACAGCGGTAATCTTATGAGATTGAAAGTTGGAAATGTAGAGTAGGAAGCAAATGCAGGTAAAGCTTATACTCTGGTTGAAACGAAAAGGAAGAAGCAGGTCATGCGGCATGTAGAGCAGATAACTAGCAGTCTATCGCATTAATAGAATGGGATGACAAGGGAAGGCAAATCCAGTTGAGAGTGGCAGAGTATTAGATGGAGCAGTGAAATTTAAAAATATGCCAGCATAGTGCGTACTTTAGTTGAACCAAAAGAGGAGGTAACTAGAGATCTCTATGAGAGGCCTTTGTCCCAAGCTGGGAGTGCTGCACAGGCTCACTCACTCTGCCTTGAGCTGTTCAATCTGCTCATCCAGGAGGCGACTCTTGCGGCGGAGGTCAGCCAGCTTCTTGCGCAAGTCCTCAACACTTTCACTGCTTACAGACGTAGTCTTCATCTGAAATGCAACAGCCACTGTGATCACTCTCAGTCTATCCTTCAGAAACGCAAGGCGCTCTTAATGTCCGGTCGACAAGACGTGATACAAACGGAACCACTAAAGGATTTAGAGATAGCAGGTGGATTTGAGCCATCCCCATGACATGCCCACACTTCATCGCTGACAAACTTGAGTGTGCAGTAGCCAATAAGCACTTAAAACTTTGTCTACCGCTATCACTGGGATTCGAAGTCATGTAGCCACAGCAATGTGCACTTGGGAGCTGGATATGCGGACTACCACACTACTGCGTAACAATAGTGCTTGGTAATTGGTGTAAGGAGGTCAACAGATAGTGTACTACTTTAAGCAATAGCAGATATGTTTGTTTAGTACAGGTAGAATTCAGTTATAGCTTTAAAACATTTAGAAGAGCAGCACACATGCACTTGTTAAGCTTTCTTCTTTTTTTCAAATAATTCGAATTTATTTTTGTTGCTTTCTGCATTTCAGTTCCTCATAGTTACCAGCCCTTAAGCACGTGCTTGTGTTTTACAACAAATGAAGCCCATACAAACTCACGGGTGCAGACTTCAAGAAACTTAAAAAAAAAAATCTCACATTCATTGTAAAGGAATAATAGGAGAAAAACGCCGTCATTTATGCACCCCTCAATACAAAGACCTGGTGCCATATTATGCAGCAATCCTTTTCATTTTCCACTCTTTTTGCCCTCTGTCATACGCTGGCACAATGCCGGGTCATCACTATCACCAGTATCATCAGCTACTCGCTGCAATGAGTGGTAAGAAATGAATCGAAGGAAAACAATATCCTTACATAAACAATATGGCCTCTGGTTCACAATGAACAAAATACAAGGCAGCTACATACCTGCGGCTCTACAGCTCTCTGTGTACCACTGCGAACAAAATTTACAAGACCACAGCATAAGTGAAAAAAAGTAATTTTTGTTCTGATGTGGCTATGTGGCTTGGTATTGAGACACGCACATGCATGCTGTATGACACGAGTTCAGGCTACACGCTTACAGTTACTAAAAAAAAAGAAAGGTATATCTATATATTTGTGCAGCACCTGTGTCCTCCAAACTTTTGCTGGCGATTGTACACTGGTTTGCTGGTGACAGTTGTGGGCAGTGTTCACACAGTTATGAGTTCTTCATTCACCCCACCTCTCTTTATGCGTGTTATGCAATTCTGCACTTCTCACCGGTGAGCTGAATGGGCGATTGGCAGCACCAAGGCTGGATCGTGACCGCCTGCAAGAAGCGGTGGCATGAGTGTTTACGTCTTCCGAGAAAAAGGGGAGAAACAGAAAAACAACGAAAAGCTATGTGCAATGTATATTCCGAAATTGGAAATTATGTTATTATTGCTGTACAGAGGAAAAAAAATCTTGCCGCACAAAGCACGGTTTTTTATATAAAGAGTTTGCCTGTTCAATCAGTCAGATTTAAAGAGGCATTGCGCCCATAGGCACTACAAAGAGCCATTGAAAGGCATCTTCTTCATCTGATGCGTGTCTATATATATTTATTCAATGCTAGAGCCCACATAACAACACATCAAAGTTTTGCAATGAGGAAGTTGGTCATGTGAAATGTCCTTGCTTACACATTCCTCTTTGCACCATATGTGGTCCTTGCACGAAAATAAACTCCACAAATCATCATCCTTTTTATTACAGGTAAGGAAAACACATGTGATCACTAAACATTTGAACTGAGGAGCGATGGCACAAGATGTGTGAACGTTATCATTTGGCTGAAGAAATTAACTGTGCGGCTCATGTGAGTAATTAAGATAAATAGAGATATTTCAATCTCTGATTTGTCAAGGTTCAACAATACAGTTGAAATAATCTGTTACAAACTTCCACTGTACCGCAACATCATTCAGAAAGCGCCAACTCAGAAAAATCAGCGTACTGAATCGCGTACCTCGCCTGCATCTTGAATCTGTTTCGTGTCGGCGTCTCCGAAGCGGCGTGCTCCCGTGCATCAGACATGCTGCGGCGCAGCTCAGATCCGGCTCGGACGATCACGGCTTCGCAACGCGTACTCGAAAACCTTGGACCACTTCTGCGGGCGAAAAACGCGCGCAATAAAGCAGACAATTGTCGCCCATGTCGAGGCAGGTTCAGGCTCACCGAGACGAAGGCAGACAGTCGTTTTTGATCGCTCTCGTCGGGTGAACAAGCAAGGAGATGTCACCATATTTTCGTAACTACTAAAAAAAGAAAAAAAAAGATAGAAATGGCTTTTTAGGACACACGAAACGGCGTCAGGAACGCACAGCACAACGTATGCGTCACGACGACGTCTGTTTAGCAAAACAAACATACCGCGCTAACGGCACGACCATGGGCACGGCACGACCACGACCGGCTAAAGCCGGTCGTGGGCACGACGGACGCAGGCACAGAATCCGCGAGAGGGCGCGCTATGTAAAACAGAAAGCTTCTTATACAGGTGCCGTACGTACACCGTAGAGAAAGAAATTCGTACACTTCTGATCGCGATCGGGGCCGATCCGGATCGTATTTCTTGATCCCAATCAACAGTTGTTGCTGCTACACAGCCCAACGATCCGGATTATGTTATTATCGTCTGCTGATCGTCGGCAACCCTCAGGACTGCTGCACAAAAACGCTGGGACTGCATAATGCCTTGGCTACAAAATGAGATTTCCATAATATTGCTAAATTTAGACGTTATTTCAATATTACAGCTTCCTATTGCTGATAAATAGATTATTAAGCGTTTTTTTTAATTAGATGTCTTCAGTTTTTTTTTAGCCTTTTCAGAATACTGGGCTAGAGGGCGTAAACGTCAGCCGGCGATCGCGATCAAGAGGCCAATGGAGGCCCCATGTACAGTGTACTGTACCCATGAGAGCCCCTCTAAGCATACACTCTAATGACATTTTAACGCGATAGCGTTAAGGAGCTCGTGTCCCAGAAAAGCCGGTGTCGTCGGCGTCGGTGTCGGCGTCGGCGTCCGCGGCGTTGGCCGTGAGCGATAAATCAGGCAGGCACTTCATAAATAAAAAGCAACTTCCAAGATGGTCTGGGTGGGAATCGAACCAGGGTCTCCGGAGTGTGAGACGGAGACGTTACCACTGAGCCACGAGTTCGATGCTTCAAAGCGGTACAAAAGCGCCTCTAGTGAACGCGGTGTTGCCTTAGAAACGAGCTGTTTCTAAGGCTCAGGCGTGCGTCGCTTGCTCAGGCGCACATTTCGTTGTCGCGCCGAACGCTGCGTTGCTCGATGCTCACCGCGTCCGATGCGGGGCGCGTAGTCGCTGCGCCGTAGCCCATTGTCTTACACCCCTTGGCGGGTCGACGGGAACGCTGTCGCGTTCCACTCTTGAAGGCGAAGCTTAAGCGTCCTCCAATTTTTTTCACTGGTCGATTCGGAGCAGGATTTCTTGCTCCGTGGCAACGAATCCGAATTTCACTGGTCGATCTGGAACGGGTTCGCGCTTTCCGTTGGTCGTTTCGGATCAACTCGCTCCGCTCCGGATCGCTCTCACTTGGACCGCCATAAAGTCCCTTGATAATTTGAAAGTACCACCACTCTTTGAAACTCTGCCACCGCCGCGCGACTTCCTTGCCTCCTTCTCGCCCCTTGCGCGTCCCCCCCCCCGCAGCAACCAGTTTTGTCCCCGTTTTTCTGCACGACGATTGGTCTCCCTGTCGTTGACGTTGAAAACGCGCGGATCTTGCGTTTTGCTTGTGTTTTTCTTTTTCGTTCGCGCCATTTTTCTCCTCAGCTCGGGTGGCTCGGCGTAGCGAGCGTTGTACGCTGTTTCCTGCTGCTCTCTGCGCTAGCGCTATGCTGTGCTGTTGCGAATATACTGCAGCAAGAAGCCTGAAGATGGTTATGCCGTTTTTATGATACCACAAGGAAAGCGTGACGGCTTGCGCAGGAAGCAGTGGCCGAAAGAACTTTGTTCTGACAAAGAACAGCGTTGTTTGCGAGCTGAGGCATCTTTCTTATTACTCGTAGCAAAGCATCCTGTAGGATGGATGGATGGATACAACGTTCTTGTACGTCCGGCAAAGTTTAACGCGACCCGGGCTCAGGTCTCCCACGGGGGAACGTCAAGGCCCTGCCTCAACGCCGCCTCACGGGCTTGCTGGACTGCCCACATCTGAATTCCGAGGTCTGAGCTGCGCAGAGCGGCGGCCCACCTCGACGACAGGGTATCCGGAATAACTGCCATCCCTCCTATAACTACATTGCACTCCCACAGCATGTGTTTGAGTGTTGCTGGTCCTTCCTCACACAATTTGCACGTGTCGTCCTGATGCTTATCTGGGAAGATACGTTTCGTAATGCTGCATTTTTTTTTCATTCTTCCGGCCTGCTCACCAATGTTTTTGTTGCGGCAATTTGTACGTTGCATAAAAATGCGGTTGTCCTCAGTATGCTTAATATTCTGCGGCGGCTCCATTACCTCGCACATCACCAACTGTTATTCAGTCGGAAACGCAGCACTATAGATTCTGCTTTCCGCTGTGAATAATTATGTCTAAAGATACAGCCTCCCGGTCGCACTTTTCGCGATTGTTAGGATCCGCCGCCTGTTTTACTGAAAATTGAAATAGCGGCTTGTAGAGGAGCTATTATTCCTAGCTTACGTCGATCTGTGCGTCAGCCAGATACAATAAATGCAAGCCCTGAAAAAATTTGTGGCAAGTATACCCATGCTATTGAAGGTGATGAGCGCTAGCTAGTCCACATTGTTTTTGTTTTTTTAGTTTTAGGGCGAAAGCTTTTATATCTCTATGCTTCAAGGTGACGTTGTGAACAGAAAATATCACGTGACGTAAGAAAGGCCAGAGGCGACCCATAGCATGTCCACTCCTGTATAAGAGAATGATTAGCCGAATTAACTAATGATCCATTATTGATTTAATTAAGGTGGATTAGAGTGTATTAAGGAGGATTAAAGTGCATTAATAAGGATTAAGGTGGATGAAGGATTGCGGTGAATTAGGGTTGATGGAGTATTCATACCGATTAGGGTATGCGCGAACAAGGATTAGAGAGGACAAGGTGGGTGCAGGAGGATTAAGGTCGATTAGGGTAGATTAAGGAAAACTAGGGTTCATAGAGGAGGATTAAGACCGATTAGGGTAGATTAAGGTGGATTAGGGTTGATGGAGGTGGACTAGGGTGTATTAAGCAGCATTGAGGTGCATGAAGGAGCACTAATGTGGATTAGGATTGATGAAGGAGTATTAAGACCGATTAGGGTGCATTATGGAGGATTAATAAGGTGCATGAAAAAGGATTAAGGCGGATTAAAGTTGATGAAGGAGGATTAAGGTTGTAAAGCCTACTGTAACAAACCGTAATCCAACTAACCCACCTTAATTGGCATTATTCCTCCTTAATGTGCTTTAATCCATCTTAATTCACCTTCATCCTCTTTCATCGACTTTGATCAAATGTAATCCTCCTTAATACACCTTAATCTTCCATTAACCTCCTTCATTCACCTTAATTCTCCGTAATGCACCCTAATCCACCTTCATCGTCATTAATGCACCCTGATCCCCCTTAATGCACTTTAATCCTCCTTAATCCGCCTTCATATACCTTAATCCACCTTTGACATTAATCTCCCCGAATCCTCCTTTATCCACCCTAATCATTCTCGATTTACTTTAATCCACCATAATCCTCTCTAATGCAGCTTTATCCAATTCATTCACTCTAATCCACCTTCATCGACTTTAATCCACCTTAATTATCCTTAATGCACCTTAATTCATCTTAATCTAATCACTAATCAATCATTACTTTGTTAATCAGTAATAATCTCTTACACACGGCTGCACATGCTCTGGTTCGCTTCCGGCCTTCCTTCGGTCACGTGATATTTTCTGTAGCTCACAACGCGACCTTGAAACAGATCTAAGGATTTTGCTTAATAAGCCACACAGAAAGGGATTTGCCGCAAGCAATACTAGATCAGACGCGCAAAGTAAAACATCTCATCATGTGGCAGAAAAATTGTCGCCTCAAAGCTCATTTTACATCAGTATAGCCCGTTCATACTTCTTTAGAAAATACCAACCTCCTAGCAGCCTATCTGTCAAACCGAACTCAATATGTTACTATAAATAATTATGACTCGGACCAACTCGAAGTTTATTCAGGGGTACCACAGGGGTCCGTATTGGGGCCATTATTATTTCTCATATACGTCAACGACATCGCTGATTGTGCAGAAAATGGAGTAAAATTGCGGCTCTTCGCCGATGACTTGGTAATTTATACAAGCGTACAAGGAATCGAGGATCAGCTTAGACTAAATACTATACTAAGCAATATAGGCCGCTGGTGTGACATGTGGGGAATGGAAATTAATCTTAAGAAAATACAGTATATGACCATAACTCATAGAAAGTCGATCTTTAGGTTCAATTATACATTAATGGGCAACGATTTAATACAAACTGACACAGTAAAATATTTAGGCATAACCTTTACAAGCGCGTTAAAATGGAATACCCATATCGATAATACATGCACGAAGGCCTTCCGAACACTCGGTTTCTTGCGAAGAAAATTAACTGCAGCACCATCCTATGTGAAACCAACAGCATATAAAACTTTAGTAAGACCAATTCTTGAGTATGGTAGCATAGTGTGGAACCCGCACCAGAAAGCACTCTCACAGAAATTAGAAAGTATCCAAAATAAAGCGTTGCGATTTATATACCATAAGTATTCTCGACACGAAAGCGTAAGTGCTCTTAGAAGCCAGGCAGCACTGCCTACCCTTGTTTGTCGGCGTCGTGTGGCTGTCATGAAATTTCTTTTTATGCTATGTAATGACAACATTAATATAGATAAGCGAGATTACGTGCAACCACCACACCGACACTCTAATAGAACCTGCCATAATAAACACATCAAGCAGTATCCGACACAGTGCGACACGTTTAGATATTCATATTTCCCATGGGCAATTGAAATCTGGAATTCGTTGCCACAGGAAATTATAGAATCAGATTCTGTGGATGGCTTTGTCGCAAAATTGGAGCCATATTTTGGCTGTTCATGAAAGTGTTTGAGTGCGTAGTTCAAAGGTAATGCATTGGTTGAGTGATTGGACACTAGTGCACGTGCGTTTGCATACTGCCTTATGATTTCAAATGTAAATATTGCAATCTGCTGAATAGTGGTGTTTTATAGATCCACGATAACTACAAGAATATTATACGACTAATATTGCAATTGTTTTTTTCCCTGATTCATGTGAAACAAGAAAAGTGTCTTGTGTTGAATACCAGTGCTGTTGTATGGCAGTTTTTTTTGCTTTATATATTTTGTTTTTTTTGTTTTTTCCTGTTTTTCCCATGCTCATGTGTATATATTACAATCCACTTCCTGTTTGGCCCTGTGCAAAGGCCTACAGTATTGTTAAATAAATAAATAAATAAATAAATAAATAAATAAATAAATAAATAAATAAATAAATAATAAACGTCGCCTTCAGTTTTATTGATGCTTTTATCAGCATGTCTCAAAATTTTCAACACCACTGGGGCGCGCAACTGGCCCAAAATAGACAGTTTTCGTTTAACTTACGCAACTTATAGCGTGCACTATTAGAAAAATTTGCACCCTTTGGGGCTTATCTTGTCCCACAACGATAATCGTCATCTGTCTTGCCCGCGTTTCCAGGAACGCCGAGGTGGAGCCGAGCAGAGCGGTTGGCTCTGCATGGAGCTCCGTGATTTTCTATCTTTTGACCAGTTTTTCCTATGATATGCTGAATTTCGTGTGGAATACGTGATTCGGGAACATCTATGGACTCTGCACATGCCAGTGTTGGCGGTGAGCCCTTCGTCTTTTCGTAAATACGGGCCAGGACGTGCCCGCCACACGTGTGCGGATTGCTAGCACGCCGACTACGGCGGCGGCGGTTGCTGCGCGGGAGACGCCGTGCGCGCTGCCGCAACAGATGGCGACGCCGGCTGCGTCTGGAGCTACGACGCCCACGGGGGCGACGAACGCTACGACGAGCACGCCTAAACCAAACTACATTGAAGCTTCAAGCTCGCACGAACCACTAAAAGTACGAGCGACGCTCTCGGACCTGGACCGGGAACAAATGGAGTACCAAGACACCGACGAAGGGGATAGTATCATCCTACAAGACACCAGGGGCGAAGCCAGGGGGGCTTATGGGGCTTCATCACCCCCCCCCCCTCCGAAATTTTTTCGTGCTATCCATGCGCCGCCAGCCAAAACAACCCCCGGCGCCGGAAATCGTGCTCGATTTTGTCTAGAACGTCCTTCTCACGCTCGATAAAAACATTGTAGCGCGGACATTGCGAAATCAGGCTGGATTTCGCGGCAACGACCATGCACCGGGAGTCACATATCGTAACGCAAGGACCTCCTTGCGAGCACAAAGTTCCAAAGGTGTGGCGGGCGGGCCCGTCGCGGCATCTCGCTGAGGCCGCGGAATCGGGTGCGCTTCGATTTCAATTCTGACACTTTATGGGTATAAAGTTCTAATAAACATTTGCTGCGAAAGGTGCATTGATATGTCCGAAGTCGTGCTTTAGATAGGGTGGCTAGAACTGGGAGGTGTGAAGACCGCGGCGCCGCCGCAATGCCTATAGGGAGGCCCCGCTACGCGTTCCTCCCACTTGGGTAAAATTTGGCGCTTCCGTCGGGGGCGCGGGTAGGGTGGCTAGCGCGGGGGCGTCGTGAGCTTGTCAGTCTCGTAGGCCATGGTGCAGTGCAAAGCAACTCCCGTGGTCGGTATAGTGCAGCTGTATTTTTCTCGCGTTTCCTAAATTTCGATCGCTTCACAACACAGCGAATCTAAGTGGCACAGAATGGGATGACGTGAAGGTCAGAGTGCGTGAGTGCTTCAGGTCTTGGGGCAAGCTTCGAGCGCACGAGGAGCGTGGGGAGATTAAAATCGTCTCCGACGCGATCCTCCTCCTCTCGAGGCCACTGTCCGGCGGGCCTGGTGTTGCTTCAGCTTTGTCCTCACTCCGAAAGGAACTTCGGATTCTCCTGCAGCGACGCTGGGACGGCTTGAGGGCCACAGCCTGAGCAGAGCTGTGGGAAATGGAAGCGTGGTGCAGCGGAAACGTCCTACGTAAGCATCTTTCAAGGAAGAACACAACTCTCTTTTCCCTAATGATGGTAGCATAGTCGACTCACTAGATGGAGTTCTTGCACTGGCGAGGCAGTTTTACATGACCTTGTGTGCCTCTCCAGTTGCCTCTCCAGCTGTCTTTCCGTTTGCTTCACCAGCTGAGCCGCCACAAGTGTGCGACTCAGCCATAGATGAGGACGAGCTATTTTCGGCCTTGGAGCCTATGAAGCGTAATCGCAGTCCAGGATCCGATGGTCTGACAGTCGAATTTTATGTTAAATTTTGGACACTGTTAGTGAAGCCGTTCACATCACTGGTGAAAAGGCTACTCGGTGAAGGGACTTTGTCAGCGTCTCAACGAGAGGGGCTAATCTCTCTCTTTTGTAAGGACGAGTCGAAGAGCTCTGATCTGAGAGCGTGGCGTCCAATCACGCTTCTGAACTGCGATTATAAGCTCATAGCAAAGTGCCCGTGTACGCGACTCACACCCCTGCTCAGCACTGTTTTGGGTCCATACCAGGCATGTAGTGTCCAGGGACGCTCTACTCAGCTTAACGGTTTAGCAGTGAGGGACCTTCTCCTGGAGGGAAATACCAGGAAACTTCCCGGTATTCTTTGCTCCTTCGATCAGGAGAACGCTTTCGACATCATTAGCCATAGGTACCTTTTCCATGTTCTGGAAGAGGCTGGTTTTAGTGTGGGTTTTCGGCAGATGGTCCAAGCTTTGTATTCTCGACCGACTTCTGCTGTTGTCATACGGGACCGCGTCCCGGGGGGGCTTATGTATCCCTCAGCATGTCTATACAACCTCATTCAGACACTCGACGACAGGTTCACTTGTGCATTTAGCACTACGCGACTGCACGCAAAAGTTGTCAAGAATTTCTTGCTTCTAGCAGCCAATGTGCCACAGATTGGCTGCAGGAGGCATTCCGTTGATCTAACAGGATCAGTGTCTAGGTTTTATTGTATAACACGTACGTATTCACTTTTTCCTCAGAAGCTTAAATCAGTGTGTCATCCAGAACAAAGCCAAGAAGGTTAAGCCCTGCGTTTTGTAAAAATGTGATGTTATGCAATAACTGTTATTTCCAATAAACACGTATTAAGTCACAAGCGCTTTCTACTTTCTAGAATTTCTTCACAACAATGCTGATATATTGCATGAACTTCTTCCATTTAAAGTAATGTTACAATCCCAAATATGTGACTTACGTGCGGGCGACACATTCAAGGTTATTCCAATGCGCTGGCCTTGCGCGGCAACTCCTATGAACTACATTTTCGGTAAGGCATACGCGCTAATCTCGGCAAGAGGTGGTCGCAAAAACTGTTGCTGTGTCGGCTGCATAGTCGGTGCTCGCTGTTTCCATGTGGAATGAGAGCAGCGAAACTTCATTAAATTCTCTCAGCATCTAAATGTAGAGAAAAAAGCCTGGTCAGATCTTAACGCATTCAAACGCAAAAACTAAGCGCTACCAAATTATTTTCCCGCCCGGAGGTATGCAGACGCCCCGAGAAACTACGGCGCCCTAAACGGCGCCCCGGCCGGCAGCGCCGTCACGTGGCAGGAACGCGTTTTGGGGCCAGCTTCCGGAGGCCGGTCTTCACACCTCCCCATTCTAGCCACCCTACTTTAGATTTTCAATTCTGGAACTTTATGGGCCTAATGTTGTTATAAACATCTTACGCCAAATGTGCATTGACTTTTCTAAAGTCTTAGATCGGAACATACAACGAGGCAAGCCAAATCAACACACTATCAGACAAGTTGACAAAACACGCAGCGAGAGAGAGAGAGAGAGAGTAAAACATCTTTATTAATAATATTTGAATGGCGAGAGCAGTGTGGGAGGAACCCTCAGTCCAGGGTCCCTAAGATGATTCCGGCGATGTTTCGAGCCCGTTGTATCACAGCTCGGAGGACCTCGGGAGGTCCGTCGCGGAGGGCATCGTCCCACAGCTCTTTGCTGCGTAGGGGGTAAAGGAGAGTTGGCAAGGGAGGAAAGAGGTTTGCAGTGCACTAGCTCAATCGTGACGTGGAAGATTGTGGGCGAGCTGCCACAGCCAGGGCAACGATCTGCATAACAGTGTGGGTAGAATTTATTGAGAGAGACAAGATTGGGAAAAGTTGCGGTTTGTAAGTGGCGTAATGCCACTGCTTCCTCCCGCGAGAAGGACGGCGGTGGTGCGGCGTAGGTGCGACGAATGCGTGTATAATGACGGAGTATGTCTTTGTAACGGAGCAAGGGATCCACCCACTCTGAACTAGTCGCCTCACCACGCCGAGTCGCCCGGAGGGAAATTTCTCGGGCAACCGCATGTGCGCGTTCGTTACCCGGCAGCGAGGTTTGACCAGGGGTCCAGAGTAAGTGGATGCGGGGAGGTGTGGTTGGTGTATTTTGCGGGATCTGTTTGAGAATTTGGTGCGCCGCTCTCGGGATGCCATGTCCTGATAGGAAGGCCCGGCATGCCTGTTGCGAGTCCGTCAATATATACACTTCCTCAGGAACACGGATGGCGTATCGAATTGCAAGAGCAACACCGAGAATTTCTCCGTAAGCGGCATTTGTTCCGCGCATTGCAGCAGAGTCTCTCAGGGATTCGGCGCCACCCAAAACTACCGAGGTATAGCCCTCTTGAGTGCGTGATGTGTCCGTGTATAAAGTATGTGTTTCCGGAATGTTTGCAAGCATGCGGCCAACGTATCGTACACGGGCTTTGCGCCGCCCTTTGTCATGCTCGGGGTGCATATTACGTGGCAATGGATGAATACTTAGTGCTTGGCGTATCGCTGACGACAAGATCGTTGGACAGGTTTCAGACTCAAGGGGTGGGACAGAGTATCCTAGCCGTGTGAGAAGATGGCGGCCAGTAGGAGTGAGTAGGAGGCGCTGGCGATGGCTGACCCAATGTGCCTCTAGCAGCTCGCCTAGTGTGTTATGTGTCCCCAAGTTAAGGGGACGGTGTGTGGATGTATAGTTCGGGAGGCCATGGGCCAGCTTCGTCGCTTTGCGAATCAATGCGTCTATGCGAAGTTGTTGCGCTTGGGTCAACCGCTGAAATGGGAGATGGTATGTAAGGCGGCTGATCACGCATTCCTCCACCAAGCGCAGCAGGTCCTCTTCTCGAAGGCCCGAGCGCCTGTTGGAAACCCTCCAGATCATGGCCAGAATTTGCTCAATCTGTCTGGATAGAAGGGAAACAGTGTAGTTTTACCTGCCATCCGCTTGGACGTGTAGGCCGAGGATACGAGCACGATTAACCTGCGGTATCGGTGTGCCATCCACGTGCACAGTGATAGGGGGAGTAGAGGAACGGCTACGGAGGCGAACGATTATGAGCTCCGACTTTTCCGGAGCACATCTTAAGCCGCATTTTCTCGCGCACTCGGAAACTGTATCGACCGCTTGCTGCAGTCGGTCCTGTATGGCTCCGTCGGAACCCCGTGTCGACCAGATAGTAATGTTGTCCGCATAAATAGCGTGGGCGACATCAGTGATCTGGTCGAGTAGCCGGGGGAGCCCTGCGAGCGCGATATTGAATAGAGTAAGAGAAAGAACTGAGCCCTGGGGTGTCCCACGTCCTACAAGGCGAATCGTACCGGATCGATGCGGTCCCATTTTTACGGTGGCTGTGCGATCTCATAGAAATGCGCGGATATAGTTGTACATACGAATTCCACAGTGTGAATGTGCAACATTGCGAAGGATGAGGTCATGTTCAACATTATCGAATGCCCCTTTTAGGTCTAAGGCGATGAGTGCTCCCGTTTGGGCGGACGGCGGAAGTCCTATGATTTCCTCCCGCAATTGTAAAAGCACATCTTTGGAAGACAGATGAGCCCGATATCCGAACTGAGAGTTAGAAAAGAATGATTTTTCTTCGAAGGGCTGCAGACGCCGCAAGAGTACACGCTCCATGAGCTTACCAATGCAGGATGTTAGGGAGATGGGTCGTAAGTTTTCAACCTTAACAGGCTTGCCCGGTTTGGGGATCAGTGTGATGTCGGCGTGTCGCCATGCTTGGGGAAGCATGCCCTTGCGCCAGCAATCATTGAAGATATGGGTGAGGTGGTTAATATCCGCGTCACTGAGCTTACGAAGGGTGGCGAATCGGATGTGGTCGGCTCCCGGTGCCGTGTTGCGGCGTAGGTCTTGTAGGACCACCCGCACCTCGTCAGATGTGATGTCTGCATCGAGCAATTCGTTCGCCTCGCCTACATAAGGATAGTCGGGGTACTGCGGCGGCGGGCCTGTGGGTATGAAATGCTTCTCTAGCTCTCTGAGGAGTGTCGAGACATCGTCCCTGTACTCGTGCATTAGGATGTGCAGCTGTTGAAATGTTTTTCCCTTTGTTGTGGTGGGATCTGTGAGTGAGCGAAGAATCGACCACGTTTTTGTTGTGCTCAATGTGCCTGACAGGCGATCGCAAAATCTTCGCCAGTTATTCCTCGTAAGGATCTCTGCATACTCCTGGGATTCCCGTGTAATTTGATCTATACGTTTCCTAAGTTTGCGGTTGAGGCGTTGTCGTTTCCATCGTCGTGTCAACCCTCTGCGGGCGTTCCAAAGATGAAGTAAATGCGGGTCTAATGTCTGGTGTCTCGGTTGTGGTGCACAGTGTGCTCGTGGTGGCCTCTAGATCTTGTGCGAGAGAGGCAAGCCAGCGTTCGTACCCTTGGCGCTCAAGTGGGTCCTGGCGACGTTCCCTAAATTTCGCCCAATCCGTTATACGCACATTTCGCTCGGGCCTGCGCGCACCCCGTAATGACAAAGTGGTCGCCACAATGCAGTGGTCACTACCAAGGTGCTCCTCTAAAGGCCCGTGCACAACAACTGGGCCAGTATTGCGCACGAAGGTAAGGTCAGGGCAGGTGTCACGAGATACGCTGTTGCCCATCCGAGTGGGGTGCTCTGGGTCGGTAAGGATTGTGTATCTCATGTTACAGATGGCATTTCATAAGCGGGTCCCTTTAGCCTGCGATTTAACGTAACCCCATGCAGTATGCGGAGCGTTAAAGTCGCCGGCCATAACACAAACCCGTCCAAACCTACCAAATTCTGTTAGTAGGTGCTGAAAACAGTGCGTTCGCGAACGGGGGGAACTGTATGCATTGAGTATAAACAGACTCTCGCTGTGTTTACCTTGCGTAATTATTTCCAGTATTTGGTGAGGAATGTCAATGTTAGTGGTATGCATGCGACATGTAACATTTTTCGAAACTAAGGCTCCCACAAGAGGAGAGACAGCCGAGAGCGTGCTGTAGCCGGATAAAGAAGGGGTGCAATTGACTTCCTGTAAGAGGATGACATCGGGAGGGTTCGTGGATATGCCGATATACTGCTGTAGGGAGCCTCGTTTTCGGCGGAATCCCCTACAAGTCCACTGCCACACCACTAGTTGCTCCGCGTTACGCGGCGCCATCATCATCGCGAGAGGAAGCAAGCGGTCGTGCATAGGGATGCGGACGCCGGGTGCCCACATTTGAAGGTTGCGGCCGAGAGCCTTGGTCGGAAAGCGCGTTTTCGTTGTTACCGCTAAGCTCAGGAACTTGCATGCGTGCGAAAGTGCACTCTATACATGATTTCATTTGCTCCGTAATCCTTATTTGAAGGGCCTCCATTTGGCGTTCTATCCTGTCAAGAGCCGCCTGCATACTAGTGCTCACGTCTGCCACCAGCGCGTCCATTTGTTTTGCAGGCGCTCACAGCGCGCCTCCATATCACGACGTAGGCGGGCTATTTCTATTAGAGGATCGGGATTTGGTAACGAATTGGTAATAGGGGAAGGGGTAGGGAGAGCTTTACGGGGCGGAGCGAGCTGTGGGAGACCATCCGCCCGACCTACCTCCCGAGGCGGCTCCATTGCTGTTTTCTTCTCCGGGGTCCGCTGCATCCCTGAAGGGATCAGGGTCACCTTGGCTGGGGCGTTGGTCTGAAGGGTCTTCTTGTAGGGTTGTTGGGAAGATGGGGAAGGAGGGTGCTTCACTGGGAGGCGCACCGATGCCTCGCGGGATCGGGACCGAGACTTGAACTTGCGACGGGATCTCGAACGGGTCTCCGACCGGACTTTTCTGGTCGCCTTCGTTGGGGCGCGCGACGTTCGGGTCTCCGCCGTATCTGTGGTAGTGGTCGGGTCTCTGGAGGGTTGGAGTTCACGCTGCTCTTTCTCGAGAGCTTTCCGCACCCAAACTTTGATCAGTGTCTGCCTAGCACGCCGCGGGCAGTTTGGATCCGCTGTAGGGTGGGTCCAGGATCTACAGTGTGGGGTGCACGGATGTGACGGGGTTGGGTTGTCAGTCCCGCACGTCGCGCAAATGACCACATGCGGCGTAGGACAGTAATCAGCCCAATGGCCGAGCTTGTGGATACGATGAGACGAAGCGTTGTGGTGGTTCATTTGTGCCGTCACGTCGCATAAACAAATATCAACATTTTTTTTCACCTAGGCCAAAGCATCCATGTCAAGACACTAAAGCCAGCCAGTGTAACTAAGTTCTTATTTATTTTTTCTACTTTGACTTTTATTCGTGAGGACACATGAGCCTCTTAATTTTTTTTTCTCGCTACCCTACCCGCGGGCTGCCAGAGCCAGCCAGAGCGCATGCATTTTTTTTTTATGTTGCCCCGAAACCACCGCGCTGCGTTCTTCGGTGCGCGTGTGGTTTTCTCTGGCCGAGTGAATTTTCGCCTGGCAGAGTTTTGGACGCCTTCTGGCTAGCAGACGAGAAAAAGAAACAATGGTCGCTCACCGCCATCACTGTGAAGACTTGACGGATTACACCGTGTTCTCTTGAGCGCAACCTCTCCGGAAAGTCTTGTCTCGCCGGTGCGAAATACCGAGAACTATGCGTATGGTTCTCGGTGGACCAAGCATCTCACGTTTTCTTCGATATTCATTCGGTAGCCACATTAGGTGCCCAAAGTAGGCATTGGATTGTGGCCAACATACTCTCCTTTGCGTTTTTTTTTTTTTCATTTCACGGCCCCCGCCCCACAAAAGGAAAAAGAAAGATACATTTTTGCGGCGCAGCGAATTGTCGCATGGTGACAGTTTGTTACTTCTTTTGCGGAAAGTAATCGGCCACGGCACGCTTCGGTTGCCGGATACTATTATTAAGTTATTGTGATAGCAATTATATGAAGACTCCATGGAGGCGCATTCCTGCTGTCGCCGTCGCCCTCATGTTTCGTATGAAGTCTCAGGGCAATAACGTCGTGACCGCGCGCCGCATGCTGTATGTGCGAGTGACAGAGTAGGGGGGGTGGAATGGGTGAGCCGGCGATGGTGGCTCAGTCTTGCGTGCACAAAGGAGAAAAGCATGGATGGAGTGGATGTTTATTTGCCTTGTTTTACGCATTATATACAGTGACTTTTTCTTAGATACGTATATTGAAATATCTTGTTGCGAGGTTTTGTGAACCTTCTTTCCAGTCACACTTTCTTGTCCTTTATCAAGCATTTGTATATTCCATTGTATCTTCGCATTTCTAATGAACGGGGGCGAGTTAAATGAAAGTGAGCCTACGCACCCTGCGCAATGGCTTGGTTCATTATCTGCGAGGCATGCGCGTAGCACACAGGCATCTTTCATTTACAAAAGTGACACGCAGATGTCAGGGTAAATCTTCTTTAATGCTCTCATACACTGGATTGAACATGGTTGCGTGATGTAATAGCACTTCAGAAGTTAAGCAGCGGGGTGCCGTGAATGTTTTGACAGCTGAAGGTGTTTCCTAAAAGGAAATTATTCGCCGTATGGCTGCCGTGTACGTTGAACATTGCATTTCATTGGCCATTGTGAAGCATTGGAGCAAACGGTTGAAAAAGGACGTGAAAGTTGCAAAGACGATCGAAGACCGGGCCAAAGCTATTGTGCAATCACCCCCAACACAAGTGCAAAAATTGATGAGCTGATGAGACAAGAACGGAGGATAAACATCGATGAACTGGCAGAGCGTGTGAACATCAGTCGCGGTTTGGTTCACAGCATAATTCGTGAACATCTCGGTCATCGGCTCTTGTGTGCGCAATGGATGCCCAAGATTTTGAACCACCGCCAGAAGAAGGTTCTGCGCTGCCTTGACTCATCTGATCCGGTATCACAATGAGGGTGACGCCTTCTTGTCTGCAATTGTGATCGGGGACGAACCATGGTGCCACTACTACAAGCCTGAAACACGACGGCAAAGCTTACAGTGGAAACATTCGAATTCACCGCCCCCAAAGAGAGCAAAGGCCGTCATTTTCGCCGGAACGGTGTTGTTTACTACTTTTTTTGGATCGTCAGGGGCCATTACTGTTAGAATTTTCTAAAGCCGGAGAGACTATCAATCGTTTCCGATATTGTAAAACGCCAGATCGTTTGCGTGTCGCAATCAAGAACGAACGACGTGGAAAATTGACGAATGGGGCCATCTCGTTCCACGACCTGGCTATGGTGTTGGGCTGCTGAGCACGAGGTCGTGGAATCGAATCCCGGCCACGGCGGCCGCATTTCGATGAGGGCGAAATGCGAAAACACCCGTTTACTTAGATTTAGGTGCACGTTAAAGAACCCAGGCAGTCGAATTTTCCGGAGTCCTCCACTACGGCGTGCCTCATAATCAGAAAGTGGTTTTCACACGAAAACCCCATAATTTAATTTTCAATTTTTCACAATGCCCGTCCCCACGTCGCTGATGTGGTTAATACAAAACTGGCAAAGTTCAAGTGGGGAACCCTGAAACATCCGCCATACAGCTAAGACCTGTCGCCTTGCGACTTTCACCTTTTGGGGCAAATGAAAAAAAAAAGCAGCTTAAGGGAAACAGATTCGTGTCGGACGATGACGTGAAAGAATCAGTTGCAGATTTGTTGAAGCAGCAACCTAAGGAGTTTTATGAGGCGGGAATCACCCGACTCGTTAGTCAATGGGATAAATGTCTAAATGCTGATGGAGACTGCTTTTAAATTAAGTACCCCATTTGTCATATATTTGCATTGGCTCACTTTCATTTGACTCGCCCTCGTACATTTTGCAGAACGGCTTTATATAGCGATACACGACCGGTGACAGCTGTCCGTGCGTAATACATTGGAATAAATGACAGCGTCATTGAGATTTTTCACTGGCCGTTGCATATGTACAAAAATGTAAACAAAGTTGTTGAATGACAAAGTTTAATTAACATATTTGTCCTCAACTTCTTCATTTATGGCCTTTACATTTTTAATACCAGTGGCATGCACTGCTCTGCTGGCTTCGAACTGATATAGTTCTAAGGATCGTGTGATACTTTCTTTACTTATTAAATAGACAAAAACAGGGAAGCATTGATATCAGTTACTTTGGGCACAATTTCTGGCACATACGAGCATATCTTTTTATTAAAAAATACATATAATACTTGTTTGGACAGTGCGTATCGTTCAAGAATTCATTTGCAGCATCTTTGGCAATGGCAATGCAGTTATTATTCATGTATTTGATCTCTCGACAAATTGTTTAAGACGAAGCTTTAGCTCGGGCCCAACTCCGACGCGGCGTATTCAAATAAATGTAAACGCAGAAATGATCTTCTGAGATAACCCCTGGATCACTTTTAATGGAATTTGTTGAATTTGAGAAAGTTAACTTCTAGTATGTGTTGGAAGCGAAAGTTCGATTTAGGGCCTGAATTTTGTTTAAAATATTTTTAAAATTTTGAAAGTGCGAAAAAAATAGAAGGACGACGTTTACAAGCTAAAAGCTCTTCATCAAAAACAGATATCGCGGTTCTTCAAACGGCACCTATTATAAAAGTCAAAGCGGACAATTTCGTTATGTCAATTTGTATCTTACGTGAATTAGTTACGTGGTGCACAAGGGTTCCGCAAAAGCCGTATTTCGATAATGCTAAATTGTTTGAGATTCATTTGTAACATATCAATTTTGTCCGCTGTAGATGTACTATTAGATGCGATTCACAGAATTGTGATATTATTTTTTATTGTTGAGTTACAGAGTTCTAAACGTGATAGTTTCGGTTTCTGAAAACTTGAGATTTGGGCCAATTTTAATACAAAAGTGACACTCTAAATGAAAAATTCCAAACCAGAAGACAGTAGAATTTAAGTTTTTCTTTTACATGCAACAAACCTCATCAAATTTTGTGCAGTGTTTGCCGAGAAAAACCAATTCACCTTCTACGTGTATTTAGATAGGAGCATCCGAGATAAAGCTTCCTCTTGAGGAGGAGGCCAAGCTGCAACGTGAGCCCCCCCCCCCCCCCCCCTAAACGAAATTTCTGGCTACGCCATTGCAAGACACCGATATGCCCGTCGCACGCGTGGGGCAGGAGGAGGACAAAGAAGGAGACTGGCAAATGGTGTTAACTGTTCGCCAGAAGAAGGCTCTCGCAAGAGTTGGAAGCAAAACCGTGGGGGCAGGGGGCGCCCACGACTCGTCGAGCCTGCACCTTGGACCAGCCAAGAAACCGCCGATGAAGAAAAAGCCACGAGTCAAACAGACTACCTCCGTTACCAAAGGAAGACTTCAAAATAATAGTCCGACCACATGCAAGGGCTACCAATTAAAGACTTGACGGCTCTGCAGGTTTCCGAAGCGGTCATCATGGCCACACAAAAGAAGGCGAGAGGAGAACACTTCCTTTTACGACTAAAGCTAGGATCAAACATCTTTATCATATCTACCCCAAACAAGAGGTAGCAGATGTAGTCAGGAAGATAACGACGCTCGTTATCAACGGCAAACAACACGCAGTAAACGCTTACGTGACGGCCGGAGAAGACACAAAGAAAGGTGTAGTACATGGATTGGCACCGCAAACGAGTCCGGAAACACTCCAGGCCAACCTGCGCATCAGAACGCAAGGAGTGGAGATACTACGAGCGCGCATGCTTGGGGAAACAAAGACAACGGCCATTACTTTCTATGGCCCCATTATACCTCGCTTTGTCTACTACATGGGAGGGGAAATGCCCTGTTACCCATTCAAGAACACCGTACAATTCTGCAACGCCTGCATACAAACAGGCCACAGGACGGTCGTGTGCCCTCAACCCTATACCTCAGTATGCAGAAAATGTGGCACTAAGGAGACAGAGCCAGAGCACGAATGTAAACCCACCTGCTCCACTTGTGGAGAGGATCATCTTGCCGGTTCGAAGGACTGCAAGAAACGGTACAAACAGTCACGGCAGAACAACAAAACGCCTAGGAAGTCTTCATTCAGACTACTCAAAACTCCGATCAAGGAGTCTGTACCAAAGCCATGGTGGTACGACGCGGATGAAACGGACGACGACGGATGGCCACCATTAAAGCGACAAGAAAGCCTACAACGGTGTCGCCACGACGACAGCGATCCCTATCAAGAGAGCGACGAAGGCGACATAAGGACTCCGACTCTTCAGACCACCCCACTTCCAACCTCCAGCCCATTCTTATAGGGTCCAGGCAAAGATCTCCCACTCCAACAAGGAAGAAGGAACCCACCGACAACAAGGTGAGCTGGGCGGGGATGGTTCGTACCACGGCTCCCATAACATCGAACCCAGAATACCAAAAAAATGTATTAGAAAATAGGCAACTCAAACGAAGCTTAGAAGAACTTAGGCTGGAGATCGCCGCACTTAAAAGCCAACTCACAGCTAAGGCGGAACAAGCAAAACCCACACATGCGGCACAACAAGAGCACACGAAAGCGACACCTACTACGGACAAAACACTACAACTCCTAGTGCAACAGATGCAAAGCATCCAGAACTTCCAAGAACAACTATACGCTGATTTACAGGGACTTAAAGGATACGTAGAAGAAACGCTAGCCGACAAAGACCACGGCGCAAAAGAGCGAATAGCAACCCCAGCGCACCGTCATCTAGAAAAGCCAAGAATGTCATAATATCGGACTCGACGGACGTCGAAAGCGTGGTCAACAATGGCCAGTAAAACGCCCAGAACCGTAGACACTGCTGAGATGGCACTGGAACTGCCGCTCTTTCCAAAGAAGAGGAGCAGCGCTACAGACTTACACCGATTCAGCCATCAGCAAACCTGATATTATATGCCTCCAAGAAGTAGGAAAGGGTACAGTCAAGTTAAGGGATTACTACACAGTTACGAGTCAGCAGTACCCGCGGGTTGCTACATTAGTGCATAAAGGAATAGCGGTGAGCTCACACTATGTAGCTCAATGCGCAACCGAGCACCAAATCATTGAAATACACACATAGAAGAAATGGCGAGCAAATACCTTTATTTGCAACGTATACAGCCCTCCCAGGGAACGTCGACCGGACTTTGCGGCAATTATTGAATACGCATTAGGCCACCTTAGAGGAAAAGACAAATTTGTACTCCTAGGCGACTTCAACGCTCCCCACACCAATTGGGGATACTGACGAGATACCCCCAAAGGCAGAAGCCTGGTGGAAATTACAGACAAATAGGATCTAGAACTAGTAACCCTCGCACTAACACCCACTAGATTAGGAAATAGCGTGTGCGGAGACACTTAACCCGACCTAACCTTCACGCTAAACATAACGGATGGGCAATGGAGAATTTTAGACGAAAATCTGGGAAGTGACCACTATATTATTAGCTATTCAATGACCTCACCCCGGCTCAAACTTCCACCAAAGCAGGCCAGAATCACAAACTGGACGGCGTACAGGAAATATCCAATGTCCACAACACCCCCCAACACAGCTGAGGACTCGGCAAAGGAACTCAAAGTCGCGCACGAAGCCACAACACGTAACATATCCATTAATGCGAAAACACCTGCAGTCGACCCACACCTGCTGCACCTGTGGGAGGGCCGGCGCAGCTTAACCAAGCGCTGGAAAACTCAAAGACTAAACAGAAAACTTAGGGCAAGAATAGCAACGCTAACAGAACAAGCAAATGAGTATGCCAGAGAGCTGCAAGCGGAAAATTGGCTCCAATTTTGCGATTCACTCAGAGGGACGTTATCCACCGCTAAGACATGGGCTACCTTACGTAGCATGATAGACCCGGACTCAACAAAGACGGCAACAGCGAGAACGATACGCACCCTAGTAGGTGAATACAAAGGTGACACCGATAAACTGATCCAAGCGCTCAGGGACAAATACATTAAAACAGGGGGTGATAGCGTCGAATCTCTCAGCTACAAAGGGCGGACAAACAAACCTCTAGATGAGCCCGTTACGGTTGCGGATCTGTACGCAGCGGCACAGGACATCAGACGAAACACAGCACCCGGAGGGGACGGCATCACCAACGCAATGCTGCGCAACCTCAGCAATGAGCAACTCGGACGACTAGTCGACTACTTCAACAAGGGCATATGGGAAACTGGTACCATATTCCACAGCAGTGGAAGGAAGCCACCATAGTCCTAATCCCTAAACCGGGAAAACAGAAAACTATTCAGAACTTGAGACCAATTTCGCTTACGTCATGTCTCGGGAAGCTGTTTGAAAAAGTGATACTCACCAGGTTAGTCGATTATATCGAAAGTCACAACCTCCTATCGGTGTACATGTACGGTTTCCGCAAACATCTTTCAACACAGGATGTTTTCCTTAGGCTAAGAGACGAAGTAATAAACAACGCTGCGACTAGTGAAGAAAACATAGCCGGCGTTGGACCTAAAGAGCTCATTCGACACTATGTACCATAAGCTCATCATGGAGGAACTAGAAGAAATGGGATGCGGAAAGAGAATTTTTGACTACGTCAAATCCTTCTTAACTGGTAGGAGTGCCACGATAGGTTTAGAAGATATGCGATCACCCAAGCTCAATCTCCCCAACAAAGGAACTCCACAGGGAGCTATACTCTCGCCATTATTGTTTAACATTGGCATGAAAAATTTGGCAAGAAGGTTGCTTGAAATCCAAGATCTCAAGTTCGCGCTCTATGCAGATGATATCACCTTATGGATGCATGAAGGATCGTTAGGCCACAAAGAAAGCACCCTACAAGAAGCCATCAACATCGTCCAACACTTCGTGGCAGAACACGGCATGGCCTGTGCACCAGAAAAGTCCGAATGGATCAGAGTCCATGGGCGAAACTACCGTAACAGGCCAAACCTACACCTCCAACTAGAGAACCGAATGCTTCCAGAAAAGACCAAGGTTCATGTCTTTGGCCTCTGGATCTAAAGCAACTGGCGAGCGGATCACACTATCGCGCCTCTGAATGGGACAACGAAGCAAATAGCAAGACTAATAGGAAGAATCACAAAGAAAGGGAGAGGCCTATACGAAAGCGAAACGATACGACTCGTCCAAGCTTTTGTCATCAGCCGGATAACATATGCTCCATACCATATCAAAACTTAAATCGCAAAGAAATCAAGATGGTGGACTAGATCATACGGTGCGCGCACAAGGTGGCGCTAGGATTACCGGTTAACACGGGAAATGAAAGACTACACGACACAGGAGTTTACAACACCTTTGAAGAGCTCAAGGCAGCGGTTATGATAAATCAGACAGAGCGCCTGTGTCTCACACAAGCCGGACAACTACTGACTGAACTAAGATATTCGTTGAAACGGCAATATTGTAGTGACCAAATCCACCAGGTACCAGGCCACATCAGGAAGCAAATACAAGCCACACCGATACCCAAGAACATGAATCCCGAATACTACAAAGGCCGAAGACAAGCCCGTGCCAAGCAACTTATCAAAAGCTTTGGGAATAACCAAGAAGTGCAATACACGGACGCCGCTCGGACTGCTAGAGGACACGTCATAGTATCAGTTCGCAACACGCAGCGAAAAAGAACCGAAATAACGGCCTCAATAAACACAACATGCACAGCCACTGCAGAAGCTTCAGCAATCGCGATGGCAATCAAACACAGTGACAGCGCCGGGCACTCGGCACTGGTTATCTCCGACTCTCAAGCAGCATGCAGAATGTACATGCAAGGCAGATTGCCACGAATCGCGCTGAGAATCTTACGCACTCCAAGAAGAACATGCAATCATATGGTGTCTAGGACACGAGGGCATCCCAGGCAATGAGAGGGCACACTCCCTAGCTCTAGAACTCACAAACCGAGCGGGGAGCCACAGCCATTTCCATGATAGTCCACTTACAGCCCGAGACAACCTCGAACAGCAACGTCGCAAGAGAGAGCGCCTTACCCCCCCCCCCCCCCCCGCATCGGCAACTGGGGGTACAAGAAGCCCGCGCATACAGAAGAATACAGACACACACCTATCCCCACTTGGGAAGAGCACACCACATGAATCCCACACTACATGCCGGCGCTTGTCCATGCTGCGGTGCGTGGCCGTCGCTGCCACATGTGACGTGAGAATGTACAAAAAGACCACCAGAAGCGAACTCGCCTGAGATGCTTACCTACTATAGGGAGCCGTGGGAGATCCTCCTCGCCCGGTCGGGGCTGGCGGCCCAAAGGGGCCTCTTGGACCAGGCGGAGAGAGTAGCCAGGTCCACTGGTGTCCTGGAATAGGGGCCCACCCAACCGCTTCCCTCCCACACTACCCTTTTCCTTACTCCCCTATTCTCTCTCAATAATGAATAAAGTTTTTCCACCGCCACCACCACCTTTCTTTAACGCTGCGAGCCCGGTACTTCCCAGTCACGAACGGCATGCGCGTTATCAGTGTGACGCAGCATTCTCGACAGGAAAGTAGCGAGCGCTGAGTTTTCAGGAAAGGAAACGCAAGCAAGGCAGATGACGATTATCGTTGTGGGACAAATATACACCCAAAGGGTGCAACCGTTTTAAGAGTGTACACGCTAAGAAACGTTTACACCCTTTGGAGTGTATATTTGCCACACAACGATAATCGTCATCTGCCTTGCCCGCATTTCCTTTCTTGAAAACGCCGCGCTCGTTACTTTCCTGACGGGAATGCTATGTCATGCTGATAACGCCCATGTCATTCGTTACTGGAAAGTATCGGGCTCCCGCGTTAAAGAAAGGAAACGAAAGCAAGGCGGATGACGATTATTGTTGTGGGACAAATATACACCCCAAAAGGTGCAACCGTTTTAAGAGTGTCCGCTATAAGTTGCACCCTTTGGGATGTATATTTGCCACACAACGATAATCGTCATCTGCATGTCTTGTCCGCATTTCCTTTCTTTAACGCGGCGAGCCCGGTACTTTCCAGTAACGAACGGCATGCGCGTTATCAGCATGAGATAGCATTCCCGATAGGAAAGTAACGAGCGCAGCGTTTTCAAGAAAGGAAACGCAAGCAAGGCAGATGACGATTATTGTTGTGTGGCAGATATACACTCCAAAGCCTGTACCTTTTTCTAAGAGTGTAGGCGTGCACTCTAAAAAAAGTTTACACCTCCGACCTAAAGTCCTCCAACCTTAAGTTCAAGGAAGCGCCTCCCCCGTGGTATTCCCCCGGGACAGCTACTTCTGCCGGGCTTGATCTGGAGGTATTCGGATTTTTCCGGTGAGCACGTCAGACCCCTTCACACCGCATAAGCTGGTACGACGTCAATGCCGCGTTTCATGATCTCTTGAAGAGTTTGTGGATCATCTGATAAGCTATCAGCATGAACAGGTAGCTACCCGCAGCAGATAGTTTGTGAGCGGCACAGAAATATAACACATGGTTGTTTTTCATTGTTGTATAGTAGACCATCACCTTTACCCTTCGACATCTGACCCGTCACTTAACGTATGACATTACCACGACTCAGTGGTTATGGCGTCCTGTTGCTGAGCGTCGTTTCGATTCCCAGACACATTCATGGGGGCGGAATGAATAAGCGCTTAAGTACCGAGGTGTGAGTGCACATTACAAAACTGCAGCTAGTAGAAATGAATCCGGGCCCATTTGTGCAGTGTTCATCAGAATACCACTCTGTTCATCAGAACCCTATCCACATACCTATCCACTTCGTTGTTCAAACTTTCCGCCATTCCGATTCGCTGATGGAAGGGTGAGACTTCTTATTATTGACTAAAAAGTATTATAAGTACACTAGCGCAGTTAAGATTTTGAGGGCGCTTTTTATGTAGAATTAACAGTATAATAAGCGAAAATTTACATACCTAACGTTAAAGGGTTGGTTGCGCCACTTATTCCCCTGTCGGCAACTGTCCCATGCCGCGTCGGCAAGTGTCAGCGGCGGTAGGCAGTCGCGGGGCGGCGTGATTTCGTTGGGCTGCGGTCAGCTGCTCGTCATCTTCAGCATGCGTTGTTTACGACCGAGCATCGCGTAACGTTAGTAGTATAGTTATTAGGATATTGATTAGAGCGAATTTGTTCACTTATAGAGCTATTGGCGCTTCGCCTTTATCTAGTCGTAGCCCATCGTGTCAGCCGAGCCTGCGTGCCATGTTATAGCAACTGTTATCAATTGGAAGCTGGAAAAAAACTTTTCTGAATCGGGTAGGGTAAGATATCTTACTTAGCCACCATGATCCACAGCGTTTTCGTCATAAATGGCTCTGGGTAAGATGTGCTTGACGCATTTCTGTTTATGCTTTTGCTCCATATCGTTCGTAGACCGCCGGCTTGTCTCTTTTTAGTGATCTTGTGGCTCGCTCGTTGAGCATCTCAAAAGTTGCGTGTTGTATTAATGTGCTCTCTTGGAACTCTTCTTAACTGCGAACAATTTACGTTGAGTCCCCGCGATTGCAATGTAAACAATGAACTATCATGTCCAAGTCGGCAGCCTTGTTCTTACATCGGTAGTTTCAGTGGGTGGCTCCACATACTGCTACCGCTGATACCTTGCGGTACCAATACAAACATCCAGTACTCATGACCGTAATCCTGTGTAGAAACATGCGTGGTGGAGCACACCTAGACCTTGTTCACACTAAAGAGTTGCAGTTTGTGCCGCGCAGGAAACGCCGCAAGGATGTAATGCCGTCCTGTGGCTCACTGGGAGCCGAATAATGAACTTTAAATGTAGTGCAAAGCTCTTGGACGATGCAGTGCTGCTATAAATGTATCCAGATGTCCCTGTGGTGCAGTGTCATTCACATTTGTGTGGTATAGTGTTGTATATGGTCAAGTAACTGCGTTCCTCACGCTGACGTGCATGTCATGCTTGTGCTCGCAAAAAAAAAAAAAAAAAAGGTGAAGTAAAGCGCCCCATGGTAATGAGTGAAGGAAACTAACAAAGCGGTTGTTACTTTCGTTCATTCATGCAGTGCTTAGTTTGTAGAGTTTAGTGAACTCCACTTCAGTGAAACTTGTCAAACTGGAACTGTCGGATAAATGAATTTCGTGCAATACTTTGGTCGGCTGCCCGCACATGGGTACAATAATAATGTATTTCTGTTAAACAGAACACATTGTGAAAAATGGTACCCCTTGTGAACTTTGCCTAAACAGGACTGCACTCTAGTGAAACTACGAAGGTCTCTCCTGGCTGTTGCACTGCATGTGGAGCGGCAACATTTTGACAACTATGTGGGAAGGCAACGTTAGAGTCAAGGAAATCCTTGAGACAGATGCACCATTGTGATGTCAGTGACCCATCCATGGATTGCGTTTCGCTCGGCATATTAGTGTGCCAGGATGGAAACAGTAGCTTGCAGCACAGAGTGATTATGCTTGCTTTGGTGCTCAGCAGGATCAGGAGTGTTTCATGACTTTGAAGTGATGAGTAAGATAGCAAAGAAGAGCAACAGTCTTGAGATGATCTGCACTTGTGGTGTGTAGCTTATGCTACAGTATCAAACAAATTGTCAGTGAATTGAGGTGAAATTCTTGAGGTGAAACTCGAAAAAATTTAGGTGAAACACCTTCAATGCATGGGGCATTATAGAGGGTTGTGGGAAAATTAAGTTTTTTAACAATCATGGTATAATTAAATGAATACACTGTCAGGAAAATGGCAAATTAAATATGAAAATTTTAATTCTAAAGGTTATGTTAACTAAATGTACATGTCCAAAAAGCACTGAAACATGCTGGTAAAGAAAAAAAAAAAAAGGCCAAAGCTGGACACCTAAGAATCTGTATGCATTTCAAATACAAGAATGAGGTGCCTTTTCCTTTCTAGTTGCAATTAAGGAAGTTTTACTCTACTTACTTTCACCAACATCATGGTGACAATGCCTAAGTACAAACAGATTGTGCACTGCATTAAAGTGTGTCCTTTATTTTTTGCATGGCATACATTGGTTTCTAAGTCACCACTGAGCATCTTGCTTGCAATGAGGCACAAGTAGCAATTCTTTAGGCTAACACAACACCATTTCTATCACCCGGCTTCATTCGGCAACATGCTTCTGTGTCACTGCTTGTTAGCAGGCTCATGGGGTAGCACAATCGTGCAGATGTCACGATTATTACAAACAGCCGAACTGATTTTCCTTTGGATACAAGGTCATTCAGTGATTTTTGCTTTAAGCATTACATACTTTGCGGAGGGTTGGCTTGGCACAAGTGCTTAGCTTTAGTGTGATACTATCTTTGAAGCATGTTTGGTTTGCCAAGAAGGGCAACATGATGGGGGTTGTGGTTGCTACATGTATATGGCAAAAGACACACACCAAGTATGTGTAGTAGCGTTTGACCGGACCTTGCTTTAGCCACTGTCAAAATACTGTCTTCTTGGTGAGCCATGCATTACTGCAAATTATTGTAATAAAGGGATACTGGAGAGAAGATAAAGCTGAGCTGTATTAGTAAACAGCCCTCCGAGAGTACCGATAAAACCACTGTGACAGGAGGCCTCAAAAGCCAGAAAAGGTGTGGAAATGAAAGATGGGTGGCAGCGCCACCTTTGAGTTCCTGCACCAGCTTGCTGTGGCATCATGGATTTTGACAGCACCTGCGTGGACCTAGCTTTTGTAATTGGATACAGGCTGTATTTTATTCTGAATGAGCCAAAGATAACTTTTAACTGTGCCATAATGGCCCAAATACGAGATAATACTTTGAAATCGGTGACATCACACTGACAGTGCCATAGTTTAGGCATGAAATTTAAGAAATGGAATTTTGGCCTTCAGTTTCTTTTTTGCTCATCAACCTCCTACGTAGAAATTTATGAAAATAGAGTTCTGAAAGAATACTCTGTCAGCCTAAACTGATTTAGTGTTTCTCCTTTAATGTCTCTAATGACAGTGTAAATCAGAATCTTATTTTGTTGTGATGATTAGAAAGATTACAGGATGTTAATATACAGAAGGAGGTCTCGAAATCAAAGACTGCAACGGGACCTCCTTTGCTAACAAAACGTAATAAAACACATGTTACAGCAGTTTCAAAAAATCGTTAACAAGGAAGAATTACAGGTTTTAGTGTGAAAAGCATAATTGAAGAATTAAATGTGCATAAATAAGAGGCATGTAAGAAAGCACTGTGGCTAAATCTTGTTGAACAGTAATAAATTAGTGACGTAAATGACATGACGTACAAAGCATAATTTGCCAACTCTAATAAAAAGTCAGCACTGCAAGGTGTGGTAACTTGAGCACTCATGATAGTGTAAGTGGTTATGCATCATCTCTTTTCATCAATTTCTTATATTTATTTAGAGGGAATAGTGGCATTTGCAGTGCTGTTGTATGCATGGGAATGCTGTGAAAGGGGTCTTCGGATTGGCACTTTCACTTGGAGAGCCAAGGCGCCTTGCCATCTGCGTGGTGAATAGTGTTCTGTCTGTCACTGTGGTTCAGTCTATTTTGGAACATTGTGTAAGATGCCGTTTTTGCTATATTCTTATCTAGAACTTTTTATTAAAATGCAAGTATACTTCCAATAGGGGGTATGGTTGTATCGTGTGGGCAGTGCCTACAGCAGGTTGCTAAAGCCAAAGAATGGGGAGACCTGCGCTTGATGTGTGCTGATGTCAGTCGTATGTTTTTCTGCATTTATTTGTTACATTGTAAGTGAGAAAACCAGTGCAAGTAACGTTAAAAGGGAAAATCAAAACTTTTCTTAAATTCCATGCTAGCTTTACCTTGCGCAGCCATCACCATATTTTAGGCAAAGCCATGTTCAAAACAAGGCTGGACCGTTCATGTCCCAGCATTGCCATGGTACTTCAGTGCTGTTGAAGTAACTTAGATGGATGGTGATGCCAGATTTCTGCCTAGGCTATGTTGTAAGAAAACTTCATGGTTTCCATGCTGTGGTCATTGAGAAAAGAAAGCGTAATGTGAAAGTGTCCTTGTAAGCAGCCTGAATTGTTCAGGAAGCCTGGATGGTTGCATGTTACCCTCTGTGTCACTCTATCCTGACTATACATGGTCGTCAGTAAATGAGCAACTGTACGAGTGCTCAGCTGGCCACTCGTTCCTTGCAATATGTGCATGCCTGGGTATTCTTCTCGCTTTATACTAGTGTGTGGGTGAGTGTAGCTGTTGTGCGTTTATCACTATGTCCCGAGACACGAAAGCTTCACTGCAGCACAGAATCTGGGTAAAGCTTTTGTAAGCCACCTTCAGGAGCACAACTTGCCCAATGAGCTATCCTAATAACTTTTGTACAGCTTCCCTGCGGGTTTCCCTACACATTCCTGGGGAAGACGAGGGTAAAAAAATTTTAGTTTTTTCGTGACTGCATAGCTGAGAATGTTAAAAATGTCTTTCAGAAATTATTGCTACTTTGGCTTATTGGTGTGCAACTGTGGAAGAGTAAACAGCACTACAACTTTGTTTGGGCGTCATTACTTTCTTTATTTAATTTATATTTTATTTAGCAATATTGGAAAACATCGCGTTTTCTACCAACACTCTTATTAACACTCACCCAAAATTGCTCACCGCACTGGATGCTTAGAATTTTCTTGTTCTTTACTCACTGATAGGATGGAGAACAAGAAGCCTGTCAGCATTTTGTTCCCTGCATTGTGCATGAAACAGCAGAGCTAGTTTGAACACATTGAGCTTGGAAGAAACACCGCTAAGCTGATGGGCACCTTTGGAGCCCTTGTTTATGGGGAGATGTAGGTAGTTTTCATCAATGCAGGATTCCCACCTTTCCACCCATCAGTAGATCAGGAGAAGACCTTGCTTTGAAGCACAACTGATGCTCCATCAGTTTCTGAACTTGATCCATCATGAACATGAACCATTAACTTGCTCATAACTGCACCTGCCAAATGTTGTTTGTTGATTGCTGTTGAAGTCCACTGTCATTGCTGTTATCCATTGAGCCCCAAAACTACTGTGCCTGCTAAGTTTGATCTCTGTAGGCCCTGTGTCATTTGCCGGGATAAATGTTGCAGAGAACACTATTGCTTCAGGTTCCATTTGATGAATACAAGTGTCATTGCCTGGTGGTTATCATTTTAGATGTATAATGCTTCTGAATGCACTGTTTATACTTAGTCCTTAAACGCACTATGTTTCATTAGTCGTACAAGGCAGGCAAGATGAACACGCAGAGCGCTCCAGTTCATCTTATGTTCCTGTGCTATATGTCTAATTATGCATCACTAACAACCCACCAGCCTTCTACCCTGTGTTGCTTTTGAATGTTCAACCTTCTCAGTCTATCTTTACTTCTCACTTTGTTGGACATGACTAGGGAATGAATTTCATCTTGTTTTGGTTGCATGTTTTTGATGCCTTTCTAGAAAAAAATGCACATTTATATGTTCAGGAATATTTTAAAAGTAATAAGAAAAATGGCGGATCTCGTGCATATGGCGGGCATCAGTGATTGAAATTTCTTCACTTGATTTCTCTGTAGCTCAACAGTGCTTGTTCAGTGCACACTCTGGCCTCCTCCTGTTCACTTCTTTCTTCACATTTGGCTGCTTTTGATGCCAAAACGCTTCTTGCTTCTTGTTCTGCTTGTCTGTTTGGACACACAAGTGGTACATACCCAGTGGCCCCAGTTGTATAATCTGCAAGACAGCAGCAGGCCAGCACCCACAGTGAGGGGAGGAGAGTCAAAGAAAGCCTCTTTTTCATAAAGTGGGCCTTTTTGTTTTGCCACCATCAACTGGGATGCACAAGTCCAACTGTACACATTGAGCCATTGAGACACACATTGCCATGTTAAAATGGGTGAAACTAACCTGGGCACAGCAATAAACCACAAGCGAATTTAAAATACAGCATACAGGCTTCCTCTGAATTTTTTTAGCACCATTGGCACTAGGGTCATTCTCCTGGCGGGCTACAGTAATGATGTTTCCTGGAAAACTTGTGCTCTCTCAGAATTATTTTTAAGGGCTGTTGCTTTACTTTATAACATGCGTGATTGATGTGGTTAAGCCACATTCGCAACAGTGGCTTTAGTAATTTGCTACTTATCACAGTGCAGAACTACAGTCTGCATGATAATGTTGTATGTCAACGAATTTATATGAAGATTTTCCTTTTTCCTCCTCCTTCCCGAGAAATGAGCACTATGGTTTCCTTCCTGCTCAATGAAGATGGTAGTAGGTGACGCTGTGATTGTTGAGGAAATTTTCATGTTGCACCGATGCACTGGGCCTCCTAGGCTTTAGCGCTAGTGAGGCAGACTTGGGTAGTTAATATAGTGGGTGCTTCTAGAAAGCAAGACTTGGGCAGTCAGTATAGTTGACTGCTAGAATTCTTTACTTCACACATTACCTGCAGATCAGCTAATGCCTTTGTTACCAATTCGTTTTTCATTTTTGTTATTTCCAGTTTGACATCTTCTTGGTAGTGCCTTTGCCTTGTTTTGACTTTGTCCTTGTCCTTGCTTTTAATTCGCTAGAACATTTTTTTTTACTGTTTTGGCTTGCTTGAGGAGTTCGTTTGCTAGGGCCTCTGTTCTTCTCTTGTGAATGCTCCCTTGGCTGGCTGGGTATAAGAAAAAAAAAGGATGGCAGTTTTGTCTGAAGACGAAGCATTGAAAGAAATAGCAAGGTTTAGCATTGCACTGGAGGCGTCTTAGAAAGCTGGCGGGATGAAGAGCACCACCAAGAGCATTGCAGGTGTTGCATCTTGATGGTAAACGAGATGAGAGCAAAGGTAAATGATTGGTGTTCACCAGCGCCCAAAGAAAGGATTACATAGAATTACCTTGACGTTTACTGTCCGTTCTGCTCAGACCAGTGCATGCACCACGGTGTTGTATGCACACAGCTGCATGGCAGCAAAGCCAATGTGTATGTGCACAGCGCTCATGCCAGCAGTGGAAGCTAGAATGCTGCCCCAGCTCCGGCAGACCCAATAGAGTGCAGTGTGATAGTTTGTCCACTTGGCTTCATCGCTTTTACCGCCAAATTCACTGTGTGTCTCTGGAGGCTTTCTAACCCTCCACGCGCGGGCTGCACATGCGCGCCAATACTGTGACATGACAGTGCCAATGGCAGCGCTGACATTTGTGCCATCGCCAGTGGTGATGGCACAAACGCTCCTTGAGCATTCGTGTAAAATGAAATGGTGAAACATACTGAGAACATGTGCATTTCATGGGCATTTTTTCTGGTAATCATAGGGATGTCTTTATGGAAAAGCACTGGAAGAGTGTCATCCACCGGTCGGTGTGCGACTACTTCTTCGACGTGCAAAAGAAAGCTGCCAGCCCTGAGGATATCCCGCCTGTCATCTCTGCCCCGCATCACTACCTCATCAACATCTACCGCAACAAGATGTTCTTTGTGGCTGTCACTATGTCCGAGGGTGAGTGCATGTGCAGTAAAGGTATCATTGACGTCGAGAAAATCTTTCTTTAAAGCAATTGTCTTCCACTTTATTTCAATTACAGAATTACATTGCATGTCATGGTATACTGTATTTATGCAGTAAAAATGTGCTTTGCATCTTGTGTGCAGCGTAAAGCTTTTTTTTTTTCATGTATTCAGGCAGGCTTGTGAGTGTGTCACAAATGTTGTCTTGTTACTGACTTGGTGTTTCTATTGTCCAAATACGAAACATCTGACTTCTTTTGTTTCACTGCATTATCATAAACATATTTAAGACAACTGCAACATAAAAAGAACCGCTGCACACTACCTGCTGACAAATAAGGCTTTTGAAAAGTGGAACCTCCTTATAACTTTCATATTGACTGAACGAGATCTAAGCATTTAGTTTTTTTTTTTTTTTGGTCTTGGAACACCATTTATTGTTGCAGTGGGTTCGATTGATTAATACCTGTTGTTTACTGGTACAAGGGCCAAGTATGCTCAAAGAGTGCCCAACTAAGGTATGTTGCATCTTGTGATTATAATGTAGCAGTTTACTAAAATGAACAATGAATAAATGATAAGTGCTGATGCCTCTTACACCCTTTCTCAACAAATGCATAGAGGCTATTGCTTATTGATGTAATCATCACAACAGTTCAGTTTTGTGAATGTTTATGTGCAACGTACTGTTCTGTTCATATCACTACATGAGTGCATGTTTCGCAGTGCCTTCTGTGTAACTTGCTAATAACTCTATGGGTGGAGGTTCGGGTGCGCAGAGGTCCACCTTTGGGCTGCCTCCATATCATGATGGCAAGTTGTACTCACATGCACCAACTTGATCCCAGGACATGGCCATTTGCCAATAATACAACACTTGCAAGCTGTCTGTGCTGTTAGCTGCATTGATGGGTTCATGCTCTTGGGATCAAGTCAGTACACACGAAAAGCATGATTCATGTCTCTACTAAGATAGACACAGCCTGAAAATTGGTGTGCACTTTTGCAAAATGCATTAAACTCACTGATAGCACTGGTGCCTATCGGCAGGATATGCATTTGGGCTAATTGGTTACAGTTCATCTTTGACTTGAGCAGTGCACTCGAGGCAAAGAACAGAAAAAGAGAAGATAATGCACTTCAGTTGGTGTGTTTTCTCACTTTTGGTCCCTTGTCATGTATGCTCCCTACCAGTGCACACAGTAAGTCAGAGTAATGAATTTAAGAGCACTAGAAGGTCTTGGATGTTCGTCCTGTGCAGGCTTCTTTCGTGGGAGTTGTGCCCACGAAAGGATGCAACTCTCTGCATACTCTCTAAGCAAGCACTTCTTGTTTAGGGCAGTCTTTCATTTTATATACCAGCTGCGGTGGTTCAGTGGTTGTGGCAACCTGCTGCTGAGCATGAGGTTGTGGGTTTGATTGCCGACTACAGCACTGCATTCCAACAAAGCCTTAATGCAAAAGTGCTCCGTACTGAGCATTGGGCGGACACTAGAGAACTAAAGACGGTCAAAATTAATCTAGAGCCCTTCACTACGGTGTCTGTCATTGTACCCGTGTTTGCCTTGCAACATCACATGCATTCAGGGAATCAATCTTTCAACCAACGTTTGCTTTATTTCTGTGATGTATCCTAGCTTCTCACCTGCTCAACTCTCCCCTCCTCCTTGCAGTACCACCGCTGTTTGTGATTGAGTTCTTGCATCGTGTGGTGGACACATTTGTGGACTACTTCAGTGATTGCACAGAGTTCCTTATCAAGGAGCATTATGTGGTTGTTTACGAGGTATGCTTTGTTGTGATTATATTGTTTTTTATTGTCTGATTATTTGCATTTGACGAAGGAGTGAAAAACAATCTGTCTGATTCAAATTAATGTGGAGTCTACCTTGCCCCCATATTGTGACGTCTCTCTAGGCCCGCATGCAACTCGTGGCTGTGCAGTCAGATAAAGATAGATTGTCAGTGTCTAAATATTAGTTTCTATTAGTTTACAGTAAAGAAGGAAGTATCTTTAGCACTGTGGAAGTGGATTCCTTATGCGCTTACAAATGAACAAATTTGGAAGCTTCCCACTGCGGTAGCCCAGTAGCTTATGGCATGGTGCTGTTGAGCTCGAGGTCGCAGGTTTGATCCTGCTTGCAGTGGCTGCATTGCAGTGGGAACAGAATGGAAAAATGCTTGTTACTTACAATTAGGTGCATATTAAAGAACCCTAGATGGTCAGAATTAATCCGGAGGCCTCCTCTGCTGCATTCCTTATAATTAGATCACGATTTTGACACGTAAAGCTCCAAAATTTAATTTCATTTCAATTTTGGACCATAGTTAGGAATTCACAATTTGTAGTGAGCAGTGAAAGTAACTGTAATCTTTGTATACTTTTTATGTTGTGCTTTACTATTCAAGCCATGATCTAGTCCTTCAGTTGTGTAAGTTATGTTCATGCTATGAATGAGAAGAAAGGGGGTTAACCAAGGGACCTGATTTTTATTAATCATATCATAAGAAGCCAACAAACAAAGACACCACGGACAACACGGGAAATTACTTGTATTTACTCATCGAATTAAACAAAGGATAAATTAATGGAATTGAAAGCGGATGAAAAAACAACTTGCCGCAGGTGGGGAATGATCCCACGTTTGCATTACGCGTGGCATGCTCTACCAATTGAGCTACTGCTGCGCCGTTTTCTCATCTACCTTCTGGGGTATTTATGTGTTACTACCAGAACTAGCCCTGAAAGTGTTAACCAGCACCACCACTAGCAAACCTTGGCAGCGGGTGTGGAACATCCTTTCAACCGCAGACATGACATGTACGTGATCTTTTTGGTTGAAAGCACCTGGTCAATAAACCCACACATGCTACCTGAAGGCATTGATGTTGCCGGATTCGAGACCCTCTTTACAGAATGAACGAGAAGAAAGGGGGTTAACTGAGGGGTCCGATTTTTATTAATCATATCATAAAGAGCCAACAAACAGACACCAAGAACAACACATGGGAAATTACTTGTGCTTATTAACTGAATTAAAGAAATGATAAATTAATGGATTGTTCCCCACCTGTGAGAAGTTGTTTTTTCATCCACTTCCAGTTCCATTAATTTATCATTTCTTTAATTCAGTTACTAAGTACAAGTAATTTCCCATGTGTTGTCGTTGGTATCTTTGTTTGTTGGCTTCTTATGTTATGCCTATGCTAGAATGTCAAAGAAATAATGTTGTCCTAGGGGAGGCTAGCAGCAGTGCAGCATTTTTGAATGTACACATTCTGGAGAAATTGCACGGTAGTGGTACATGTGCACAGGTGAACAGATTAGTGAAATGTGCAGCTTCTGGATGAAATGTTGGACAATGGCTTCCCGCTTGCGACGGAGTCCAACATCCTGAAGGAGCTCATCAAGCCACCAAACATCCTGAGAACCCTCGCCAACACTGTCACGGGTCGGACAAAGTAAGTTGTCTGCCTATCCGTTGTGTTGTTGTAGCAGCAGAGGGGCCCGACTTACAATAGACTGCAGTCGGTGATGGAGTAGCAAGTGTCCCTCAAAGGGAATGTGCGCATATTTGCCAGCAAGTTGCCTTGTCTGAATTTCTGTCTCCACGTTTACCTTGCTCAGACGCTCAATTGCTGTGAACCCTGAGGTGTGGGTGTTTGTGAGATACGAAAGGATAGATCTGTCTGTAAAAGAATTAGTTACAGCTTTGTGGTGCCCTTTCTCACAGTGTGCAAGGAGGTTCTCCCAACATTAGTGGAATCAATCAATCAATAAGTTTATTCCAGTTTCCATAAAACTGGAAGTGATGAGAAAAAAAGCAGCATTGCAGTGTAACTTGACTGACCTCACCACCACTGGAAGTCAGCAGTAGCAGGGAATACATATAAAAATTTTGGTAAAGTAGTGCACTTGGAAAAAACACTCACACAAGCATGAATGATGAGGACATGCACAGGCGCTGTAACACAGGCGCAGTATCATTTTTCGGAAAAAAGCATGCCTCTACCTGGGCATTTGATTCTATGTTGAGCGTCACACGGTGATGGTTATCTCCATCTATTTGTTATTTTTTTTTCTTGTTTTCCCCGCCATCTAGCTGTTGCAGCGCATGCACTTAGCAAAGCGTTTACTAAAAAAACACGTCTTTGAGCAATAAACCAATAGTTGCAAGCGCCTGTGTATGTCCTCATCAATGAATGATGCTGTGAATGTGTTTTTTCCAAGTGCACTACTTTGCCAAAATCATGGATCGACAACTATAGACCGTCAATACCTATTAAATGTGTATGAAATCTGTGCCGCACATGCTTGCAAATATACACGTAGTTAATCAGAATAACAATGGCAAACATAAATATATACTACAGTAGACTTCCGTTAATTTTACCCCACTTAATTTGATTTTTTGATTCATGTGAAAAGAAAGGCGGTAAGGTGAAAAACTCCGAAAGTAGAGGGGACATTTAAGGGCCTATCTCAAACTCTGAAGGCATGCCAGTAAATTTATTAGGTGTCTCGGTGCTCGTACTGTTAGCGAGATGGCGCATCTACATGTGTAAATCATTGTCAATCATTGTCCGTACATATGTGTAAAAGCAGTCATTTGTATGAAAATTGTTTAATAACTGCTGCTGCTGCTGCTGTGTAAAGGGGCAGCCACCTCGTCAAGCTACTAATCTCAGTAGCTTTTTGTGGCTACCCCTTACTTGTGTATTTGTTCAAGGAGAATAAACTTCAATTCAAAATAAGAAACACGTGCTATGTTCCGCAACAGTGGCACGTTTCCCCCGCTTGGTATGCTTCACCGCATAACACGCATTGTGGCGAAGCTAACTTTAAAGGCAAATACTGCCAACTGATTGACGGCGCGTTTTGGCGTTTTTAGACCCGCCGGATAATTCGACCAGTTTTGTAGGTCCCACCAGGGTCGAATTATCGGAATATCGACTGTAACAACTTACACAGGTCTGAACATAATGCTATAAGTCAGTATCTTTGGCAAGACTTGCTCATATTTATTTGATGGGCATTGACCGATTGAGGAATTTGGGTGTTATGCATTTTTACATTATGGAACCATATTTCTGCACTCGGCAACAGGAAAGTATCTGGGTTTCTGGTCGAATAGAGTGTTCTTCTAGGTTCAGCCATTATACATGGGTCAGCTATCCCCCTCCTAGACCCCTTTCATAGAGTCCCAAAAGTGTTTATGCTCAGAGCTGAATTTAGTCTCGCATTCGTCGGGACTGACTTTTGATGCACGTTCGTTGTTAGTGAACTGCTCGGATGCCTCCTCTTAGGTGCAAGGGAATTAATTTTGCGAACGTGGAAGGATTGAGAGTGGCCGCAGCACCCTTTCATGGCGGGAGCCCTGCAGGGGCGTCTGCGTGAGCAGGCGTTTGGTGTGTTGCGACACCACGTACCCAAGCACACGAGTATTGGACACTCCCGCGTGTAGCCGTGCGTGGCTTAGCCATGTCTGGGAAAAGGGGGATCCTGGGGTTTGAGCTGATGCTGGGTGTTTGGACCTTCAAAGCCGCCTGGCGGAGACAGCACACCTCTTCAGCCTCTGCTTCACATAGACGGCACCTCCAGACTGACCCGTCTGGAGGAAATCGGCAGCTGCCTTTTCTTGTCCCTCTCTTCAATCTTTTGCTTTCCCTCTTGCTGTCTCTTCTTTCCTGTCTTCTCACTTCTTCTCACTTCCAAATTTCTAGGCGACAAGGGTTAACCTGGTGCATGTATCCAACCTTGGCTATTTTATATTAGGTTATAGTAGCTACGTACAGCTGGTGTCTGCGTTTGCTCCCGGAATCGTGGCATCCCCTTGTTGGGCTTGGTGGTGGGTGGCTGGCGTAGCTACCGAAATTAAATGAATTCTGCATGGCTAAGACATCATTCCCCCTCTTTCCCATCGTCCTCTTTCAAAAAGAGGGCACACCAAAAAAATTTTTCAGCTATTCAGCCAGCGCAAAGAAACTTTCCCCCACTTCCATGTGATACACAGTCAAGATCCCGAAAAGACAGTCAGAACTATCTTACGTTTCATCGTAGCTAAATGTCTTACCAACACACTAGGTGCTGGCTACATAGTGACGAAAATGAGCAGTGGCGACCTTCTTCTTGAAGTCCACGACACTCAACAGCATGGCAAACTCTCCAATCTCTTAGCATTCCGTGATGTGGCAATCACTGTTACCCCCCATCGATCATTGATCACGTGTAAAGGAATCATCTCTGATGAAGATCTCTTGAGCCTGAGTGAGGAAGAGCTCCTGGAGGGCTGGAAAGAACACGGGATTCAAGTGCAACGAATAAAGATCAAGCGAGACAACCAAGATATTCCAACTAAGTATCTCATCTTCTCCTTTGCATCGAGCGTGCGACCAGGAACCCTAGAAACGGGATATACGAAAATTTGAGTCGGGCCTTACATCCCAAATCCCCGAAGATGCTTCAAGTGTCAGAGATATGGCCATGGTTCACAAAGCTGCCGTGGACGACTGACCTGTGCAAAGTGCGGCGAACATGAACACGAATCCAACAACTGTAATGGCACACCCCACTGTCCCAACTGTGACGGTGGACACGCAGCATACTCTCGAACTTGCCCCACATGGAAAAAAGAAAAAGATATAATAACAATGAAAATCAAAGAGAATATCTCATTTCAAGAAGCGCGGAAACGTGTTTCCTTTTTCCATACCTCAGGGTATGCTGATGCGGCGCGCAAGAGGGCAATGTCGCAGCAGACTCCGGCTCCAGCCCAGCCCACAACGAATGTGGTTGCGGCCTTGCCACCAGCCCCCCTGGCGTCAGCAGCCAGCGCTGCTGCGCCGTCCCTGAAGGAGGGCCCATCGACCTCTGGGTTGGTGGCCTCCAAGGCCCTGCTTTCCGAGGCAAGGCCTACGGTGAAAACACCCCGCTCGTGTGAGCGGAAGTCCAGCGGCTCCCAAGAGTCGATGGACACAACCCCGAGCCAGACGGCGCATCCAGCACCTTGGGAGCGGCGTGAGTCTCGCGACCGCTCCAAAAAAGACAAAACTCGTACCATAATCACGGGGCCTGAAAAGGCTCCATAAGTCATTCCTCTCACTTGACTCCTCTTGACACACAGCATAAAAAGACGAACAATATGGCTACACAAATAATACACTGGAACGTTAGAGGTCTTATCCACAACCTCGATGACATTAAAGAACTCTTACACAAACATAACCCAAAGGTGCTGTGTGTTCAGGACACACATCTTAAATGCATACGAACAAACTTTCTTTGTCAGTACGCCATCTACCGTAAAGACCGCAACGAGGCGAATACCTCGTCTGACGGTGTAGCAATAGTTGTAGACAAGTCCGTAGCTTGTCACCAGGTCGCCCTTCAGACGCCCCTTGAGACAGTGTCAATTCTGACAAATTCTGGCAATTCTCTTTAATAAATTGATCACTGTATTTTGCTTATACATACCCCCTAATTTTCATCTGGAAAAAAGCGATTTCTATAACCTAATTGACCAGCTTCCGGACCCTTACATACTCGCAGGTGATTTTAATGCCCACCACACCATGTGGGGAGACTCGCGATGTGACGCGAGAGGCCGTTTCATTGAAAATTTTCTTGTGAACTCCGGTGCATGCCTCTTCAACAAGGAGGAGCCAACTTATTATAATATCCATAACAATTCATATTCATCAATAGACCTGTCTATTGGCTCGGCTTCAATTTTCCCGGACTTGCAATGGCATGTAATAAAAAATCCCTATGGAAGTGACCACTTTCCTGTAATGTTAAATTCAAAGCCTCAAAATGAATGCCCCCTACATACACCCCGGTGGAAGCTAGCCTCCGCCGAATGGAATGATTTTAAGGAAGCAACTTACTTATCACGAGATCTTATCGCTGATCTTAACATAGTCAACGCAGTAGCATATTTTACTGGTTTTATAATCGACCCAGCTGAAAAGTTCATTCCCCAAACACAAGGTCTCTTTTGTAAAAGACGGGTACCCTGGTAGATTGAACAGTGCAGACTGGCACAAAAGAAACAAAACAAAGCATGGGGTTTGCTGCGTCGCTCCCCGACTGCAGAAAACCTCATAGAATTTAAACTGACCAATTCACAAGGAAGGCGCGCGCAGAGACAGGCAAGGAGAGCTAGCTGGGAGAGGTTTCTCTCGGGCATCACATCCTACGCTCAAGAATCTAAAGTTTGGAATGGTGTAAGAAAGATAAAGGGGCAACAAATTCACCCTCTGCCCTTAGTGGACGACCAAGGGACTACTTCGGAGGACCAGGCAAACGCTCTGGGCGAACACTTCGAACATGTATCAAGATGCACACATTACACAAAATCATTCCTCAAATATAAACAATTAGCTCAACTTAAGGCACCGGATCGTAAATGCTGTCTGGATGAACCATACAACCCTCCTTTTAATATTGCCGAGCCTAAAGCTGCATTGAGTACATGTAAAAGCTCTGCACCTCTGGCACCATTCAACTCTATCTGGGGTGCCGGATACCTCCCATCCTCATGGAAGGAAGCTATTATTATTCCCGTCTTGAAGCTCGATAAAGACCCTTCCTTGGCGGCAAGTTATCGCCCGATAGCTCTTACAAGTTGTCTGTGTAAGCTATTTGAAAAAAATGATTAATCGTAGACTAATACATTTCCTTGAACTGAACAATATGCTCGGTCCCTGTCAGTGTGGCTTCAGAGAAGGGCGGTCCACGACTGATCATCTTGTGTGCATTGAAGGAAATATCCGTGATGCATTTGTGCATCAACAGTTCTTCTCTTCGATACGGAGAAGGCGTATGACACAATGTGGCGATACGGGATCTTGCAAGACTTGTCGGGAATGAGCATTCGTGGAAATATGTTAAACGTACCAGAAAGCTATTTGTCCAAACCTACCTTCCGCGTTAAAATCGGCTATGTATTGTCGCCACCTTTTATACAAGAAAATGGTGTACCTCAGGGAGGTGTGCTTAGCTGCACACTCTTTATCGTGAAAATGAACACCCTTCGTGCTTCATTACTGCCAGCCATTTTTTATTCTGTTTACGTAGATGATATACAAATAGGTTTCAAATCCTGCAACCTTGCAGTGTGTGAGAGGCAAGTACAACAGGGCTTGGACAAAGTGTCCAAATGGGCAGACGAAAACGGATATAAAGTGAATCCCAACAAGAGTTCTTGCGTGCTTTTCACGAAAATCAAAGGGCTCATTGCAGATCCCAGTATTGAAATGCATGGTCAGCGAATACATGTACCTGTGAACAAAGAACACAAGTTCTTAGGCATCATACTTGATTTTAAACTAACTTTTATTCCACACATAAAGTATTTCAAGGTCAAATCCTTAAAAACAATGAACTTACTCAAAGTTTTATCCCACATAACATGGGGCAGCGACAGGAAATGTTTAATGAATCTTTACAAGAGCCTCATTCAATCACGGTTGGAATATGGTGCCGTGATCTATCATTCTGCCGCCCCTAGTGCGCTAAAGATGCTAGATCCGGTCCACCATCTAGGAATCCAACTGGCCACTGGCGCTTTCAGTACAAGTCCCATTGAAAGTTTATATGTAGAATCAAATGAATGGTCACTCCATCTGCAGAGAACATACATCAGCCAAACATATTTTCTGAAAGTCCACTCGAACACTCAACATCCGTGTTTTAATACCGTTAACGATATGACATATGCTACACTCTTTCGCAATTGTCCCTCCGTAAGACAGCCTTTCTCGCTGCGTGTGAGGGAGCTTAGTGATGAAATGCATGTCCCACTCCTCAAACATCGTTTAATGCCTCCAGCCAAGCTGCTACCTCCTTGGGAGTGGCAGCTGATACAATGCGATATATCTTTCATGCAAGTTACAAAGCGCGCTCCAGAGATTGAAATCCAAATGCATTTCCAGGAACTCTAGTACACACTCCTGCACGGAGTTCTACACAAACGCATTGAAGTCACACGACGGGGTGTCCTATGCAGCCGTCGGTCCATCCTTCTCGGAAACCGATGTACTGCATCCGGAAACAAGCATCTTTACGGCTGAGGCCTACGCACTATTGTCAGCTGTAAAGCATATGAAGAAATCAAAACTCCAGAAATCAGTTATTTATACGAACTGCCTTAGTGTTTTGAAGGCTTTGACGTCATTCTGTAACCACAAAAATCCGGTAATTAATGAACTCTATTCCGTTCTGCGTAAAGCATATATATCTAACCAACATGTGATTATATGCTGGGTGCCTGGACATAGGGGCATCGAGGGTGACATTCTAGCGGACCAGATGGCCACATCAATTTCATTGCATGCAGTTAATCCTAGTGCTTCGGTCCCTGTCACAGACCTGAAGCCTCTCTTAAGAAGTAAACTACGAAACCACTGGCAACGTATGTGGGGCGAAGAAATAAATAATAAGCTGCATGTAATAAAGCTAAATTAGGTTTCTGGCCTTCTGTAACAAAATCATGCCGAACAGATGTCCTATTCTGTCGTTTAAGAATAGGACACACATTTGGCACGCGTGACTTTTCACTCACGGGAAACGAGCCTCGAACCCATGGTAGATGCGGGGAGAGGCTGACCATCCTCCACGTCCTACTGGAGTGTCGGAAAGCCGAATCTGAAAGAAAGAAACATTTTCCCCTAGCATACCGGCAGCACACCCCCTTCATCCTGTAATGTTACTCGGCGCAGAACTGCTCTTTGACACCAACGCAGTCCTAGGTTTCCTGAACAATGTTGTGTTACATGTTATTAGCCCCATACGTTCGCAGCGCCTCCTATCTTCAGAGGATGCCGCTGTGATAGATGTTTCGTATAGCATGTGCCTCTAGGCCCTTGTGTTTCAAGGGCTCTGGCGAGGCAGTAGTGCTCTAGGCAATTTTAGAATCTCGCATATTTTGTATATTGCATCATTCCTTCCCAGTGCATTTTAGTGTTCATAGTACCATGTCATTAATCATTGTCATAATTTTATTACGCGTAGATTTTATGCAATTTACACCAACTCTTTTAGGCCCCTTTACAGCCATGTCACAATAAATTCACAGAACCCATCAGACCACTACGAATTCATTAACACTAGCATGGTGCTCTTTGGCCATACCTGGCCCTTGCGCCATTAAACATGAAACATCAATCAATCAATCAATCATGGCGGGAGCTTCTGTATCCTTAACCCTGTCACGAACTACAATGCCTGCATTATTTCTGTTAACTGCCCTAAACATGCCCTTTTAAGGCTCTCACTTTCATTTGAGTCTGACTAAACACACTCTGGGAAAGGCACAATGAAATCACAGCCATCTAATACCTACGATTATTTTTGAGTGATATTTAATTATTTTTTTCAAGTTGTTCATCAAAAACTTTGTCAGGTTATAAACACATTCACTGCATTGTAGATCAGTGGCAAGTTACAATGACAAGTTAGTCCCCCTGTGCAGTATGCAAGTTCTGGGCCTCCTGTATTGCAGAAGCAACATCTTAGAAAAAAAAAAGATCTATGGAGGTGAACAAGGGTCACTTCCAATCGAAGGTGTAGTAGCACCATTTCTCTGAAGTTTGAGATAGATGCAAATGGTGCATGGCTCACTGGTGCATCACACCCCACTTGAGAGGCAATGTGTGTGACTGACTGGTGGGTCATGATGCATAGGAATTGGGGCTTCAAAAAGTGCTGCCACACTGAACGTGTTAAAAGTTTGTATGCAGTCTGGTGCCATTGAATTCTTGATTCATGTTACCAGAGTTGTAGTCCAGTGTTTGTGGTGTCTGCATCTTCTCTTTGTGTCATGTCTATGTTGTGCTGGTAACATGAATTGAGAATCCAGCAACCAACTAGCCTGTTCAGCAGCATTACTTATGGCGTGGTTGTGAGGGAAATGAGAGAGCAGCTGGAGAAGACAAACACGAGCAGTGCGTGCGTCCCGAGACACAACACTCAACTGATTTTATTTTGGTGTCCTTCAAACCTCGTCTGCCTTGGCAGCTCGGTCAGGTCACCTCACACTATTTGCTCCCTCGCACACTACACGATAACCTTAGGGCGGTCTGGCTGCGTTCATTGTCTGCGGTTTAGTCGGAGTGCTATTAAAATTCTGACTAGCCCTCCTTCCCCATTGTGTGGATAGAGTTTAAATGGACACTGAAGAGCAACAGTAGGTTAGTTTGGTCTGGTGAGGTATTTTTTTTTTTTTTGTAGACATGATTTGACATTTATTTAGAGGAAAAAAGGTTGGTTATTAGCGGAGAAAATGGGAAGGGAAAATTTTTCTTCTGAATTTTGTGTGCATGTATGTGGCTTTGTGGCTGTGGAGTTTGCTGCCGAGCCTGAGGTCGAAGGTCTCATTCGTGTCTATGGTGGCTGCATTTTGATGAGGGCCAAATGCAAGAGCTGTCGTACACTATATTCTCTTTCATTAATAACAGGCAACACTGTGATGACTAAAGAAACTTGTCTCACTGATTATATTTACGATAAAAAAAAATATAGTGCATCAAATATGGAGGTGTAGGCATGTAAGTCAGTGTAACAACATTGCATACTTTTGTGTTGCAAGATATGACGTAAGTAGTCTACGTGCAAATCTCACCAACATGTCATCAAATGAGGTGCGTTTCTGTAACCAGCATCTACAGTGTGCCGGCTGTACCTGCAACCAAAACATAGTATGTTGCATATGAGAAGCACGAAGGTGCAAAAATAGTGTGTAATTTGAGAGCCTTACGTTTAGAGTTTGTAGATGTGATATGTGAAGTAGTTATTATGTAAAAAACATTGCAGATCAGAAACAACTAATCTGCAAAACATGCTCAGCAGGACCTATGACTGCACTACTTGTATACTTCCTCAGTGTTGCAGGCTAAGTATGAAATGAATTTCAGTGCACAGTGAAGATACTCAGGTGACCAAAGGTAATTGGAGCCCTCCCCACTACAGAGGTGTCACTCATAGCCCACTGTGCAGCTTTGGTAATATAAGTGGAGACGTGGGTCTTAAAAAGTGGAAATCGCGGAAAAAGAAAACTTGATTTTTCGGAACTACTTGTTTCGGCATCTGTAATGCCTAATCTACAATCATATCGAAACAATTTGCCCAAGAATACACCCCAAGTTTCAGAAAAAAATTATTTTGTTAGTGCAGACGGCGAGAAAGGATCTAAACATTAAGCACAAACACCGGAGTTACGGAACTGTCTTTTGGCTTTCCTGTCACTGAGTATCACTAGAAAGGTCAAAGTTCCGACTTTCAGTTCCTCTCATTCTCATCAATGATGGTTGCATAGGAAAAGCACAAACTTAAAATAATCAGGGGCCGGTCTACGAAACTTGCAATGCACATGGCCCTCTTATTGGCTCCTAATGTTAACGTTCGCGGAGGCATTTTTGTGTGTAGTTATTTCCCAGTTTTGAAGCTTTAAATGTGTATTTTCCCAGTCTTCTTTAGTTTTTTGTGCTTTTCTCAAATACATATAGCTCTTTTAGTCTCAAATTTTGGGATCAGCACTCGGTTCCTTCTATTCATTTACTTCTCATCATTCTTTTTTTGCCTGAATGCTGGTGAGCCAAAGAGGGCACAAAACTATGATATAGCATCTTAGGACACTACAATGTTATGAAGTCCTCTAGAAATCACCAACAAGAATTCACATTTGTAAAGCTGCAACATTAGAATTTCATAACTTCGGCTTAAGTGCAGATACAAACATCAAAATGCTAACTTGCAGTCTTTGAACTTCCAGGAACATACCTGCTTACCTTTATCTATCTTGTTGCAGTACATTTTTTTCAAGTCACATCCCAAATATTTAACACAAGAAATATTGTAAGCTTTTTTTATTGACTTATAAAAAAAGTAATTGTATATGGTTGCCACATTTTGTAATCTTATATTGGATGGGCTGTAAAATATCTAATAATGGTCAGATAAAACATGTGCTTGCTATACTTAATTCATTACTCTTATGCTATCTAACCATGTCTTGCAAATAATGATTTATTTTGTCCTTTATTTTCCATTGTGGCTTTAAACAAATGGAAGTGAAATGTTAATTATCCCAGGAAATAATTGACCTACAGCAAAACTAATTAAATATTTGAAATCAGCAGAAAAATATTCAGAAGACTGGAAAGTTTCATTATTATTGATGAAAAAGAATGGCGAACAGTATTTCAATAGCAGTGTCCCCCTTAAACAAACACCATAACTTTATTTATTTTTGCACTTAAACCTCAGCATCTGTGGAGCTGTATGATATCACAGATTTCAAAGTATTTTCTCATATTCGACCTGTGTTGCTGCAGGAAATATTCTGGAAACTTCCCTTTGGTTCCTTTTTAATGTAGTATTTTTTTTTGCCAGTGAACGATTCACTGTGTATCTCATTTAACAGACTGTCAATATCCATCATGTCACAGCAAGCTGACATGGAAACCACAGATCATATTGTTTTCCTTCAAGATGACAGTGGTTACTACATCTATTTTCCGTGAATTTAGACACGTGCTTGACTTGACAGTACTCAGTCGGTACTGAGGGGAAGTTACTTGTAAAAGCAGCTGGAAGAAAGGGCAGCTGTTTAATTATGTTTGAATTGCTTTGTTCTGCTGTTGGTATCAGAAAATCAGTTTTGATGCTTGTCATTGAATTGAATAATGGTCATTGTTGTGTTTAAGTGCGTAAAGTAATAAGTATCGTGGGATATAAGAACGTTTACATAGAACACTGTTCCTCTTGCTGAAATTGTAGGAACAAAATCAGCTGCGCCTATCAGCTGCAGTGTTCATAGGCAAATTCTCAGTAATCCTTTGGAGTGGTTCATGGCAGTATGAATGTTGTTTGCCTCAAGTCTCATTCTGTTCTTCCTTTTGTCGTCATTCAGTCTCAGCAGCACCCTGCCCACAGGCCAGCTGTCAAATGTCCCGTGGCGTCGAACGGGGGTCAAGTATGCCAACAACGAGGCCTACTTTGACGTCGTCGAAGAGGTGGATGCCATTATTGACAAGAGTGGTTCGGTCATCTCTGCCGAAATCCAGGGATACGTACGTTTTAAATTTCCATATGCCTTCTTCTTTTTAACAAGCCAAGGTGTGGGCATGGTCTGTCAGAAGTACTTGTAGTTAAATTTGGCTATTCGTAAAAAAATTGCGTAAACAACGGTAGGTCGCTGCTTGTCAAGTTGTTGTGCAACAAAGGGAAAGCTTTTTTCCCTAGTGCTGCTCGTTTGTCACTTCGTAAGTTATGCTGTGCAGCGACTTGCAGTAAAATTCACAAAGCATTTTACCCATGGGTAAAAAGCCTCATGCAAGTTAATCCAGGACTTAACATTATAGGGCCCTTAACAAGATCCTGGAACTTGTGAAGAGCACATGCATCTTAAAGTGTGTTTGTTGTTGCAATAACAACACACACACTGTATGTGTATGCTGCCTACCTGCAAATATTACTTTCTGTGTAAACCTGGGAACTGACAGACAGACTAGAAAGATTTCCTGTGCTGTCCCAACGTGACACTCTTCTCTCCGATGGACGAGAAGAAACGCAACCAAGGGGCCTGATTTTTGTCAGTCAATTGTGTGCTCTTGCACCAGATATACTGTCGGGACACCTTGAAATGGCAGTCTTTTCGTAGGACGGCGATTTGTTGCCAACTGCTAGGAGCGACAACTCGGGTTGCTGCAGGGACTGATTGATTGCTGTCATGTTGATTGGTTCTGGCTAGGCCTAAATATTCACTTGTTGCCTGGACGATTTTATGGCAATAGACCAGTGGTAAAAGGCCTCCAGCTTGCGCCACTGCCTGTCTGTGCTTGTCAACTCCGTTGCTGAGCGTGTGCTACTAAACATTTTCTTTGACAATTCTGGCTACCTGCCAGCTTTCGCGTGTGCTAAAAATCAAGTTCATATTAGAAACGCAATGAACAGAACGTTGACCATGATGGTGTTGTCAAAGCAGTTGGCGTCTCGGCTTCCCTAAAGAAGCCTTGCCATTCCTGTCATTTGTATGTGAGCCGGCACTAAGGAGCGAGCATGCAGGTTAGTAGTAACTGTAAGCAGTAAGTAGCACTACAATAACAACCATTCCCTTGAGATCACATAAGTTATTGTCATCAAGGTAACAGCAAAATGCTGTTTTAAGATACAGTAATCTTATGCAAAACAATGACAGAGTGGCATTACAGTCTAAGCAAAATTGTTTGGTGTCTGCAATTTATTTGTGGCAAATGATTTTGTGCAATTGGGCAGGGATGAAAGTTTGTTGCTGCTTGTATACGCACTGTTGTGTGCATGTGTCGGCTATACCCCACAATATGACAGTGTGACTCCATCCAATTTTCACTGCCACTTGGTTCAGGTGTCTATTGATATGCAGTCTATCCCGGATGGATCGAACTCGAAGGGGATCGCGAAATGGTTGGATATATTGATAATTCTAAATATAAAACAGGTACGTCTGTCCGAAGCTTATCAGTCTCTAACATGTCTCTAACAGTTTCCTGAGATTGTGAAAAAGTGGGAACTTAGCGATTGGCTTCTCCAAGGCCATGTTGAACGCACAAAAGTTCGCTTATTTTTTCACTCATTAGTGTTGCAAGATGCTCATGCTGCGAAATGGCTTTCGCGACGCTAACCATAAAAGCCAACATTGCCCGGACGTGAGACCACAGTGCACCTTGCGATTTTCGAAGTCCTTGTTGCACATTTTTTATTCAAGGTAAGGTAGAAATGGATACGCACCTTGCCACCGTCAGCACACTTGTACTGCGAATCAGTGTGAATGTGCCTGGCCGCGTGTCCGTTACAATATGCTGTTTAAATGGCCACTCATCATATGTGGGCAACGAGCCAGGCAGACTTGTGTTAGGTTTCGGAACCAATTCTCTGCTAGAGCCAGTCATCCTTGCTTCTCGACGGTGCTTCTCGAGTCTGTTCCTACTGACGGGTAACCGTGCGAGCACAAATGAGACACATTCGCTGTGGACTTGCGAATCACACAGCTATGAATCTTGTGCACTGCTGCTGCTATGGCATTCCTGCAAAATACGGATGGGGTGTCCAGTGGTTCTGTTAAGTTCAAACTGTAATGTAAAGATCCGTCTAAGTGGAGGTTGGGGTTGGGTTTGTGTTCGCTGCTTGCAGAATCCTAAAGTGCCGTTCGCAGAAAGCCTTTGTCTACAAGAAGACGAACCCAGGGGTGCAGCATATCCAGTTCAGCATTCCATGCCTGGAGCCACTCAGTGAAAAGATGACGTAGTGTGCACACTTTCTTCTGGAATGCGTCTAGTCTAGGACTGGGATGCCTTGTGCGTTCTTCAAGCAGATTGGCGATCTGCTTTTGCCAATAATGAACTGCCGCCGTTTGCACGAGCCATCCACATGCACACCGAGCAATACGAGAGCACCCTGCTCATTTTCGCTCCAAGGCATGCACTGCTCGTCAGATTCAATCTCTTGTGTGATGGAATCTGCCAAAAGAGTTCCATTTTAAATTTGTTGGCATTAAATAATTTCGATGATGCATCTCTGTTAGGAGAAGCACTCTTGCAGGAGTATGGCACAGTGTAGCATTCGAAATATCGAATATGGCGGTGAACGGGAGTTCGATGTATGCATAGTTCATTGCAAAATTTTTGCATGGAATTTTCAAGGGATTTTTACAACTGTTCGATATAGACAATAATTCGATATGTCCAAGTTTGATATATCCAGGATTTACTGTATGTGCCTTCTGACCACTTATTTGTTGATGTAGGGATGTGTTTAAAGGGACACTAAAGGTTACCAGAAAGTCAAGTTAAAGTGATAAAACAATGCTCTAGAACGTCTAAGGTGTCAATATAATCGCGAACAGAGCTTTAGTAACCGAGAAATTGAGGTAAATGCATGACACGATTTGAGACCCCCCAGCGACATTCCGGTACTAGCCCGATGACGAAAGCACTCCTCATCATAATTTATGTGACTATACTCAACTACTCGTATTAAAAAGATAATTTCATTAGATTTTAAGATGGAAGAAAATGCTACTTGTCTACTTCTATTCGATTCTAAGAAAAAATAACATTTTGACGTTACCCTTGAGTAGTATAGGTGATCGAAAGGTTTCGTTTTCACTCGACTCTGCCCGCTTGACTTTGCGCTGCACGCAGTTTGGAGTTTCAGTTGTTTCTTTATCGCGTCGTGCTGCGGTTGTCCTGCTGGCTCGCGAAACTTGCATTTGGAACAAGCAGCGAGAATGGCACGTCCATGTGATGTCGTGGGATGCGTGAACGGTCCGCGGAACTTGGCCAAGGGCAGTTGCAGCGGTGAATCCAACGTTACTTATCACTGAGTGCCAACGAGTGAACCTCTCTGTTCGTAGTGGTTAAGTGCTGTACCTCTGCCACAGCGTGCTGGCAAAGAGCCGAAAAATCACGTAGTGTGCTCGCTGCACTTTCGTCCAGAGGATTACGAGTTCAACGCCGACTTACTGAAGTCGCGTGAAGTGCCTTTTAAAGCAGGCCGTCGTCGTAGTAGTACGCAATGACGCCGGCAGTGCGAGCCCTCAACAGCAGGTCACGTTCATCAGTCCTTAAATCGCTGAACTCGAGCCCAGCATCGCGAGCTAATGTGTCGTTGTCAGGGTCATCCATTGCAACGAGCGTCGAAGTTGGCATCATAAAATAAAGAACCAGCTTATCGTCGTGCGCTTTCCCTTGCGCTAGCCACCATAGTTCCGCTTTCGCGCTGCTTTCGGCTCTGTCTTGGCTCTTTCTGGCCGCGCGTTTGCGTTTTGTGCAGAAAAGCCGTAGCGCCGTCTGCGGAAGCCGCTTTACTCACCGACGGCGCAACGTCACTATGAGACCATGACGTCAATACTCCTCGATCGGAGGGCGGGTGATTTGAACTGCGCTAGAGGTACGCGGACGCTTCAGAACTCATTTTCTCTTAAAATAAGTCTCTTTTTCACACGAAACAAGCGTTTCGAGGTTTCTGGGATGGTATTTCAACAGTCCACATTGACTTAATATTAACCTTTAGTGTCCCTTTAAGGGACAAGTGGGGGAAATAGTGTCAGATACCATCACTTTGTTAAACGCTTCTATTAAAAAATTCTTCCAAAGCAGTTTTCTTGATGATGGCTTGCAGCCACCAATACATTAGAAAAGTTGGGCCTATGGTATAAGAAATTTTCCCTATGGGCAGCAGAAATACCTTTTGTTTGCCTTCCTGCTGGATGTGAGAAAAGATGTGATAATCTATAAGACCCTCGGACACATTCTGTGCTGCCATTTTGCTTCCAGTTTTACTTACAAAGTGGTAGTAGAGAAGCTGCTCACATGGAGATTACTTCTTATGTTTCAACGCACTGAGAAACGTGTTGACTACAAGTGCAGCATGCAATGCATTCGTTTTTTTTCATGAACTCACGAGTCTTAAGTGTGGGTCTAGAGGATTTTTGGCAGTGCAAGCACATGTCTGATGCCATGCACTTTCAAAGGCCTAATAGAATTTCTGCTCATTTTGAAATGTCACGGGTTTAGGTGACCCTTGTAGGAATAAATGCATTGTGAGGACCAGTTCTTGTCTGAAGGCAATATTATCTTTCAAGGCACAAGAATTGCACATGAAATAATGCATAATACGATATTTGGTATTAACTTGGGTAAGTATGATAATCAAGCCCGCCTTATTTCTTTGTAATTTTGGGTGAATTGAAGTCTGCGTTAGACATTTATTCGACATGCTACATGCGTATGCGGGACTGTTACTTTGTGGGAAAGCTCTTGGGAGCACTTGTTTTAACAATACACGCACACTTAGCAGTGTGGGACTAATTAATGTGCCTTTATGCAGCTGAGAATTATCCAGTTGTCATCTTTTCTGCTTGTTCAGGAGGGTTATTATTAGCTTACGTTGTTTATTTTGGCTGCATCTTTCAGTGTAGACCACACAAAATATTTCACCTTTTAGATGTACACACCTAATAGTGAGAGGTGGAGCGGTGGCGTAGAAGTAGAACATCCACCTCGCGTGCAAGAGAACCGTGGTTCGAATCCCGGTGCTGCGCAATTTTCCACTGAATTAAAAAAAAAAAAAAATCCGCGTGTTGATAAAATTGCATAAACAGGCCTGGAGTGTGGCCTGATCCCCGGGACCAGAACCGATAATGCACTCCCTCACCAGAGCAGAATTGGCCACCCTTGTGCAGTACTTCGCCACAACCTCCTATATGAACACAACAATCAAACCCCGGCCCTCAGTCCCCAGCAGCTGTGAAGCAACTGACCACGGTGGCGGTCAGACCTGCGACGCAGCAGAGGGTGCTAAGAATCCCTGGTTCCGGACAGGCCACCATAGGAATGTACCTGGCAACGTTTAATGCTAGAACGTTATCTAGTGAGGCAAGTCTAGCAATGCTATTGAAGGAATTAGAGGGCAGTAAATGGGGTATAATAGGGCTCAGTGAAGTTAGGAGGATGAAAGAAGCATATACAGTGCTAAAAAGTGGACACGTCCTGTGCTACCGGGGCTTAGCGGAAAGACGAGAACTAGGAGTCGGATTCCTGATTAATAAGGATATAGCTGGTAACTTACAGGAATTCTGTAGCATTAACCAGAGGGTGGCAGGTCTTGTTGTGAAACTTAATAAGAGGTACAAATTGAAGGTTGTACAGGTCTACGCCCCTACATCCAGTCATAATGACCAGGAAGTCGAAAGCTTCTATGAAGACGTGGAATCGGCGATGGGTAAAGTCAAAACAAAATGCACTATACTGATGGGCGAATCCAATGTCAGGGTAGGCAAGAAGCAGGCTGGAGACAAGTCAGTGGGGGAATATGGCATAGGGTCTAGGAATAGCAGGGGAGAGTTATTAGTACAGTTTGCAAAACAGAATAATATGTGTATAATGAATACCTTCTTCCGCAAGTGGGAAAGCCGAAAGTGGAAGTGGAGGAGCCCGAATGGTGAGACTAGAAATGAAAGACTTTATACTCTGCGCTAACCGTGGCATCATACAAGATGTGGACGTGCTCGGCAAGGTGCGCTGCAGTGACCATAGGATGGTAAGAAGTCGAATTAGCCTAGCCTTGAGGAGCGAACGGAAGAAACTGGTATATAAGAAGCCGATCAATGAGTTAGCGGTAAGAGGGAAAATAGAGTAATTCCAGCTCAAGCTCCAGAACAGGTATTCGGCCTAAACTCAGGAAGAGGACCTTAGTGTTGAAGATATGAACGACAATCTAATGGGCATCATTAAGGAGTGTGCAATAGAAGTTGATGGTAAGTCCGTTAGACAGGATAGTAAGCTATCGCAGGAGACGAAAGATCTGATCAAGAAACGCCAATGTATGAAAGCCTCTAACCCTACAGCTAGAATAGAACTGGCAGAACTTTCCAAGTTAATCAACAAGTGTAAGACAGCTGACATAAGGAAGTATAATATGGATAGAATTGAACATGCTCTCAGGAACGGAGGAAGCCTAAAAGCAGTGAAGAAACTAGGAATAGGCAAGAATCGGATGTATGCGTCAAGAGACAAAGCCGGCAATATCATTACTAATATGGATGAGTTAGTTCAAGTGGCTGAGGAGTTCTATAGAGATTTATACAGTACCAGTGGCACCCATGACGATAATGGAAGAGAGAATAGTATAGAGGAAGTTGAAATCCCACAAGTAACGTCTGAAGAAATAAAGAAAGCCTTGGGAGCTTTGAAAAGGGGAAGGCAGCTGGGGAGGATTAGGTAACAGCAGATTTGTTGAAGGATCGTGGGCAGATTGTTCTGGAAAAACTGGCTACCCTGTATGCGCAATGCCTCATGACCTTGAGCGAACCGGAATCTTGGAAGAACGCTAACATAATCTTAATCCATAAAAAAGGGGGCACCAAAGACTTGAAAAATTATAGACCGATCAGCTTACTGTCCGTTGCCTACAAAGTATTTACTACGGTAATCGCAAATAGAATCAGGAACACCTTAGACTTCTGTCAAGCAAAGGACCAGGCAGGATTCCGTAAAGGCTACTCAACAATAGACCATATTCACACTATCAATCAGGTGAAAGAGAAATGTGCAGAATATAACCAACCCTTATATATAGCTTTCATTGATTACGAGAAAGCGTTTCATTCAGTCGAAACCACAGCAGTCATGGAGGCATTACGGAATCAGGGTGTAGATGAGCCATATTTAAATATACTGGAAGATATCTATAGCGGCTCCACAGCCACCGTAGTCCTCCATAAAGAAAGCAACAAAATCCCAATAAAGAAAGGCGTCAGGCAGGGAGATACGATCTCTCCAATGCTATTCACAGCGTGTTTACAGGAGGTATTCAGAGACCTGGATTGGGAAGAATTGGGGATAAGAGTTAATGGAGAATACCTTAGTAACTTGCGATTCGCCGATGATATTGCCTTGCTTAGTAACTCAGGAGACCAATTGCAATGCATGCTCACTGACCTGGAAAGGCAAAGCAGAAGAGTGGGTCTAAAGATTAATCTGCAGAAAACTAAAGTAATCTTTAACAGTCTCGGAAGAGAACAGCAGTTTACGATAGGTAGCGAGGCACTGGAAGTGGTAAGGGAATACATCTACTTAGGACAGGTAGTCCTAAGTAGATGAGACTGATCATGAGACGGAAATAATCAGAATAATAAGAATCGGCTGGGGTGCGTTTGGCAGGCATTCTCAGACCATGAACAGCAGGTTGCCATTATCCCTCAAGAGAAAAGTGTATAACAGCTGTGCCTTACCAGTACCAGTTTACAGGGACCAGTAAACCAGTAAACCAGTTTTACCAGTTTTTTTACCAGTTTTGCAGGGACAACACGGCCACAATTAGTACATGACCGGGGTAGTTGGAGAAGTATGGCAGAGGCCTTTGCCCTGCAGTGGGCATAACCGGGCTGATGATGATGATAATGATGATCTAATAATGAAGAAATCATTGACTCGGAGTCTCCATTGCTCATGCAGGTGGATTGCTGCATCAAGCTGAGCGGAATGCCTGACCTCAGTCTGACTTTTGTCAACCCGCGCCTCTTTGACGACGTCAGCTTTCACCCCTGCGTTCGCTTCCGGCGTTGGGAGGTGAGCACACATGCAGAATGATGTTGGCAAAAGCTAGAATGCAGTGGCTTTTGTTTCAGCTAATGTCATGTCTGCTTTCCTAACTGGTAAGGTGAAATAGCGGCCTTACTGATCATGTGACAGTGCCCTTGATGAATCACTGAAAACAGCCAATGGTGACTTAGTGGGATACCTTCCAAGCGGTGAGATTTGAAATTTATAAAGACCCCAACAAGGAAGGGGCGGGGAGTGTGGCAGGCATTCTTGGTAACTTTGCCCTGAGCACACACCTTTTCTGCCACACACCGTGTGCATTCAAGAACCCAAGAGGGTGGAAGGAAGTAGAACCCTCCCCCAACTATGTCTTCTCTCATAGCTCATTAGATGCTTTGGGAATTCAACTTGGACTTTAATTCGCTGGAGAAATCCTGCACTCACTTTGTGCAGTATGGCTTTGCTCGGCATGTTCCATGTTTAACAGTGGCAGGCTGCCTTCAGCAGCTAATCACAGCTGTTGCAGCAGCTGTGCACATGTGGGTAGGTACTCTCAGCAAGCGGTTGCATCCAGTCAGCTCCAGAAAACAGCTGCGATCTTGTACGTTCATGGAGTGGCACAGGGCCTCGAGAAGTTTGGCAATCAAGTTGATATCAAGGTGGTCTTGTTCACAGCTGAGAAGTTGTCAAAGCTATGTGTTTCAAATGTTTCAGTTTCTGAGGAAAATGAGAGCCTGTACCATTAAACACCCCAATAAGTATGTCGAATGTGTGCAAGGCATAGTGCACAGAGCCTCATTGTGCAGACGTCTTTACACTAGTCAGGCCAAGCACTGTGTGAACAAGAGTTGAGGGGCGCTTAGCAGTGCTGGCGATATTTTGATGGCTGTATCACTTTATTATATTGTAACCCCAAGCGCTATAGTCACATGATTGTAAAAGTGGTGGAAATGTCACCTCTTGATATAGTTTATGTAAGTGCACCTTTCGTATTGCTCACTAAAAGGGAGTTACAATTCTTTGAAAGTGCGGGCATGAGTAATGTGCATGTGTCAATAATGTCTAATGTGGCCTTGCACTTTGACACATTGCTTTTACATTCTAGCTTGTGTTTTTATTTATATTTGTCTGCATATATGTAACTGATTTCTAACATTATAATCAGCATGAAGATAACTAGTGTTTTGTTCATCAGTTTTGTGCTACCCATAGCCAGGTTTCATCAGAAAGATAGCAGTCAGCATGAAATGCATGTCTTTTCTCTTCTGCATATTCATGTTAGCATGCACACACCTAGGGTCAGAGAAGAAAACAACACATGCCACTGGACTAGTTTTTTTCTTCTCTAGACATCCTTACTAATTACTGGTCTGCTTTCCTGCAGTGCAAGCTAGTTTTGTATCTTGATTCACTGATGTCTTCATCTTTTGTTCTGTGCTTTGCTTGTGCATGTGTGTTTGTTTCCCATATGTAGCACACATTAGCTCTTGATTATTTGAGTTTTAGTAATAAAGGGGATAGTGATGAGTATTGCTGTCATGAATAGATGATTACGACGAAGGCACCAAATAAAATGACAGACAAAGGAAGACGACACGTGTCATCTTCCTTCGTCCGTCGTTTTATTTGGTGCCTTCGTCGTAATCATGTATAACCGACTCGCCCACCAGCACGTGCTCAGTCATGAATAGACAATACACTTGAGGCTGGCAATCAGTGTCATCAGCTGTGAGATAAAGATGACTTTGTACTAGCTGAACACCTTAGAACTTGTTGTGTTCTGCCAAATGCATAACCATGCTTTATCACATTGTATTTAGTCTACACCCCATTACAGTGGATCTGCTTACAATGGATTTTTCAGTATTGTGAACTGTGTTTCTCACTTTGTTTGGTTTGCCTGTGTTAGCACTGTCTTGCTTTAATGGACTCAGCCATGACAATCAATCTGCTACTGTGGACAAAATTTGAAATTACAATTCTTGAGACAAAGCATATATATGACAAGCCTTGCTGTGCTGATGTGTACTTGCAACAGACTTTGCTGTGTGCCATTTGCTTAGCAAAGTTCTGAGCTTCTTTTGAACGTCAATGTAGTCAACTGGCAGCTGCTGTGTAAAACTTTTACATCTATGCTGGTCTTTGCAGTCGGAACGGGTGCTCTCCTTTGTGCCTCCAGATGGCAACTTCAGGCTCATGTCCTACCACATAGGATCCCAGAGGTAGGAGGAGGCCCTTGGAATTCTCATTATACAGTAGAACCTCATTCATACATTTTTGGGAAAAGCACGAAAAAGAATGTACTTGCCAGGGAAACGTACGACCTGAAGTCAGTAAAACATTTGGCAGACTCAAAAGCCTTGTGCATGCTATTACGGCTCATTTTACTATTGCGTAGTGTTTCAAAACAATGGGAAACCCCCCCAAAAAAATCGAGCTGGTGGCCAACAGCGGAATACGATGCTGCTAGAGCAATACACGACGCCCACTTCTTGCTGCCTGCAGCAGGGAATAATGGTGCGTTTGTGTTATCGTCTATTGAAATCATGGAGTATGCTTCCAATTACACTATGTCACACGTGCTGAAAAATAGATAGGTAGGAGATGCTTATTACAATAGTGTTGGCGGTGATAGCTGTGAATGCGTCGTGCATCGACCCACGAGGAGCTTTTCTGGTACCCGAAGGGAAAACTGAGTGCGTGCCGGCATTTTCACGAGAGACAGGCAGGCGAGTACTGTGGGAAGCTGCCGTGGGGAGCACCTACTGCTCTTCATTGCGTTTGCCTCGCGCGTTTCTTTGTTCACATGGGATCTAGTGGCCGGAAAATGTATTGTACGGTAGCACTTTGGCGATGTACTGAACATTGGCGTGGAAAGATTGTGTTTTCTGGGAATGTTTTAACCAGTTGAAAAGTGTAACTATATCGGGTCATTTTTTCTATGTTCTCGATCGTGAATCTTGGCGCCGGGAAATCGTATGAAACGGGATTCTATCAACAAGGTTCTGCTATACTTCTCATGCTCTGAGGTTCTCATTCCAAATGTTTATAAAGGCTTATGCCACTGGAAGTATTCAGTTCCAGTGAATCAGTACTGTTTCATTGGGTGATGTTGCACAAGAAATTGGATCTGAAGAGCAGTATATATCATCATCATCATCAGCCTAGTTACGCCCACTGCAGGGCAAAGGCCTCTCCCATACTTCTCCAACTACCCCGGTCATGTACTAATTGTGGCCATGTTGTCCCTGCAAACGTCTTAATTTCATCCGCCCACCTAACTTTCTGCCGCCCCCTGCTACGCTTCCCTTCCCTTGGAATCCAGTCCGTAACCCTTAATGACCATCGGTTATCTTCCCTCCTCATTACATGTCCTGCCTATGTCCATTTCTTTTTCTTGACTTCAACTAAGATGTCGTTTACCCGCGTTTGTTGCCTCACCCAATCTGCTCTTTTCTTATCCCTTAACGTTACACCCATCATTCTTCTTTCCATAGCTCGTTGCGTCGTCCTCAATTTCAGCAGAACCCTTTTCGTAAGCCTCCAGGTTTCTGCCCCATATGTGAGTACTGGTAACACACAGCTGTTATACACTTTCCTTTTGAGGGATAGTGGCAACCTGCTGTTCATGATTTGAGAATGCCTGCCAAACGCACCCCAGCCGATTCTTATTATTCTGATTATTTCCGTCTCATGATCAGTCTCATCTACTTAGGACTACCTGTCCTAAGTAGATGTATTCCCTTACCACTTCCAGTGCCTCGCTACCTATCGTAAACTGCTGTTCTCTTCCGAGACTGTTAAAGATTACTTTAGTTTTCTGCAGATTAATCTTTAGACCCACTCTTCTGCTTTGCCTTTCCAGGTCAGTGAGCATGCATTGCAATTGGTCTCCTGAGTTACTAAGCAAGGCAATATCATCAGCGAATCGCAAGTTGCTAAGGTATTCTCCATCAACTTTTATCCCCAATTCTTCCCACTCCAGGCCTCTGAATACCTCCTGTAAACATGCAGTGAATAGCATTGGAGATATCGTATCTCCCTGTCTGACGCCTTTCTTTATAGGGATTTTGTTACTTTCTTTGTGGAGGGCTACGGTGGCTGTGGAGCCGCTATAGATATCTTCCAGTATATTTAAATATGGCTCATCTACACCCTGATTCCGTAATGCCTCCATGACTGCTGTGGTTTCGACTGAATGAAACGCTTTCTCGTAATCAATGAAAGCTATATATAAGGGTTGGTTATATTCTGCACATTTCTCTATCACTTGATTGACAGTGTGAATATGGTCTATTGTTGAGTAGCCTTTACGGAATCCTGCCTGGTCCTTTGGTTGACAGAAGTCTAAGGTGTTCCTGATTCTATTTGCGATTACCTTAGTAAATACTTTGTAGGCAACGGACAGTAAGCTGATCGGTCTATAATTTTTCAAGTCTTTGGCGTCCCCTTTCTTATGGATTAGGATTATGTTAGCGTTCTTCCAAGATTCCGGTACGCTCGAGGTTATGAGGCATTGCGTATCCAGGGTGGCCAGTTTCTCTAGAACAATCTGACCACCATCCTTCAACAAATCTGCTGTTACCTGATCCTCCCCAGCTGCCTTCCCCCTTTGCATAGCTCCTAAGGCTTTCTTTACTTCTTCTGGCGTTACCTGTGGGATTTCGAATTCCTCTAGGCTATTCTCTCTTCCACTATCGTCGTGGGTACCACTGGTACTGTATAAATCTCTATAGAACTCCTCAGCCACTTGAACTATCTCATCCATATTAGTAACGATATTGCCGGCTTTGTCTCTTAACGCACACATCTGATTCTTGCCTATTCCTAGTTTCTTCTTCACTGTTTTTAGGCTTCCTCCGTTCCTGAGAGCCTGTTCAATTCTATCCATATTATAGTTTCTGATGTCCGCTGTCTTACGCTTGTTGATTAACTTAGAAAGTTCTGCCAGTTCTATTCTAGCTGTAGGGTTAGAGGCTTTCATACATTGGCGTTTCTTGATCAGATCTTTCGTCTCCTGCGATAGCTTACTGGTTTCCTGTATAACGGCGTTACCACCGACTTCTATTGCGCACTCCTTAATGATGCCCATGAGATTGTCGTTCATTGCTGCAACACTAAGGTCCTCTTCCTGAGTTAAAGCCGAGTACCTGTTCTGTAGCTTGATCCGGAATTCCTCTAGTTTCCCTCTTACCGCTAACTCATTGATTGGCTTCTTGTGTACCAGTTTCTTCCGTTCCCTCCTCAAGTCTAGGCTAATTCGAGTTCTTACCATTCTATGGTCACTGCAGCGTACCTTGCCGAGCACGTCTACATCTTGTATGATGCCAGGGTTCGCGCAGAGTATGAAGTCGATTTCATTTCTAGTCTCACCATTCGGGCTCCTCCACGTCCACTTTCGACTAACCCGCTTGCGGAAAAAGGTGTTCATTATCCGCATATTATTCTGTTCTGCAAACTCTTCTAATAATTCTCCTCTGCTATTCCTAGAGCCTATGCCATATTCCCCCACTGACTTGTCTCCAGCCTGCTTCTTGCCTACCCTGGCATTGAAGTCGCCCATCAGTATAGTGTATTTTGTTTTGACTTTACCCATCGCCGATTCCACGTCTTCATAAAAGCTTTCGACTTCCTGGTCATCATGACTGCATGTAGGGGCATAGACTTGTACCACTTTCAATTTGTACCTCTTATTAAGCTTCACAACAAGACCTGCCACCCTCTCTTTAATGCTATAGAATTCCTGTATGTTACCAGCTATTTCCTTATTAATCAGGAATCCGACTCCTAGTTCTCGTCTCTCTGCTAAGCCCCGGTAACACAGTACATGCCCGCTTTTTAGCACTGTATATGCTTCTTTTGTCCTCCTAACCTCACCGAGCCCTATTATATTCCATTTACTACCCTCTAATTCCTCCAATAACACCGCTAGACTCGCCTCACTAGATAGCGTTCTAACGTTAAACGTTGCCAGGTTCAGATTCCAGTGGTCAGATTCCAAAAAAAATGAGCAAGGTACATGCCTCAGGTTTTCTCACTGTAAATATGGATGGCTTGTGAAAAATACGGCTGTTCAATATCGGCAAGAGCAGACTGTTATGCTGCTTCAGGAATGTGAAAGACCTCCCAGTCTGATGCGCATTTCGCAAAAAAGCGTGGATGGCACTCAGTCTCTTCACTTAGTGGCTGCATGGGATGCCAAAGTGGAGATGTCTGTGACACTGGGTTTCTCTTCTTGTAGATCGGGGGTTTCTGCGAACGGCATTTTAGGGCTCTGTGATCGGCATATTAGGGCTCTGCGATCAGCCAAAATGATTCTGACCCCAACCCTCGCTTGGTGGATTTTTACGTTCCAGTTTTGATTTACAGTCCATGACGTATTATTCAGACAGCCCTGCAGCACCCCCACTAGCCCCATAGACTTAATATATAAGGACGACCGAAATTTTGCTCACCTTACAGTGCATTGTGTGATAATTCGGACTCTGAATGCATGACTGTGTGCTAATATGGCCTCCGAGTCGAGCAGAAAAAGCCATATTTTCGTTGTGAAATGTTGCCGGCATGGTTGTTGGCCATGTCGCCAGCGCCCCGTAAAACCGAAACTAGCGAAGCTTAGTCGATCCAGTAGTCTCCGATGAGAATTCAGTGCATGCATTGATTCTACTTTTGTCTGTCTGTGGCAACAGCATGACAATGGTTGAGGTGTGAGCCACGATTTTGTAGTGATGCCTTCTGCTTGATTCCATGCCACTCTTATCATTCACGGTCCATGGCCAGCTGATCCCTTCGATAATATGTGCGGAGTTTCGCTTGGACAGCTGACGAAGTGCGAAAAGCGTGAAAAAAAAAATAGAAATCCCACGACTACAAAATTCTCACAACGAAATATTTTCGTATCCCCGGCAAACACCCATAGGATTCAACACATTTCATACCTCTCGACAATGGAATGTTGTAACCCGGCATATTACCTTTTCGCGCAAGACTAGTAGGCTCCAAAATGTGCTCAAATCTGATTGCTTTGCACTAAAATTGGGCAAAGTACCACCGCATTACACTTGCGTGGGCGCTGCCATTTTTGCTTACAAAAACAACCAAGCGCCAGAAGTGATTGCGCTGAAAGCATGTCATGGCTGCCATTGTGTTTGTTGATCGCCCATTTGAACCGGCACGCATGTTTCTACCGACATGTGACGACGATTTTGCATACCTAGTGCAGTGCATAATGTGTGCCTCGGTGAGGAAAATGTGGCTAAAGCAAGGTAATCTATGATCCACCAATGTGGAATTGTTTATGGAGCTTAAGATGGCGGTCGCAGCATGGAGTGGCATGCATCAGGCTGTGATTGAGCGGTCATCCGGGAATACGCATTTTTTGATTACACTGGTTTTGATGCCACCCGACAGGCATTGCATGTTGATTCGGCGCCGGACGTAGATTTGCGTCAAGGGGCCACAATCTCGATCGATTGCTTACAGGGAATATGAGATACGATCACTTCAGCGCTTGGCACCGGACGCATGCACATGTACGGGTGACAGTGTGCGCTGGAGAAATGCTGCATGCGTGGAGTGCTGTTGCTCTGCTTCTGGTGCCAAGTTACATAAACTCTCGCAAAAGTCATCGTGGTTGCAAGGTGTCCGAACTTTCGGTAGTTGTTATACATTATGGTCTATGGGGAGAATGGTGGTGCCGCGAAGCAGGCCGAATAATCGAGCATGTCCGAATTTTTGGACTCCGAAAAATCAGTCGGCGACTGTACGTATCGCCTACTAAAAGTGTGCAGTACGCTAAGAATGGCACTATGCACCATGAAATGTAAAACAGAGAGGTGAAGATGCTTATCGCAATAGGATTGGTGGCGATAGCTGTGAATGTGGAGTGTGGCGACGTGGGTGGTGATTTGCTGGTACCGAAATAAGAAACTGCACTCCATCGTTTTCACGTGAGTCTGCAGGCTATATACTCTTCTCAATCGCGTGCGCCTCGCGCATTTTTTTGTTTACATGGGAGCTAGTGGCCGGAAAATTATCATACAATCACAGTTTCGCAACGTATTGAGCTCATGTTTCCTGGGAACATATCAACTAGTGAAAAATGCGTGTAACTCTATTGGTTAATTTTTTTGGTTCTTGATTGTGAACGTTGGCGTTAAGAAAACGTACGGAACGAGAATACATCAGTGAGGTTCTACTGTGTTTAAAATTTGATTGTGGCTGAAAGCTTACTGCATCATTGTTGGTGGGGACGTGCACGGCCTTTAAGTCATACATTCACTTTATTTCTGCATATCCTGACAATAGGAGGACAAGTGCATTAGAAGCACCAGCACTGGCTACCTCATCTCTGTTTCTTTTCATTCCAACATTAAAAAAAAATTTCCGCTGTTAACACCATCCACTTATTCAGTATATTTAAATATTTACAGAGGGCAAAGTTTATTACAGTGCTAAAAGAGAAGGAGGTAGCCAACTAAGAATTAATCCTAATGGTATGGATAGCCTACACCTGCAGAATAAATATGTTGCTGTATATTCACCTCACTTCGAATTGCTTTATGGGCTTTTTGACCCTGAAAAAACCTCCAGACTTCAGTGACCCTTTCGGCAGAGTCCTTTCTCAATGGCATATGAAATGCATGAGAATGATATGTGGCTCAGTATTGCTTCTCTTTCCAGTAGGCAATGCTAACGACTCATGAGAAAAAAAAACTGTTCTAATAACTTACATTTAGTAGAGATGGAAACATCGCCACTTGCATGCAGAGGTCATAAATACAGTCAAATCGCAATAATTTGACCTCGAAGGGACCCTAAAATTTGTTTGAATTAAAAGGAGGACCTGTTTTTGAAGTACTTGTGCACCATAGCACAATGCACGAACGGTGCGAGTCGTGAAATATTGCGGCGCACACAGCGAATGAGGGCCATAAAACTGCCCGTGCCGGCCAACGTTCTTGATAACACAGAAAATGAAACTTCAGGGAGTGAGCTAAGCTGGCGCAGGGCCAGGGCGGAGTCAGGCGCGCACGGAGACCATCGAAGGTGAGGGAGTTCAGAGGCGGGGCGGGGGGTGTGCAGTTGCGAGGAAGGGTGGGAGGGAAGCGGATTTGCTTTCCTGCCAGCTTGGTGGATGGCACTAAGTACCTCTGCCACCTAAGTCCCCTTACTGCCACCTAAGACTGCCATGGTGGAGTTGCCGAGGCTGGACTGGGCCTCCGCTGCTACTTTCCTCTGCATGCTCACGTGCTTTTTCCTTCATCTGCTGACAGATTGGCGCTGCATTTACGTTCTTCATCCTGCATTCTTAACGCATCATGTCTTATGAAGATGACTGAAGTCGTTGCCACGGATCATAATCGTGTTGGTGTGCTCCCTTCTGTTGCGGCGTTGCCGCGTGCAAAAGATAAGGAGAGTGAGGTTACAGTCTATGCTCGTCACAACGGACCCATGTGCAACAGACTTTCGGATATAACGGACTGTAGTTGAGCCTTAGTTTGTTCTACCTATTTTATTAATGCAATGAAGATCTCTTTTAACGGACCGCGCTACAACGGACTATCGGCAACAGCGGACGAAATTAGCAGCAATTTTTGTCAAAATCGGGCGCATAAAACGGGACTTTTGCCGTGTCAACACGGGCTGGCAACTGACTTGCGAGGGTCAGCCGATGATCGTGGCTCAAAATCTTGCACGCGAGGGTAGGAGGAAAGTGGGGCAGAAGCGCGCTCTTTCACACGCGAGGCACGGGGGGAAGGCGAGGGAAAGGGGGGAGGTTCTACTTCGGCTGCTGTTAATGGCGCTGCGCGGGTGTCGTATCTTGAAAGTGATCTGCGATGTGGACAAAGTGCACCCAGTGCTGGTAGCTTAATATGTGCTGTGCTTTAGACACTTAGTTCGCATTGAAGCGAGAGACAGCACAAAGGTCAATTCGCTCGCTGCTGCTGCTGCGCTTATCTTGCTTAATTTTCTATCGCAATTGATGCTTCACCTTTCGGGCGAAACTATGACTTTTTTGTTTGTTTTTTACTTTCAATGTTCGTCACTCACTCTTTGCAATAAGTTCTTAGACATTGCGACAAAAGTTTCTGAAGCGAGGCATCACGGATATTACGGACTTCGGATAAAACTGACATTTTTTGTCGGATTATCAGGGTTCGTTGTAATGAGAGTCGACTGTACTGGCTGTTGCCTTCACGTCTTTGTGTTCAGGGTCCGTCTTGTTGTACAGAATCGGATGTGGTGCACTGTCTCCAACAACGTTTCCATTGGTATTTCTCGGTTTAGACTCGCGATTCTAAAAAATAAAGTCACAGTTTCGCTCGAAAGGCAGAGCATCAGTTGCGATAGAAAATTAGTGGACAGCTATACGAAGCAAGGATAGTAGTCTTATCGGCCGTATAAACTTGTAAACATAGTCATACTAACTAAGCTAACAAGCATGGTGTCACACATGCACAAGCAAACATGAACACATCTCACTCGAGGATCGCGGAAACTCGCTGTCAAAACGCTGGCGTGAGGAAATGCGGCAGCAGCAGCGAGCAAAGCGACGTTCATGCTATCACTTCAGTGAAAAGTGAGCGCCGAGAACACGCAGCACGCACAAAGTTACGAGCCACCGACACACCAAGACTCTACCCCCAATGCAGATCGCTCTCAAGATACAACCACGCAACCGTGCACAGCTGCCACATGCGCAGTTGCAGCCAGAGTAGAACCCCCTCCCCCCCAGGTGCTTTGTAACCATGCTCGCAACGTTGGGTGCCTTGTAAACGATGGTAGATGGCGCGCTTCCTCCCCGCTTCGTCTGTTTCGCGTGAGTGAGATCGAGCCGCGATCATCAGCTCCCCTCGCACGCTTTGAAACTCGCACATACAGCGTAGGGCATGTGGCAACGGTGTTATCGCCCTTGGACCTTATACAGAACCTCGCGCGGGGCATTCAGGGGGGTCATCTAAGCTTTTTCTCCATGGCGAGGTCAGAGCAATACTGATCGGAGGCGCCGCCATGTGATTTGGCGCACTGCTGAGAGCATTGCTGGAGTGCGGTGTGTTCGAGTGAACCATTGCAAATGCTTGAGCAGTTGAATTACCGGATGTTTTCACCCATTGGAATACACATAACTTTGTCAGGACCACAGCGTCAATTCGAATCAACCGGAAGTTCAAATTAAGGTTGTGCGAATTAACGTGATTCGACTGTACAGTCCAACCCGGCTACATTGAACTCGCAAAAAACGCCTATCAGTTCGATATAGAGCATAATTCGATATAAGCCTGCTAAAGAATTAGATGTCATAAAAGCACATACCATTTATAAAATTACTTTATTGATGAAACAGCTTAGTTTTGCATGAAATATGTAGTCCTGTATTTTCTCCTGCTTGGGCAGTTTCGCTGCCTGCGACGCATGCACTTCTCCACATTGTCTTAGGAGTCGGAGCAGCTGAGGCTGCAACCTTCCACATTCGCGCAGAAGCACCGGACTAGTGCGAGTGCACCAATCACCTCGGAGGACGTGGGCAAAGGACCGTCGTTGCTTTCCTCATTGTTCCCACTTTCACTTGTGCTTGGTACAATGTCGGCAATGTAGTCTTTGTTTTTGGGCTCTCCCATGGTCACAACACCATCCTCTGCACTCACAACCTCATCGACAATCTATTCGTCAGCAGCTTCCGGAAATTCTGACAGCTCGGTTCAAACTTCGGCAACACCGGCTTCGGCTTCGTTGCACTCATCAGAATTTACAGTCATCACTGGGCACGCGGAAGCCGCCATGTCTGAAGCAATTTCAGATGAACCACTTGTACACGGCCGTGGGTACATGTCGGGCGTCACGGGCACTGGGTTGCGAGTTTGTCCACTTTAGCCCTAATCTCCCCCTTATTCCTCAAGGTTGTGTTGAGAGTGCTCCTTGGAATCTTGCACACTGCGAGGCATCCAACTTCTCACCGCATTCGACCGATTGGTGATTTCGAGCTTCATCATCATCATCATCATCAGCCTGGTTACGGCCACTGCAGGGCAAAGGCCTCTCCCATACTTCTCCAACAACCCCGGTCATGTACTAATTGTGGCCATGCCATGCCTGCAAACCATGCTCATGGCGAAAGGTGAATTCTGCCGCTTCATCACAGCAACAGTGCGGGAGAAGGCCCACAAGGCGCAAACACAATGAACCCGAAAAGCAGCGAGACAACTCGTACTTGCGCCATCTTGCACAACGAGGGCACATGAGCCTCTGATTGGCTGTCTGAGCAAGCGCTGCGGGTGGGCCAGGATCATTTTTTGCAGGGGGGTGTCGACGACTCGCTCAACGCAGTGCGATCACGGCAGGGACAACGCCTCCTATAATATACTATGCCTGGAACGTGAGCCGCAAACGCGCTGCCCTTCCGTCGCCTGTACTCTCCTCCTTTTGGTACGCTGGCGAGCGCCTCCTGCGGCCAGCCCTTGTAAACACGCCGGTGGCGCGGCTACCGGGAGCAACGTCGGCAGCCAAGTGGCTGGCGCGTCGTGAGCTTTCGGTGGCGGCGGCTGTGGTTGGGAGGGGTCATGGGGACCGGTACGGTGGCGCGCGCCGTCCTGCGGCGCATGGTCGCAACACTCGGCAGAGAGCTCCCTATGGAAAAGAGAGCGACGTTCCAGGCATATAGTTATAGGAGGCGTTGGTATGGAGAGCAATTTTATGGAGCCATGCCGCCAGGTTTCCCCACTGCTGCGAGGGAAAGCCAACTTCTGGGGGCACTTTTCCGCCACTTGACGTTCGATATACAGTTGCCGACCGTTGCTCACCGTAACTCCAAAAATGAGATTCATCATTTGTATATTATTTTTATGCCCACCATAGGACGGCCTCAGTCAGTGATCTCCAATTACCTCTGTCTCTTAATTTAGACTATGTGATCTACAACTAGACAAAAAGACAGGCTGGGAAGGAAGACAGTGCACGCGAAGTTAGTAGCCATCTCTGCTTGCCCTTTATCATTGCACCCACCAATGATTACCAACAATTAGATATGGCACGCGGGCTGCGTAAGCGTCAGGCACACACAGTCATTCGTAGCTATGGCAGGGCTAGAGGAGAAGACGCGCGCTCTCCTTCTCAAGCATGCATTTGATCACGTGACCTCCAATTAACCCAAATATTGAGCGCTGGAGGGGGATAATGCCCATCAAGCTGCCATCCTTTTCGGTTCACTGTTATGTGCTTTTTCTTGCACCCACAGTGTATGCGTCACTCAACCATATGACTTTTAGATAGGTGTGTGCAAATATAAAAATTTTAGAATACGAATCGAATACAAATACAAATATTGAATACCGAAAAATGGTGTGCACATGCATTTATTAGCAAGCAGCGTTAATTTGTTATGTTGGAACTTTGCAATTGCATTGTGAATGTTAAAAAACTAGACTATTGAGCCGTTATACTAAAACCTTGTGTATTGGGCTCATGTTAACTTGGAAAATTTAGTAATTCCCACTAGCTGTCCTCGCCAGCCTATGCGTTGTTGTACCGCATCAAACGCTCGTATACTTGGAGGCATTTGACCCTGTGCCAGTCGTCATGCATTGCACGTGCTGTCAAGCAATAAGCTCAGAATTGGTGAGTGAGTGAGCGAAACAACTTTATTCGGTCCACAATAGATGCGAGTAAACTCAGTGTCACCTGGCTAGGGCCCACTTGGGGACCATCAGGTCAAACCTGACGGCCGTGTCGCGTGCCCTCTGGACTACCAGGATTTGAGAGGTCTGGTCCTGGGCCTTAATAAGCTTCATCATTTCCTCTTGGGTGAAAGCGGGACCAGCAGAGGCGCAGCCCCACAGGACATGCTCGAAGTCCGCATAACCGCCACACAGGGGGCAGTCCGGGCTTGGAAACCATTTTGAATACATTGTGTACAGTGCCACGGGGATCGGGTAAGTGCTTGTTTGTAGAAGTCTGAGAGTGACTGCTTAGGCCCTGCATAGCGAGGAGTGTGGCAAAGGCAGAAGTCTTCTTGAGAGATAATTATGCTTGCAGCTCTCGTTGCATGAGCAGAGAGGCTCGGGTTGCCCAGGAGAGGTCACGTTACTCGGTGCACGGTCAGTCAAACCTCGTGCAGCCGAGTGTGCCTCCTCGTTGGGTTTGAGCGAGGCACGCTCAGTGGTTCCAAGGTGCGCAGGGAACCAGGCCAGGGAGTGATGTTTGAGGTCTTTAGCATTTTGGATGATATGTAGGACCTGGGGAGCCATCATTCCCATCTAGAAGGCTCTGATAGCAGCCTTGGAGTCTGAATAAATCGTGTCATGTATACCGTCCGTCAATGCAAGAGCAATTTCAACCTGCTCTGCAATCCTGGAGCTAGAAGTGTGGATGGTAGCGCAGCTGAGTACTTTGGAATCACATTCGGTGACCACTGAGGTGAAGGCTTCTTCTTGAGCGTACGAAGCAGCGTCTACGAAGCATGTTCGATACTTATCCAAGCGGGCACTGGCAAGCAGAGCTTTACCCCTGGCTCGTCTTTGTCCTTCGTTGTAGGTCGGATGCATATAGCGTGGCATCCATTGTATGGAAATCTTGGATCTTACGTCTTTGGGCAGCTTCACAGCATCGGGACTGACGACCATAGGGTTACATCCCAGCATGCCAAGTATGGCTCGGCCCGCTGGGGTACCAGAGAGTCTGACAAACTAAGAAAACCCTTGGGCTTCAACAATTTCTTTGAACGTGTTGTGGATTCCCAACTTGAGCAGGTCTTCTGTGTGCATTCGGACGGGAAGGCCGAGGGCAACCTTGAAGACTCTTCTGATTAGGGCATTCATCTTGTTGCGCTCCGACACGAGCCAGTTTGCATAGCCGCCAAATAAGCGTGATGGCAAATCCATGCCCCCTTGCTACTGAGAGGCTGGCTTTTCTGCAAACTTTAGAGGTCGAGTGGCTAAGCGTGCTTTACAGGCAAAATTTTGCTACCCGCAAGAAATCGTTTCAAAATTCAGCACAAATTGCCCTAATAGTCTTAAATCAGATAGAAACAATTGCTAAGAACCGTGTTTGCACCTGCACAACCATAAATATAGTTGGTTTGATTAGAATATTCGTTCATTTTCGAATATCTATTTTTCAATTCGAAAACAAATAGTAAAAATATAATATTCAATAATATTCAAACTTTACGAATATTCGCACACCCCTACTTTTGGACTTCATACGGAACATCACGGTGACGACGACAGCAAAAGTTTGCCTGGAGTGTCAATATAATTGAACCGTCTCCTACTATGAGGTCTTATAAATACTCACATAAGGCTGTCACTTCAGTGAACGATTCTTCGTGATCACACAAAGTTTGTTCTAGTGCAACTGTTATGGAAGGTAATATATATGAGTGGGGTTCAGAAAGCTGGTTGCCCCCCCCCCCCCCCTGGAAAAATGAAAACTTTTTCCCTATGCTCACAGTTTTACACGTGAGTTGGTGTGGACTGTAATATTCTGCAAGCTGAAAGTCACTTTTGAATAACAGTGCCTGGGCTTGGTCTAGTCATTGCCTTCATATGATGACTGGCCATTTAAATGGCATATTGTGACAGACATGGGGCCGGGCACGTTCACCTGCAATTTGCAGTACAAGTCACTGATGGTGGCACGGTGCATATCCATACAGGCTAGTTTGCTTCTGTGCTGCATCATCATCTACCCTATTTTGAATAAAAACATGCAACAAGCATAGACGTGCCTGAGGCACATCATGGTCTTGCGGCAGGGTGCTGTGGGCTTTCAGAGTTAGCATTGTGATCAGTATCTCAAAGACCATTTGGCAGCTTGAGTGGTTTGTGACACTCGATTGGGGAAAAAAAAGTAACCTGTTGTGCTCACGATATGGCCTTGAAGAAACAAATTGGTAAATTCCCGTTTTTCTTGGTTCCGGGAAACAGTCTGATATGGTGTGGAGTCTTCAGATAAGTTTCAGACAGGCATATTTGATTTTGAATTATCAATATAGCAAACTATTATGTGATCCCCTTCGAGTTTGATATATCCAAGATTGACTGTACTACTACACAAAAGGTGTTGTTTCTTTTATCCTACTGCTTTAGAAGAAGCCAGTGGCAATAAACTTTTGCCTTATTTCCTTCAAAGCATCTCTTCAAAGTTGGAGTATCTAAACTTCATATTCATACTCCTCCTGTACTGAGGCTGCTGATCATTACAATTTCTGGTTAAAGTAAATGTAAAATTCTTTGGAATCTAAAAATCTGGTGTCTTGGTGCCACGACCTTTCTTGATTGCCTTTTGTGTGCTCGTTGCAAACATTCAAAGGGCTCAGCTCTTCACACTGGAAAAGTGCATTTTGTGTTGGTGGCTTTTGGCAACACAGTTAAACTTCGATATAATGAAGTCTGTAAAATTGGCACTGTATTTAGTTCTACTGAAATCTTGTTATACTGAAATTTGGCCTTCTATGCAGATAAGTACAGGAAGGGCTCTAAAAAAGATATGAATTATGGGGCAGTTGGAAAAGAGATTTATCTTGTTGGCATAAAAGTATTAGACAACTACATGAAGGTGCATAGTTTTATCGGCCACATAAATAGCAGTAAACATTTGCTTACTTACTAAATTAGTAAGTGTGCCAGTAAATAGGAACAGATCTCACTCGATGACCACGAACACTTGCTGCCACAATGCTGGCATAATGAAGAGCACAGGAATAGGGAGCTGAGTGCTTCATCTGCCTCTTGCTTCAACGTGACTCTGAAACTCTAGATTACGTGACCTCCAGCAAAAAGTCATAGTAAATCTCAGTTAACTTGATGCTCTAAATAGCTGAAACATCTTCAAGATAAGTGGAGTTCTGAGATAAGTGAAATAACAAATACAGAAGCCCGCTGGCTGTGCATACCATATGGAGCCGTCCCTAAATGACGCCAGTAATATCCTTGGTCACTTTTGCATGCATTGGCACCGGACATGTCAGCGTCCACGGGCAACAGTGTTGGCGGCACTGCACCAAGACAACATGCTTGGCACAGAGTCGAGACGATTGATCCTACTGCAATGTTTGAAGCCAGAAACGTATGCATTTGGGCTGGTTGGCTCATGACTTGATCAGAAACAGTGCAAAATAATGGGACGTGAGAAGGGCACAGACAATGACGTTTTTGATAAACAGTGCCATTGTCTGTCCCCCTTTCACGTCCTGTTATTTTGCACTGTTTCTGCTAAAATTTGAAGCCACTTATCCGAGCATAACTGGTTCCAGACATCTAAAGAAGCCGGCTCTGCTACTTTCTGCATCATAATGTATTCCAGACAGTTTCACTTCAGTAAGCAAAACTTAACTGCGGAAGAGCGCAGCTGTCACGCCCTCGGCAGATGCCTATGAGTGACGCACTATTTATACCTCACCGTCATGCAAGTATTAAGCGAGCGTCTTTATGAAGTTAGATCTCGCTGAAATGCTGTGGGCGCAGCATTCTTTTGGGCACAGCGCACTGTCTGATTGCACCTGTTCAAAAGTGCTGTTCGTCTAGCTCAAGTTCACGATTAATGTGCTGTGACCACATTTATGCGTCACTGACAATGTCCTAAATAAGAGGGGGAAAAAAAAAGACTGAATCCCAGCTCCCCGCTGCTGTGGAGGCCAGAACAAAGTGGCAGCAATCAGCCGAGCAAGTGCACACAAGCGAGGATAGAAAGAAGGGGGAAGGATAAGCAGGTATCACAGCCTGGCATGGCGTTTGGCTAACGAGCTACTGCTGGGTGAAAAGCAAGTTCAAGCAACGCTGCCGACGCTGCCCCATTGCCTTTTTCCTGGTATTTTTGAAGTCGAAATTTCGAGATATCTAAAGTCCGGCGCGCAAACTTTTCTTCGAGATAAAGGGAGGAGCACACATGGGTTGACGCCAAAGCCAGGAGAAACTTTTGACTTGATCAATATTTTGAGATATCAGTTAACGAGGTTTTACTGCATTTGTATCTCGGAAGAAAGAACAAGTCAAGAATTCAGAATACATGTAGTGTTTCACATATTGTCAGTGCAAAGCTGTGCAAAAACTAAAATTATACGTAGCTCTTTGAGCTATGAAAAATCAAGTCAACCCTCACATTTGACGTGCCATTGGACAAAGTACTTCCACAGTGTGGTGTATCATAGGTACATATTGTAGTTTTTGCAGGTAACACTTGTGTTGTTAGTTCTCTTGGTTGCGCTTCTTGAAGTTTTGATGCTTTTCCATCCTGGCTGGCCATGGCTGTTAGCAATGACAGCGCAATGTTGGTTTTAGACACAGCTTAAGAATTGTCAAGTGCAAGTGGGAACGACTACGTAGAAATGAACGCTATAGTTTTCAAGCTGCCTATCACATGGTGCAGTAGGCTTTAATATGGGCTCCCTGCATCCATTGATTATGGGTGACAGATGCTCTATGAGGGTAGTTGAAAAATAATGAACCATGGTGATATGCATCAGGTGCCTGATGCAAATAAATCTCATGATCCATTTGTGTGCATTTTCTGTGCAGTGTGGTGGCTGTTCCAGTGTACGTACGACACCAGATCAGCTTCCGGGAAGCAGGCGGTGGCCGACTCGACATTAGTATTGGACCCAAGCAGACGATGGGAAAAACTGTACGTTCACTTGTGCCACACTTTCCTTTTAGGTTCTGTTAGTTTTTCTTTCTTTTCTCTTTTAGTGGGAGCAGGTACAGTGGTATGGTCTAGCTACCCAGTTGTACTGTAAAACCTTATTATTATGAATTTAATGGGTTTGAAGAGAGTGTCCAAACGAACTGAAAAGAACAAAAAAGTAAAAGGCCTACCAACTCAACAACTACAGAAGGAAAAAAGCACTGAAACAAATGACAGATGTACAGGAACATAGCTGGAAGGTAAGCAGCAAAAGGACAAAAACTATCTTGTAGACTGATGACGACAGCACTGCTCATGACGCTTTTTAATTTTGCTTGGATGCTACCACCACATGTGCCATGGCCTCCAAGATTGGGTAGCATGACCGCACTGCCTGATCTTTGAGGCTTCACATGTTTCTGAGCTCCAAGGACTGTCCAAATTATCTATAGTATGGGAAGATATACAAATTAAAGAGAGTTTTATACCAGAAAATAATGCATCTCCATCTTCAACAGAACCACTTATGGCAGGGACAAGCAAAAGAGCACAGGATCATTACCAACTTGCCCAATTTGCAATACAAATAATGTGTATCCTTGACAGGATCTGTCAAGGATACACAGGATACATACACAGAATACACATGTGAACACAGTGTGTTCAAATTATTGAGTTTTTTTAGTTAACTGAGGTTGAATTAATTTGAGTTTACTGCATAATATTTTGCTGCTGAGCATGAGGCGTCGTGGCCACACTCTGATCAGGTGCCATAATGCTCATGTCCTGTAGCGGGTCCATGCTATTATTGATTTAGGAAGTACAGTGTAACCATGATTATATTACTTTCTAGGGACTATGCGAAAATGTATATGCCGGGTATCGTATAATCCGACCGACAAAAATTGTGTCTATAATACACAGTTTAGCGCGTTGCAAGGAGCTTCAGCTATCAGCTATAATAGTACTCTGCAGGACTCTGAAGCCCCAACCGTTTTTTTAGTATACCGTGTACTGTGAGATTTAGCATACTGTGGACCAATCCACATCCACCAGCATGCTAAAACGTTCTTTTCTGGTCTATAGACTTAAAAACTCAGTCAATTTCTTAAAGACTTTGTTTGAGCCACGCAGCAAGAGCTGTCTTTTAAGCACAGCAACGTCCAAAAGGATTTCACCTACGGCGGCGTTGCCTGCACAGATTAATCTTCCAATGTCATCGATTCTGTGCAGTACATCCATGAATGTAGGCACAGGCATGGCAGCATCTGTGTCCCTGTCCAAAGTGGCAGGCAACCAACAGTGTCGGCATGATATGACGATCAGTGCAAAACTGGAAACCCAACAACAGACGCATGAGAACTCTTGTGGGCTCACACTTAAACCAAGCTCTGAACTGCATCCGTAAACATGCTGTTCTGGGTGGATCTGTGTGGCTAATTGTTTTGATCTTCGCACGTGTTTTCACGCTTTCCATTGCACTAGGGTGGTTGTCTTGGGTGATCACTTTCGCAGACTGTTTCACTTTTGCGAGACTCGGCAATGGACGTGATGGAGTATGTGGCCGACAGCGCTCTTGGCTCTATACAAAGCTTGACATAGCGTCAAAAAACGTTTTGGCTGTATACACGAACGTGTCTGGTGACGAGATCAGTCACTGCTGGGAGAAAACACAGAGAGAGAAAATGCAATGAGGCGGTGACGAAGAGACGAAGGAGAGTGGCGATTAAGTGATGTGAAGAGGGGAAGGGAAACAAATGATGAGACGGCAGTGAATGTGAGGGAAGGAAAAAAAAGGCTAGAAGGGAACCTGGAAACCAGCCAGAGATTTCTGAATATGAAGGAGTACTTTGCCTTTACTGTCGGATGGCAGGGCACCAAGAGGCAGCTGCCAGTAGCTGGTGGTGCTCCTCGTGCGTCTGCCGTTGGGTTTGGAATTTTGTGCGCGTAGTCATACGAGACTGGACGTGTATAATCTAGCATTGTATAATTGAGGTTTTTAATGCATGATTTCTATGGGGAGTTTGCCGGGACTAATCTGTCATAAAACCAGAGATATCACAAAATCAGAGGATGTATAACCGGGGTTCCACGGTGCAGTGTTCTTCAAAATGTCTGTGCGTGATGGCATTTTAAAATGGTTATTAAAATTTTATTCTCTGCGATGTTTCTTAACAACTTGCATTTTGGGCAAACAAAACAAGCAAATATTTACAGTCAGTGTCCGATATTTTGCACTCCCTTGGAGCCATAAACACACACACACACACACACGCACGCACGCACAGAGAGAGAGAGAGAGAGAGAGACAGTCTGAAAAAATGAATGCATATTTTTTTACTGCCCCCCAAGGGCGCAAACCTCACCAGAGGCAGATCCATAATAGCTCTAAAGGCTTGCCAGTACACTTATCATGCATATTGATGCTCGAACTGTGACAGGAGATGGTGGGTGCACACGTGCATAATTAAGGAAGACGTACCGTATTCCGTGACAGTGGCCCCTTTCTGCTGTTGGTATGCTTCCCTGCAATGCACTGCCTATGCATGACTGCATAACACCGGCTGAATTGTTGCGAAACTGACTTTTCAGGAGCAACATTATGCAACACTTCTTCCTTGTCATGCTTTCCCTGCGAAGATGACAGTCGGTGCCATTGCTAACAGCGGCGAATTCTTTCAATGAAAAACATGACACCGAACAGCAGGAAGCTTGGCAGTGGACATTGAACCAGCTAGGCTTAGCATTGCTGCAGCGGCTATGGCTGCCAGCAGATCGGTGTGTGAACGTGCTGGCTCAAGACAATGAAACCACGAAATGGTGGTGGTGGTGACTTCAATTAATGCCATTTCGGACGTGCGATTGTGGCAAAAAGTCTAGAAAATCGGACGGCGAAGTGTTTCAGTGTTCAAAATTTCAGATGTCCTTATACATTGGCACTATGGGGTATATCGGTGTTGTGAAGGCATCCGAAACACCGGGCATGTCTGAAAAATTGGTCGTTGACTTTATTCCACTTTTAAGCTATTAATAGGAGCTATTGTTGCTGTAACAGTTGGTAATGTAGTGCATTTGACTGTGGTAGTGATGTGTTCGTATGCTGGAATTTAAGGAAGAAAGAACTAAAGTATAGATGCTTTCTTGAATATCACTGCTGTTTTCATGACAGAAATGTCCCATGTGACCATGATCCTTTCATAGGGATTTGTCCTTCCAGAAAATGTCTAGCCAGTGTGCTAGGTGACAAAAACAATATGCTCACTTGCCTAGTTGCTATATGGGTTGAAGAATTTGAGGCAAGGTGTGAAAATGAAGGTGGCGTGGTGATAATGGTGATAATTGCTGCAATTCAACAATTTTGCGTTTTCAATACATTTAATTCTGCAACCACAGCCAGTTTTCTCTGAGCCTTCTGTTCTTGAGCTTGGCCCACTTCTCTACCACTTTGTCAAAAGGAAAGCCCTTGACATTAGGTTCTTCACGTGCTCCGTGGACAAGGCAGTCCAATGACTCTTCTTTGAGGCAGTTCCTCAGATGCTTTTTGACAAGCTTCAGTGCAGAGAAATCTCTCTCACAGTCGGCTGTATGTGTTGGGAGCACAAGATGCAGCACCAGCCACATGTGCAACAAGAGGATAAAGTTCCTTGGTGTCAGTTGCCACGCAGAGCAGAAAATCTGATTGTGTCAGCTTCTGGAGCTTCTCAGACTCGAGCACTAAGTTGTACAAGCCCACCCACTCTTCCGGCACATTTGGGTTTATGGCTTTCCCAGCATAGGACAGAGCATTTCCAAAGCACCAGAAACTTCAATGACATTGCCAGCCACCATCTTCTATTAGCTCTCCCTGGCAAACAAAATAGCAAACTTTTCCAGAGTTGGCTGGCCTTGAAACTTGTCCTTCAGGTTGCTGAGAATTTTCTCAACAAAACCCTTTCGTGTTGCCTGCATTGACTCGTCAAATTGTTGCGTGATTGATGGTAGGATGTTGTTGCTTACCTAAAGGCCGTTAACTTGTATCTGAAGGTCTTTATGTACCAGTATGCTGACTGTCGATTTTATTGTATCCTGCAAAACATTGACATGCAGTGAATCTGAAGTACTTTGGACAGCCTCTAAAATGGATGGGATGACACTGTACATCATCAAAAGTGTCCCAACAAATTTCTCGTTTTAGATAAACTTTAGCAGCCCAGCTACCTTAATTATCACCCCGCTCCTCAGCGTCTTGCGACAGATTTACTGTGTTGGATGGCAGATTATTTCAGACAGTGGCACAAGAACATCCAACGCTAAGCCAGCGTGTGTGTCAGATGGTCCAGTAATTTTTCCTCACCTCACTTTGGGTGGAATATTTTTTGCACTGTGCCCGATTCAGCTGCACGAACTGAGCTTGATGTATAGGAGCTGTAGAGGTGCTGTAGCAAATCCTTGAGTTTACTTATGTATGTAACTGCCTTTGCAGCTTCGTTCATTGCCAGTTCGAGCTCAGTCAATGCCCACAGCCCGGCTTTGAGTTGCTGTCGCATCTTTCAACTTCTTGGTTAGCAGTTGACTGCTCCCTCTTTCTTTCGTGTCATGCTAGGTGTGCTGTCTGCTCTGATGCCACGAAAGACCTCATAGGCTAGGCTTTCTTTTTTTTTTTTTGCGATGAAATCTTCAGTGGAACTTGCATTGTTTTGTTCATGAAATTTAGTGATAGCAGCTTTTTCATCACTCAGCTGTGGATTGATGCTTCTCAGCACATAAATCATTGAAAGAAACTTCACTTTCAACTTGCCTTAGAAAATACACCTGCGGTGAATTAATCAGCTGTTTTACAGTGGTACAGTCGGTCGTCTCGTCGAACATAAGATAATATTGCTCACTCTGTCGAACTCCATGCAGTATCTTCTCCTCTGTCACACTTGAGTCAGGCTGCCATCTATTGCATGGACCTCTGGCTACAACTTGTAAAATTTATTCCAGCCGACATTTATGCCTTTACGTAAAGTCCGAGCCCACCCAAGCCGCCAAGGTCAGTTGTGAGTGCTATCCTGTGCTTGCAAATGTAGTACCTGCTTGAAAATGCTTGCTTCATGCCATGACGGAAAGCTAAGCACTGCAGGGTCTCCAGAGGTGACATAGCTACTTTGCTGTGTCTGTTGAGTGTGACAGTCACGGTGCCAGTTGCATGCTTCGTGCTACCTGATGTTTTCAAGCCAAATCCATTTACATGGCACTTCATTCCACACTGAACTGTTGAAGGGCCTCTTGTTGTACTTTACTGATGGCTTACAAAACATTCCATCTTTGACGCTGCCGTTAACAAGCTAGGGGTAGTAGCGAAGCCAGGCTTTGTCGGTGCATGTTTGTTGGCATCGTCACTTTTCTGGACATTGCACATCCTTGCTCTGCCAGGCAGGCCTGAAGTGGGGGGCTGATACAATCTTGGCTCTGTAAAGTGTCATTCACAACTGCTATTCACATTTACCTGTGGCTATTTGATGTTACTTGACTCTTTCAGCCACTTTTGAGGGAAAAAAGGACAGTAGAGATGATTTCTTTTGTTAGAGATGACTTCTTTTGCTAGAGATGACTTATCTTGTTAGACATGGCACAAAAAAACAACAAGCACAACAAAGTCCCTGTGGTGCGATGTCGACAGACAACTACCATGCAACTTGTTGTTAGCCTTACTCAGCTTCGCGATATTGTGCTGCTGTAGTGGGGTGAAAGGGTGAAAATTTTCAAACTAAAAATGTGAGATGACATGTAAAAAATCTGGCAGCCGTGACTGGTTTCCTGTGCCTTCAGTAGACAATAGCATGACCTTCGGCACTAGTTTCCATTAACAAAGGTCATGTCTTCCGAGTGTCACACTGTAGTCCATGTTCTGTGAGGCCATGAGGCCACCTGTTCAGTCTCCTTTCTGTGCTACCAGAACAAGTAGTGCATGCAGTGCACGTGGATGCAGTGCAGGCCAGGGGAGACATGCATAGCCTGCTAGGCATAGAGTTGCTCTGGGCATGCTATTAAAGTGGGGCGGTGAATCATAGCAACGGTGGGCATTCTCCCTGCCACCTGCCATGAGGAGAACCATGATATTTGTTATAAGCATATTTTTTTTTGCATGCTGATATTGGTGAGGAACATATTATATTTAGTACTTTCGTATGTAAAGGTACAACAGTATTGGTCAAGTAAAAAGGCTGTGCTCTTTGGCCTTTGATGTCCATACGCCTACAAAATCTAGTAATCATTATCATCAAGTCAAATTAAATTGCTCCTAACACTGCACTTTTGTTTGCCTATCCAGGTTAGCTTCTGTTGGGCCCATTTTTGTCTATTGTGGCTGCTGTGACATGTGACATTTAATTGTATTGGGAACTGATTTGAAACTTGAAAACTAATACACTGTAGAAATGGAAATTGCACTTGAACGGAATTGACACTTAAATGAAAGAACAACCTTTAAATTGGTTGGTTTTATATTTGCATAATGCAAAAAAAGCTTTTGTGAACTGTAACCAAGCAAAATTTTTGTAACTCTCTGTAAACGAAACAACAGAAGCAAGCTCTGAAGGATTTTTTTTAGGAAGAGGCAGGGTGATCTGCAATAAATTTTCTTGGCGTCACCTTTCTTCTGTTCAAAAGTGGTGGCAAAGACTCAAACAGGCAAGAATTTCATAGATATTTAATGCAGATCACGTACTGACCTGGAATGCCTCGTAGCACCGCCGCTTGCTGGATAGGCGACCAATATAGGCGCAACTGAAATTTTGGACGCCTTATTGCATGCTGTTCAATAATTTCGACTCCCTCTGCATGGGCATGTGTTATTCTGCCGCCGACTGGAGCGACTGTAGTGCTATGTTTCTGCTTTTTTATGTCGCCAGTGGCTCCTCATAATTGAAACTAGCAAAGTCTAATTAATCCAGCAGCCCTCGACCATGCCCATAACATGAGACAAATTAGCTATTATGTTCACTTCCTTATGCTTAACATATCTAACAATGTTAAAAGGGTGTATGACATGCAGTGCTGCACCTCCGCACGTCTTTATCAGTAAGGAAAACTCCTGTTAATCAACATATTTATGCAGTCCCTTGAGGTTCTGTTTAACAAGATTCTACGATACTGTACTTGAAATTGGGGAAAAAAACTGAACAAAACTGTAGAAGTTTGCACACAGAAAAAGTGAACAACAATATAATATGTTGTTGAAATTAGTCAAACACAGATAGTATTTCGAAGTCATGTTCTCCCTTGAGCAAGAAAGACCACTCGTTTAGATGCCAATGATGCAGTGCAGCTGGTTTTCCTCGGGAACTACAGTTATGAGAAGTGTACGTGAGAATGGGTGAAACTTTCTTTGGAGTATAAAAATTGCAGATAAGGTAGGATAAGGTTGGTGGAAACTGTGTCAGCACCTAACGGACTGCTAATTTTAGGGTACCGTAGTCCACAATTGTTGCTGTTGGATGCTTGGTAGGGTGATGGGTCATTTGTCTCACAGTAGGTCAGGATAAGGGAGCAGGGTCAAATGCTTTGGCATGACAGGAGGAGGTGTTGGGTTTGCGGGGTAGCTGGAGTTAGCACATCTTTGGGTATCATCACTTCCAAGAACATGGTGCTGAATGACAGTGGTGACGAAGTGGTAGTTTGTTTATGCTCTTTGGAGTAAACACTTGCCTTTTGGAGTCGCATTTGGAAGTGTAGGTGGCAGCACGTGGTGGGGGTCATCCAGCACTTGACGAGGATGCCCTTGTGTTTTTGTTTCTGTGCGCATTGTTTGCTGGCCGGACAGTGTGCACGTGGCCAAGGAGGGCTGAGCTGCGGTTGTTACTGTGTCACGTCCGACAAGGGGACTTGTGTTCATGACATTAAATGGCACATGAGACCTCCCTTGTTCGACCACTGTTGATCACTTCATCTCCATCCTTTTGTGTGCCTCTGTCAAGTGCAGGATGTAGTGTTATAAAGTGGTGCTGTTAAGTTGAACCTTAAAGGGACCCTGAAACGATTTTGACGATTTTCTACAAATGTACTGAGTCGTTAGAGTAGGTCCTTCTGATCATTAACACATGTAAGTGCTCCACGTAAAGCGTGTAATTTATTATAGTGTTGTAAAAATGCACATCGCTGCCGATTGCAGCACACTGCTCGGCGGAATTTTAAGCCGCCCCTACCCATATGACGGAAATCACCCATATGACGTCAGTGAGGTGAGCTATCCGATTGGCTGACCAGGGCGCGTGATCGATAACTTTTCCAACTTTATGGTAAACAAATGATGTTCGTAATAGTTGGAATGTTAGTTAACTTGTTTTTATAAAAAGAAAGTAACATAAAGAGAATGCACAAGAACAATTTTTCAGTACACTTAAGCACTTCCGGCACACGGCAAGTGTCGTCTGCTTATGTTACAACGTGCTCCGTTCTTGACGAGAGCTTCGCCGTCATTGTCGATCTGTCTTTTCGCGAGCGCTGTGGTTCGACTTTGTTGCGTTGTGCACTGCAAACGTAGCCACTGGCAATATGTCCAGCTGCGACATCCTGTCTCTCTGCAAGCCAGTAGACGAGCGGACTGGCTGCAGCGCATCAGACTGCCGCTATCTGATCGGCGCCAGGATTTGCGCGATTGCAGCCGTCACTTTACACCGGACGATTACTAACGCAATAGCGTTTCGCGAGTCCAGTATTAGGGCAAACGCAAGTGCAAGGGGACAGGGCCTGGCCGCTTGATTGTCGGGTGAACAGAAGTGCAAATGTGAATGGTCTGCACGGTGCAGCCACCTGGTGGCATAGAGCTCAACCACACACAGTAGCAGTAACAAAACATATTCTTCTTTGCTGGTGGTGTAAATTTTTCGCAGGAGTGTAATCATCAACACATTGTTTTTGTAGATGTTTAAAATGTTTTCCACTTGGTTAGAGCAATATTAGCTCTTTGTTTGGGTGGTTAAGCTCTGCGCCAACAAGTGGCTGGACCATGCAGACAGATCAGGCCACTCACGTACGTCTACGCTAAAGTTCCTTCATCAGCTTGAGTTTATGCCTACAGCCATCTGCCGAAACACCCAGCTTGCCTGTGGTTACCGGAATACCAGACACGGTTGGCGCTACGACAGAATGCTCGCAACGCACGCTGCTTCGATAGCTCTCGCTTGGGGTCGACGGCCAAGCGGCTAGCGGAGAGGTTTTGCGCGGGCGGGCTCCAAAACAACCAGGAGTGGACGATGTGACGTCGCATCGTGACGACAAAACCAGTGAAGGCGGAGCTTAGCCCCAATCGCTCGGTGAACGAGTTGAAGAGGAAAAGCATGGCTAGGGAAGAGGGTAACTTGTAATAGCTTGTAACTCCATTAATACGTAACGCTTCATTTAAAGTGTGGTGCGAATGTTCTACTTAAGCTGTACCCTACGCGTCTACAAAATTTGTCAGAACAATTTCAGGGGCCCTGTAAATGGCTTGGGAACTGTCTTTAGAGCAGCTAAAGCACACTCTTTTACTGTCATTCACCATGACAAGGAAATGTTTTCAGTTTTCATCTTTTTAACCTTGCTAGGTTCTGGCTTGGGTAAGCGTGTCGTGCTAACTTAATGACACAGTGTGGTGAAGAAGTGGTAGGCATTTGTTCCTGTGCTTTATGAGACTTCATTCTTTATGTGCAATGATTCCAGGTCGATGAAGTGGTCCTGGATGTGCCTCTGTGCAAGACGGTGCTGAATGTGACCCTGACAGCAAGCCAGGGCAAGTACAGCTTCGACCCAGTCTCCAAGAACCTCATCTGGGAAGTGGGACGCATCGAGCCAGGACGGCTGCCCAACCTCCGTGGATCAGTGAGTCCCTTTGATTCATTTGAAGCAATTTCAATCGCAGAGTGAGGATATGTTGGAGCAAGAAGTTTTCATTGGGCAACTGTCCACATGGCCAAGTACATTATGTGGCTGGTTAAATCATGGAAGCACTTGCAGAGCAGGAATCAGATATGGGGCAGAATGCCAGCAACTTCCAGGATTGCCACAAGGAGGTATCATTGTTCTAGTGTGCTGTTGGCACTGTCCGGCACAAGGATGGGAATAGGCCCCAATGATGTGATCACTTGTGACCAGACTTGCACACATTACAGAAAAAGAAGTAACCGATTACAGTTACAATTACTTCATTAAAAGATGAAATTGATTACAGGGACCAATTACTGCCCCACATTACTGCCCCACAAAAGTAATTGAGCAATTGCTAGAAAGTAATCGGCGACTTTTGTGCTAGTACTTTCATCCCAGCTTTTATTAACAATGCGCTAATATACAGTGATTAGAACGGGCTGGTCTGGCTCTTCCAGTGCATCTTCTGCAGCCTTAGAACTGAGGTGAAACAGCGCGAAAAAAGATGAGGACACAAGGAAACAAATACCACAGACAAGTGCTGACTGCCAACTGGAAGTTTATTTGAAATTCACCAGACATTTATACCTTCTTCAGCATAGGCATGCGCACATCAGTCGCAAAAACATCTGCAAATCAACATTTTAAACAGCGCTTGTCTGTGGTATTTGTTTCCTTGTGTCCTCGTCTTTTTTCGCGCTGTTTCACCTCAGTTCTAAGTATGAACCAACTAGCCCTCATCAAGATCTTACTTCTGCAGCCCTTCATACATTATCTTCATTAACAATTGCTTTTCAAAATTTTTGTTCATTATCTTCAGCAGCGACACCAGCACATCAGCAGTGACACTGAAAACTCATTCTTTGTGTGCACAGGAGGGAAGAGTGGTGTTGTAACATACTAGCACTGGATGGTGATATTAATGAACAGAGAGAGGTTTGGAATTATCCAGTGACAAGAAAAAAAAAAAAAAGAACTCTAAACTCATTGAACATGAGGGTGCTGACATGGGGGCACTTGTGCTGCATAGAAAGGTGGAACCACTGCGAGATGGAAAATGTGTCACTGACAATGTAGTCTGTGCGACCTGCCTTTAATGTGAGGGAAAAAGAATTGTGCAGAGGACCATTGATGATTGCTAGTGTAAGCAAATAGCCAAATGCTTCTAGAAAGCTACTCACTTTATTAAAGGCATTATGCAGTTGAAGGCATATACTATTTGTTAGAGTGAGGACACGTGCATCATATTGTTATGGAGTGATTGATACATAGATGAATGCGAGGTTTGGCAGAGCGATGAAGCGATGATGAGGTCGCTTGCACATTGGCTGGATCAGACATCTAATATTCTGCAAATATATCCTTCGCCCATATCACACCTGCGTCACACTTTGGTGGAGGTACGGGGTAACCTTAGTCAACAATATTTGTGTTGTCTCCTGCGGTGTGAATGCTGGCATAGAAGGTGACTGCCGCCCTCCTCTGCACTCTGCAGCAGCCGCCTTAGGGGAGAGGGTGGCGGGAGGAGGGCTGCCCTGTCCAAGCACTCATCTACAACATGCCATGCTCCCTACAGGGAAGCAGAAAATAGTACCTCTTTCGTCTATGAAACCTTTCTTTTCCTTCTCAAACCTTCGGACACTCTAAAGCTCTCGCACAATATCACATGCTTCTCAAAGAGCTGCAACAGTTGGCGTGGAACGACGAACATGCCCTTTGTATCGGTGGTGAAAGTCCGACCACCAACCACAAAAACACTTGAAAAAGGCAAATAAAGCTGTGCGCTTTAAAAAAACTGGGACGTGGGTTTGCCTGTCTTAACATGTGCATCCACGAGGCTGCTGCGTGCCACAGCCCCAAGCATTCTATTGTAATTCCTGCCAAATTCAAGTGCTGAAAACTGCGTCACCTGTTACAGCTTGTCTCGTCAATAAAGTTGCATGTAAATGGTTACTGAAAAAACTTAGTTGATTACTGTGACCATTACTGAGCAAAAAAAGTAATCAATCATTTACAAAATTACCTGAAATCTAATTTATTACATGTAATTCGTTACGCACAAGTCTGCTTATGACATCATCTGATTGATTCAGATGGCAGAGTTTGTTGCCTTTCTAGGCAAGGCGGCTTATGTGGCATCAGTGTACCAATATTTGTTGTAAGAGTTGGCTTGAGTACCGTATTTTCTCGAATCTAATGCGCACTTTTTTTCTGATAGAACGGGTCCAAAAATTGCATGCACATTAGAATTGAGTACAACCCTAAATCCGCGTTACCATATCGCCATCGGCATTCGCAAAATGGCCGCCTCGTACACACTTCTAGCCTAGCTGCCGTAGCTTCCTCCAGGTGCATACCTCCATGTTGTACGTGTAACCAGGCACTGGTGTAACCTAGTCTACCACGTGTCTTCCCATTTTCTGTGTTTATTTAATCGGCATGGAAGCGCCGACTGCAAAGACACGCCGAGTTATGTGCGCGGAGAAGCGACGGAAATCGGGCCGCATCACGGGCGTTTGGAGTTCCCGAAACTTGCATGCAGGACTGGCACAAACAAAAGGAGAATATTTTCATCGGCAAAGCAACAAGGAAGGGTTTCAGTAGACCGAAGCAAGGTTGCTTCGCTGAAGTAGAAGAGCTGATCATGGAATACGTGCAAGAGCAGCGAGTGGCACAGCAGCCTGTGACAACTGATCTGCTCAAAGTACGGGTGATGCAGTTAGCCCTACAGAAAGGGCTAATGCGGAGTGACTTGAAAGCGAGCAGGTGCTGGCTATCAAATTTTATGAAAAGAAAAGGCTTTTCTCTTCGAAGGTGGACAAGGATATGCCAAAAATTGCCTGAAGCATATGAAGAGAAATTGCAGTTTTCAGCGGTACGTTTTGAAGTTGCGCCATAGAAACGGCTACCACTTCGGACAGATTGGAAATGCCGATCAGACGCCGCTCTAATTTAACATGCCTGCCACCACAACTGTTGAAAAGAAGGGATGAAGCAAGTGCGCGTTTTGTCTTCCAGCCACGAATGAACTAGTCACCGTAATGCTTTGTTGCACTGCGGATGGGCACAAGCTACCCCCGTATCTTATCTTCAGATGGAAGACGCTCCCGAAAGGAATTGTGTTTCTGAGTGGTGTGATTGTGCGCGCAAATGAAAAAAGGTTGGATGACCACGGATTTGGTCGCTGACTAGATTGATAACGTTTGGCGGAAGAGACCCGGCGGCAGTTTGGGTCTGCGTGGGATGCTTGTGCTCGATGCGTTCAGGTGCCACCTTGACCAGCGCATCAAGGACAAGATGGCTGCATGCAACACCGACCTTGTCATGATACCCAGCGGCATGACATTGCAGCTCCAGCTGCTTGATGTTTGTTTGAACAAGCCAGTGAAAAATAGAATTCGGGCGCTCTACACCGCATGGCTTGTCAGTGGCTGTCACGAATTCACGCCCGCCAATAAAATGAAGCGTGCCTCGCTGCACGACTTTGCTGGATGGGCGAAAGATGCATGGTGCACGATCCCATCTGCCATGGTCAACAAGGCCTTTAAGAAGTGTGGGATTTCAAATGCCATGGATGACACCGGGGATGAAATGCTTTGGTGTGTTGATAGTATGTGATTCTCACCCATGCTCTTGGGACAAAGGAACGACAGCACAGTAATGCAAACAATCACAAGGGCATTTATTGCACCTTTCATAGATCAGTGCCTGCTAGCCGAGTTGCTATCCACAAAGCATGCCGGTGGGTGCGCGAGATATCTAGGAAGTCCGACTCACCATGACCGGATAACGAGCGAATATGCTCGCCCCATGTTGGACACCAACGCCTGGTTGTTTGCGTGTACGGTCACGCGAACTGTGGCGCGTTCGAATGAGGCCTCACGAGATGGTCTCGCAGAAGCATGGAATCGGCGCACGCGCGGAACGTCCGCGCCACTTGCCGAGCCCGAACCAAAGAGGAAGCGCCTTCTCCTTTCTGCGCCCCCAAGTAACCCCGCCGTTTGGTGGCGTTAGCTGTGCAACACTCGCGCCATCTCTTGTACTGCGCTTCAACCAGACCGACTGCCACAGGCATCAGGCCACACGGCGAAGCCGGATTACAGGAGACAGGAGCTATGCGGGAAAACAATATATCAGGGGATGCGTGAGAGTCGCGCATCCCCACAATAGCGATAAGGAGTTGTCTGATAGCGACGACGAGTGATATCTATTGCCCCACGCAACTTGTACCGTTGCAGTGAAAATCTTGGCGGCAAGGTGCGCTGCTTCCATTTGTTTTTATTCATCACAACTTTAGTGTGTTGGGAATAAATCTGTTTTTTCCAAATGACAGAAAATAGTATTTCTGTATGAAAGCACGAGGTGCACGGTATTGTACTCAATTTTTTTTTTGGTCATGGAAAATGGGTGCATGTTACAATCGAGGTTTTCATTTTTAAAAAATTTTTTGATCACGGAAAACGGGTGTACGTTATAATCAAGGGCATGTTAGAATAAAGTAAATACGGTAATTGCAGAATCTTGTGTCCTGGTGGAAACCCTTTTTTTTTTTTTTTGGTGGCTCTTTTTTTTTTTTTTCAAAAATGGTGGCTAGGAATCCTCCCTTCCGCCATGCACCCACGAGCAGAAAAAGGATTGCAGTGGCACGGAACACAATTAGACAGAGAAGGGTGCATGCACTGCAGACCACTGTTTGAATATGCACACACGTGGCACTAGCAAATTTTCTTCTGGGATGAGACAGGAGGTGGCACAGCCCCTGCATGCCTGCGCAGTACATCGAAACTGCTAACACCAGTACATAACTGCATTTGGAACGGCCACAGGTGAAGCAACTGTGTGTTCCCTTTAACCATGGACTGCACTGTATAGCATCTTGTATGCAAGAAAAAATTCCTCTGAGGCCCACAGAACCTGTTGTTTCAGCTTCTGACCTGGTTCGTTGGCAGGTAAATGTCGTTTTCTTGTTTTTTCGTGACCTCACCCATGACTGCTTGAAGGATGGGGCATGATTTAGAACTGTGTGGGAAATACCCCTTCCCCTTTAATGAAAGAAAGGTGTATTGTGCAAATGTAAGCATTCCCTTTGTACTCGAATATAGGCTGTCACTGATTGAGGGGACGCAGTTGAACCTTAGGATGTGCATTAGTGCAAACAGGCTCTAAGCAACACATTCAGAGCTTGCTGCTGGCTACCTATGTGAGAGAATTTTGAGCAGTGTCACGAAGGACTCGCATGTCAAGTCGCAGCACGAGCAAGGGAATATGAAGGAACCAGGCAGTGGCACACATTACCTAGGCGACCAAAACAACTTTGGGGTGTTGAAAATTCCGAGTTTTAATGTATAGTACTACTGTGTTTTATACATAGCAGGCAACTCTACGAGAGCTAGAGAGACTTCTCTCACTGCTCGCATTTGAAACCAAAACTGGTGTGTCATATATCCTCTTGAGACCTGAGTACAGCTTTGGGATATACAGTATTTACTCGCATAATGGTCGCACTCGTGCAATGATCGCACCCCTGAATTTTGTCGTAAAAATTAGATTTTTTTCTTTCCCGTGTAATGATCGCACCCTGAACTTGTCGCTGCGATATGTCGTGTGCCAAGTCTAGCTAATGATGATCGCACTTACCATCTGTCGAATGCTATGCGAACGACTCATGAAGACATATCAAGCGGTCTGCATGCACCCAACATTCTTAAGCAGATGCCCCATTTATTCCTTTCATCATTTTCCGCACTTCAAAAAAAAAAAAAGTTACAACCAAACTTGCCTCGGCTTTATTATTTGTAGGCTTCATAATGGTTTTGGTCAACAACAACAACAACAACAACAACAACAACAACATAAAAGGCGCCTTTCGATTCTTCTCTTCTGCACTTGTGGACACGCAACAAATCGCGAGCGGCAACGATAGTGGCCACGTTAGAAGTGTACCCTATTCATACGCCGACGCTTGTAATGCAGCTAAGACATTGACCCACCCTTAGCGGAAACGTGCCGTATTAGGATAGCAGTGAAGACAAATGTCGCAGTTTCAGCAGCATGCCTGGCATGTGTTTCTATGTCACTGGCAGCTAAGCGTGCCCATCTCCGTTTCTGTCCCCTCAAAGTGGACATGGCTATGTTGCTGTCGCAAACTTGCTGATATTAATGATATTATTCATCACTGATACAGAAGAAACTGTTTCAATGCGCGTAATGTACTCGTGAGAAGAAAAATAATCGCGTTCCGCTTGCTCCGCCGGCCGCCATTCTTGTTTTGGTGTCCCGCACTGACAGCAGCAGCCACCTGCTTGTTCACCCGTTGTCATCCCGCAGCAAACATGGGATGAAAAAAGAAAATGTTTCTTTTCGCAGGAAATTTAACCCGCGTAATGATCGCACCCCTGAATAGTATTTTTGACAGAAAAGTGCTATCATTATGCGAGTAAATACGGTAATCACTTTTCAAGCTGGTTTTTATTGTTTACTGGTATATCACAAACATGAAAGGCACTTTTGAAAACTTGAATATTACTGTGGTTAGATGCCAAATGGTGCATCTCCATGTACGTGGAATACATGACCATCTCCTCATGTTTGCTATGTTAAAACTGTGTTTCATTGCCTAAACACAGAGACAAAGATGGAACTAGATGTAGTACATAGCCATATTGCAGCTGCATCCTCGATTTTCACACAATCTCAAAGAATTCGAAACACACTTTGCTTTCCACCATCTGTGACAACACAGAGATCTAGATAATTTGAGTGTCAAATTTCTTGAAAGGGGATGACAAGAATATGAGTAAACCAAACCACTTCTGTACAGTTCCACATTCCAGACTTCATGTCCAGAATGAATATTTTGAGCAGTGCTTCAGAGTGAATTTTGAAAAAAAAAATTGGAAGGCAGTGTGTAATATAGTGTACAAGTGGTCTTCAGAGGATATTACATGAAAGGCTTTGGAGACCTGAACTTGTTTACCACCAAACAAGTGGAGTGACATGCGTCTGTGACCAGCAGCCACATTGCATCACTTGCTCTTGTGACCAAAACATAGTACGCCACATACTGGAAGCACAAAGGTACACAAATAATATGTCATCTGAGGTAAAATTGTGGCCACAAACTGTAGTTGTAACATGTGAAGTACTTACTATTCCATAGAAAGCGTTGCAGATAAAAAGAAGCAACTGCTCTGGGAAATGCTGGGAGTGAGCCTCCTGTGATGGCATAGCTTCCTCAGCATTGGCCTCCTATGTATGAAATGAAGTAGAGTGTTATTCTTGGTGCCTTTGTTCTGTCTGAAAACATCCGCGTCTTAAATGCATGGCAATGTACAGTTTTTTGCAGTAGCTTGCTCTTCTACCTTGCATATTAGTGCGTATTTAACATTGTTGTCTGCTTTCCTGTGTGCCCAGATGGCCCTGCAGGCTGGTGCTCCACCTCCTGATGCGAACCCGACGATTACGGTGAGACCAATCAGCTTATTTGTGGCTGCAAATCAGGGAGCTGCATGTGCTTTCGATCTTATTGGCAAATTAAGTAAGGCTGCGGGTAAACTAATTCGATGAATAGATTGAATTCTATGTGCTATTTAGTCAATTTAATGATCAATTAGTCAATCAATTAGTCATGGCATATGGAACACAGAAGCCAAGGGCTGTGTGCTAGCAATACCGAGCAGCGCGTATATAATCACTGTCGAGCATAATGTTTTGGTATTCTCGTAACTGCCAGAAGTGCACTGCTGATAACTTAACGTAATGTTTGTTCTTTTGCATCGTTGACGCATAATACTTCTGCTTTATGAATTTTTTTGTTGTTCATTTTCACCCAGCAAGTGCCATTGAAAGAGAGGAATTGTAAATTTTCTGTGTTTGCATGTGACAGTGTCACGACTTGGGCATTGCAGCTCAGAGCTTTGATTGAAGTTGGGCAGCACCCTGACTTGGGTGCTGAGACAAGGGATCATGGCATGCGTAGCTGTGCAGCGGCCTGGCTAAACTTCGAAGTACAGTTAAACCTTGATATAATGAAGTCGGTAAAAGCGGCAATTTGCTTTGGTATATCGAAATTTAATACTATTGAAATTCGACCTTTTATGCAAATAAGTACAGCTGCCGATAGATTTTTCTTACACGGAAAGGAGCCGCAGAATTTTGCCAATTATTGGGCAATCAAAAAAAGCAAATTTCAATGAGAAAACAATTCATTTTGATAAATTTGGGAGTCGGCGATAAATGATACAGTTTAATGCCGCGTATGTCGACAATATCTTCTCGGCGGTAGAAATTAAGCAAAGCCAGCCACGCTTTCATGTGCACTCCGCTCCCGCGGCTGATAGTGTCGTCTGCACTGGGACGACGCTATCAGGAAAAGTGCCGGCAGTTCGGAGCAAATGCTTTGTCTGCCCCTTGCTCCAACGGGTCACCGAAACTCGATATTATGCCACCTTCAATACTAAACGCACAGTAAGACAGCTTACATGGTGCCATGGTCTCGGCACACCCACTCTGCATGCACGGCAGATTACCTCTAAAGCAGGGTGCGCAGGTGTGTGTGTGTGCTTAGCCATGCATACAGCCATGTGCAGCTGCGGCCGAAATGCGCGCCAACTTACCTTCCCCACTCTGCCCCCTCGCGCGCGCTTGATTGCGTTGCCGCGAGTTTGCTCCCCTTTCCGTTTTTCCCTTTGATCGCGTGGTAAAGTGGCACTCGTGAAGCCACCATTTCCTTACCCTCGCACACTTTCACTCGCACCTAAAGCACACAGTGCGCAGCAGGGCTCGATAGGATCTTATTGCACTTGAACTTTATATGGAACATGATGCGGCTCCACTTCGGGGGTTGCTCTTGTCACGCTGCAAGTGATACGAGCTGCGTTTGCAAACAGCCGCTTGTAATTCAATCATCTGACCATCTGCGTCCGCAGAAGTTTCCATTTATTGTCTTGGCATTCCTTTACTGGTGCAGTGAAATTTCGTTACATTGAAGTGGCATACAAACACATTTCGTTATGTTGAGGTTCTAAATATGTAGCTTTCTATGGACAAGAGGTTATGCAAAGTTAAATACATCATTATATCGAAAATCTCATTATATTGAAGTTCGTTATATCAAGGTTTAACTGTAGTATTGTTTTATGTATTTTAGCTGCTTGCAAGTGCTGACCTGTGTGCATGGCTTGATCAAGGTTAAGCACAATTCCCAATGCCACAGGAAGTTTTCTGTGTCCATACTGTCTCGCCAGCATTTTGTAGTTTCATTAATGGGCCCCTCACCAGATATTGGCATTACAAATTGTAAAGATGCAATGCTGTGCATAGTTCGCTGCGATGATGGTAGGTATGAAGTACTGTAGAACCCCTCCAATACGTTTTCCGCAGGACCGTGAGAAAAACATAGTAGCCAGGAAATATATTACACAAACATGCTGTTAAAAGCATGTGAATGTGTTGTTAAATATTAAAATAGACACATTATGCATGGCTCAGCACCTAAAGGACTTATTCAGCAATTTACGATTTTAAGAAATCACAGATTGAAGTCTGCCATTTCTTCCGTGCCTTTGCCAAGACTGCACCCTTTTCAATCTGTATGACTGCATTCTTGCAGTCTGCATCGTTCTTATGGCTGACGTACCTTCTCAGCATGTCCAGTGGTGCAGTATAATTGGAGAAGGCAGGTGGTATGCAGTGCTCCTTAGTCCCAATCATTTCTTTGTCACTGGTGCACTCATCATCACTCAGCGCAATCTCAGCGTTAGTTTCGTCTTCACTTTGTGGCTTTGAAGTCATACCTGCATCGTCCACAGAGACATATCTGTCGTACTTGAAACTGCGGCACCAACTAAAGGCATTGCCTGGTGAAGGTTTTCTTTGTCAGCTGTCCTGTTTTAAAGTGAAAGCTTTGCTGACTGCGAACTTGCGGTTTCGCCGTGATGTTGCTCCAAGGAGGCACATGACGTCACAATGCGTGCCTCGCCGTGGATATTTCTCTCTCTCTCGCTCCCTAGTCACTACTGCGCATGTGCCACTAGTAGCACTGAGTCACAGGTGTTCCGCTGCTGCGCAGCGCCGTGCCTTTGCGCCGCCGCCGCTTGGTATGACGTCACAACGCGTTCCTCGTCGTTGCGCTTGCCTCCGCTCGCTTTGCCAGCTGCGTTGCATGCCTGATAACATGTCGGAGCATTGAAAAGGAGAGCTTGTGTGCGCCGCAACCACAGTTGAGGCGGCAGTATGGACGGCGACAATTCTGATAAGCATGAGGAGGCCTGGAATCGACATCGAAACAAGATGAAGAGGAAGCGAATTGCCCAGGAAACAGACGAACAGCGCGCCAAACGACTGGCTAAACGCCGCAACATAGCTAGACAACCAGACTAACCTGCACTTGCAGTAAAAATTAACCAAGGCTAACCATGCTATGCCTTAGCTTTCGCTACATATATGCTGGCATAGCCGAGCCAAGCCACTGCCAATTTTTTCTCGTTGACGATTTCCGCACTGCTCCAGAAACTGCACTTCTAGAAACAGTGCTGGACGATTTCTGCAGTGACTGCACTCCAAGCTGTGGCCACGTAATGCATGGTGTCCAGTATGGACACCATCCAGGGCTGTTTTTCGTGGCTAATCATTGCGAGTGACTTTTTCATGATGTTTTTCCTATAAAAACACTGGCATCCAAAGGCTGAAGACAGCTTGTTGTATTTGCTGGAATGTACACAACTTCCAGGCTACGGAGCAATGCTGTATTCTTGGGATGCATTGAACAGGCCACCTGCATCACAGTAACATGATTGTGTTCAGGAGCACACAAAAACAGCAACACTTGCTGACTGACCATGAGTGATGATGATGATCTCCATCCCACCCCGAGCGAAAAAAGAAAGAGATAAAAAGTTCTCACCCTTTGGGGCTTATCGTGTTAAAATAATTGTCATCTGTCTTGTGTGCTTTTCCTTTCTTTGAACCCTTAGCTTCCATGGCAAATTTTGAAAAAAAAAAACATTTTGAAAGTGTGGCATTTCTTTAGACCTGCATGTTTTGGCCAATTTTTTTCTAAAAATGTATACCAGGAAAGCTTATTGCATTTTACTGCTCTTGCTGAAAAACAAACAAACAAGCAAATATTATAAAAAGTAATATTCATTGTTTATTATTTATTTGGAAAAATTACCAGAACCTGCACGTGTGCAAAAAATTAAGTAAAGTTCGTGAGGAGTTAACTCATCATTGGTACAAGAGGACGCTCGTTGTGATGATGAGTTACCTTGTCATTGGCAGTTAAAGGGGTTTACGCTTTGCGCATTGTTAGTGTGACAGCGCATTGCCACAAAGTATTGAGCATAGAGTTTTCAAGAAAGGGAACAAAAGCAAGGCGGATGATGAAAATTGTTTTAGGACAAGATAAGCCCCAAAGGGTGTAAACTTATTTCAGTGTATATTTATAACATGGCGCCCATGACATTCTGGTTCCTGCAATCACTTTCGATGCGTGCAAACGGGGAAAGCATAGCTTTTGATATTTGTTTTTCCTACTAAAAATGAGTTGTCGCAGGGAGGTGATTTTGGACACCTCTGATTTGGATTCTCCGTTCACCATTTTATGGTAGAGGTCGGAAGAGCACAGCTGGGACGTCTAGTATGGTTGATTCTTTTCTTTTAGGTTTTTCAGCGTTGTAGACGGTACACTTGATATTTTTCTTGTAATTCTGTGCAAAGCTTGGAACTTACTGTGTGGAAACAACATATCAAAGGGGATTCTAACGCATGGTTGTCTATGGGCCATTTGGTAGGGCTGGGCTGGGCGTCAGAGACGTTAAACTTGGGAAAACATATGAACGAGGGATGTATCAGTGGGTTTCTATTGTATTGAACTGAGGTAGAATGCAGTGTGTGAGCTTTATTTTCTAAGCTGATAAAGGCAGAAAGCTGGGCTAGTTGGTGTGTCATCATTATTCAAAAGACTAGCGCAAAATAGCAGGGACAAAGACAGAGAAGATGACAGGACGAGCACTAAGCTGATACCTTGGTCAAGGTGAGATGTAGCTAGCTGTATGTATTTCATATATTTGCTCTAAGGTAAGTAGCCCAAGGAAAGCTGCAAATGGGCTGTTCTCTTCATTTTTTTGTATTTTGTTGCAGGTGCGTTTCACTATCAACCCCCTGGCAGTGTCTGGCCTCAAGGTCAATCGGCTGGACATGTATGGAGAGGTGAGGTCACCTGCGTGAAATTTTTGTCATTTCTTTTTTAATGTTGTTATTACTGTGGCATATAACCATGCATTTTCAGCCCTCTGCAGAGATGGAAGCTTTCACGATGTCTACCATCAGGAAAAACATATAAAACCTGAAATTTTCTTGGAATTTCCAAGTTCTGAAAAATTCAAGAAAAAGAAACAAACAACAGAATCTTCACCTCATTTGCATTGAACCAGGAAAATTGGTACTGACAGGGGCTATGTTATGGCAAGCATAGTGGTACAGTCAACCACAAAATTTTGTGGAACACGAGGTGTGAGAAAAAGCTGAATATCTGCGCAGCCTCACAATGCAGCCTAGTATTCGCATTCACAGCCTCTACCAGTATATGTGAGCAACATTGTGATGTTCGGTTTTACTGACTACTGTTACAGCCTGCTCAGATATTGAACGTTTTCAGAGATCCCGTGGTACGTAAACTTATGTGGTTGACTGTACATCACAAGGAAAAAAAATTAGATTATGGGGTTTTACGTGCCAAAACCACTTTCTGATTATGAGGCACGCCATAGTGGAGGACTCCGGAAATTTCGACCACCTGGGGATCTTTAACGTGCACCTAAATGTAAGTACACGGGTGTTTTCGCATTTCGCCTCCATTGAAATGCGGCCGCCATGGCCGGGATTCGATCCTGCGACCTCGTGCTCAGCAGCCCAACACCATAGCCACTGAGCAACCACGGCGGGTCATCACAAGGAAGCAATGGTTTTAACCGAACATGTGCAATCTGAAAACTATGGTGTCCTTTGCTGGTTTTGTGGGTGCGAGCCTGGCCGGGTAGTTGGAGCATGCCTGAAACACATGATTCAGTTGAATCTGATTGTGCATTCCAACTGACAGACGTCCTACTGGTGATATTGGCTGGCAGTAACTTAGTAACCTGTAAACCACCATTTTTTTTCACCGCACCTAACCCACCAGTGCCTTAAGCTGCCAAGAGATTTGCATAAAAGCAGCCTGGGAAAACCTGGAAATACCGGGAATTTGAAAATGCCAATGTACTAGACATTCTGGCTTTGGCCGTATGTCTGTATTTGTTGAGCATAGGCATGTCTGTATTCGTTGAGCATAGCCTGAACCAGGATAATTGTACAACCAACTTCCGTTAATTCAACCTTAATAGGACTAGTGGAATTGATTGAATTACTCTGAAACTTGCATATATTACGAGGTTTCTTTATAAGTGTCCTGTGCATAATTGCTATGTCTAATTACCGTATTTACTCGAATCTAGGCCGGCCCCGATTCTAAGGTGACCCCTGAATGTTCAAAGCTAGATATAATTTTAAAAACTTACCTCGAATGTAGGCCGAACAAAAAATGTGAGGACAGCATTTATTTAATATGAACATGCCAAGCTCACTCTGCGTCGTCGCCATTGTTAGCCTTGTCCCTATAGCCCAGACCACACGTACGCTTGCGGACGCGTGCAAGCTCGCGTCCACGCGCCCATGCATGCGCAGACAGTGCGGCATCGCACGCGTCGAAACGCGGCGCAATCTCGGTGAACAGCTCCTCTCTGTTATTGCGCGCTTATCTTCCTTATTGCTGTCAGCTCCTCGTTGCGGCACACGCAAAAGTGTCTCCTGTTGCCCCTTCCAACGACGGATGTTTTTCTCATCGATGCTGAAGTCCCGCCTGGCTTACTATGCCTCTGCGGCTAGCACAACTTTTTGTTTGAAAGCAGCACTATAGTGTGCCATTACGATAACACCACATTGCACACCCATACCGTTGAACCAGCTCCGATACGACACAAGTCAAAGCGACGACATCGCTCGTGTACGTCAGTTGGCTACTGGCCCGACTAGTAGCAGCTTCGATACTGACTTTTCTAGAAGGCGCTAGCTATGGACCATATTTATCATTTTCAGTTACAAACAGGCGCATTTTTTAAAATCCTCGAAGCCGATCCTAGAGTTCTGTACATGATTATTTGGAAAAAGGTTATCACCCTAGATTTAATAAATATGGTGTATTTGGGTACCCAAACTTTCTATGTTATTCTGTGCGCCTAGTCACGGCTTCGATTCTGAAATCTGTTGCGACGCATCAGGCACCTATAGCCATCATCATCAGGTGCTGCAGTCGAATTGCAAAACTGAAACCACGAATGCCTGTGCCACAGTAGCTGTGTTAAAACACTTATGGAAAACATGTATTGAGGTCTGCATACCGCATGTCGCGCCAGTGACCATGCCGAATAATGTCCCGTTTCCATTTCTGAGCTGAACTGAACTGCCTCCAGATCCAAGCTAGAGGCAGCAAGCCCAGAGCAGTTGTGGCTGCCAAAACTGCCAGCAATAGTGCCACGATGCAACAGTTTAGAGTGGACAAAGGGAGCAGTGGGACTCGTGAAATAGGCACTGAGTGAGTGTAATGATGTACGAACGATGTCACATGGGTGGACACTTCTGGTTTGGCCGCACTTTGCTCAACATGATGTGCATAACGATGTTTATATGCACGATGGTGCAATTTTGCCTGCATTGATTACCACTGGTGACCACTTCTGCTTTTCTTTCGTTCACTGCAAGCTAGTTACTTCAGACTCTCTTCCAGTACTTATGGTAGGAATGTGCGTGTTGCAAACATTGCAAATGTGGTTTTGTAACGTGCAGGCAATATTCGGATCTATTTTCTTGGAAAGAAAGTGCACATTAGAGTCGCACAAAAGCGGTAGCCCTTCATTGTGAGCTACTGTTTTTACTTAAAGCTTGCTTGAGAAAGTATGCTGCACAACTTGCTGATGTACTTGAACGCATTCTTGGTACAGTCCTCCTGTGAAATAACAGTTCCATGGCATTCAGTGTATTCATTGCACATCCACATCTAAATGCATGATACAGTAATAGCTCGTTATATGAATTCCGCGGGGATGCTACGAAAATTCAAATTATACAAAATTAGAACTAATGAAAGTCACAGAAAACATAGCTTGGGTAAGGTGTGTATATAGTCCAACATGGTGTGAGCACGTGCACACACACGCTGCGTCACGTTGGCGTGAACAATGTCTATACTTCGAACCACTGGTGCAACGAACGTAACAAGACACGGCCAATGCGGTCTGACATGCCCGATGTCGAGATGGCTCTTGCTCCATCTGCATGTTCGTTGCGCCGACTGGCACAGAAAAAAATATATTGCTGTTTCGCCCGAAAAGCGAAGCATCGATTGCGATAGCAAATTAGTTGATAGCTGTACGAAGTAAGGATAGTAGCTTTATTGGCCATATAAACTTGTAAACATTCGTTTACTAGCTAAATTAACGAGTACAGTTTCACACGTGCACAGGTAAACATGAACACACCTCACTCTATGACTGCGGAATCTCGCCGAAAAACGCTGGAGTGAGGAATTGCTGCAGTAGCAGCGAGCGAATTGACCTTTGTACAGCTCTCGCTTCAATGCGAACGAAACGTTCAAAGCACATCGCATACGAAGTTACTGCCACTACGCGCACTCTGCAAACAACGCAGATCACTTTGAAGATGAGGCTCACGCGGGTGTGCACTTTGGCCACGTCACAGATCGCTTTCAAGATATGGTGCACACATGGCTGCCCTGTAAGCAGCGGCTGCCGGAGACCCTCCCTGCCCCTCCCTCCCACCCTCCGCCTCACGCCCATGCCTCGCGTGCGACAGGAGAGGGCGTGCATCCGCCCTGCCTTCCTCGCTCGCGCACGCTAGATGGAGCCGCATCCGCGAGCTCACCCTCGCACGCTTTTGCTGGCACATACAGCATACAGCACACGGCGATGATTTTATCGCTCTTGGGTTTTGTATGGAATCTCATGGGAGAGAAGTGACCTGCAACAGAGGCATTGGCCGTGCCTGGCCAGGCGCAAGTGTGTCTCTCTCCAGTCAGGCCTAAAGGGCCGCAGATGGAAAAAGCAAAGCTGTGCGGCTCGCATGCCAACGTGCTCCCGCGCACTAGCACTCTCCCCATCCACGATGGCGTGGAGTTCGAATTATTGGTGGCGGTGCAGACTTCAGTGTGAATTAGCTGGATGCGTTACCTATATCTTTCAATACATTTCTGGACGGACCGCGGCAGCTACTTCGAATTAACGAGTTGTGAATGAACAAGCTTTTACTGTATATGCATGTACAGAAGTACTGAAGCTCCCTTCAAAGATGCTCCTTCAATGCTCCTTTAACACAGCGTCCTGTCCGTCCAATGTACACCTTATTACAGAACAATGGTACCTTGTAAATGAATCCAACAGCATGTGGTACAAATTGCTTGGCATGACATATTGGGCAAGGCCCTCTTCTAACGACCGGTTTTGAGGCGCGCTTGTTGGCTAACAAGCAACTTCTAACTTGCCTGTGGCTTCATACTGCCACAAATGCGGCTGAGCACCAGAGTTCAGCAGATACGCAATTTTGTGTGAGAGCAGGGACCAAAGTGCATATGAACAGAGCCTTTTTTTTTTTAAAATAAGGAACACAGAGGGCACATGCACCAACCAGGAATTGCCTACCGTACATGATACGGAATGTCATTACATTTGATAAATCACTATAGGCAGCGTGTGCCACTTGAAAGTGTATAACATGGGATTTTACTTGCTTTTTTGCTGCATTGTATTTTATTTTGTTTTTGTTTACTGTTTACTTCTGTATGTGTATATTCTGGATAGATGAGAATAAAAGTTTCACTTGTGAGAAAGCGCTTGTGTCGTGCACGAGCGCTTTTTTTGTCCCTTGTCCTAGCACTGAGTTTTTTAATTTTTAATGTAAAGTCTCATTTCCTTAATTCAACCCTCGCGGTAATGAAGAAATTAATGCAATTATCCGGTGAGTCGAATTAAACTAGAAGAAGAAATGCCAAAAAACACTGCTGATTCATTTGACAGTGTTTGCCCGAGTCTAATGCGCCCCCGAAACAAATGTGCACCCACTTTCTATGTGTCAAAAGTAGAAAACTAACTTAGAAATCGCATTAAAATTCCTAAACAAAGTCGAAATTTATTGTACACTCGATTTTTTAGAATGGCGGCGGGTTTCTTAATGTCAGCTTCACTGCAATACGGCTGTGTTATATGGTAAAGTATATGAACGCCGCAAAGGCAGTTCTGGTTTCGTAACTAATTGCACTGCGCAGGCAACTTGCGACCTAATTTTCTTGTAAAATGTTTCTTGTAATGTGTGTTAGAATCTGAGTATTTAGAGATCTTGATAGACTGTTATTGCTTGGAAATCTGCCTATGGTGGGCCGAAAGTAGGCGTTTTTGATGAGAGTCATGTGTTCCAATGCAGTGGCGTAGCAACAGGGGGGGCCGGGGGGCCGTGGGCCCCGGGTGCAAGCGGCCAGAGAGGAGGGGGGGGGGGGGGTGTCATATGCGTCTGAAGACACCCCTCTTTCCGCCAGCTACACCCGGGGAGGGTTGTGACAGAAGACCTATGGGCCCCGGGTGCCAGACGACCTAGCTACGCCACTGGTTCAATGCATTTGCTGTTCCCTAAGCTTCACCGAAACAGACGCTTCCACTAAAGGGGTCGCTCTCTTGGAGTCACCATAGGGGTCAGGCATATGCATGCTTACTGGTCGAGTCCGAATTATTGGGTGAATGCCAACTTTAGAATCCAAATAATGAATGTTCGTTCCCGTATAATGTATGGGCGCCAGCTGGGACCTTTGGTTGGGATTGAAGTAACCAAAAAAATAAATTAAGCGGAGTTGAATTGATGGAACCGGAGTCGAACTGATAGTCTTGCAGTGAATCAAGTATCGAGTACCCCTGGTTGGCTACAAAGCCACTGCACTCAAAAGCCGCTATTTGTGTCCTTATGAAGACGAACCCTGATCAACAATGAGCACTAAGCTCTTGTGGCACATCTTTGTCCCCTTGCCTATAGTGCCAGATGGTGCGAGTGGTATATGGCTGCACACTTGGTTGTTGCTAATGAGAGACCTGAGTGCCGTATTATACGTTTTACTCTCTGGGTTTTCCTTAGATATTCAATCATTTAATGTTTTTTAACGTGAAAGCATTATATGCCCATTACGCAAAAATCCAGCGTTGGCAGTGGTGGTGTGACCGAAAGACGGTACCAAAAATGACCGATGGCGCATAAAACACGTAAAAAATGCTTGGATTGATGTGAAATTTGTTAAGCAGGTTTCTGTAAACAAAGTCAATTAATGGAATTGAAAAGAAAATTTGGTACATTTTGGCCTGGCTGGGAATCGAACCTGGGCCTCTGGGGCACGAGACGAGCATGCTTCCCTGACGCCACGGTGGCTCCACGGTTACGGTTGACTAGAGTTGTGCTTAGTGCATGCTTCCGTCACTGCCTTCCACGTGTCACTTGTGCTTCGGATTTTATCAGTGCTGTATCAACTGTGTCTACTGAGATGCACTTTTGATGCCAAATCATGAGTGTATTAAATGAGGTGTGTCTAGTGCATGCGTCATTGCCCGCGTCACATCGCTGCCTTTGGATTTCATCGGTGCTGTGTCTACTGGGATGCTTTCAGAAGCGTTTAGCTCAGCGGCAGCTGTGAAACATGGACGCCCACGGAAGCATGCCTCAGAAAACAAAGCAAGGGAACACAAAAAAAAATTGTCATTCTGCCGCAGAATGGTCCGAATGTTTCAGGTCTGTGGATAACGTATACGCAAACACACACACCGCTTCAGCAGAAAGAACATTAATGCATGTCGAAAACATAGATAGAAAACATTTCACCTAAGCGATTATAATGCTTTTGCATTCCAACACCTAAGCAGTCTGAAGTGTCTCTGCTGATTTTTTTCTTTTTTTTGGCAGACCCTTGAGGTATGATTAGCGAGTCCTTACAGCTGAGTTTTCTATAAACATATTGAACCTTTATTCTGATCCCCTTCAAAGTCAGCACAACCTGGTTTGACCATGTGCCATTTCAGTTGCCTATGTACTGTTTAATTGCTGATGTGGGAAAAAGAACTTGCCGTGGTGGCTTAGTGGCTATGGCATGGTGCTGCTAAGCATGAGGGTGCTGGATCAAATCCTGGCCGCAAGGACTACATTTTGATACGGGCAAAATGCAAGATCGCTCTTGTACCGGGCATTGAGTGCACAATAAAGAACCACAGGTAGCCGTATTAATCCAGAGTCCCCCACTATGGTGTGCCTCACGATCAGATTGTGGCTTTGACTCATAATAACCCAGAATTTAATTTTAATGTGGAAAAAGAGTGTGTAGCTGGTGCTGGCGTGACACTAAATGATTTATGTGTTGTCTCGTTGCTTTTCTGCAGAAGTACAAGCCTTTCAAGGGCGTCAAGTATGTCACCAAGGCTGGCAGGTTTCAAGTGAGGACGTGAAGAGGTGCAAGTCCAACCTTGATCGAAGTAAAATACGCTGGAAGTGTATTTTCCAGGACTGGGCACCTTTCGCATTCAATTGAACTTTCCGAACAACCCGCAAGAAAACTGCTCAGTGTGCAATTTCCCCACTTATGTGTGGTGCTTGGTTGGCTTGGAGAAAAAGAAAGGGTGGAGTTGACGGCAGTGATGACATTCATCTGCTTAGCTCATTCCAGAGAGTCAAATGAAGGATACGAAAAATATGGCAGTTTGCATCCCGTGGAAAAAAGAGAGTTTTTTTGCAAAAGCATTTGCAGTGGTGGAACGGGGTTATGACAAGGCTGCCTTGTTTGATTTAATTAGCTGTTATCTAGCCTTACAAAAACAAGCCAGCTTCTTGCCCTCAAAGTACTATAAAAGCTCTGCCTCATTTCTCATTACCTTTAAGAAAGTCTCGTTGAGACGCGCGTTGTACTCCCAAAGGTAGGCAGCAAGCTAAATTCATACCAAGGACACTTGGAGATGGAGAAAAGTGTGGATGCCATCCTGAATGTATGGTAGTCATAAAATGTTTTGTATAGTTTAGTCCACTTTGTGCAAATGCAGACTTTGTCTGGGAACAAATAGTTTCGAGGAAGAAACATTTTGCACAGATGCTTCGTTTTTTATATGTGGAGACATAAAAACCATGGAGACTGGCTATGTAGAGCCTATTGAGTAAGATTTGCTCAGGGTAATGCTTCTGTGTGCAGCAGCCCTTCAGAAGCTTTAATGATTAGCCCTGTGTCCATCATTTTTTGTAAGTGAAATTAATAAGCAAAAGCAAAATACTAGAAAGGTGAAAGCACCACAATGTTGATTCTCCGATTGAATGCTTGAGATAATTTTTTTATAATATCTTTGTGCTTTTTTTCTAATTGTTAAGTCATAAAATCGTATGCTTTTTATGTACAGGCAGGGTCAGAAGTTTACGGGATGCAGGTTTTACGAAAAAGTCAAATGTCAGCCCAGTTTTAGTTTGCAGTCCATGATGGAATGGCCTAAAACAGCAGAACACTATGTTAGTTGCATACACGAGTACACAACACATTTTAAATCTAGGCTGCATGCCCAGGGTCAGGAAATTTCTGCATTTTCTTAGATTCTGCATCCCATAAACTTTTCGCCCAGCCTGTTCATGGTTTTGCACAGCTGCATCTGTGGTGCCAATTAGTAATTGTGTATATTCAAACCATATTTCGAGACATATGTCCAAAAGGTAGTTGAGAATTACTCCTTTTTGTGGTATTTGTACAAGTGTCAGGTATGATGCTCTAACATGGCTGTTGTGATGAAAGTATGTTGCACACATGTTGTTAGCATCTTTTGACAGCATTTTGATATTACTTGCAAAAGAAAGGCAGTGGATAGCCTGTTGGCTTCCTAATCTCACCGGACTGTCTTGGGAAATTCGGGAACAGACTCAATGGCTACAAGACTCCCATTTCAAGCAGCTGTTAAGTGATCACGGTTACTTTTATAAAAGTCACGCTGCATGCGAATAAAGGTGTACTAAATATGTGTTGAAGTTTTTTGCTTCAGTTTTGTGATGATCTTACAAGTGTGTCGGAACCTTGTGGTTTTCTATGTTCAGCATTGTACAAGTTGGCCTCTTGTGCTGTGTGTAAATGTCAGTGCATCTCAACTTATGAAGTTGATGTCATGCCATCGTCTTGACGGCACTATTCTTTGGGATAAATGCTCCTCTGTGGTACCATCTCTGGACCACCACGCATGGCACATGTGGTACACGTTGCAATAGGCAACTTGGTGTTTGCATGCAGCTCTGTTTAGACCTGCATGTGTATTTGCGAGACATCCCATCCTCCAGCACATAAGGCCATCTGGGCAGCCCTGTCACGAATTTACGCGCTCTAAAAGCATATGGGAGGCAGCATGTACATGATAGAAAAGCACTTACAACACAAAAATGCTTAAGATAAAATGACAAAAGAATACTACAAAGAATAATGCTATAAACATGCTCTCAATCACTAACATCACTAACCTACTCTTAAAGTATAGTCTCCCAGTTCCTAATAAGGCAAAGGACCAACAAAACGTTCTGACTGTCACGACATGGTGGTAGCCGGTCTGACGTGGCACAAGACGCAGCCACAGTAGCTCGGACGTTATGCAGACATCTGTCGCTGTCGCTTGATGGGGCTGATTTCTGCACTGGTGGCAGTGCACCTGAGACTCGCGTGGTGCAGGACGTGGTCCTCATCGGTAGTTTCAAGTTTATTGCTTTGTTTATACAATACGTCGCACAAAATGTGTAAGAAATGTTTGGACCCATAGCCAAAGGCTAGTAACGGCAGAGAGGGACTCTGGTAACGGGTCCAATGAAAGAAAACTGTATCACTGAATATGACGCAGGCACTTTCAGTAAATATCATGCAATTTTTTTGTAAGCACATGGCTTACGTGTCAAAAAAATTTATGTAACAATTGTAGTACATAACTAAGCAAGAAGAATAAATAACTGATAAACATGGTGTCATACGAGCAATGTAGCATGGCGCAGTATGTCAATTGTTGACAAAGTAATTAACAGGTATGCGAGACATATTGGATGCAATTAAGCATAGCATTGAAAGAAGAAAAAGCTTGAATTTGGCCAGTAGGTGCCCCTAATTGTTTTAATTCTAATGGTAAACAATGCCATAGTTTAACTCCTGTAAATTGTACCTGCTGCTCCCCGTAAATATTATTTACAGAGGGTAGGTTGAAGCTGCCTTGCGCAAGGCTTGTGGGACAGGAAGACGTCGAAAAAATGCACGAGTGAAATGGGCGATACGATTCACTATGTTGTTGTTGAAAACTGCTACTTTAAATTGCTGTAAGTAACCAAATGGGAGGATTTGCAAGGCACGAAACAGTGGCTTGGTTGTTTCATAGGGTTTACTACGAGTTATAATTCGAAGTACGCGTTTTCAAAGTTTTCTGATTGGGTTGAAGTAGCTCTTGTATGTCCAGACGCAGGCTTCTATATAATATATTAAATAAGTACTTGTGAGGGAAAAGTACAAGGTACGCAAAATGTCACGGTCGAAGTGCTCACGCGCCTGTATTAGTGCATAACACCCAGATGTGAGCTTTGCGCAGATTGAGTTATGGTAGCTCCAGTGTTATGGTAGCTCCAGTGGTAGCTCAATTGTTGTCTAAAACAACACCGAGGTATTTAAATGTGCTTGTGTGTTCGAGCACAGTGTCATAAAAGGTGAGCATGGATGGGCCCATCCTGCAGATAGTTCAATATCAAGCCGACCAGCGGTCGAGGTGAAGCAGGCTTCAAGCACTTCGCCCCTAATAATAGTAAGTAATAATAAATGAAATAAATAAATCAAGATGCATTTTTTTCATGTCAATGGCTATAATGGAATTGCTTGTGAACAGCACATGGACTCACGAGCAGGAGGTGTTGACATTTACGCAAAGGAAAAAAAAAAATATAGGTACAACCATATACCCCTGATTCACAAGAGGACAATGCCACCTACTGTGGGGATGTCTGTGCCATATAAATGAAGACAGAATTGTGATAGCCACTGTGTATGTATCTCCAGGCACACCAAAGTGTGATACTGAGAAGCTCGTGACCACGCACTTTGTGTGGGTTAGCCGTGATGACCCTACCCCTGTGATCATTGTTGAAGTCTTCAGAATGTGGACATTTCAAAACCAGACCAAGAAATGATTGTTTTTGCTAGAAGAGCTTGGTTTGAAGTGCCGCACCAAGTCAAGTCACTCAACTACTCAACAATGATCGTGTATAGATCTGACTTTGGCCAAGAATCTGTCTAAGGTTGTAACTGAACCAGTCAGTCAGACACGTACCCAGGGGGACTCCCCCCCCCCCCCACCCTGGAATTATGCGGCGCACCCTCTCCTCGCCCATGCCACCACTCTTCACATATTCCTAAAGTGCCGACAAATCAATCTATTCCACAGTCAATATTTTGCTGCCTTTTACAGCAAAAGCTGTATGTGACTAACCTTCCATAGTTTTTTCGGCATCCGTCAACAGAAAAAATCATGTGGGCCAATCCTGGTGATAGTGCAGAAAGGGTCCAAGCTCAATGGCACGTACCCCTGTGGGCCCGGAAACCTGTAACGCGCCCTTAGAAATCTTTGGAATGGGCTCACATATGGGGAGTGCTTAACGCTTGCTTGACTTCCGCCGGGGGTCGGCCCGGCATTGGACTACCCTCGAGATGGACCCACGTATGCGGAGCACTCCAACGCCTGCTTCACCACCGATGCGGGTGGGCCCGGAATCTCACTATCTTCGGGATCGGCCCACGTATGGGGAGTGCCTAATGCTTGCTTCACCTTTGCCGTGGGTCGGATTGGCACTGCACTACCTCCGGGCCAACCCACGGTGGAGGTGAAGCACTTTGCTTTTCGTTTGAGAGCTTTGACTGTCGTCAGCCCTCGCTGCCATTCCATCTTCACAGAGTGCAATGGTTGTTTATTTTTCCCCTCTTTTTGGATAGTGGTAGTTATCTCCTGGGCTGTGAAGGCCAGTTTTCTCATCGATTCGATGCCCGCAAAATTAACTCGAGATGAGTTCAGTTGTCACTATCTATTCAATGATCACGCGCATCACTGTTGCTTCGTTAGTTCGAACTTCTTTGCTTAGACTGATCCAGGGACCAGTAAAGGGATTCGGTTCATAGTTAGCTGGTCTATATGCTCGTGGAACGAGTTGTGGCCGGAAAAAATGCCAGTTGCGTTGAACTTTTCCTTTTGCTTCATTATTTCCTCGAGTGATGGCTCGCCGCGATGCTGGCAGATCCTCGGAACCATATATTCGAAATGCGGGTTAGATAAGGTGGAAAATAAAATAATGCGAAATAGCGCCCATCATCAGACCTTGCAATAACAGTTAAACCCAGAAGCAATACCACTGTCACCTGTTACCTCGTGTGACTTTTTCCTAATTGTACAACACTTTTCGTGCAAAATTGGCAATTGGAAACAAGAGTCACAAGGAGCTGAGAAATTAAGCGATCTACTAAGGAAAGAGCCAAGGCAACAGCCAAACAGGAAGGAAAAGTGAAAATTGACAAAATTAACCGTTAGTGAAAATATTTATGGATCGTCCTTTTTATTTAAAAAGGAAGTAGAGGAAACGCGGCCGGAAGTGGAGAATAATTCCGTGTTTTGAATGACACTTCTACAGTTATCTGTGGAGCCGTCTGATGTAGCCACTCTATGCTTATGCGGGGGTTTTTCTAACCTTCTGTGGTGGGCGCAGTACGTACAGAACCGCAGCGTCCTGTGCTCTACGCAGTTGTACGGGACTAGCGACTTGGCATCGTTACGCAACTTCCCGAATAACAGCAAGGGTCGGTTTTGGCACTTAAATTGGTGGAGCACTAAACGAGAAATCCTAAAGAATTGTGATTGTTCCACAAATATATATATATATATATACGTATGTAATTCTTCCAGAGCTAATTCAAAAAACCAACTAGAAATCTTTATTTTACACTTTTGCTGGTTTACTTGTTCTTGGCAGTGTTCTTCCTGCGCTTCTTTCATACACGAGTCCGTTTGATGTGGTTCCTTGTTTGCCAAGTAAAGGAGAGGTGTACCTCATAGGCGTACCTGTGGGGTACACCTTATTTCAATTCTCTTCTGCGGGTTTACGAGTCTTTATGGTGAATGGTGGGCATTATTCACATTTGTACTAGTAAAAGCCCCCGCATTTTCATCGAAAGGTTACCTTGGGTTGGGGGGGGGGCACCCCGCCCCCCCCCGAAAAAGAAATCCTGTGTATGTGCCTGCAATCAGAGTATATCATAGTAATTCCAAAGCTGTCATCACTACCATTACCAAATTATGAAAATAAGTACATGTACCCTTGTCTAACCATGTGTGATGTGCTGCAGCTTCGCTGGTCATCCACCTTCACCAAGTGGAATGGCTTCTAAATTTTTCTAGGTCATCATTTGCTCTTGATAAATGAGCGTTCTCTGCGCACATTGTCTTTTTGTCTATACCATGTCGTACTCTTTGCTCAAGAAGGTTATGCTGACAAGTCCGTCATTAAGTTCTGTGCGGCCGGTTATCACTTTTTGCTCACTGAGCAAAAGCTTGGTGGCAAAATTGTTAGTTAGTGCTGTCAATTTTTTTTGAAACCATGCTTTCATCGATTTTATTTCTTTTTCTTTAACTTTTCATTTGTTGGCATTTGCAGGGGCTTTTGAAATTGCAAAAGCTTTTCAAAGAACTACAATATTAGAAGAGACAACAAAGCACTTTGCCTGCACAAGAGTAAAAGCAATGTGTAAGCCTTTATGGCGAGCTGCTTGCTGCCTTGTGGATTGCTGGAGTGATGGTTGGACAGGTCTGGTTGCTCCTCAAATGGCTTCGGTGGGCAGGTCGGATGTGACGACGTCAGGTGTAATGCTGTGTCAGATGAGTCAATGACCTGGGTACATTCATGTGCGCTGCGACGGGATGACCACTGGTACAGGTAGGCACAAGAGTAAGAGCAATGTGTAATCCTTTACGGTGAGCTGTCTTGCTTGAGTGAATAGGGTCTATGCAACCAAGTTTCTTCGTGCACCTATTTATGGTGTGCTGCACCTAGGCCCTTGATTGCCTGGTGCACCCTGCACCCCCATCTTCAATTGCAAAGGTGCAAGGCAAGGTGCTGCTGCTGTACAGTGCACCCTTGAACTTTGCACCACGTGGGTGCAGCCTGGCGCACCACAACCGGCACCTTTTCTGTATCAAGCAATCCTATTGTAGTGAAGGCACTCATCTACGGCACAATTAGTCAATGGCATTTTGTATCTCGCGGGGAATCTCAATGACAACATCTCAAATACCAGGGCTTCATCACAAGTTCGCACCACGTTTTTTGCGACTTTCTGGGCCCCAATTTAAAATTATATTTTCTACTTAAACTGAGAACAGCATGCTTGATTACATCACTATAAATCATGGTCTTTTCATTTCCACGAACATCTTGAGACACATTCTAGGCCGTTGTTGGTTCCTTTAAGGATTTCTGCACAACATACTGGCTGAAATAACACTGATGTTGAGCAAGCTTGCATGTGCAGCCAGGACGAAATTAAAAGCAATTATTATTATTATTTGTTTTGAACCATATATACAATTTACATGAAAGATAAAGCGAGGAGCAGGCTGGCAACTGCCACCGGAAGGGGCACAACGCCTGCCTAGAGGAAAGGAAGAGCAACAGGACAAATCTAAAGAATAAAGTAGAACACACGTGCTACATATGAGCAGGCACGTCCCATGATGACAAAACATTTTCAGAGGAAACAATTTACTATCGTTAATTTTACTGTACAGGTGCTACTCTTTTGGGGGCTGTGATTCCACTTTGCGTCTCTTGGGAGGAATGTAATTTCCCATGCCGGCTGCGGCTTCAGCTTCAGCCTGGCTGTATGGCTCCTCTTCCAGGGCCTTCAATCTGCACACAGGAGAAGCAACAGTATATAGGCTTTAAGTTCAAAACAGTACTGCGCTGCTCAAAACAAGCACCAGAGCCACAGAATTGATGATAAGGATGCCTACATGCAATGCGAAGCATGTAGCACTCCCTGCGTACATTTCCCGGTAACGATTACTGTTGCGCAAGCTGCCGCGGCAACGGCAAAGTAGCATACGAAGCAGGAAGTGACGTAACTACACTTTTGTACGTAAAAGAAGAACCCACACAGCAACTGTGACAGTGCTATAGGAAGGCCACGAGTAGTGAGGACTCCTGAAGAGTAATGTGCATACGAGGCATGGTGAATTTCTCTTCTCGTGGGCCCACTCTTTGTAGGTGCACGAACTCTCGGCACAAGCCAAGTCGCAGGCCATCGGAACGCCTTAGGCTAATAATTCGGTAAAGTGCATATGAATGTCGCCAGGTGAATAATTTCAACCTATGTCACAATGGGTAATTGTTCTAGTTGTCGCTTGGCTGCCCAACCACCTTCACAGCATGGATTGGAGATCATTTTCTTTCACAAGGTTTTAATAATGCAGAAAAAAATCGATGACATCAAACCAATGCATTCAGCATCTGACAATCTCAAGAGGGCCGGCCAAGACTGTTAGAAATAAACAATCAAAGCAGCAGGATGATGTGCAGCGCAGAGCCCACATTGAAACTTCAGACTGATATTGTTTGATGGCACTGTCGTATTCGAAAGTGCATATCTAGGGCCAACAAATCATTACATTATTACCAGACTAAGTAAGCGTGACCAATCACTGCTTAATAATGCATATGCACACACACATGGGAAGTGGGCATGCGCAAGCTCCTTCAGGATAAGGGAGTGCGAGTCTTCTTAAGGGAGCTCAAGCTCAAGAAAGTTGTCGTGTCACACGGCCAATAACAAGCGATTAAAAGAAGCCGCCAGGGGCGCGTTCAGCGGTGTTTCGTTCTTGTACAAGTACAAAAATGTAACTTCGAATTATGCTTGTAGTTATTATAGGTAATGCTCCTTTGATAAAACATATTCGAAATATTTGACGCAAGAAACATACAACTTGTTAAATATCAAAGCGCACTCACTAAACATAGCTGTGCTGACAGTGATGCCAGCCACCCTGTACTTATCTGTTTCTTTGCGCTGTGGTGAGTAGACTAAGCATTATGTGACCCGAGCTGCTGCAAACTATAATTAAAACAGTTTCGTGCATGGTGACCTCGTGAGCTTTCTATTTATTTCGTGTACTTTACCGGTATCAGTCACGAGTGACCACACCAACCACTGCACGACTAGTACAACAAAGGCTACGTTTACACGCACCTGACACGAGCGGTTTGAGTAAAAAATCTGGCTGACCGAACCCGACATGACCGTGTTTACATGAACTCACTTCCGACGAGTCTGGACAATGACGGCACAGAGCGTCGAGCCGAAATGTAAACGTGTTTGAACTACGCTTCTGGTTCTCGCTGCCGTCATCGTGGGTCTTACCACTATGATGAGGTTGCACTGCAAAGTGCTTGTCTTGGCCTTCATCTGATACTATTTCCACTGCCATCACCAAAATCGCGACATCACAGTGATCCCGCACAAGCCTCTGTGGCTGGCCCAGCACGTCAGCGTTTACGTACATGCTGCAAACGGGTAAGGCTGGGTCAACCTATCTGATGCAGTCGGGCTGACTGAGCCCGACTCTATGCTTGTTCAGCCCAACAGGCATACTGCAGCCCAACAAGCCGACTCGACCTACTTCTGTCGGGTTTATGTAAACGCCCTGAAAGGTGACAAAAACATGGTGGAAAGCGGCCTAGGTCGAGAGTATTGTGCAGCAGCAAGCATAACTGTTGCTGCATTGTGCTTGAACTTTTATTTAATCCAATACAAAATGCTCGAAACACATACAAAGTTAATTTTAATGCAAATATTCATTAAATTATCAGTTTTACAACAAGAAGTATGGGCAAGAGATACTCCCTTCAGGTGCCGAGGGAAATAGTCTATCTCCCCTGACCAAAAGCTCCTTTAGATTCCCTAAGCGGAAAGGTGACCGTGTGACACTGAGTGCATCTTCCTCGAGATAAAGACGACGGAGTTAAAAGGAGTTTGAAGCTGCCCGTGTCACAGGGCTATAACAGTTGCAAAGAATGCAGTTTCAAACAATTTTCAAAGATGCAACAGCAATATTCAACCACTTGGACCAGTTTACGCACAAGCTAGTCAAGACATCTCGCATCAAAAAGAATATGACAAAATGCATTGGCAAATTGCCACCAATAACATCTGAAAAGGAATATGCTTTAGTTCATAACTCAAACGTCCTGTGATATAATCACACTGTTCAGCTTTTGCATGCTTGTCATATTTTTTCATGTAAGTTGCATAAATATTTGTTTTTCTACTGCGAATTAGTGACCGCATGATGCGAGAGATATTCTCAACTGCTCTCTAAATAAAAACAACTATGAGTGCCACTTTAGTGTCGTGTTCCTCCGTGTACTTGTCCAGTGCCAATATTAGCCCTGAGAACGACTTACAGGGGCGCTGCGAGCACTGCTCACGTGTCGTCTGCTGCAGTTCGGGCAGTGTCTGGGTGCCTGCCTTCTGCAGTGTTTCTGTTCACTCTCATTGCCCATGCTTGCATACTTATGATGGTCCTCTCAAATATACTTTTATGACATCTTCGTTTGCAAAAATGTATTCAAGGAGCTTATTTCCTAGACGACAATATATTTCTCACAGGCAACACTACAGTGCCAGCCGAGGTAACTCAGACCAGCCCATTGCAGTTTTTCACGGTAGCTCATATGAATAATAACAGCATAAATGCAAAAACATAGCACGTACAAATCCAGTTAGGGTACCATGCCTGTCGTGGTGCAACATGCATGTCACAAACCCTGGCTATATATGACTTTTACAACATTTACCTTGACTTTAAGCCGCATAAACAAGTTTTTGCTCACGAGTAGTTCATGGTAAAATAGTCAATTTTTGCATTTCTTCACAGAAACGCTCCGCACTAACATGCGAACTTAACTAACACAGCAGTTTGAATTCTGCCAGCACCACTTGAGTTTTTAACTGCATCTCAAAATTACACCATTCTTTACTAGTTAAATTTAAGTGATGGTAATTTGAAGTAAAGCTGATTGAGGCTTACAGCTGTTTGCAGCACACGAAAAGGAATGTGCCAATATTCCCTCTCTGTACTACACGTTCAGCTCACCTGAGCAATTACTGGTGCTTCTTGCTTGAGAAACAGACATGACAAATCTGTTTGGAGAACTGATATAGGCTGCTCAGGCTAAATATTTGAGTGAAATATGCCTTTTGGTTCCAACGGCTGCGGCCAGCATGAAGCCAAAGCCTCATTCATTGGTAGTGTGAGACATATTGAAGGTATCATTATTCCATAGTGGAGATCAAAAGTAAAGTGAATTCGTGTGAGGCTTGCGGTGTCTTCCTTACGAGGCGGGTATGTGAGGTGCTCTTTTATGTACTGACGAAATGAATAGTTCTCAGTTTGTATAATTAAACAATGCAGGATCGTGACATGGTGAGGCAAAATGTGTTTGAATTTTGCTTTTCAAGGCAGCCTAAGCTGCACTGTAGTGCCTCGAGTATACTTTAGGCATTGTAATTGGTGCTGTAAAGAACTACTTCACGGTTCAATTCGAAGTTGTAGTGAACTGTTGGGTTTCGTAAACAATGCATGCTTCACCATAACAACAGTCGGCTGCCTCCGCTGTGGGAGGGGTGTGCCGTATTGTCGATGAAGGTTAGTGTGCGCCACTATAAAACATTTCATTGCTTGCAGTTGGTTGGTTCTCGATCCTAACCACGGAATTTTGTTTCAGGTGATTGCTGCTATGGTATTTGTGAAGTATATACATCCTATAGATGATGCGCTGTCGTGTTAACAGTCAATGCGTTTTCTGGGTGCCTGTTTCAGAGAACAGTGAAAGTAGTAGCAAACCTTTTTACAGAAAATGTGCACACTTATCTCTTCGTTTTACGCATTAATAAAGTGGCCACATTTCCAAAAACAACTCACCAGAGTATTATGAATCAGGATGAAGGCTTTGCTGGGCAGTGTCTTAACACAGATTTATAATGTTAACACGAAATACCAAAATTTTTCTGCTATGTAAAATGCAATGTCTCTCGTAATTAAGTACTCAGGGAATGTTAATTGTTTAGGGGAGCATCATACATAACTTTGCATGTTGAATTTGCAGACATTCTTTTTAAGCAAAATTTATGGACAGACACAGCGCATATATGCATTGCAAAACCAGTAAATCCCTTCAGCACTACATAGCTTGCGATATCCAAGTCGCAAATTTTCATGACTCACGTGGTTTTTAAGAAGAAAGTACGGTTCAGGCATGGCAGCAGAAATCAGAAATAATATGTACGACTCGAGCTGCCAATACAATGAAACGTTCCTTTCCTTTGGCCACTTCTTAGGGTTGGATTCTGAAATGCTCCTAACCTTAGACCGTTTCCCTACCTTCCGCAAGGAGTCCTTCATGCTACCTAAACGTTAAGCATCCTTGGAAGGCCACCGCGAATTCTAAAAGCTTCCTTTCGCCTTCCCTGCGGAAGGAGCAAGGAAGTCTAATGTTAGAGGCTTCTGGTTTTTGTAATGAATATAATGTATAATGAATATTTGTAATGAACTGCCAAGGTAAAGTGCCTGGACTGTTAAAATTGCATTTATACTTCTATACCGAGGCATAAATTCCATTTCTTTGGTGAATAACGTAAAAATAGTTAAAAAATGATGCATATGGCAGGAAAGAGAACTTAGTCTAGCAACTATGGCAGCATCTGAGTTCGGTTGGTCAGGTATCACTTTCTTTTTTTTTTGCTTGCGTTTTGTTTTGTGTGTGTGTATTTGCCGAGAATACTCTTTTCCTGTTTTGGAAGACTTCTGCATCGTCTCCACCGGGACGTTTAATGGGTATACGAATACAATCGATGCACCCAGTAACCCCAGGGAATCCTCCGATTGAATAGAACCTGGTCATGACTACACTCGCTTCACTGGCGTTTGGCAGCCAAACGGACTTGGGATACAGACATAGGCATATCAGCTGTGTCACTTCCCAAATACATCAGCACACAGAGAGTTGGGATACACGCACAAGGTCGCCTACAACAGTTTGCAACAGTTTGACCTTCAAGAGAGCAGGCAGCGGCTCTCCCCTGTTGTCAGTGCTACAATGCAGTTGCAGCTCTGCCAGTATGGCTGGAACAGCTCGCTTGGAAAAACGTTACCGGGCTAGAAAGTCCACTTCGTCGTAGTATTCCAGTGAATTCTGCCTGTCAATCAGACGCTGGGCTGCAGTCAAAGGCGGAGGCTTGTACACAGTCCCGTAAAGAAGTTCATTTGCTCGTTGAAGAAACCATGCATAGCTTTCGAAGCTATCGTCTTCGGATAAATATAGCAAGGCTGTCATTCTCGCTGCTTGCTTTTCACAAAATCAAAGTAAAAAGATATGGCACGAAATGTGGTCCACGGAACCAAACTGGACGTCAACAGTGGCTTAGCTAGGTCATCTAGCAACCGAGGCGTTTAGCTCTTCTGTCAACACCCCCCCTGGGTGTAGTCGAGGAAGGCGATATCAACAATTTTCGGGTGTCTTCAGACGTATATGACACCCTCCCCCCCCCCCACCCTACTGGCCCCCGTGCACCCGGAGCCCACGGCCCCCTGCCTCCCCCCCCCCCTTTGCTACGCCACTGGATGTCAATACATGGCGGCTGCCCCCTGCCTCCCCCCCCCTTTGCTACGCCACTGGATGTCAATACACGGCGGCTGGCTACCGTGGCCTTGGCTGCGCAAGGCACCTATTCTAGCCAAGTGTACCGCGTACAAAATCGTGCGGAGAAGCATGCGTTCAGTTAGAGGAGCACGGTTAGGAAGCATGAAGGTAGCATTCTGGCTCCCTAAGCGCGGGGAAGCACCAAGGAGGCCCTAACTTAGTGCTTCTTAATAAGGTACGCTCCAGAATTGACGCCAGGTCACCTTACACCGTGTGAGACATCCTTAGTAAGGAAAGGAGTGTTTCAGAATCCGGTTAACCTTACATCAGGCCTCCTCACAGTGAAGGATCGATGGAGGAAAGCAAGTGTACTCTGGAAGCTCCCTTCGCCTCTCTTCACGTAAAGAATGGTTGCCGTATGTCATGGTTCTTAAAATCTTTACGTGAACACCATTATTGAATGAATAAGAAGTTCGTCGCACAATTTTTAAATTGAAGTGCTAATATAGAGATGTGTGGACGTTTTCTTATAGTTTGTTTACTAAACGTGAAAAAGTACCACATTCCAGCACAAAACTTGACGTGTTCGAGCAACACTGGCACGCCGACGTCATGCAACACCTAGCAACACCATTCATGCCGAGCGTGCAACTGAAACGAACATGCCTGGCGAGACATACCGTGCTCGCACTTCGCCACAGGCAGGTGACAGTGCTCATGCGCACGGAAACGTCACATGGCCAAGCAGTGGGGTGAAGCGCTCATTCAGGGCCAGGAGCGGTGCAAGGACACATGAAGGTAGCTTCAGAGCTACCTTACGCTGGGGAAGCACTAAGGATGCCTTCACTGAGGCCCCCTAAGTAAGGACGCTTTGAGAGTGGCATAAGGCGGCCTCATGGCAATGAAAGCTTCCTTACTGAGGAGAGGAAGATTTCATTGTTTGGCCCTTAGATGCGCATTAAGGAGCGTCAGGAAGCCGGTCAATACAGCTACAGCTAGAGATGTGGTGCTTTGGAACGTCAAACCTCATTTCTAAAAGCACCGATGGTGAGCAAAAGTCACTAACCTTCGCTTGTGGTTCTTACTTTTCAGGTGGTCATTGAGTGAGTTTTTGTCCATGAAATACCTCCTGCAAGACAAGAGAGACAGTAATAAATAAATAAATGAAACATACGCTACTTGGTAAACCGCTACTTGGTAAACCGAGAACGCACAGAACAAATAAATGATGTGCTCCGCTACCCACCCCCACAAGCTTCCCCTATATTTGAAAACAATGCGACGTGGAGTCATTTGCGCACTGCTGTGCGGGAAGAAAGAAGCTATGCGTTCGGTAAACAAAACGATAAACACCTACCAACAGAAGAAGCGGCTTTCGCCGAGAGCGCTGCTGTTGAATTTGGGCACAGTGACTAAAGTCAATACGAGACAATTACAATATGTCTAGCACAGAACATCGGAGAGTCAGCATTCCTGTGAAGCTCTGCAGTATAAAAGGTGTGGATCTACTTTCGAGAGATTCGTTCAACCACCCACGCTAACACCAACTGTTGCATTTATTTTATTGTGTGACACATGAACAGATAGCGCAGAAAAGGCAATCATGCTAATAGTTGATAAAAGAGCCAGCGCAGGCTCGAGCGAACTCTTACGCGCAGTGCAGGCAGTAGAACTGCGCGTCTCCAGGCATGTCGTAGTCGACCTCCTGGTTGAGGAGCCTTTCTGCGTTTTGCGGCTGCATGTCGACGTGAATCTGGTCGATATCTTTAGCCCTGCGTTTCGTCTTGTCCTTCTTGTGCGATGCTGTGTAGCCCTTGTGAGTCTTTTTCCGCGAATAACGAGTCATTTTGACAGCCAGCCGCCGCGCACGATGAGAAGTTGCTACGGCTGCTACAACGTGACAACCAGCGTTATTACTGCACGGTTGCCATATCGCTTTAAGCACAGGTAGCCAAATTGGCCTCCGCAGTAGCCCAAATGTAGCTAAAAGCGAAACTTTTGGGTAGCCCAAAAGTAGCCAAAAAGCTTTGTATTTTCGTAAAAGCATTTCTTAAGCATATTGAATGAATTTTCGGCAAGAATACATATTATTAGTTTTTCCACGCATGACATTTGCGCGCATCGTCACGGAGGCCATGCGGCACGCAAAACGCGTGGGTCTAAATGTCGTACAAAAATCCCTCACGTGATCCGATCCTAGGTGTATAGTGTGCTAGAATAAATTATCCTAGTACACTAGGATCATTGAGGGATTTTTGAGAAGGCGCGATAGTGGCGCCGAGCGACGCCGCGGAGTGTTCGTCCTCGGCGCGATCTTTCTCTGGACCGCGCGTTGTTCAAAATTGCTGATGTGATTGTCCTTGCGTTGCTTGTGTGTTGGTTGTAGGTTCTGCGTTACTTGGCGGAAAGCGTGGTCAGTGGTGGTACGGCAGTGCGGCTTTGTCCTCGGTGAGCTCTAGCAGTACAGAATCTGCGTTGTCTTCCTGAGAAGTGTCGAAGTGGCCTAGCGCCTCGGCAGCGAAGTTCTGCGAACCGCGATGTGGTGTCGCCGTGTCCGACTTTGCTTAACGGACATGGAGGGATGTGCTGCCACCTACAAGTCACTCAAATGCGACTGCGTCGACCGCCCACCGTTCAGCGCTGAATATGTGTTTGGTGTGCTGTGCTTGAAACGAGTGGTGCAGCGGGGGTGGTGGAGGAGCAGAGTGGCTTAGGTGCTCCATTGGCGCGTTCACAGACATGTGCTCCCGTTTTGGTCTCATTAGCGGCTGACGCGAGATTATGGTGTGCTCCTTGCCTAGTATGAAGTTTACGATGCTAACACACAGCATGTTCACGTTTTTCCGTGCTATATGTCATTTGCATGACGACCGGGTTGAAAACGAGGCACATGTCTGTGTTCTTTGCGTTTGTGTGTTGTAAATTACTTTCTATTGTGGAACTTCTGGCAGTCTTATTACGCAAGGAGTACGAACGTAAACATATAAACATACTTCTGTGTGTCTGAAATTTTGAATTACCCATAATACCCTTTACGGCTGATAAGTAGGCTACACAGCTTGCTTTAATCAGCTACCTTTCGTTGCGACGCTCTTCCGTGTGGTATACTGATGCATGATGCGCGTTTATTTCTGTACTGTTGTAAAAACAATTTGTTTAGTCACTGCTTCGCCGCAGTACATTTTAGATACGCGGTGAAGAATACTGAAAGTGGGAGGGGGCCGCTATCACCCAGCATAGTATGTCCACTTAGGCGACCTGAGAGGCGGCGGGTGCGCGAGTGCATCATTGAAGAACTATTATTATGTCCAGTGACAGTGGCCCCTTTTCACTTTTAGTATGCTTCACCGCAGTACATTGCTTAAGCTTCACCGCGAGACATCGGTGTATTGTGAAAAAGGTAATCTTAAGCCCAATTATGCAATGTTTATTTTGTGGCTTGCTACACAGGGGTGGAAATAATCATCATGCAGTAAAGCATACTAAGAGTGGAAAGGGCACATAGGTTTACACTGTGCTCATTATATTCAATTGTGATATAATTTGCAAGCGCATCTGTGCTCGTAGTAAGCTTCATTGACGATTCTTTGTACATTACAAATTCATATTGCAGGGAAACCCACTAAAGTACATTTGGCATTATGGAACGCGTTATTCACCTTCAATGCAGGAGCACAATGCGGATTCGTGCCCATACCTTTGGCTGGATTGCACATACTCTCTCTTTGAGAATTGATTCATTGTTCATAAGTGCACTGGTACTTTAGTCTAAACTGGAAGGCTGAAGTTGATATGGAAGCACAATTTTTATTAAGGGGACAAGATGTTGACAAGACAGTTGCAGCACAGCATTTTTTTTTTCTTCCAGGCACCTTTTCTACTAGAAGCTTCCATTAAAGCATTTAGAGCCTCTTTGAGCCAGCATATAGTGTATATAAATATCAGACACTGGTTGAGCTTGGGAACATCACCTATGCTCTCTGCAGTAAGCTGTGCACAGGAGAAGTTCATGCCTATCTATAGTAAAATAACATATAGCACAGCCATGCAAAATTTAAAAAAAAGGGGTGGGCTGCAGCAATACTAAGTGTTAAATGGTGCTTTATCCTTTCCTTTGAGTTTTCTGTTTTTGTGCTTTTTATTATGAATCCTCCACAGTAACTACGCGAGTGCCGAACTTGAGCTTATTGGTTTTGAGGTCTCATGGTTGTTACTAACAGAATTTGATAAACGAACAAGGGCTAGGAGGCATCCAGTCACCTTTTGTCTCATGGTGTCGCTCCATGAGCACTGTTAGCCTCCAGACCAACTAGGAACAGGTTTGTTGCAATTGCTTCTGAACTATATTGCCACCATACCAACAGTGCTCTCAATCACAACTTATGGAGAGTAGAATGCTTGCACCCAGCAAAGTCTAAGAAGGAAGCATTCAGGATGTGTGAAGTGGGCCTTTTAAAGCTGGCAGCATTGCTGAAGGGGCTTTGCCTGTCTGCCCTCTTTGTGGATCCACAACGATGATTTCCTCTTTGAGAGGGATTGTTTCAGAGGTTGTTACATGGCAACAGTGGTGGGTGTTTGTAGCAGAGAAGCTTGTCTTTACCCACTGTCAATAATCTGTTCCTTCTCCAGTGCCCCTGTGCAGTGCGTACTTTTTTGTACACAATGTGCTCTCCATGCATGCATGCATTTGTAGCTTGTAAAGACTTCTATTACCCCTTGCCTCAAGCTGGTTCTTGCCGATGTCACCCAAGAAGGTAGTGGGGAGTATGGCAGTGCACACTTACAAAACATTGCTGATACCTGTGAAACCAGATTAATGGAGCTGCTGTTTTTGTATTTTGCCCACTCCATCCTCATCAGTTACAATGAGCAGTTCTTTGTCCAAACAGAAGGCACATGTAGTTGGTCATGCATAGCCTGCAGACTGACTTGACGTGTTACGACAGAGACCTGCCTGAGAACCATAGCACAGTGTATGTATGTAAAAACCTGATGTGTTGATGACTTCCTTCTCTTGTTTCACACTTTGCCTGATGAAGCCAGCGATAGGGTCAACCAGATGTTCAACAGGCTTCCCACTAGTTTTCCCAGCCTCTCCTTTACCAGGGTGCTGCTCATAGATATCTGTTTTCTTGACCTTGCGCTGCACTTCAACCATGGCCACACCTGCTGAACCTATAGCATGCGATCAAAAAAGTGCTGTACATCATGTTGCTCCAAACTCATGACATGTGCTACAAGGCCATGAGGAACACCCTCATTTATTTATGCCCTCATCATACTGTACGAAGCTTCGCATGATAAGTTCGACAATTAACATCTGCTGGTTTTTCAGTGTTATTCCTGTCCAGCTTGCTGAAAGCTATCCTGAGTGTTTCAAAAGCAAGAGACTGCTGCTGGTCAAGAAGTGCATAAAACAAGGGTCGCTATAACCGCATATGTCACACAAAATGAACGCCACTGAGTGTACAGGCGGTTTACTTCATATCCAACAAGCTTGGTTCTCCGTTTGCAAGTGGGTCAACTCAACTTGCCCCGAAGACATGGCCTGTGACAAACTATGTGCCAGATTCTGTGACCTCTGCAAAGCTGAAGATGTGTTCGAGATCCTGACACCCCGCAGCGGCTTCTACACTGGGCAAACAGGCTACTATAAAAATGACTGCCTTTACTAATATGTTAATAACATGAAAACGGGCAGGAATTTGGCTGTTCATTGGGGCCAACTGCAGTGCAAGCCACTCTTCCACCAGATGTGTGTTGTTCACAGGATAAATGCAGATAAAACAATGATGTTTGAAAGCAGTGTTTTTAGAGTTGAACAATATTCTGCACAAGCAGCGCTGGTGCCTTATAGCCACAATTCATGACTGCACCACCATGCAAAGGCACTATTTGTGAATTATTAACTTCTATTTATTATATTTATGGTGGCAATATAATCCAAGTACATATCCATATTGTGTGCAATATGGTTAAATGATGTCTACTATGATAGCCATTCCTAATCTGAAATGCAACAAAAGAGCAAAAATGGGCAACAAATTGTAATTCAAAAAGACAAAGACAACCAGTGCACAGGATAAGTGACAAAGTTCCTCTTAATGAAAAAAAAAATGTGCGAGTATGCCACAAGCAGTGGGCAGCAAACTTTCAAGCTTGGGTGACAGAGGTAAAACTTTAAAAAATGCTACACTCAAATGTAAAACGGCCTTGGACACAGAAAACAAACACAGTGTACAGAATGAAAGGCCAACACTCCATCCAAGAAGACTATGGCACCACATACTTGACATGGTGTAAAAGATGTTTGTTTACATGCCCTCCCCATAAACTAATTGAAACAAAAGCAAAAACAAGGAAAACATTCCTGAAAATGTAATGTGCAGAGTCTGAAACCCAGAAAAAACAACCCAAGAAAGGTTTCACTAAGTCTTTCATTGATTACAATTGTTAATCTGTCTCATCACTTCTGAATGAACCTGCACAGCTGAACAGGAAAGAGTCCAATAGCAGGGATGCAAAAAATGTCGCCAAATAAATATAATTTGCTTATCAAGGATACCTCCGGTTTAGTTGTGGTCTGACTTTGCACAATAATTGTGTATAAGCTTTTCCTGTTTAGAATGGTTTAGCAGATAGGGAAGAAATGGCCGTGAGAGCACCAGGTGTATGCATAGTCTATGCGCAAAAAGCCACTGATTTCTTACTTTTATTTTTTTCTCTACTACTATTCACGAGTATTTAAGTGCCTTAATAGCGCAGCTAACATCCTACTGCAAAACCCAAAAGTGGGCAAGTTGTGGCATAAAGAAAATTGCAGTTTCACTCATAACGCAAAACAATGATGCAGTAGCTGGTGAAATATGTGCAGGAAGGTTGCTTCATGCGGTGTTTGTTGAAGTGAACGCTTGCCAATGGAAGTCAGTAATCTCCTTTAGAGAAGTAAAATAAGTATGAGTCATATTTACTTGTGGGAGTTGTGCCTCCCAGTGTTGAAGTGGAAAGACTCGACTTTTCTTCCTCCTCTTTCATATCCGGACTTGGACACTGGTCTCCTCCAAAATAACCCTTTAGCTTCTTACTGCTGAATTTGCTTTGGTTTTCTCAAATCTATATTTGGGCCACCCTTTGCTAGGTATCGTGCTTTGCTTGAGGAAAACAAGACACCAACAGCCTCATCCAGTAAATCTGAGAAGGCAAGCACTAGAACAAGATTAATGAAGCAGGTGCACCCAATCACTGTCATTACATGTAAGAAGAAAAATTAACATAGGACTGCCTTCACAAGTGGGAAGGTGATGTGTCAGAACTTGAAGGCGTGGACGCCAGCTCTATATACAGTACGCAGACATTGAGCAGGCTTTAGCCAATCATGGCACCTGTTGGCTTGATTGCACTCTCCAGGATCAGTATTCACCACTACTGTACCTTCAGCAGAGTGGCTGAAATATAGAATTGTGGACTGCCAATCTTTTGATCATATGTTTGAATCCTCGCAGCACAATGAGAACTTTATTTGCAATATTCTAGCAAGAAATTTGGGAATTCCAGTGACAACCCCAGTAGACATCAGAACAACCAAGGGAGTTAGCCAATAGCAGCTACTGCTATAAAAAGAAGACTGGCATAAGCACAAGAATTGAGATGGGCACACTAGATGCCTTTGTCCACTACTACTTCCTACTCCTACTACTCCTACTATGTCCACTACTTTGGTGCTACAGTTAATGATCTCTAATGAGTTCAAGGAGCAAGAATTTAGCCCAGAAAAAATGTTATGCTTAACAGCTGTATCTAGTTGTATCATTTTGCCTATGCAGCTTTATATAACCCTGTCCACACTTGCCTAAAACACATGAGTGGCATCCTGAAAAAAAAGATGAGCTTTGATATTGCTTTGGAGAAAATTCATCTGTTCCGGCCTAACAGTACATATACATACTGCGCATGGCTGCATTCGGTATACCTTATCACCAACTGTTGAGTCATCTTCTTACCTCATCAGCGAATCACTCCTGCAACCAAGTGTGCTGGTCCGGGTTTTACCTGCATTCCACCTGTGCAGTTGGTAAAAGTCTTTGGCTGTTTACTGTAACTTCATATTTAAAACATTTGGCTTCATAAGAGGCTTTGGCAACACTGGCAACCCTAATGCCTGGGCAGGCTTCACGAAAGGCCACCAGTACCTCCTCGTTGCAGACTGTGCTCGACATTCTTCTTGGTTCGACTGTGACTAAGAACCCATATATCTTTCCTTCAACGTGGCTGGTATTGGTGATGCTTTGATGCAGAAAGAGGCTATTGTTGCACGTGTCAGCCTTAGGCCAGAAACCAATCTGGCACAGGTGTAAATAGTCTTGTCTTTCCCATATGGTGGTTCATCATCGCGAGGCATATTCCTTTAGTCAATTTGCACACTGTCAATGTGAGTGAGACTGATCAAAGGTTGGCTATGGCGTCGGATTTCTTGCCTGGTTTCGGTAGTAGCATCATGACCAAGTGTTTCCACTCTGGGGAATTCCAATATTCCAGATTTCATTGATTACAAGCAATAGTGCTTGCTTCCTCGTTTTGGCAAGAGTCTTCAACATCTGTAAAATGACTCCACCTTTGCCATGTGCGCTTTAATGTTGACATGTTCGAGAGCAACAACAGGTTCTGTCATCGTAAAGAGGCTTTCCATTCCTTCCTTGGCAAGTGGTCATTAAGGTGCGTAGTACAACTCTGGTGACGGTCAGTCACTGAGGGGTGGTCAGGGAAAGCATCTGCAGCTTGTTCCTCAAATTACTCAGATGTGCACGGAAGATAGAGCAGCATGTTTTCAATAGTATTACAGTATTCGGTTCATCCTGTTATAGCCGAGAATGTGTCGCATCTTACTGAGACCTATACGTTCAAATGACACACAGTGGTCCATCCACTAGTCTCTGGCAAGTTTCTTACTATGACATCTTGCCTGCTCAATCTTGTACAGAACATTGATCAGGGTTTGTTGCGTGCAGCCGCAATTTAAGTACGCAGTATGCAGCTTGGCTTGCTCACCCCAAAGTTGCAGCAGGCGCTTGTCAGGGCTGGATGTTGCCCCAGTAAGCTCTAGTTCACGTCTCTCTTTGCAGTTTGTAAAGGATGCATGTTGCTAGCGATTCTTCAACACCTTCACATTCTGCAGACCCAAGTGCATCACGGAAATGGTCCCATCCTGAAACCCTGATTTTGTGAATGTGGCACATTTTCGCCCCTACATCAAGTGTTATACTGTATAATGGTCGCTGCCTCTTCGGACAGAGTCGCACTGACACTCTGGATGAAGGCCACAGTTGCCCATCCTGGTTTTAATGGAGGGTGTGGCAGTTGGGATAGTTGGTGTCATTTTGTTAATTTGAGGTATGTGGTGTCTGCTTCGTCAAGGTGGCATCCTCTTGGCCATATGTCTTTGCATCCCCAATGTGGGTGATTTGGATTGAGCTCACCTCTACTGAGTATTCTGTGCGCGGGAAAGCGAATTTGAAGATGTCAAACCCAAGTGAAATCACCTCGGCTGCGGTGCCTGGTTTTGGGACAGAGGTAGACCAATACCAAAACAGCTTCCTTTCACTGCCTTAGCCTGCAGCACACCACAACAACTTTCTGATGCGACATATGTTTATTCAAGCTGTTCTTTCCTTGCCCTAATTCAATAATAGCCAATTTTAGGAGCTGCAAATCAAGCTGACTTAAGAAGACTGCCGATTTTTTAGCTGCTTCTAGTAGCTTATCGCTTGGTTAATTTGCTAGTTGGGCATGACATGCTTCATGCTTAAAAAATGAACTGTTTAAAGAATTCTTGAAGTAATATTAGGACAGGCCACTCTGAGTGATCACTGCTTTTTTCGCAAAATGTGGCAATGCGCTAGGCAGATGCTGTCACGGCAGCGCAGTGTTTAGGTTGTACGAGTATAGAAAAAACAAAATTGGAGTTGTACGAGTATAGAAAAAACAAAATTGGAGTTGTGAAGTTCAAAGCCCTATTTTTACACCCTCTCTTTATACTGCTGAAATTAGAGAGCTTTAGATTAGTGGATGCAAACAGCATGCGTAAACAAGAACCCTGTTTGGGTATTTCTGGGACCCATGTGGTTTGCATAACCAAGCAGCACACGAGTCACTTGCATACTCTTATCCAATACTATTAGTTTCATTGTAAAGCAACCAATATCGCAGTAAGTCTGATCAACCTGCATCAATATGCTAGAAATTTTTAAGCACTTGGGGTGTGTCGGTTGAGTGTTTTTGAAGCACATGACCACACCCTTGGCCACTAGACTTGTGCTTTCCAGTATTACTTGCTAATCAACTCTTGAGGTGTTTACATTGTTTTTCTGTGCTGTAAGATTAGTTTGACAGTCCTAATAAAATTGTTAAAGTGAAGGTCTGGGCTGTTGTATTGGCCATGTCATTCTAAAACTGTTAGGTCTGACACTGTCAAAGCAGTTGGCAACTTTAATAAGCTTCACCTCACTACATATATGTATTGCGGTGGGACCATTCAGCATGTGAAAATAAAAATACTGGCAAATAAGAGAGTTCGAGAGCACCTGAGATTATAGTAAAGCGGGCGGGGCAGTATCTTCAGGGTAACGGGGACATCAAAGCTGGAACTAGGGTTGCCATACATCCCGTCACTGCAATACAGTTTGCTTCATCGCATGAAACAAAAGTGTTGCGGTGAAGTTATTGCAGACGCGCATATACACATTAATTCGTCCGACTTCACACAGAACCTTGCGTCCCACTGCTAAAACTAAGTGCGAAAAACGGGCAGAGATGCAGCTGAATATAACGACACAGAATTAAGCTCCACCTCACCGTGTTTATCACGACCTTAGTACGAATAATATTAAACATCTACTCTGCATTTTAGTTCGTGGAATTCTGGCAGACCATGCGATGTCACTTAAGCTCCGTTAAGTTCACAGCACTACGCGATAATTGTAGTAAAGCCCACAATAAAAGTAAATCACATGAAGTCACGGATGGCGCACTAGCGCTGAACACGATTGAAAACATGTGCTGCCCCATTTCAAGGACGCGTGAACAGTTGTGAGCAAACACCACCTTAAGCATTATATTACGTAAGTCGTGGTGAAGAACACGTACAATACCTCCGCCTACGACGCCCGTCAAGTAAAGGTGCATGTGCGATGTGATGACGCTGCTGCACAGCGCCGGTTAGCAAATTGCATTGCTGAGGCGCTACGCCACTTGAATATTTCGATTGTCAGCACCACTGAATTTTTCAGGGATATGGGTCTCACACCACCAGAGTTCACCGAGACCAAAAGCCGACATGCCACACCACTCCTACTGCACGACTTTTTGCCAACAAATACTGAACCCACTGCGGAGACATTATACAACCCGCGGTCGGCGTGGGCCGAAGATTCAACGCGCCACAAAGCAACTTTGACGCCACGGTATCACTTGGCGCCATCATCGCGCCTTCTCAAAAGTCTCTAAACGATCCTGTCCCTAGGCACCTAGGATCAGGTCACGTGAGGGATTTTTGTACGACATTTAGACGCACGCCGGAAAACAGAAAACAGATGCTGCACAAGCGCAAGAAGTGCAGAAACGCAGACATTTAAGCAAATTCATGGTAAGGCAAATGCGGTCTTCATTGCAAATGCACTGTTTTATTTCTCCCAGAGCACCAAAAAATCGCGAAAAGAACAACACAAAAATAGCACCGCGCCATAAACACGCTAAGCAATGGCATGCATTCAGGCGTTCAGTATTATTACTTACAGCTCATTATAATTTCGCTTAACACCACACAATGCACTAAACGGAAAACTACAAAAAATTTCAGGACAAGGTCTAACACAACAGATGGCGGCTGGTACAAAATCTAGTACGATATATAGACATAAAAAGTATGCTATGATTAAGCATCACGAGCTTATTGAGAAGTGGAACTGCTTGGTCCGTACAAAATGTCAGAGCTGAAATGGTACAAAAATTCTTGGCCCGGTTTAAAATCCTTGCAGCAGCCTCCGTTCCTGGTCAGGCCAAACTTCACGTGGAGGAGCGCTACCAATGTCTCGTTCAAGTTTATTTCGAAGGTCGGTTTTAATGAGCGAGACCTGCCAGTTGAACACTCGTTCGACGGCGCCATTTGATAAAGGTAGCTATAGACCTTTCTCATGCTTACAAACAGAGTTCTCAGAAGACTTCCGGTTAAGCCGTCAGGAGCAACAGAAGTTACACTAGCCTATAAACTTACAGGACCCTCCAGCTGGCACCAGCTTTGTTGGGGAGTTGGAGTATTTGACAATGAATTGTATTGTTAAGTGCGACAAAAAAAAAAAAAGCCCGCACCCGAGTTCAACACATTGCGCACGTTCTTTTATCTGAAAACATCAAGAATATGTGCCTGCAGTGTAGTATGCGGCAAAATACTTTTTTTCTTGGCTAACATGACTCTCGTAAATGGCTGACCGGAAGTTCTTTGGGGTCATGAACGCAGTGCTGCCACGTCGCGGGCTGAATTATCAGTCATAGCACTCATAGTACAGCCCTCTGGGCCGTTCTCTTTTCGAAAGTAGTCATATTAGGGTTATAGTTAGACACAGGTATCTCGCTCTCGTGAGCAGCACTCCTTGGGATAGTTACTCGTGCGAGCTTCCCACGCTAAGCGTGCCGCGCTCGCCTCACACCTGCTTAAGCTTTTCCTAGTTTCTAGAGCCGCTCGAGTTCGCTCGATTCAAACTAAATAATGTCCGCGCGACCTTGGGAGATCGGAACACAAGTGATGTGCGCCCGGCCGGCTGAGAAAGGGGCTTTGTACCGGCCACATAGTTCCATGTCTCAGTAAGGTGCTGGCGTAGTCTCGTGTGGACGTCATCCTCTCGGTAAGCGCGGAGACTATCTTATATTCCCTCATCTTTTAAAATGTTCAATACTTAGAAGCATTTCTCTCGAAAACCATACTTAGTTCAAGGGAATATTCCATGTCTCAATAATTTCTCTTGTCGTATTCGAGTGCTGATTGCCATGTTATCTGTTGTTAACGTAACTTTTTCTCAAGTCTCTAAATTTATTAAAGCAGCTTTTTGCGTGCGTACCATGGCCATGCACGTTTATATCTCCTTCCGTTTCTCTACCGCGGGTGCACTTCAGAACCACGGCGCTGCAATTATGCTTGAGTAATTTTCCTGTTCTTTCTTTTTTTCCTCCCTTAAACTCGTTCTCTTAACTACTACACGCAGAAACAAATGAAGAGCGCTCGCATTCGATCTCATAAATGAGATTATATATATATATATATTGTCACGAAAAGACAATTGAAAATGTACCCGGCGTCGGCGAGACAGACAGTTGTACAAGATGGCGTACACAAAACTCAAGCTGGCGTCCTCAGCCTCTGCTTCTTCTTCTTTAGCGCCCACCTCTTGCCGAGCGCGCGGTCAAGTCACTTCTTTTTCAGCGCTGGCGCGTGACAACTAGCGGCATTATCCCCCCGCCAAAAGAAAAGCATCGACCCGATGCTTACTAAACTACGATGCTTACTAAAAGAAAGTGGAAGTGTGGTAGTCGTATGAGATCAGTTGGCGCCGCCTTAACGCGCGAAATACGGTTTGAGGCGAACAACATGCACCATCTCTGAGTGGTGCTGTCGACGCCGAGGCGATGCAGCACCGTCGGGAATGACCTCACAGTTCACCTCACTAACGCGGCGTATCACTTTGTACGGTCCAAAGTATCTACTCAGCAGCTTCTCAGACAACCCCTGGCGACGAATTGGAGTCCACACCCAGACTTGGTCACCTGGCTGGTATTCAACTTGCCGATGTCGAAGGTTGTAGCGTCGCGCGTCTGCACTCTGCTGCGTCGTGATGTGTATGCGCGCGAGTTGACGAGCTTCCTCGGCGTGTTGAGTAAGTTGCCCGGCGTCGGAAGTAACGTCGGTGTCGTGCGGGAGCATTGCGTCTAGCGTGGTCTGGACCTCGCGCCCGTAGACAAGACGGAACGGTGTGAAGCGTGTTGTTTCCTGAATGGCAGTGTTGTACGCGAAGGTAACGTACGGAAGGACTTGATCCCATGTTTTATGGTGGATGTCTACATACATAGACAGCATGTCAGCAATGGTTTTGTTTAGCCGTTCCGTCAGTCCGTTGGTCTGCGGATGATAGGCAGTGGCCTTGCGATGCTGCGTGCAGCTCAGCTCGAATATGTCATCTATCAGTTGGGCCGTAAAGGCAGTTCCTCGGTCGCTGATGACATGTGATGGGGCACCATGTCTTAGGACGATCTGATCGATAAAGAACTGGGCAACTTCGTAGGCGGTGGCACGTTGTACAGCTTTCGTCTCGGCGTAGCGTGTTAGATAGTCTGTAGCGACTATAATCCACTTGTTTCCGCTGGCTGACAAGGGAAAGGGTCCCAGAAGATCCATACCGATTTGATCAAACGGCGCGCTAGGTGGTGCGATGGGTTGCAGTAACCCCCCGGGCTTCAAAGACGGCGATTTCCTGCGTTGACACTCACGGCAGCTTTGGACGTAACGCTTCACCGTGGGAGAAAGTCGGGGCCAGTAGTACGTCTGGCGTACTCTTGCAAGAGTGCGTGAAAATCCCAAGTGTCCAGACGTGGGCTCATCATGGCAGGCTAGGAGAATGTCATCACGGAGGGTGGCAGGTACGACCAATAGATACTCTTTGTCGCTGGCACCCGAGTTTTTCTTGTAGAGGACACCCTTCCGGAGGCAGAAGGTCGAGAGACTGCGAGAAAGGTGTCGTGGAAGTGTAACATTCTTGCCTTCTAGGTGATCGATGAGAGGGCGTATGTCGGCGTCCTCGCGCTGTCGTGTGATCAGGTCAGAAGCGGTGAGGGCCCCAAGGAATGCGCCGTCTTCGTCCATGTCCTTATCGCAAGTATTGACGGGAGCGCGCGACAACGCGTCAGCATCTTCGTGTTTGCGGCCCGATTTGTATACGATGGTAACATCGAACTCCTGCAGACGGAGACTCCATCGAGCAAGTCGCCCGGACGGGTCTCGTAGGTTGGCTAGCCAACACAAGGAATGGTGGTCTGTCACCACGTTGAAAGGGCGACCGTAGAGATAAGGCCGAAATTTCATGATGGCCCACACAACCGCTAGACACTCTTTCTCGGAAGTGGAGTAGTTAATTTCGGCACGTGAAAGGGTGCGACTGGCGTAAGCGATCACTCGCTCGACGCCTTCCTGGTGTTGAACGAGAACAGCGCCAAGACCGATGTTGCTTGCGTCGGTATGCACCTCGGTGTCAGCGTCCTCGTCAAAGTGAGCGAGAACGGGTGATTCCTGCAAGCGCTGCCGTAACTCGGTGAAAGCTGCGTCCTGCTCATCCGTCCAAACGAAGGGTGTGTCTTCTCGCGTGAGGCGTATGAGTGGTTCGGCGATCCGGGAGAAATTTGCGATGAAGCGCCGATAGTACGCACACAGACCGAGAAAGCGGCGTACTGCTTTCTTGTCACGAGGAGTCGGAAAAGCAGCAACAGCAGATGTTTTGTCTGGGTCAGGCTGGACACCGTCGGCGTTCACGACATGACCGAGAAACTTCAACTCTTCGTAACCGAAGTGACACTTTTCTGGCTTTAGTGTGAGATTAGCGGAGCGGAGCGCCTCAAGTACCGCCTCTAAACGTTTCAGATGTTCTTCGAAGGTCGCCGCAAACACGACGACGTCATCTAAGTATACTAAACAACTGTGCCACTTGAGACCCGTAAGAACAGTGTCCATCATTCTCTGGAATGTGGCCGGTGCAGAACACAGGCCGAATGGAAGTACTTTAAATTCGTACAGTCCATCCGGGGTAACAAAGGCAGTTTTTTCGCGATCTCGTTCGTCAATTTCGATTTGCCAATATCCACTCTTCAAATCTATTGATGAAAAATACTTGGTTCGCCGCAGCCGATCTAACGAATCATCGATCCGCGGAAGCGGATAAACGTCTTTTTTTGTGACGTTATTCAACTTTCTATAGTCAACACAGAACCTAAGCGTTCCGTCTTTCTTTTTGACAAGGACCACCGGCGACGACCAAGGGCTTTGGGATGGTTGTATGACGTCATCGTCAAGCATTTCTTTCACTTGTGCATTAATCACGTTGCGTTCTTTTGCCGATACGCGATAAGGCAGTTGTCGTATGGGACGAGAATCGTCGTACGTGATTATTCGGTGTCTCGTGATGGGCGTCTGGCGTACCTTAGAAGTAGATGCGAAGCACTCCTTGAACCGAAGTAGTAACTCACGCAGCGCTTCTTGCTTTTCCTCCGAAAGGTCTGAATTGATGTCGATGTTGCTGAGTGTGTGAGCTGGGTTGTCCTTTGTCATAGACGTAAAGCATTCAGCAACGTCTGCTAAGGGCTCAGCAAAAGCGATAGTAGTACGACGAAACAGGTGCCGATGTTCCTGGCTGAAGTTCGTCACGAGGAGCGCAGAATGCCCACCTCGAAGCATAATGAGACTGCGGGCTGCACATACACCATGAGTCAGCATAAGGGAGGAATTGCCCTCTGCAACAGCTTCGCCGTCACGCAGATCGTCGCATACGACCGCTACCAGGACACTTGCGCGTGGTGGTAAAGTTACACTGTCGGCGTAAACCCGAAGCGCGTTACGTCGGCAATTGTCGCGGCTGTTCGCTGCTCTCTCTGTCGAAAAAGTCACTGTGCGTGCCCGGAGGTCTATAACGGCACCATACTCTCGCAGAAAGTCGACGCCCAAGATGAGGTCTCGAGAGCAATCGCGGAGTATAAGGCAGCTGGCTGGAAACGTGGACCCACGAATTTGTACTCTGACCGTGCACATGCCCAACGGTGTTACGATATGCCCGCCAGCAGTACGAATTTGCGTTCCAGACCAAGGCGTGATAACTTTTCTAAGTTCCGTCGCTAGTTTTCCGCACAAGATCGAATAGTCGGCACCCGTATCCAATAACGCACTAACGTGGCGGCCGTCGAGCACAACAGGTATGTCTAGCGAGAGTCTGTCTATGAGTTCGGCTGCTGTCGTCGCTGAATCGTGCTGAATAGACCGTGCTTGCGTCGATGGGAGGTCTTCGGAAGGGCGATTATCAGCGGCCTCGCCCCCGAAGGTCGCTGTTCTTAGTTTTCCCGGCGAGGGCTTGGCGATCGTCCCTGCGCTGCCATTGGAGGGCTTCTAGGAGCTGGGGAAGATCGCCTAGGGGACGGCGAGCGCGACTGCCGCCGCGGGAACAGTGGCATACCCTGCTGGTTCAAGTACTCTTCAATCGCCCTAGGCCTTTCGCCATATCTGGGCCTTGGTGAATCCGCGGCGAAACCTTGCAGTCCAAGGCGGCGGTATGGGCATTCGCGGTATACGTGACCGGCCTCTCCACAGTGATAGCACAGAGGCCTTCTGTTAGGGGTACGCCAGACGTCAGATTTCCTTTCGAGCGGGCGCCGATCCTCCATACGTTGGATCGGTTGCACTGATGGGAGCGGCGGGACGTATGACGCGGCGTAAGACGTGGCGGGGATGAAATGGGTCGGAGCGCGGACAGGGACTCGCCCCAAAACTTCCGCATACGACGGCCGCTGCAACTGTGCTGTCACAGGCGGCGCATTGCTGCTTGGGACGGGACCTTGGATCGCTTGCTGCACTTCACTTCTCACGAGGGCAGAAATGGAACCCAGCGTGGGCTGAGGCGCGTAGCTGAGCCGTTGAAGCTCCTCACGAACCACAGAGCGGATAAGGTCTCGGAGAACGTCCAGGTTTCCAAAGGCAACCGCGTCCGTTACTGAAGCAGCATTCGCGTGTCTGTCATACGTAGCTGAGCGCTGGTCCGAAGGTGAAGTAGCGTTCATTTGCCTTTCATAGAAGGCTGAGCGATGGTGCAGCATCTTTTCCATCGTGGTGGCTTCGGTTAAGAATTCACCCGCGGTCTTCGGCGGGTGTCTTCGGCGGGTTTCGAACCAGGCCAGCAAATAGCTGTTCTTTAACTCCCCGCATTAGATGGCGCAGCTTCTTTTCTTCTGACATGGTAGGGTCCACCCGACGGAAGAGGCGCGTCATATCCTCTACGTACGACGTCACGCTCTCATTCGGCAGATGAATGCGGAATTGGAGCGCCCGTTCGGCTCGTTCGCGGCGATCAGCATTGGTGTATGTCTCCAGCAAGGCACGGCGGAACTCGAGCCACGATTTCAGGAGCCCTTCTCGGTTCTCGTACCAAGTGCGAGCACCGTCCTCCAAGCTGAAGTACACGTTTCTCAGCTTCGCCGCGTCGCTCCATTCGTTTATCTCAGCAACGCGCTCAAACTGGGCTAACCAGTCTTCAACATCCTCGAAGACATCCCCGTGGAACACTTTCGGTACTCTGAGATTCTGGAGCAGGTACTGAGTTGCCATTGTGGCCGTACCTTGCATAATGGTCGATGGAGACGTCGGTGTTCCTTCCATACTGGTCCGTGGGGGGCGTCAATGTTGTTGCGGAGAGGTGATCAAGCTCCGGAGGTAATCCTCGGATTCTCCTGCTGGCCCGGTGAACAGGGGTGTCCACTAGTATAGGGCTGGTACTCCGGCTACCAGGAGGAGTTTGTGGCATCGGATGAACCGTACCCAGCACCTCCACCAGTTTTGTCACGAAAAGACAATTGAAAATGTACCCGGCGTCGGCGAGACAGACAGTTGTACAAGATCGCGTACACAAAACTCAAGCTGGCGTCCTCAGCCTCTGCTTCTTCTTCTTTAGCGCCCACCTCTTGCCGAGCGCGCGTTCAAGTCACTTCTTTTTCAGCGCTGGCGCGTGACAACTAGCGGCAATATATATATATATATATATATATATATATATATATATATATATATATATATATATATATATATATATATATGTTTTCTCCAGGTGAGTGCCATCTGTGCGGTTTAACCGAGCTCAGATTGGTCGACCTTGACTGATCGAAGAAGGCACCACTGTAGGTTAAATGAGGCGTACAACTCCTGCGGTGGCGAAGAGGTAGAGTATCCGCCTCGCGTGCAAGAGGACCGTGGTTCGAAACCCGGTGCCGCGCAATTTCCCACCGGATAAAACAAAAATCCGCGTGTTGATAAAAATCCATAAACAGGCCTGGAGTGCAGGCTGTTCCCGGTCACCTGAACCGGTAACGCACTCTCTCACCAGAGCAGGATTGGCCACCCTGGTGCAGTACTTGGCCACAACCTCCTATATGAATACAAAAATCAAACCCCGGCCCTCAGTCACCAGCAGCCGCGAAGCAACTGACCACGGCGGCGGTGAGACCTGTGACGCAGCAGAGGGTGCTAAGAATCCCTGGCTCCGGACAGGCTGCAATTGGAATCTGAACCTGGCAACCTTAGAACGTTATCTAGTGAGGCGAGTCTAGCAGTGTTATTGGAGGAATTAGGGGGTAGTAAATGGGATATAATAGGGCTCTGAGGCTAGGAGGACAAAAGAAGCATATACAATGCTAAAAAGCGGGCACGTCCTGTGCTGCCGGGGCTTAGCGGAGAGACGAGAACTAGGAGGCAGATTCCTGATTAATGAGGATATAGCTGGTAACATACAGGAATTCTATAGCATTAACGAGAGCGTGGCAGGTCTTGTTGTGAAACTTAATAAGACGTACAAATTGAAGGTCGTACAGGTCTACGCCCCTACATCCAGTCATGATAACCAGGAAGTCGAAAGCTTCATGAAGACGTTGAATCCGCGATGGGTAAAGTCAAAACAAAATACACTATACTGATGGGTGACTTCAATGCCAGGGTAGGCAAGAAGCAGGCTGGAGACAAGTCAGTGGGGGAATATGGCATAGGCTCTAGGAATAGCAGGGAAGAGTTATTAGTAGAGTTTGCAGAACAGAATAATATGCGGATAATGAATGCCTTCTTCCGCAAGCGGGTTAGCCCGAAAGTGGACGTGGAGGAGCCCGAAGGGCGAGATTAGAAATGAAATAGACCTCATACTCTGCGCTAACTCTGGCATCGTACAAGATGTGGACGTGCTCGGCAAGGTGCGCTGCAGTGACCATAGGATGGTAAGAACTCGAATTAGCCTAGCCTTGAGGAGGGAGCGGAAGAAACTGGTACATAAGAAGCCAATCAATGAGTTAGCGGTAAGAGGAAGGGGCACTCCAAAGGGTGTAAACTGTTCTATGCTGATAACGTGCGTGCCGTTCGTTACTGGAAAGTACCGGGCTCGCAGCGTTAAAGAAAGGAAACGCATCAAGGCAGATAACGATTATCGTTGTGTGGCAGAAGGGGCAAGCCAAAGGGTGTAACTTTGCCTAAGAGTGTAAGAGCTTCATAAACATTTTTTTCTTCCGCTTACACAATTCGTTTAAAAGTAGAAGCTGCACGCTATCCAGGGGCGCTATTCTGGACATTCCGCCATTTTCTTCGGTGCGTGACGTAGGCGCGACGCAAACAAAATGGCGCTGGTGGCCCCGTTTTGCTTACGTAACGTGACGCCAACTTGACGTTTCGCCTAAGAAACTGAAATGAAGGCACTGAATGTAGCGTTATCGGTAAAGCAAAACAGTTTTCCTCCGCAGTAAAAATAAAGCGGCTATCTCAAAGCGTATGATTATTCCGTCGAAAACGCTTCCCGCTTCCGTCGTCTGCTGCGTACAAGCCGTCGTCTGCTTCAATAGCTAGGATTCGTGTCCCCGGAAAATGGAATGAGTCATCGCATTTTGGCGCCAACGCGCTTGTTTTCTTGCTTGAGACAACATACGCGACCTACTAGTGGTGATGCGCGTATGTTCTAGGCAACGTTATCGCTATCTCGTGAAACGCAAGTGACTCAGCCCGACTCGGTTGACTGAGAAACGGCCGAATATCCCCGATAGCGTTGCGCGCGCCAGAGATATCCACTAGCGCGACGCAAGCGCCGGTGCTGCCATCTCTTGTTCATTTCTCTGGTTACTCGCACCGCGGGAGGAAACTTCAAGGCGCCGCCTTGCGTACATTTCTTTTTATAAATTAGAAAGAGGCCGTTGTCATAACTTCTGATTGTGCTAAAAGGCATTAATCTTGATTACAATACAAATGCAGCAGTGAAAAGTGGACAACATTGCCGAAAGTTTGCTATGTTCAACCAATATTATTTCGTATAAACGCGTTCTTTTAAAAAATGATGGCCCAGACACAAATGCCAACACCACCCGAGAGCGATGCAAATACTAAGAGCACGCGTTATGAACAAAAGATTTTCGTGGCGCCAAACGACGGGGAAAATGTGGCGATACGCATTCCTCTCGGCTGCCATTGCATATGGCTGCTCATTAGCATAATTCGCGCGGCTTGTTGCAGCAAAAATTATGGCTGAAAATCTCAGCAATGGCGGCCCAGCGCAACATCACGCATCGTCAAAATGACGCTTACGAAACAGCCCTTCCTGTGACGCTCCTCACGAGATATTCCTTCAGCCAATCAGCAAGCTGGTATGGCGCATATCTTGGATCGCCACCACATATTCGCGCAGTTGCAGATGCATTGCACTGGCTTCTGCACGCTACCGCTCACATTCTTTTTGAAGCGCTAACATCACAATATATTTGCCAAGGACCAAAAAAATGTATTAATCCATAAAATTTGCAGCTCCACGTCATGTTTCGTCATCTTGATGAAATGCAAAATGACATTTCGCAAAACTTCCGTTTCCCGGCACAAATTTCAAGGCACGTGAGCTCTCCACAGCCAATCAGCGTGTAAACATGGCGGATAATGGCGGCCGTGCAGCCGCCATGCGTGTCGAGAATAGCACCCCAGGTCGGGAGAAGGATGCCGCTTCAACATAAGGCACGTACCCACTTGATCGCCACCGTCGTCAACCTCTTCATCGCTACAAATTGCGCCAGCTGCTTATACATACGCACTTAATAGTAGCTTCATCATCATCATCATCATCATCATCAGCCTGGTTACGCCAACTGCAGGGCAAAGGCCTCTTCCATACTTCTCCAACAACTCCGGTCATGTACTAATTGCGCCATGTCGTCCCTGCAAACTTCTTAATCTCATCCGCCCACCTAACTTTCTGCCGCCCCCTGCTACGCTTCCCTTCCCTTGGAATCCAGTTCGTAACCCGTAAAGATCATCGGTTATCTTCCCTCCTCATTACATGTCCTGCCCATCCCCCCATTTCTTTTTCTTGATTTCAACTAAGATGTCATTAACTCGCGTTTGTTCCCTCACCCAATCTGCTCTTTTCTTCTCCCTTAAAGGGAAACCGAAGAGTCTGTCGAATTCAATAAGACGCTCATATACGGATGCGGGAACCTTATAAACCATGAAGGTAAAATTTGGGGGGGGGGGATTTTTCACTTAGGAGCGACGCAATCGTCGGTTGAAATTGCGCTGTAGCTCCGCCCCCCGTCGAGCGCCGCGCGCTGCTGCTGACGCTGACGATGCGAGCGGAGACCGGAAACCGCGGCTTAGTGACGTCAACACTGGTGTTCCGCTCCTTCGCAGTCTCCGCGACCGTGCCTGACCGGGCTTATTTCTGCGTGCGTGCCGTCCTAATCTGCTTCGCTCGACCCTACATTCCTTTATTTGTGTGTATATAGGAGTGGTAGTTGACGTGCGCAGCATCAATTGAACTAGTAGGCCGATCATGCCGGCGTTCTGTGCAGCCTACGCTTGCACGAACACCAGCGGCCGCGACGATGCTCCGATGTTCCATTAGTTCCTGCAAGACAAGAAGCTTTCAGCTAAGTGGGAGGCTGCTGTGGAAACAACTTCAAGCGCTCAAGGACAAGTGTTGTGCTCTAACCACTTCCGTGACGATTACTACCGGAGTTTATCAATAATGCGTGCTTTGGGTTCTCCTAAAAAAAAAAAATAGTTAGCACGCTGAACGGAAGGTGCATATTTATCGCCCACCCTTGACGCAGGTTTCATCGCCAAGCGCCGCGAATTTTCTATTCGCACGTGTGTTGTGAAACAGCCTGCATGCAGCTACCATAACGCAGTGCAAGCGTAAAGTTTGCATGTGTTGGAAAGCCTGCTCACGCCAAGGCGTTGCGCTCCCCCTTCTCTCGCACACATAAGAAACCGACCATCTCACGTAGCCGACGGAATTCGGAATTCGCCGGTTACGAGTAGCGTGCGGATGGCGCGCTGATGAAGGTTGTATACTACACGTGCGACAACAGCCGGTAAACTTTTCCCGCGTTTAAACCGTCTGTGTAGATTGCCGACAGCTTTGGGGCAGCGCACAAATGCTGAAGATCGCATCACCGCTTACGTTCTACGAGGAGGCATGCAGGAACACAACACTACACTTGTTTGTCCGGAAACGTACTCACTGGAACGCTGAATGCAGCTTAGCAAAAAACTTACTCGCCAAAGAACATTTCCAACTCAAGGAGATGCTAACACCGCCTTCGTTCGCGTGGAAAGCAGTGCTTGCACCAGCATTTTTTGCTTCTTGGAGAGGCCGGCTCTTCGCAATCGGCTCGTACATGTAGTATGTAAAAGTATAAACCCCTTACAAGTGATCTTGCACGCGACAGCGACAGCGCTACAAGCGAGGCGATGGCTGTCGCGTTCACTCGTCGTCTGCAAGCCGAACTCCACGCGAGCGACGACTTCCCGGTATGAGGGCAGCAATATACGCGCCGAAACTAGCGTGACGCATGCTTTATCAATTTAAGTTGATGTATTTTACTGAAGAAGGAGCATAAAATATTTCTGAAGATCTTGCACTAGGTTCTTATTCTTACACGTGTAAAATTCAATAGTTTGCCCGTTCCGTGGGACAGACAGTAGTATTTGAGTTATGTACATCCAGTTTCGGCTTCGCACAATTGGCTAGTCGCTCATAGCATTTCCGGGTGACGAGCGACGAGTTCTAGATTTCTAGAAACGAGCGATCGAGCGACAACACCGAGCGATTTGTTCAAGCGACGGCCCGTTTTGTCGCTCGAAGCCGTCGCCCGTCACCGTCGCGCGCAAAATCGCTCTCGTAGAGTTTAGACTTAACGCCGAACTCCTCAGAGAAACGCAAGCTCTCGAAAATTTCCGCGACCGTCTCAGCAAAACACCACCAAACTACTTTGCACCGTGCTTCGTGTGTAGCGGCAGCAGTCGGTCCGGACGAACACCACTGTTGACGTCACGAGGCGCCCGACCAATCACAGGCGGAAACGAGGCGCGCGAGCTGGGCGTGTCTGCTGCTGCACTTTTCGTCGAAACAAAATGTTTGCGCTTTCTTTCGCTCAATTTCGAGGCGATATTCGAATTCAGAGGGTTGAAAACCACGGCGTACTGCTCATCACTCATTTTTTCTGGAAAAGCTTTCCTATAATTCTTCTTTCCATAGCTCGTTGCGTCATCCACAATTTAAGCATAACCCTTTTCGTAGCTTGTTCGTCGGCAAAAGCAAATACTCATCCAGGAAAAAAAAAGTTGTGGCATTCATCATAGAGTTTCTCACTATAAGTAATGTAGTGAGAAACACTATGACTTTCATAGTAACAACGCAACGTGTACTAAACGGAACCACCCCACCGACGCCGCACAAGCCGCACGCTCATATATATATATATATATATATATATATATATATATATATATATATATATATATATATATATACTTGCGGTGTTCTGCAGCGCCTCACTCAGCATATCTGCAAGCTGTCGTAAAGTCCCAACGCTCTTAAACGTTAAAAAATGGCGTGTCTATTCTATTATCGAATAAAAATGGGAAAATTCGAATATTTGACTAGCTTCCATGTTGTTTTCATTTAACGATGCAGGCATGGATACTTCGTGAGCAGGAGGCAACCTTACGCATCGCTGCGACGGAAATCGCGCTGCCGCAAGCCGCAAACGCATGTGAAAGCTCCCTTTCTGACAGGATGCAACGTAATTGTGTTTGACTGGTTTTACATGTTTGTAACACCTACTGACGACAAGCATGCTGCACTTTTAGGCAGTGCATTACGTGCTCGCACGTGTCTGTTGACGGCTTTCCGCGACCTCTATTAGCAGGTTGCAGATCTTGCGTTGTGGTAAGCCCGCGAGAAATAAATCGACTATTTGCTTCCTTTCCTCGACCGGTACTCGTGGCGGCATGCTTGCAGAAGACTGAGTGGCAATACGCAAAATGCACTTATACATATATACCTTTCACAGTGTAAGGCTCTTCAAACAGCGTCTGTGTCCGCCAATAGGGAGACGCGATAACGCGGCGGAAATATCTAAACATAGCAGTGTGAAAAACTAGCAATGTGTAGCTATTTTTCGATCGTGACATTTTGCCGACGATAGCAGTCTGTGCCGGGAACATCCCGCTCCACAAAAAGTGTGGTGAATGGTGGGTATCGCTGTTGTGATCAGCCGTTCACCCCGCAGCAACGTCCGGTCTCGGATAACGCGATTATGGGAAACGGGCCGAAGGCCTCGTCAAGGTCGTTCACAAATGGGATGTGGTATGGCCACCACTGGAGTACCTCGGTCAGGTGTGCGCGATGCATTTCTTTTTGTTAGTTATTAGGAACGTATTACTTTTCATTTTAATAGTTTCGCGTCAAGCTCAGAGTTTTGTTGTATTGCTGTGTTGTACGATGCAGTTACGCGAATCAAAGTGCGAAGCAGGTTTTGCGACAGTTGTGACTCGGTTGCGCCGATTTTAGGTAGATAAGCATTGGAAGTTTGTAAAGACAAACCATTGGTTGGTAATCCCATGCTTATAGAGTAGGTGCGCTATTGGTTACCACTGCAGAATTTAGATTTGCCGAAGCGTGTTAGGAAAGCATTTTTTAAAGGTCTTTACGCACAGATAGAGTGTAGCTCTCGTTTCTTTAGGTTTTAAATGCCATTCTACGAGTTAATTTAGTTTAATGTGGTCAGCAGAGCTCAGTACGTTTCGCATTAGAGGCGCTGGTACTGGCAGACGGCACTGACCGAACGAGCAACTCAGCACGCGACACTGATCCTTTTGACCATTTCGATCGCTGTGACGCGGCCCGTAGATCAAAAGGGCGCCTTTTTCTTTCGCTTTGGCGACTTGTGAATCACGCGCCGCGTTGAATTTTTAGTTCGGAAGGACGGAGTTGAGGGCACGGGACACGTTACCGGGAGAAGGTCCCAATTCTTTCTTGGCTGCCGTACCGTGACCCAATTGACAGAGGTCTTGGGGCCGTTTTGAGGGGGAGGGACAAAGGTGGCTAAAAGTAGCCTACTCATGGGCTTTCCCGCTCCTTGGCTGGCACGCATTTCAAATAATTGCCAGTTGTGACAGCTGTGAAGTATGTCTCCTAGATGGTCGCCTACTGCAACAGAGTGGCTCAGTCAAGCATATTTTCGAGTTTCGCTGCACAGCGGGGCAAGGAATTAAGGTTGTCCTCAGCTGAGGCGTTTCAGTTTGGCAGGGCTGACTTGATTCAGACCCTTGATTTATTCTTTTTTTGTCATTTTCGTGAGCTATGCCGTTTGATAAGTGTTGATGCCTCGAGAAGGAGCATAAAGAGTTTTTTTATTGTCGTGTTCTAAACATTCTCCTTTTGTTTCTCGCTTGCCTCATAGATGCGTGAGTTGCGCCTTCTTTGAGACATGATTGAATTATTTAGGGTCGTTTGCGCGGCGCTCCTCTATGGCTGCCTTTCTGGCGCTCGCTGGCTCTAACCTCGAAATTAGTTATGGGAGAGGGCATGATTACCTGGCATATCTCGGAGGGGTTTGTGTGCTTGCCTTGTCGCTGCTCAGGTGCTGTGCGGATTTGATCGCTAAATGCCAGTTCCCAGCCTACGACCTGCAGCCAACCCTCCCTCCAAGATGGCCATTGCCCCTGGACGTGATCCTCCATGTGAGCCCGGAACTTCGAGCTGGAGCTGTGACTGCTGAGGGGCACCGATGAGCTGCCCCTTTGCCAACTCTCTTCCTGCTGTTGCTGCTGTTGTTCCTGCTTGCTGCTGTTGCTGCGATCACAAAAGCCCGAAGAGGGCTGTTGTGATCGGCCGTTCACTCAGCGACAACCTCCGCTCGCGGATAACGCGATTATGGGAAACGGGCCGACGACCACGTCAAGGTCGTTCTCAAATGGGATGCTGTATGGCCACCACAAAAGTACCTCGGTCAGGAGAGGTTTAGGCAATTAGCGAGGATACAATCCTTCACCTGCCAGCCGCCAAAATTGGCACCTCCACGCCGAATAAGCGGTCATAGCAAGGATACGGTCCTTCACCTGTCAGCCGCCAAAATTGGCACGTCCACGCCGGAGACGCGGTCAGTGCAAGGATACAGTCCTTCACCTGTCAGCCACCCAAATTGGCACGTCCACGCCGGAGACGCGGTCAGTGCGAGGATACAGTCCTTCACCTGTCAGCCACCCAAATTGGCACCTCAACGCCGGAGACGCGATCAGTGCAAGGATACAATCCTTCACCTGCCAGCCGCCAAAATTGGCACCTCCACGCCGAATAAGCGGTCATAGCAAGGATACGGTCCTTCACCTGCCAGCCGCCCAAATTGGCACGTCCACGCCGGAGACCCGGTCAGTGCGAGGATATAGTCCTTCACCTGTCAGCCACCCAAATTGGCACGTCCACGCCGGAGACGCGATCAGTGCGAGGATACAGTCCTTCACCTGTCAGCCACCCAAATTGGCACCTCAACGCCGGAGACGCGATCAGTGCAAGGATACAATCCTTCACCTGCCAGCCGCCAAAATTGGCACCTCCACGCCGAATAAGCGGTCATAGCAAGGATACGGTCCTTCACCTGCCAGCCGCCCAAATTGGCACGTCCACGCCGGAGACCCGGTCAGTGCGAGGATATAGTCCTTCACCTGTCAGCCACCCAAATTGGCACGTCCACGCCGGAGACGCGATCAGTGCGAGGATACAGTCCTTCACCTGTCAGCCACCCAAATTGGCACCTCAACGCCGGAGACGCGATCAGTGCAAGGATACAATCCTTCACCTGCCAGCCGCCAAAATTGGCACCTCCACGCCGAATAAGCGGTCATAGCAAGGATACGGTCCTTCACCTGCCAGCCGCCCAAATTGGCACGTCCACGCCGGAGACCCGGTCAGTGCGAGGATATAGTCCTTCACCTGTCAGCCACCCAAATTGGCACGTCCACGCCGGAGACGCGATCAGTGCGAGGATACAGTCCTTCACCTGTCAGCCACCCAAATTGGCACGTCCACGCCGGAGACCCGGTCAGTGCGAGGATACAGTCCTTCACCTGTCAGCCACCCAAATTGGCACGTCCACGCCGGAGACGCGATCAGTGCGAGGATACAGTCCTTCACCTGTCAGCCACCCAAATTGGCACGTCCACGCCGGAGACGCGATCAGTGCGAGGATACAGTCCTTCACCTGTCAGCCACCCAAATTGGCACCTCAACGCCGGAGACGCGATCAGTGTGCTATCCCCCATCCCCTGTTTGTTCCCAGTGATATGCGTGTGTTTCCGACAAAGTTACCTTCGGAGGGAAAGGGCAACAAACTCCCGGATTGGTGGGACCTGAAGTCATCGGTTTCCTGACGCCGGATTGGGTGAGGAGGCTGAACAATGACCACGCAGGGGATAAAAAAGAGTTACGGGCGCTTGGAGAATCGGCTGCTACAACTTCTTGAACTTTTTCTGTACTACTTTGAATTCTTGTAAATATGTAATATAAACTTGTTTGTAAAACGTCCTGGATATCCGGGACCAGCCCCACGTTCCCTTACTCCTCCACGAGCAAAGCACATTCCACATCTTCGGACTCCCAGTCGCAACGTCGCCCAGACTGCCGTGGCGTAAGCACCAGCGGGGAAAGCAGTCGCTTCCGTAGTTAGAAAACAGCGCCGATATCGTACCAAGGGGATCCAGGATGCCGTGCCGCTGCTTCGCCATCACCCCTCCTGGTGGCAACGATCACAAATTACGATCATCGGCCCACATGCCGATGCTCCGCGAGCGAGCAAGCAGGTCAGCGAGATATGATAGACGGGCATGCACTGTGCGACGCTCTCAACACCAGACTGCGCACATGCACACGACCACGTGCTCACATGGTAGCTCCAAACTCATGAGCGCGACTGTACATCACAACGTTGTTCGTATATGCCAGAAGAGGCTGGAATTGCGAATACCAGGCTCCGTTGTGAGCCTGCGCAGACATTCAGTCTTTTTTCAGGTCCCATGGCACGTAAATATTGATGGCCGACTGTACGTGATAAAGAAGCCCAGTCAGTCGACATATAGGAACCCTGGACCGCAGCTTTCTACATTTAACAGCAGTGTTATTACGCACAACTTAGCGAGTGATGAAAGCAATATGGGAGGAACACGAGGCACGTTAACAGCGACACCTTCATTCGCTTGTCACGAGGCAAGAGTGTCCCACACCTGGGAATGCCGAAGTACGCATGCTGAGCATTGCTTTCGCACGTTTACGATCGAGATTAGAAGCGCGAACTAGGCTGAAGTTGAGCTTTACGAAGTATGGTGCATAACACGCAGACGAGCGATAAAGCATGAGTCGTTGTTATTTGGAATGCCATATCTCATTTTCTTCCCTATAGCGACCGGTGTCGGCGACGCTGCACTGATCTGAAAGCGTCGTAGCGCCCCCTGGCTTGTGGATGTTGCCTAAATAACGCCACAGGGAGTCGAAGAGACATTATGCGTTTTTTTCTCGAGCGCAGGATCAGTGTCTGAGGCCGCCACCATGCCGGACCAGGAACTAAGACGGGTGCACTGTTTTCGCGACCACGCCGTCGCCGGCGCCAACTGGAGACAGACGCGGTTTGTCGACGAAGTGCCTAGTGCACGCGTGTGCGGCCTTTGCCGCATGATTCCAATGCGGACGGTGACGCTACCGTGCTCGCACGCTCTCTGCCCATCTTGCTACGCAGCCAGCTCTCGAGATGGTGTCGGGCTGTGTCCCTTGGATCAACAGCCATTTGAGGAAGCGGAGAGCCTTTCTGTTGTCTTCCCCGCCAAGAAAGTGGAAAGCTTGAAGGCGAGTAAAAAAAAAAGAAGTATTTGGCGTTTTGGAAACGTACTTCATTTGCACCACTGCCTATTAGCACTCTTAATGACAAGACTGGTTGTTTTAGATTTTATAATTGGAAATTACTGATGTCGCTTCACATAATATTCCTGATTAGCGTCTCCTTAATGTTTACGCAGTGGCAGGTACACTGGCACATGATGCCAATCCCTAATATACTATACTCACTCGCCTATACGCATCGGACGGGATGTGGAAGTAGGTTCCAAATGTCGGCAACGATGACGCGCGGTGTCTGCATGATGCTATTAATTTCTCGTTTCGCTGTAGATATTGGCCGTGGCGTCCGGTAATGAGCGCTGCACAAAGCATACCTGGGGCCGAATCTTATAACGGTTCGGTTGGGGAACCGTTCCTTTGGCCTCACCTGATTGGCCAAACTTTTGATTACGTCACAGGTCGTCAGAGACAGCGGGGCGGTATCGCAATTTTCGATTACGTCACGCATCTGTCAATCATCTTCAAAGCGAACCGGTCGTAGGAACCGGAGAAGGGGTAGTCCGCTTTGGGTTCCGTTGCTGTGGCTTGGCTGTTGGCTTGTGACCCTGGCCGCGCGCGCCGGTCGCGCGCCCCCGGAGACGTGCGGGCGTCGCGCGCGCGTGCGTTGTTTGCTTCGGAGGCTATTGCTTGCCTTCGTCGTCTGCTTGGCGTTGCTCTTTCGGTGTCGACCACGGCTGGAAATGCGATACGCTTTCGAAGAAGTGACGGATAATGAGTTGCACCGCCCTTTCTGGCTTTCGAAGTAGACCTTTTGCAGGCTACGCTATCAAATGGAGGAGACTCGGGTGCAAGCGTACGAGTGGCCATTCCACGCAGAGGAAGGGATATTGCGCGCTGCGGTTCATCGGCACCGGCCTGCAGCTACCAGAGCTCAGTCGGACGCGAAGCATTAATCAGAATTGCCTAGATCTCTGCTGCCGGCATTGTCCACAAAGTTGCTCTCGCAATTACTGTGTTGGCCGGTTGAAGGGCTGGGTCAGCTTTGCCGTGACTTCAGCTTCAAAGTCAATGCCAAGGAGGTATTTGCATGGTGAGATCGAATTCCCAGTGCTATCGCCAGTGCGAATAGCTCGCAGGTCGCCGTTCAGCAGTCAGAAGGGTTCAACCTAGGCTGGTTCAGCGCTTCCTTCGTTTGGCTGATAAAACTATACAGTCAAGACGGGAAGGTATTGTGGAGCTCTTATTTGGCTGCCCTTTTTTCTCTAGTTCGCGAGTGCCATACTTTGTTTCTCAATTTCACGGCACAGCGCGCACCGTCAGCACCACACTCTTCGATTTGACTTCGCGCAGGCAATGCAGGGCTCGTATACCGTAATGTTCGATTTCAGTTCCACTGCTTCTATCACGCGACGCGCCGTGGGGCAGCTCGCAGGGATAGCGGCAGCGCGGCGGCGAGCGAGTCATGTCCGAGCCGATGACGAAGGGCGAAAAAAGAAGGAAAATTGATATAGTCGGCTAGTAAAGGTGTCCCTAAGAACCAGTTTACGGTTTTGTCGTGCTAGCTACTTGAGAAGTGCTGGTAGTGCGTTCCTGTTGCATGTATCGTGCGAGCTCCTGGTAGCAAACGACATAGCCCTGCGCTCTGCCAACTCCGTGGCCAACTCATTTACGCTTACGATACCGCCTGTGGGCTGAGAATGAAAAAGAATGACATTAATAAATTACTTCTGCATTGCGTAAACGCCCGACACCACAAGTGTATACTTCAAAACTTGGCGTATAATATTTAATTTATATTTTACATTCATTTCGCAAGGAGAAACATTCTGCGATTCCTCGATTAGCTCGTCATATAACGACGTACAATTCAGAGGTGGTCGCGTACTCCCCTTCTTCCACCGCCGGCTTGAGAGTGGCACATCTAATGACGTAAGCGGCGAAGCGGACGGTTCGTATTCCGAACCGTTATAAGATTCGGCCCCTGGAATGTACAGTGATGTGACCCACTGTTGCCGCTAGTTGCATTTCCATGCCTAATGCCACATGCAGTCTCTCGAAATTCGTTTGACCGCTTCGACGGTTTACCAACTAATCCGCGTCCATTTCTCCGTCCATCCGGCTTTTGTGCGTCCAGGGATGCTTTTTCCAAGGACAGCGAGGCACTGAGTAGCAGATCACTAAGCGGAGGATGTGTTCAGCCTCCTGCCCTTACTATACTACTTACCCTAACTGTACACTGCCAGCTTTAAGAAAATACTTCCTGCATTTGGTGATATAGCGAAGAAATTGAAAAAAAATTACAACGGCTACAAAGTCCAATACTTTTACGCCTGATGAAAATATGACGGTTACGGTGTGACCAATGATCACCGCAGCTTGTTTTCCGGTTGCGGGAATTCCAGCATCCCTGTTTGGAGCAACGGCTGACTGGCAGAATGCATATTAGTCGTTCACTTATTCTTTAAACCACTGTTCCATTTTTAAAGCAGATAGCTTTCTTTGGTTGTTTCCGAGGTTGGTGGTCGTACTCGGCAGGAAAAACGTTCGTTCGGAGTATACGCTTGCACCGATGTTAATGGCATCTGTTGCATTTAAACATATGCCATGTGTACTTACAGGCAGATTTTAGGCATACCTTTTATGTATATTTTGTTACATCCTAACATAAAAAATTGGAACAATTAAGTTTACAACTTTAACATGGCACTAAACACGGATGTCGCGTTTCTGTAGCTGCATTTATGGAGGCATCGGAAGCGGACAAATGTATTATGCAGCACGCTGATATATATATATATATATATATATATATATATATATATATATATATATATATATATATATATATATATATATATATATATATAATCTTAGCTTCGTTCACTTCAAGTAGTCCAACAGATGCCGTCGACGCAACGGTGATTTGTTTTCAGTGCAGCGTTAGATTTATAAGCTTTCTGCCGTTTCTTTATTTGAACTGAGCGATTTTCGGCAATGTTTGCTAACCACACACACGCGGCTCTTAACCAAAATTATGGTTCATGCAGTCCGAAGAATTGGGGCTTTTATTTTAAATGCTGCGACTTTTCCTTCCCACCGGTTCAACGGTCGTCTGACGAGAGCATTTCTGCGCTTTATCTTTTTTTTGGGTAGGGCTGTCACAGTTGGCTTACAGACAGACATGTTCTGTTTTCTGCCGTTACGCGTACTCGCTTATTTCGGGGTTATGAGGTGCTGACTTGCTGTGCGGCTGAAAGTTGCACGCTATGAAAAGTTAGGCGATTCAACCTCCAATTAAGTCGATGAAATGGTCTTCCTGAGCGACTAGGGGGGGCGCGCTCTGTCGCGTCACCCCTCGCGTGAGGCAAGTATGGAGAGGCGTCGGACTCATTTTATTATTGCACTATCTTCTGGATCGTCCCACATTTGGACATGTCATGACGTGTTAACTAATTTCTGAGATTCAACATGTCAAAACTACGATCCCATTATGCGGCACGCCGTCATGGGGGAAGAGCGTCCGTGGCGTAAGGTTACAGTATCGGGCTTCTGTGCTAGATGTGCTCTGTTCGAACCCGGCCGTTGGACAAATTATCGATGCGCAGGCATCACATGGCTCATTGAGCGAAGAAGCCGGCGTCCGTAGCAGCGAAACGGCACCTAAACTCTCATTTGCTGCGACGCCACATCACGAGGGCGTCTCGACGGAGCAGAGTGGGCGAAAGGCAACAGCTGCTACAGCGCACCAGGTGTTGCGCGAGAGCAAAGGGCATCGGTGCGAGATCGTCACACTCACTATCGGACGCCTTTGTTATCCGCGCGTTCCTTGTCCGCGAAAGCTCTCGTATCCGTTATAACTGCGCCTCGGCAATCTCCTTAAAGAAACTAATGTACAAAGCACAGAATAAATTCGAAAGGACAAAGCGTTTGTGGTAGTTCGTTTCGAACCTACTACCCCCGCTCTCGACTCGAGTGTCGTGCCCCCTGGGCGAAACCAGTGCCTCCAATAGACGGCAGGCCTGTGTGCTCTGCTTTATGACGTCACACTACTCGGACCGAAGTTGCCAATGCCCGGCGTGACGAAAGCAGGACGTAAAGTTTACCGCGGCTCACTCGAGAGCGTCCCGATTAGACGCTATGGCAGTCGGGCAAGGTATCCTGACGTCACGGATTGAAGTGCACCGGCCTTGTGCTACCTCGGCGCTGGCTAAGCGCCTCGACGCGCTCGCTTGCCCGCGAAGAGTTCATAACTCGAAGGACCAGTCAGTGGCGTTGCATTGGACATTGATACTTTCGCATTCACAACTTGTAAGAAGTTCTTAGGTGTCCTCGAACTTATAAATTTTATTACTTAAATAAATCGCAATTGCGCCACAAGGTCGAAACAATGTATGCAATGTCCACGTGTTAAAATCCTACACGAATTAAGGCTCGTAGCTTTAGTGGCAGCACGCGAAAACGAATGACCAGGTATCCGATAATCGTTAACGCAGTAGCGATACCTACGGTTACACACCAGATTTCTTGGCTTATTCAGAGACCGGGGATTATCTTGGTCAAGACACGTCGCCGCACTGAAATCAAAGCTGAAGAGTTTTGTTCACGTCCTTCCCGTCGTTGCAGGAACAAGATAGGGGGGGGGGGGGCTCGGAGTCGTCATTACTCCAATTGTACCAAGCACTATTCTCAGGCGTGTACGGTACAGCATACCGGCGCTCTCAAACGTGGGACTTAGCTGTGTGCGCGCGCTGGAGAGCATTCGAGCTCAAGCACTGCGCGCATGTTTAGGCCTCCCACGATGCACGTCAACCAATGGAACAATAGCGGAAGCTCGTGCTTGCCCTATTGGGGTATACTTGTTCTGCGAGCCTCTTCGAATGTACCTTCGCTTGTTGACCTGACACAGGCACCATCCTGTCATCGCTCCCTGCCACCCACCCAGGTTCCAGCTCTTCAAGGACTATATAACGTCATCGGAGTGTTCTGCCGTCAAGATTTTCTCCCGCCTGTATTCCGAGAATACCCCCGTGGGTTCTGCCTAAACCTTTCGTTACATTGCAGATCCCTGGAATTACTAAATGTTCATCCGTTGCATCTATTGGCCTCAAGCAACTTACCGTGTTGCACATTTCTGCAGAGTACGGAGATACTGTACACGTGTATACCGATGGCTCTGTCGCACCTTATGCCTCAACTGAACTCTTCGTTATTTCACTTATGATCATCACTCGGCGGTTTAAACTAGACCATGGATGAACATCAACTGCCGAAGAACGTGTTGCTATCCAGGAGGCACTTCCATTTCTCTCCGAGGAGCCTCCTCACCCATGAACGATATTCTGCGTTTGCAAGCCCGCTCTTCATACGATTGGCTGTGTCCTCAGACAGGGCCCGTATTATTCCATGGCTATAGAAATTAGAGCATTTCGACTACGCAACTAGAAATGGCCACAATGTCGCCTTTCAGTGGATACTTCACACTGTGGCGTGATAGGGAACGGACAGACGCTGAAGCGAAAACTGCTTTAGATGCCTCTGAAGTGCGCATTCCGTTCTCACGAACAGACACAAACTCCCTACTTCGTCGCATAATACGCAATCGTACGTTGGAACACTGGACCCAACCAGATCGACGACACTAGCGAGTACGCAAATGGGACCAAGCAATGAAGTTTCGTATGCCTCACAAGCTCAAAAGAAGCCAAACGAGCATGTTGCACCGGATTCGCCTTGGTGTCACATTCACCAACCGTCCGACATGATAGGCGGCAGTGATACTAGCCCAAACTGTGAATACTGTGAGGTGTCAGAAACACTTGATGATATATTTTGTGTGTCCCGCGTACGCGCAAGGACTACAGTAACTGGTCTCTTCCATCCATGACATCCATAAGAGGTCACTCTCAGACAAGTTTCTTTTAGGTCTTTGGCCTAACGCAAACAGCGCAGCCCTGATAACAAGTGCCGCTATAGCTTTTCTCCAAGCCACTGGGCTGGACGCACGGCTTTAGAGATGCTACAGCTCTGTGAATTTGTACATACGCATATCTTCCTTATACGATCATCAGCCCTTTTCCTCAGTGCAGAGTAGCAGGCCAGAGCAAGTTATAGCTCAGGCCGACCTCTCTACCTTTCTGCAAATAAATTTCTCTTCTCAACTGCAGTAAACATATACTGGCCACGTAAGCGCGCGTGGTGTGCGCAGACATGCGTGGACAGAAAGAACTCGATATCCAGGAGCAAAATCTGCTAGAACTACAGGGTCTTGTCGGCGTTGCCGTCTCGCGTCGACTTCGCTTGCGGTGTCCTCGCAGCGGGCACGAGGTGCGTCCGCATCGCGCTTTCGAGCTGCGGGGTTTCGTCGGCGTTGTCGCTGTGCCTCGGCATCGTGTTCCCGTTGCAACGCGTCTGGGCGGCGTTGAGCTGCATGCAGCCTGCGCCGTACACCCGTTGTTCCTGCTTGTGGACCACGTGGAGTCGCCTTGGAGCGTATGCGGGCTCTCCTTGCTCCAGTGCGATGAGCGTTTTTGCGGTCGACGCTCGACTGGAGTTGACAGTCAACACGCGCGACCATTTCTGCACGAAGTTATGTTTGGAGCGAAACCTAGCTTCTCTCCAGAAACCCTGCACCGACAGCTACTGTACCATGGCTCGCTGACGTCCAAGTCTAGGCGTCATCGGCGGTTGTGTCCGTAAGCGTACCTACAAATAATTCTTGCAATGTGAATAAAAATAACCAAAGTTAAACTTTACATTTAGGAGTAGCATGAATTGAGTTTCTTGACATCGGGGCGTGTTCGATTGTGCACGGCTTACAGACGAAGTATGCGGATATGTATCGGATATTGCGCACCGCGGTTCCGCTCAGGCACAGGGGTCAGCCAACCAGCGAGAATAAACACTTAGCGATACGAAAAAAATAACACTGCAGATGTGTAAGCCAGCAGTCCTTAACGCTTTTACAAAATGCTACATCATTTTGTCGTATTCATCAAGAAACTTTATACGTACGCATGTTTGAACGCCTAAATAAGTTATAGTAGGCATGACTTTTCTTTTTCGGCACATTTCTGTTCCTTTTTCTTTGTATCTCGTGCTTCTGTAGTACGTGCATTTTCCCTGATGTGTATTCCGCACGTCTTGTCGTATAACCTCAGCTGCTGCTTGCGGTAGTCTTATGTCCCTTTCTTTGTCTCTTAACAGTGCTAAATCGTCAACGCTAAGCCTCATGTGTAGCGAGTACACCCAGCGTAGGTACCACTGATGTCCTTGGAGTTGTAAAATGCTAAAAGCCGGAACTTAATCCGGAACCCGGAACGGTAATCCGGAATGAAACCCGCAACGTTAATCCAGTCATTCCTATAGATGGTCTCAAATGTTTACCTCAATTCGTGCTGGTTTTGACGTTGTTTAGAGAGCAGCATTTCTCTGCCATGATGTCTCGTGAATGATGATAATGATGACGGCTCTTCATTCGTAGACATCCCCTTAGATACGGGGCGGTGACAAATGGTCACCTAGCCTTCTTGAGTTAATCAGGCACACTATACATGCCTTTCATTCTAGCATGTTCTTGATGTCTGCAACCTAACAGATTGTGTAAACGTATTTTCTTTTCTGTCGTTTCAAGGTTTATTGCTGGAATGCAGCGCAAGGCTGCGAGTTCGTGGGCACTGTGGAAGGTCTGCTGCCGCACTACGAGAACGCATGCACATTCCACAGCGTGGAATGTTTCCGGTGCAACGAGGCAGTACTGCACAAAGACCTGCCAGGGCACTACGCGAACGGATGCAGCGCCGTTTCTTCTTCAGCTACCACAGACCATTCGTCCTTGGAGTCCACAACAGCGAGAATTCGAGGCATGGCCATGGAAAACCTGAAGTTAGAGTTGAGGGATCCGCATCGTGACCTGTCTGCAATTAGGAGCCAGATGAATGATCTCTCAGAGCGCGCCATCTGCCAGGAAGCCAGGTCCATTGAGCTCGCTCGCGAATTCAGGGCATCTGTGCAGAACCTGAAGGACGAGATGACTAAAATAGCGGCCGCCATCTCTATGACGGGATCGCACCAGCTGCGGTCTGAGCGAGATCCATTAGACGAAGCCGGCACGTCGTCACCGCTGCCGTTGCGCTTGGAAAAGGCGCTCATACTCCGAAAGTTGGAACACTTTGCCCACATGTCGCTCGACACGTTGGAACACTTGCGGCAAAACGCCACTCGGCATGGTCACCGCCCGGTGATCGCGTATTGCGAGCCTGTTGTCCATTCACTCGATAAATTTCGCCTTTTAACCAGTGCGGTGTCCACGGCACACGGGTTGGGTGAGGAACTTTCGAGGATTTGCTATAGCCTGATTCTCCAGAATGCTGACGGAATTTTTGTCTGCGAACAGGAGGAGAGGAAGTTTGCCGACGTGACTGTGTCGCACACGCGGGACACTTACCTTACGCTCGTCGTCTGGAAGCGCACCTGTGGAGGACTTTCTGACCTCGTCGTGGATATAGAGTTTAACGGGCTCCTGGTGGGCTCTCGGTGCGTGCTTAATGATTGGTCCGTAAAGGTGCGACATTCGGGTGAAGAGCTTGTTTTCAACGGTCCATTTGAATGCGGTTGCATTTGCACCCGAGATTTAGAGACAATGATACATTTTCACCGCCATTTCACTATCCCGTTAGATTCCGTGAAGAATGCCTGCTTTCTTAAAGACGGAAATGTAATGCTCGAGATCCAGCTAGACTATTTACCGAATAAGGAGGGAATAGACTCGAGCAAATGATGCTCGTCAGCGCTGGGCATGCTTCGCGAAGCCAAATTCTCCTTGTTTCTTCCCGTCTTTGCAACGCTAAGTTGTTTGCGCCTTTACTCTTGTATAAATTAAACTTTACGGAGTTTCATGTTTCCTTGTTTCTTACTTCCTACTCACATTTTAAATCTTTCAATATTGTTTGGACATCACTCCCCTTTTCATTTGTTTACTACTAAGCGGGGCACCACAGGCAGCAGCTAGTCCCGCCTGCAGATTTTAACCTTTAAAGCGCTTCTGCATTTTTTCACATCTATTAATAGTGTGTGGTTTGTATATCTTGCAAGGCGATGTCGCAGTCTGATACTGTGATGTGTCATGCATTCAGTCTCAAATTGAAATTGTCCGAGCAACTAGGCCGTCATTGAGAAGTTTATCCAGACTGCTCACCAGCCAGCTCTTTGCATTTTTGACTGTCACAACCGGAGTGCGTACGTCGCCAGTGTCACACTCTATTAGAATCTTCTCGAGAATTCAGTGCGACTTGCAAAGAAAGGGACACGTTGACAGGCGCGCAGACTGAAAACGGACAAAATCTACAGCAAAAAACTGCAGCAGATTCAACGAATTGGAATCTATATATATTTAAGCTCTGTGTGAGTGCATAAAGGGCCGGAACACGCGAGTACGACGGACGCCGTGAAGTCTTAATGGTTTCAGAGGCACCCTGCGCATACGTACGTAGCGTGATTCGAATCAATTCTATCCGAAGGAAGCGTTTACTATGTCATTAGCGTGCAACCACAGATGCGCGGGCCATCTGGTGGTGCTGCAAGGAACCCAGCGGCGCGCGTGCTCCGCTGTCATTGGTTGGCCTATTCTGCATGGGCACAGCCAGGCCGCAGCTCCCAGGTGCACGAAGCCTGGTAGGTTCGCGAACCTCGCCAGGCTAGCTTCGCTTAAGAGAAAAAAAAAAGAAAAAAGGAAATTGGATAGGTTGCGTAATGTACGCAGCCGCTGTGGGCGTGCTGCGGACGGTGCATACGGGCACAAAATTGCCGTGAACAAATGCCAAACGTAGTTATTCACGCGTTAGCTTACATGTCTATGTTCTACAGCTGGCAGTAGTGTTGGGGTCTGTTGTTGCTATTGTGCTCGCTTCCTATTCGTAGGGGGCTCGTTCGTTCTGCAGGGGACATTTGGGCACTAGGGCAAAGCTATGAGACCCGCCTACTCGGTGGCACCTGAGACTACCTTGTGCCGCTCGAGGCCGCCGTACTTGCAGATGGTCGGGGCGCTGCCCGCGCTGCTTCGCTTGCCTTAATCGCTTGTGCTCCCTGTGGCGATGGACGCGTTCCGCCGTGCTCAAACGGGTTGGGTCTTGCGGCCCGAGTATCTTCGCGCCGTTTCTTGGCCCTATAGCGTGTCAAACGCAGGCGAGTCATAGCCGAGCAAGCGTGACATTCTTGCAACAAACTACACACTTCTGGCCTTGTACGAGTAACTCCCCGTGAGTACGAGTTAGATAAGTTATATTTACCATGACTGAGCGCTCTCTCAGACGCGACAATTCCTGCTCGGATGGACTAACCGAGCTATACCTCTTCGGGCGCCGCGCGCGACGCCAACTTCAGCTCGGATTGCGCCATGCCTGGCGCAATCATACAATTCATAGTAAGTACAGCGGGGCGTGGCATTTTCGGAGGTGCTGGACGTTTGTGCGCGAGTAACAGCGGGTGCGAGAGAGAAAAAAGGAAGGGGGGGCTTCTGCTCCTTGAATATCTGGCTCTGCCTAGGCACTACGGAGAAGTTTCTTTGAGCGTGTTGTATGCGTTTGTCCCTAGGCGCGCGCCGGCATAGCGGAGGGGGGTCGAGTCTGTTGATGCTCGGACGCTGGCTGCTCGCGTCGTGGAATAGGTGAAGTATAGTGGGCACTGACACCCTATTGGTTGATCACTGTGACGGGCAGACTCATTCGCGGCTGCGGCGCTCGTGCTGAGTCATTCGTGCCGTATTATACCTTTCTCGCGCCTTACGGTGCTTTACATGGCTCTACCTTCAATATAACATGACTGATTTTCCCGGGCGAGCAGTACGGACCGTTGCAGAGGCCGGGCTGCATATATTGAAAATCTAGAAGGCGCAACGCTTTAGCCCCCGTGGTTCAACGCGACTGGCTTAAAGGCCGCGGGTGACGCTCGACGTCCTTGCAACCGCTGCGAGAGCACGCCGCGCCACCCGGACACCCTTTGCACTAACCTAACGTGGGCTAGACGCGAAGTCAACAATCTTCACGGCGTGACATCAAGGCGTTACCTGCGGCGTTTCAGCCAATCGCGACCGAGTGCATTTGCTAAGGCGTTGTGCGTTTATTTCACTCAAAGGGCACCACTCAAAAATGCTCCTGAAAAGTCTCTACGAAAGCATACGAAAAGCCTGCCCAAAGCGAAGATGCTGCTCTAGGAGAGCAGGCTCTGCCTCTTCTACGGCCCCTACTGCTCTCCCGGGAAAATCAGTGATCTGTTTTTGACGGTAGAGCGCCGTAAGACGCGAGAAATGTTTGGTTCGGCATGACTCGGCCCCTGCGCCGGAGGCGCAAGAAAGTCTGTCCGACATTCCTTTAGAAATGGAGATCGTCAAATGGGGAGTCCGTTCCGACTGCCTCGCCTTCTTCACCGGGCCGGCAGCCAGTGTCGGAGCGTCAACTCGACCCCACTCCGCAATGCCGGCACGCCGAGGGACAAACGCATACAACACGAGCAAAGAAACTTCTCCTCCGTAGCGCCTAGGCAAAGTCAGATATTCAAGGAGCAAAAGCCCCCAGATTTTCTCTCTCGCACCGGCTCTTACTGACGCCTGCGCACAAACTTCGGGTGCTTCGGGAAGTGCCCCGCCTCGCTGTACTTACTAGCTATGGTAAAGACGCCAACAACCGCGCCATTTGTGTACTGGACACATGCATGATCTAGTAATGGCATGTTTCCTGTACACGATACCGAAGTAAGGCACGTGGTTAATGCGGCTGCAACGACATAATTAAACGGCAGTTCTATAAGTTTACAACATGTTTTCGTTACATGCGGCTTTAGCAAGCCCTGATCCCCTGCGACCAATTTCAAAAGGGGTTTCGCGTAAAAAACACGGAGTAGCACAGAATAGAATGCTTGAGTCTTACCAATACGCGTCCGTAACTAAATCGTTATGCGCGAGGCTTCGTTTAGCTCCCTCGTAATTCGTCCCTGTGGCTATGAGAAATAGAGGTGCGCTCAACACCTACTGCACAGTTGTGGAAATGGGTGGCGAGATGACGCGAGCAAGCTGGCCCTTGTGTAGCACTAAAACCGTATCTTAATACTAGACGTGCACGCGTGCCCGCACGTCGAGGAAATATACAAACCCGGTAGAGCTAGGTTTCTGACATCTTCGGCTGGTCGCTCCAAGTCGGAGTTGGTGCGGCACCGAGTGGTCTCGACCGGATCCAATCGCATGGATGGGCCCCGCCGAGCACATTTCGAGCGCTCCGTTTCAACCAGCCGAATACGCAGTCACGTGTTAGAGCGCTCGATAACGACCAGCCAAGGATGCCGTTGGTGTCGTGCTCCCAGAAAATTGCAACTCTTGCCTGCGCGCCTGCCGAGCCGCTTCGCACCTCGCGCACCTCACGCGCACTTCTGAATCTTCTAATTAGTTCGAAAATTCGTTCATTGCGTGTGTGGAACACCATCACCAACCGCAAAGTTGAAATACTTATGCCGTTCTATTTTTGTGTCATTTGAGGCGCCGAGTTGTATCAGTTTCCGACGAGCGCGCATTCAACTGGCAAACACACAAACACAAGTTGGTCTTTCAGTATCGGCATGAAACGGGCTTCCATGCTTACGTGTAATTTCATTGCGACTTATGCAGCATGGCAACCTAGGCGGATAGGAAAAAAAATACATTGCTTTGTCTTTTGCTTTTTTCCTGTGACATTTTTTTTATCGTATTATCACTGCTATCCAGTTGTTGCTCGGCGAAACTTGCGCTGCTAAGCACGAGGTCGCGGGTTCAAATCCTGGCCACGGCGGCATTTCGATGGTGAAGAAATGCAAAAGAATGCCAGTGTACGTGCCGTGCATTCGGTGTACGTTAAAAATCCACAGGTGCTCAAAATTAATTCGGAGTTGCCCAATACGGCGTGCCTCATAACCAGATCGTGGTTTGGGCACGTGCAGATGAAAAGTATTGGAGTAACCTACTACTATCCTTACTTCGTATAGCTAGCTGTCCACTAATTTACTACCGAAATCAATCCTTCGCCGCGAAACTGCGACTTTTTCTTATCGCAGCAAAGGTAACGCGACGTCGAGTGTGCGACAGTGACGTGTCCGGGCAGGCGACGCCGAGTACAGCGAATGAAAGTGGCCTGGTGACGCGAGATTGCGCAATACTCAGTTCGCCGATGAACTGCTTGACTTAGGCGTGCGACGAATGCGCCGGTATTACTGGTGACACACTTGTGACGCGATTGGTGTGTATACACACGGTGCTTAATCGAGCCCACGTTGCTCATTTATGTATACGCTTCTGGCAGTGGAGTTTGCCGGTGAGGGCCGCACCACCTGTAGCGGCGCAAGCACAACTCTGGCTTCCGCAATTCAGTCGACGGCGTAGAATTCAGCTATCGCACGTGCTGTAGTTATCGCCACGCGTGATTCCAAACTTCTGAACCACGTGCGCCACCGTTCTGCAGCTAAACTTTCTCATGCCGCTGCTTTACGATGGCAAATGGGCAAGACATTGAAAAGTGCCAAGAAAAAAAAATCGTGGGGACGGCGGTATTGCTGCATCAAAGACTATCACGGCCGCGCAGGGCTACCGAGTCTGATATTCTACATATTTCTTAACCGGCTGTGGGAAGAGCAGTGCTGGAAGAAACGTTTTGTGTCTGTGCGCAGAGTGAAGTAAGCGTGTAGCAGTTTTCAGTGGGAAATAACGTTGTGGATATTACCGTTCTCTTGGCATCTGGGGCAACGCGAAATAAAAGGGAATGTATTTGCTTGGCATGTTAATATTGCTCTGTTTCTTCAAGTGTACACTGCATGTATTGAAGAGTTTTAGCTTTTAGCGTAAACAAGCTGCGTTGTCGTCTGCTAACCGCCAATTTCAACTTGTAGCGAAGCCGATCGGTCTGAGTGAACGGCGAAGTTGAGAATCTGCTCAAGAGATTTCGTTCATGGAATGAAAAACAATATTGAGAAGCATCCTGGATACAACCCAACGTTGTTCCCAGCGGTCTACCGAGCGAGGCCGTTCAATGCAACCGAGAACATTGCGAGATATCAAAGGCAAGTCATGTCAGAGGCATAAAACATTAACTTTTTGGCATCGGTATGAGGTCGCCGGTGTTATTCCAGGCCACGGCGGCCGCATTTGGATGAGGGTGAAATAGAAAACGTTCGTATCCTAGAATTTGGGGGAACGTTAAAATCTTTAGGTGGCCAAAACTAATGCGCAGATCCGAATTATGGCGTGTTTCATAATCATAGCCTGGTTTTCTTGCATAATAAACTCACCAATAAACTTCATACTTTTGTTTTCTTTGGCATCATTAGGGGTGCTGCGCATTCATACTAGCTTGCATTCCCATTTAGTTTGCCGTTGCTCCAGAAGGTAAAACCAAAATAAAATGGAAAAGATAAGATTGACTGATGTCAAACTCGGCAAAAAAATGTGTTCATTCTACTTATGACTAACCTTTTACTAGCTTTTCAAGTGGTGCAACAGGACCACAAGTCTCACTGGGGTGAATGAACGTCCAGAAGTTGAAGTAAGCAGTTAATAAAGGGAAAATCAGACATCCACCCATTCGTAGCAATTGCTACAAAGGAAACCCATACGAGTTCCTCGAAAGAAAAGTCTCGCAGTTGAAATTCGTCCTGGTCCGGTGCTCGAACCCGGGACCACCGCCCTACCATATGAGCTAACCAGGCGGCTAGCAGATGGCAGGGCCAAGTCGAATTTGACACCAACTCGAAGCAAAGGCAAGAGTTTAACGTAATAGTTCTGCGGAAATTCGCAAGGTGGAGAGAAGTAATTAATAGAGGGAAAATCAGACATCCACCGGTTCGTAGCAATTGCTACACAGGAAACACATACGGGCTCCTCGAAAGAAAAGCCTCGCAGTTGAAAAATTCGTCCTGGTCCGGGACTCGAACCACCGCCTTTGCGGGGCAACCGCTCTACCATCTGGGCTAACCAGGCGGCTAGCTGATGGCAGGGCGAAGTCGAATTTGTCAACAACTCAAAGCGAAGGCAAGAGTTTGATGTAATAGTTCTGCGGAAACCCGGAAGGTGGAGAGAAGTAATTAATAAAGGGAAAATCAGACGCAGTGATGGAGAACCTCAAGACTCGAGTAAAACAGTGACAAATTTTATTCTATGCATAATGAGCTACAGCCAACTGCTGAGACAATGAGGACCTAATGTGATCAGGCAAATCATCCGATTTTAGGTAATCACACGGACAAATATTTTAAGATAGTTTCTCACTTGGTTTGCATGGAAGAGGCATGTGCACTATTTTGCAATTCATCTATTTCGAGAGGTCAAGACTGTTTGGAATTTCACATTAGAAATTATACTGCATTCTATGAAGCTAAATAAATGTATGCAACATTTTCCTAACACCTCTTGTTTTATCCCAGGCCTCGGAAGCGGAAGCTTGCAAAGGTACTGCAACAGCGTTTTCCGTATTGGTATGCTCAATACAAGAAACTGACACTTGCACTGAGATTAATCACACAGTGAAGTGTGATGCTGATGTGCAGTGTCAACACATCGCGGCCTCTTGGCCGTGGCCTCTTGACAGTGGGCCAGACATCAGATCCAGTTGCTTTGGTGGCTATGACAGTGTTAAATACTCGAGCGCTGCTATGAGATATCTATGCGGTGTGAGTGTTGACGTATTCGCCCTGTTGCTTGGCATAATCCCTGTTTCTGCAGACCCAACATGCGATGTCTCACTGTTTGACAGGCTTGGTATGTTGATAATAAAACTGAAGGTGCAATTTTTTTTGCATCTCTTGCGTTACTATTTTCTGTAAGCGGAAGAACAACCTCACAGCACTCTCACAGCGTGCTCCAGACACTGAGTACTGTAACTTAAAAATGAACTTATCGACCACCGTCGCACATGCAAATGTAAACAATGCTAGACTGCTTCAAGATCCACTACCCTGGTTGCACCATGATCATAGATTGTACCAAGGTAAGTACTGATAAGTGAAGTATTTAAATTATAAAGCTGGCTACACACTCATATTCCTGGTTGGACTAGGCCCTTGTGGAGCAGTTGTTTTCGATCAGAGGCATGTGGAGGGCGCTGTTCTGATGCATTCATTATTGTTGACACGAGCTTCTTATATCTGGTGCAGCCAAGTGATATCATCATGGCTGACAAGGGCTTCCCAGGCATCAGGTCAGGGGTTGACGAAGCGCATGCTGTTCTTGTGATGTCCTCTTTTCTTACAAGGGCATGACCAGTTGAATAACAGTGAAATATTAGAAACATACAACATCGCATAGGTTAGAATTTGTGCTGAAAGAATAATTCAGCACATAAAGACATGCATCCTGAACTCGCAGGTTCCCACAGAGGGGAATGCAAATATGTCGGATGTCTTTCATGTGTTCTGTGTTTTAACAAACCTACAATCCCCTATCATAGATATAGAGCGTGCAGACTACGCTGTAAAATTTGTGGATGATTATCTACTGTAGTGCGCCGAAGCAAGCACAGGTTGAATTGATCATTCTAGTCCATTCTTAAATGTTATCATGGTTCAGCTGTTGTTAGGCCATTTTGTTTGTTAATAGAGTGTTTGTCAATTTGTCTGTGTTCATGACTCACAACCTCTTGTGTTGACTACTATCCATTATTCTTTGTTGCAAGTTCACACAGTGTCTTAAAGCTAATACGTTAAAAACGTTATGCACATTGCAAATAAAACGTACTGAAGCTCGTGAGTTTTACTGTTGGCGTAGTGGCAGTGACAATCTATGTTGAGTGTTTGATGTTTTAGCTAATTTTAGCCGCATCGGCTACTCTTGAAATTTTTAGTGCCTGATTACTTCCACTTTTTCTCGCATAGGTGTTTCCTCCGCAATCCCAAACAAATTTCCAGCCCGCATCGCATTTCTTGTTGACAGTTTGTGAAAGCAAGCGTTTACGATCCGGACACAAATTCTCATTCATGTCTACAAGCGCTTTTGTTGCGAAACGAAGTTCCTCGCATGAGAATAAACTTTTTCTCGCCTTGTCGAGAACAGCGTTCTGCTTTTGCCGGTGAACGAACGGAACTATTATGTTCATTGCTGAAGGGTTGCCAGGGGCGACGACTATATTGAATACTTCAATGTCTGCCGCGGTAATGTCTTCAGAGATTGTGTTACCAATATTTGACGTTATCTCAGTAAAATTTTCGCGTTCTTCAACCGATATTACCTTTCCTTCAATGTTGGCATTACGAGACTATTCTTCGCACTGTATCAAACTGATATGTCGCGCGCCTAGGCGACAAGGCGTCACAGCTAGGCATGCGACATGGTAGCGGCGCAAGTGTTATCACTCTGGTTGTGCTTAAGAACCCCGGCATTCAAGCTGCCGCGCGCTTTCATTCCTGTAACATAGAACCGGGCAGTTCGCTCAACGCTGTTAAGTCGATCGCTAAATAAAGCTGTATTGTTTTCGCTCCACCGTTGCGCTGTGCTTCCGTCAGACACGACATAGACTGGCGATGAGGATGGGACCGCGGTGGGAGACTCCTCGGCTTCGGTGGAAGAGGTAATTTTGCAAGTGCAAGTGCTTTATTTTTCTTCACATAATCATGGTCATACAGATATCTGGACCGATAGCCAGGGAAGGCTAGTTTGCAGTTGGAAAGGCTAGGGAAGGCTAGATTTGCGCCATCTATGAGGAGGGCGACGCCGAAAATCCGCTTCCTTTGCATGGCCTCGTAGATCGTCGCGCGCACGCGCTTCGATCCAGGTGGCCGAGTCCTTCCCCCCAACTCCTCTCCCCATCGCCCTCCCTCGTAACTCCCTCGAAAACTCACTCATCTTCGACTGTCTCCGCGCGCGGGCCGTCCTGCTCCGCCGCCCCGGCGCCAGCTTAGCCCGCTGCATAACGTTTCATGTTTCATTATCTGCTGTTATCAGGAAGCGTGCGCTGCTGTGCGTTGACCTGCGTGGGTAATTTCGTCAGTTTCGTGGTCCTCGGTAGCTGTGTGCTTGTGCTCCGCGATGTTTCACCCGTTTCACGACTCGTACCACTAGTGCATCGTGCAGTGGTACACAAATACCTCGAAAACAAACCCCGCAAGGTTGTTCCGGGTGCTTAAAAACAACAGGTGAGCGCGTTGGCCCAAGGACACCAGAAGGCGCATGTACACGAACACAGCCCTGTCCATGTGTGTGCTCCATGATCCTCCGGACGTCGTTGCGCCTTGATTGTGGTACACTTTCCTGTTGCCGGTAGAGAAAGCTGACAAATAGATGTTCCTCCTCATTTTCACATGGTCTATGACTTGTGTTTTTGTGTGGCAAGTCTCATTCTGCAATTTCAGTAACTTGCCTAGCTTTCCATTCCGCCCTCAGTGCTTTTTCTGTGTGTCACGTTCTACAAACGTACTAACAGCTGAAAAATTACTGTTCGTGTTTGTGTATTATCTCAGTAATCACCGATGGGAAAACTGCGCGAACAACCTTCATGTGTAGGATGGTACGCTTTTCTTCTGAAAAGAGTGAGCATTGCAAGTGTCCTACATGCATATTTTTGCAGTTCGTCTTTATTATACAAAGGAGTGCCCGCGAGGTACGACTTAGTGTCCTAAGGGACGTAATTTTGCTGCTAAGCATTGCATTCGGGGCGAAAGAAAAGTCCTGCTGTTGGCTTATTTTACCTGGTCCTTCATTGAGGAATAGGCCTTTCTGCGAATGTTTTCTATATGCAGCTGCAAAAGCCGACTACCTTCTGTTTCCCCTTGCCACCGTTACTCAAATTGTGGCCAAGTGCAAAATAATGTGATAGTGTGTATTTCAGTTTTTAGTACAATGTTATTTCTGTTCTGCCATGTCTTTTTCCTTTTGTTCAGTAGTAATGAACATGTCACGCATTTCATATACTTTCGCGCAGGTTTACAAGTAAGCTCTTTTTCTTGGTATGGCTGGCAATTCAACAATGTTAGCATTTTATTCTATATTTTAGGTATTTTGCATGCCATTGTTTTTGCCATTACCAGTGAGTTTTCTCTTTCTATAGTTGTCATGACTATGTAATACACGTCGTCTAGTTTTGTGCAATATCTTAGTGCATATATCAAAAGCTCGTCTACATTTCGGTCTTGAGGGCGTTATATAATAATCTAGTTTTTTTTATATGTGCGTGTACATGAAACGGCCTTCGCGTTTTCTAGCGCTTTTTTGTTATTTCACCGTGTGTGAACTTTTGTGTTCAGCACTCTTGTATATGTCATGCACCTTTCACTTATGCTCATTTTTTGAGTGTGTATCACCCCACCGCGCTATAAGAAAAATCTTTGTTTTCGGAAACGAAGTCAATAAAGCGAGACCAAAGACATGTTGTGTTGGAAGTGGAATTTTTTTATGTCCCGGCACATGCTGGTATAAGTATGGGCAAGACTGCGTGCATGCCACCATCGCATAGCCCACGGCGCACCACACGCCAGCTCGCAAGCAATGCCAATGCGCGGTGTAGCGCGCGCATTCCTTGCGAGCTGGCGCGTGGTGCGCCGTAGAGCGCGAGCGATATAAAAAAATAACAACGTGCCCCGTACAGGTAAAAAAAAAAAAGTAAGCGGTGCGCGCGGCACGGAGGAAAGGGGAAAGGGAGCGGAGTGGGAGGCATAATAAAAACAAAAACAAAAGAAAAACGTTTGGGAGAGGAGGCGCCGCGCGGCTGCTGTTCCCGTTGCCATGACAACGTAAACAATCGTGTGCGCCGCCATTCTGCTTCTGCGTCGCCCTGCTATTAGGGCCGTAACTGAAGGGGACATTGGCGCTAGCATCGAAAGGGCGTCTGCTCGGAAACAGCCAATGGTAGCCAGGCGGAGATTCACCCCTATGGATGGGATGCTGCCAGCAAGGAACAAGCTCCTGCCTGACAGCAACGGCATTCACCTGCTGACGTATTATGCAGCACGGACAGTTGAGGAGCATCCGGTTGGGAGAGTATAACAAATGCGACCATGAGCCTTCAGCTAGGGCAAGTAGAACATTTCGACGATTCTACGAGCGATTGGACTAGCTACGAAGAACGCGTACACGCGTACCTTCAAGTCAATAATGTTCCGGAGGACCGGAGGGTAGACGCATTCATCAGCATATAGGGGCCACAGACGTATTCGCTGCTCAAGTCGCTCGCCGCTACAGATAAGCCGCCCTCGAAGTCCCTGGAAAGCTTGTGCGAGCTGCTTCGTAAACATTTGGCCCCTGAATGGTCAGTCATAGGTGAGCGAGCGAAGTTTCATCGTCGAGGACAGAAGGAACACGAAACGGTACCACAGTACGTGGTGGAGTTACGGGCATTGGCGCAAACATGCGAGTTTGGTACATTTCTTGACGAATCGCTTCAAGACAGATTTGTGTGCGGTTTGCTCAGAGTCGACATTCAAAGACACTTGTTTTCGGAAGACAAGAATCTAACGTTTCAACGAGCCGTTGACCGCGCAACAGCTTTGGTAGCTGAGCTCGCTAACGCTACACCTGCTCATTCGAAGGCTGAAAGCGAGTTCGGGGAGCATCAGTCGCCTACCAGGGGAACAACGAAATGCTTCCGCTGTAACTCAACTCACACTGTCAATGCGTGTCATCACGTCTATGCGACTTTTTTCTGCAGCAAGAAAGGGCACATTCAGAAAGCCTGCCTAAGGCGGCAAGGAAAATTGCACCCGACGCGAAAGCGGACGGTACAGAACGTTCGGGTGTTTCAACCGTCAGAACCACCCCTGCAAAGTGTTGTAACGAAACAGGTAGAGACAGAAGACCCCATCATGCTCAGCTTGATCGTCGAGGGTGTTCCCTTGCAAATGGAGCTTGATACGGGAGCCGCCGTTTCTGTAATGTCCCTGGGTCAGTTCCGCTCACTTTTTCCGGCAGTACCTCTGAAGCAAACTAAGTTGACGGTCACGACTTCTACGAGCGAACCTGTGAAGCCATGCAGTGTTTGTTTTCTTAGAGTTGAGCACTACGACCAGTGCCAGCGCTTACGCCGTCAATCGTTTACCCTTTGGAATTGCTTCGGCGCCTGCGACGCGCTTCGACTCGGCGTGCTACGGGAAGCGACGACTCGTTGGTGAGCCTTGACAGCATGTACGACCCATCCTCATTCTTTCAGCGGGTCAAGGACTTCGTGCGTGAGGAAGTTGCGCGCCAGCTTTCCTTAGTCCCCTTCACTCAGGAGCCCACCTCCCGTCTTCCAAACACGCTCCGCACCCTCATTTCCGAAGAGGTCGCTCAAGTTGTCCCTTCCGCACACCATCAGCCGTCTGCAGACGCGAATCTCAACTCTGCGCTAGCAGTGCAGCCTGTCGCCACGCCTCTCACCTATGCGCAGCCAGTCCTGCCTGTGGCTGCGCCTCTTACTGGCTGCGCAGGCCTCCGCCGGCGTCTGTCTCGACCCAGTCCCAACCGGGGCCACCGGAAGCCCATGCTGCATCTTGGACCGCACCGAGAGCTAATCCTTGGAGGACGCTTGACAATCGTCCCATCTGTTATTCTTGCTGCCCTCCCGGACACGTCGCCCGATATTGCCTCCGTTGCCCTCAAGCGTTCGGCGACGCGTCTCGGCCCTTCCAGTACGGCTGCTAGCCCTTATGCCAATACGCCGCTCCTTCCCCCCAACCGTGCGCTCGTGCTGACCTCCCAGAATTTTTGTCCCATATCTCGCCATCCCCTCGCCGACGCTCGCTCTCCCCAATGCGTCGGTGACCCACACCATTTGACCAGGAAAGCTGAACGTCGCAGTTCAAGAGGCAAGAACTGCGCCCCATTCGAACAGTCTAAGTCTTCGCGCCTGTCCTGCTAACGTGGTCGAAATTTCCCTAGAAGGTGTTCCTGCATTCGCTCTTGTAGATACCGGTTCAGCCGTTTCTGTGATAGCCGCCAAACTGTGCCGTTCACTGTGCAAGGGGACCACGCCGCATTCTGGACTGTCGCTTCGTACGGCAAGCGCGCAGCACGTCACTCCGCACGCAGCCTGTACTCTACGTGTGCTTATTCACGGCATTGTTTATGTCGTCGAGTGTATTGTTCTTCCCGCCTGCACGCGTGATGTCATCCTCGGATGGGACTTTTTATCCCGTCATAAAGCCGTGATCGACAGCGCACGCGCCGAAGTGGAATTTTCCCCTATGTGTGATGCACCATTGCACGAAGATCGTGATCGCCCTTCTAAACTTACCGTGCGCGAGGACACAGATATTCCGCCTGGCTGCTTCGCCCTCGTACCCGTCTCTTGCGATGTCATCACCGATGTAACGGTCCTCTTCACACCGTCCGACGTCTTCATGAGCCGTAAATCTCTCCCACTACTATTCGCAACGCTTGATATCGCCGGCAGCTGCAGAAATATATATTTCTGCAATCCCCTCTGTGCGCCTATTACGTTGCTCGCTGGTGAATGCCTTGGCTTCGTGGAACTGCTCGACTCCTCGTCTTTGGTTGACGTCCCAGGAGACTCTTTTGATGTCGGCTGCGCCCATCCATCTTCGATTTCCGCGTCCAGGGATGCGTTTTCGAGTGACATCGCCGATACCCTCACACCTACCAAACGCGCCGACCTTCTTGAACTCCTGCACCACTTTAGAAGTTCATTCGGCGTTTCACAACCTCAACTGGGCCGCACGTCGGAAGTGCAGCATTACATTGATACCGGTTCGCATCAGCCGCAACGACCGTACCGCGTCTCTGCCGAAGAGCGTCGTGTCATTACCACCCAAGTCGAAGATATCCTGCGCCGTGACGTTATTCAACCTTCGCACAGTCCCTGGGCATCTCCTGTCGTCCTCGTTCGCAAGAAAGACGGGTCTATTCGCTTTTGCGTCGACTACCGTCGATTAAATAAGGTAACGCGCAAATACGTATATCCTTTGCCGCGCATCGACGACGCCCTCGACAGTCTTCAGGGAGCAGAATTCTTCTCATCCCTCGACTTGCATGCGTTCAGGGTACTGGCAGGTCCCGATGACTGCGGCCGGTCGCCAGAAAACCGTATTCATTACGACTGACGGCTTATATGAATTTAACGTGATGCCTTTCGGGCTTTGTAACGCCCCTGCGAGGTTTGAACGACTCATGAACACGCTGCGTGGCCTCAAGTGGTGTATCTGTCTGTGTTACCTCGATGATGTCGTGGTTTTCTCGCCTGATTTTCCGACTCACCTACTCCGCCTCAGACATATTTTGACCGGTCTAACGAACGCTGGCCTCCAACTCAACCTCGGCTCGCGCTGTTGATTGCTGGCGTCTTTTGGACAGTGCTTCGGGCTGTCTCGCTGTTCCCTGTCGCTGTGCTTCTGCATAAAGAGCCGCAAATAAGCCGCTTTCTCTTCTCACGTGCAAGTTTCGCACTAGAAATCGTCTCGTCCTTGCCTGGTCGCCATGGTCTACCGGACGCCCGCAGCCCGCCGACAACGCCACGCTACCCAATAGTAACGCCGATCGAGCTGCGAGAACAGGCGTCGCAACAACTGTCGGCAGCGGTGGGATACGCTACCCTGGAGAACGCAACAGCGTGCGCGGCCGCATTCAGCCGCCGCAGCTGGAGTAGATGTGCACTATAGCCTGCCCCCTTCACCTTCCACTTGCGTGCGTGAGAAGACGACGCGCACCCTCCCCTGCCTTCCTTGCTTTCGAGCGCGAGAAGATACCGTGAAACCATCATCCTTCTCGGCTCATCCTCGCAAGCGTTCGCTCGCACCTATAGCATATGGTGCGTGGTCGCGATGTTATCGCGCTTGGACTTTATACGGAACATCACGATGACACCAAAGGCGACGGCGGAAAACCACCTTAAGTGTCGTTATAAACTGTTATCGCAATGAAATTAAATTTTGATAGCTAGGATTTGTAGGGTAAAGTTGGGTTCTTTGCACATCTGCTTTAGTCAACCTGTACCTGCCATATACTGCAAAACTTAGCAATTTCACAGCTTTTGACAAAAAGTTTCATTGCACTACTCCAGAGATTAAGTTTAGACGTATATTCGTACATATTAAAATCTTACGTTAGGCTCAATAAATACAAGTTAGTTTGCAATAAAAATGTTTCCTAAACAAAGACCGAAAATTTGTGTGCAGAGAATGAAATTTTAACCAATAGTAAACCAGTCACACTAAAATTTATCTCACCTCTGTACGAACTCTAGCAATGTTGTTGAGGCATCTGGGTACGGCATACTGAAAACGTAATAAGATACAAATAGCATGTACACCAGCGCAGAGAACCTCAAGCCTTCGTAAAACATTTTTTCGTGCTCACAAGCAACGCAGCACTTTTCATATATACTTCATGCATCTGTACAATAATTTAATTTTTTAGGTTGCGCTGAAGCGAACTGGCATGGTTTGGTATCACTGGGATCTCATTGCTTTCCTTTGGTGTAGTTGCGCCTCTCGTTTACGAAGCAGTTTGAACTTGTATTACACACTATTCTTGAATTTGTATTCCCCCATGCTCCTCTCCATTTGCGCCTCTCCGTTCGTCAAGTTACAAATTCTTGCATCACCAGGCTTGACTCTGTCGCTCCTCTGGGGTCAAAGCATGTAGTCCCAGCCACTATCTAACACTTCCCATTGGGCCCTCTAATCCCCATGTCAAATGTGCATGGGGATGTGTGTCAAATGGTCATAGCGCAAGCAGATGTGCGAAAAAATTAGGACAGACGAAATGACGCACAAAAGAAAAAATTCGTCTTTCACCATATACGAACATGCCCGAGAGAAAGAGAGAGAGAGAGAGAGAGAGAGAGAGAGAGAGAGAACATGCCCAAGGAGAATTGAGGCGTCCCATGATCTCAAGGCCGATAGCATTCTATTGAAATAAAACAGTGTTTCAAAACTAAAAGGAAAAAGAAATTAACCAGGAAGCATTTCAGAATTCACATGAATGCATGAAATACGTTTGCACCTGGTGATTGCCGCTCCTGAGGAAATCCTTTATAGTAATCCCCTTCTATTATGGGCCCTGCTCTTTCTCTGTTATCGGGTTTACCACCCAGAAGCTGCAGAGAGGGCTACGAGAGATGCCATAGTAGTGAGCTCTGGAAAATAGATTTGTCTCCTGTGGGCGTTAGCCTGCCACCCATTGGACAGCACGCGAGCGTTTTCTGCGTTCCTCTTCGAGCGGAATGCGGCCGGAAGACCAATCCGCGACCTGCTGCTACGCAGTGCCGGGCAATAGCCACTGTCCTTTCAAAAGCCAAGCATGTTCTCGAAGTTGATCGAAGTCAACGCCCCGGCTGAATAAACGTGAGAACGGGCTTGGCTTTTGAAAGACGCGACCAGCTACGATTGCATCCGTAAAATGAAATCTGAAATAAACCGAGTGAGTGAAAAGGCGAAAATTCAACGCTAAGACCCAGACAGTATATAAGATGTTCCAACGAAGTTCACACGCGGTATTCCAAGTTGAATTTTCATTTGTCCGTTTTTAAAACAAATTCATCGAGCACAGCAGCTCTTATCATGAAGGATAAGCCATAATAAAGCCGCACAAAAAATTTAGTAGTACCTGTCGAATCCCTGCGAGCTTTATGAAGTATTGTGAGACGAGTTCCATGAAAGCCACACCCGGTTTATTAGAGATGTCGCAAACAAGCACATAAATTCCAGGAAAAAGAAAGAGAGAAATTTTGAACGGGTTTGCAAATTTACATCGTAGCCACGTAACAGCGTTCAATGGCGCGGATGCCAGTAGCACCCTGCGAAATTCAGCTGTCCTTTTTAGACGCGTGTCGACGGAGACAGTGCGGACATTGCGGAAACGGGGCCACGACTGGCCCGCCGGACTCACTCAAGCGAGAACAAGGGAGATGGACGCGGCGCAAGCGACTGCCGGTGCAAGGCAAAATGAGGCCATCGCATTCACATCTCAACGTGCAAGGTGAATGCTTTCGTTGCTGTCGTTTTCCTTTTCAAGAATCGCGCCGCCTACAAGACAGCCTTTCCAGGCTCTCGCCTGATGGGCGGTTGAAACACTCCTCTACTGTTCTGCCAAACTTTTCCAGCGCGCAAAGTGCTTCTTGAACATTCACACACAAAAAAGACGACCATGCTCGAAGGAAATTTATGGCTAAATTTCACTTTAGAAAAACTGATGAAAAAAATTTACCGACGATTTGGATAATTCCTAATGAAAAATTTGAGCGAAGCTCTATACGTGTTTTCATTTCACGTGTCAGTATATTGTATTATGATTATACAGGTTGTGCCACGGGATGGAGCCAAACTTGAAATATTTGAAAATGCCACGCAACTGGATCGAACCAAGGTAATGTTATTTGCCGTGGCTTGGTGATACTCAAATTATTTGTTGCATTCCACCTAATTATATCATTAGTCTTAATTAGTTAATCAACTTCTCAAATATTATAAATAGGTGAAAAGTGTCAATGAGAAAATTGTAGAGCAACATGAAAAATTCCCGTACAGCTTTCTGTTGCTCAATATACAGGGTGTTTCAGCGAACATTTTCAAAAAATTTTAAAGGTTACCTGTGGCAGATAGCTCAACTATAGTTTATGAGCCGGTCTACTTGAAACGGCGGACACTACTTGCAGAAAAAATTTAAATGCAAAATCGACTAATAAACAATAATTCACTAATTAACTTTTAGCTAATTACCTTATGACCCATATTGCAATATACAAATTCTAGCAGCGGGCTTCGCAAGGCGGATCCACTCGGAGCGAATTCTCAGGACGACACCAGTTTCGAGATATAATTTCCCGAACTTTGCGGAGAAATGCATTGGCGTTCCAGTTACTTGTGTGCTTCAGTGCATGAAACCACGTTTTGTTAACAAACCCCAATGCCTCTGGACTCGGAAATCCTAAAGACAAAAATAGCCCAAATATATCCATGTATCCAACTCGGAATTTTCGACGCCTACCCTCATCAAAAGTAGCCCAATTTGGCTATTAATAGCCCAATCTGGCAACCCTGCTGACGCCGCGTACGAAAGTAGCCCTCCCCACCTCACGCCACCGTAGCCCCCCTCGGAAGCGTCAGAGCCGTATGTTATTCCTCATTTGTGAATACGGCCTTTCAATGTATGCATCGGCATTAAAAACAAATTCGGCTAATTTGAGAACCATGTTAAAACGACCCATTGTCCTCGAAGAAATAAAAAATGAACAATAAATATTTGCACGACCTTGTAGCATCGGAATCCAATGTTGAGCAAAGCTGCGACGGGCGAATCTCAATGGAAGGAGTATGGTTGTTCGCGGCACTTACCAAATGCCCTTGACGGGCCTCCGATGTCATGTGTTGCCTGTCCACCTTTATATCTAATACACAGCCTCTCCAAGCCTGCGTCGGCTCCCCTAGGTGGGTTGTTTGAAAGATAATATACAGGGTGTTCAATGTTAGACTTCCCGGGTTTAAAAAAAAATGCGAAGAGGAGTACACAGAAGCCATTTTCCTACCTAGGTTATGCGGCCAGGCTATCGCAAGCTGTGAGGATAATTGTCGTCGTAATGTCAGTATTTAATTAAATTCGATAATTAACTTTTTATTTACTGCAGTTAGCATGTATGCTCATATTGAAAACCCAGAGGCGGTGCGATTTGGTCACAATTTAATTTTGTACAACTTCAGTAACGCGCCTGTGTCCCGAGGTATGCGCGTCTGAAATTTTAGCCCAAGCCATCTAATTACGCATGCGAGACGGCGGCACCCGCTATGAGGCCCCTCCCTAGTGTGAGGCAGCTGTTGCGTATGACGATCCGTCGGACAAGAATGCGGGGTGACAGGCGACGGTGATTGCTTTTCGTTCTTGGCCACCGTTTTCGTTCCTGGCCAGCAAAACCGAAGGATGACTTTGCGTGGCGGCTTGGCCGAGCTCTTTTTTGAACTAATGACTTGCAGAGTTGGCGACAAAGCGTGGTGCCACAGTACACGTGTTGTCGAAGCAATCAAGTGCAGGATTACGATACTGGCTTTGGTTTTATTATTATTTTTTTGGAGGCTCAAACTCTTGCAAGCGCTAAGCATGAAACAAAGGTTACAGCTGCCAGGCAGCAGCTTAGTTGCCAATGGTGTTCCAGGGACGCTGTACATGTCCGAAGTGTGTGATTGGAGGGCCCTGCATTGGGCCTACGCCTGAAAAACTGCTGTGGAATAGAAGGACGACTGTGAAATGGCGTGAGTAGTGCACTTCATTGGTGTATGCCTGACAATTTTTTTTTATTCTTCGCGGTTTTGCGAAAGTGCCGAACAGATCAGGCATCGCCTTGCAAGCGCATCGAGTGAACCCCTGAGCTTTCATTATGTGCCTTTGCCTTTGTCGCTGATTGCCTCTACTAAGCTGGGTCGTTGGAAGAAGCAAGCCCTGCGTTGGGACCTTCTGCGTTGAAGAATGACTGCTTCGCCTGGGTCTAGATAATATTTTATGGCAGAAAAAAATGATGTAGTGTATCAATGGCGGAGATGAACGACAATGCGTCATTAACAATGAGCCTGTACGCGTCTCGCCATACGGATCGGCGAGTTCCAACCAAAGCAACAATTGTTAGCATTTTGAGACTTTTTCGCACAACAGGCTCAGTTCACCAAAAAAGACAGCCCAAGAAGAGCATCATTGATGAGGACTTTGAAATTGACGTCCTTGCCTGCGTGCATGCAATGTCAAATGCAAGCATCAGAGAGATTTCTAGACAATGCGGGAAAAGCGCGAACAGTACGTTCTAAAAAAGCCCGAATTTCATCCATACCATGTGAGTCTTCATCAGGACCTAAGTGAGGCAGACTTTGAAAAACGGGCAGACTTTTGTAATTGGGCCCTAAAAAATTGGCCAATATAGGGAATTCGTACAAAGAGTGATTCGGACTGATGAGGCTCGATTTTGCAGGAAAGCCAGAGTGAATATTCACAATGCTCGCTACTGGTCACAATGAAATCCTCACTCGCTGTGGCAACACAATCACCAAATTTGCTGGGGTTTAAATGTATGGTGTGGCATACTTGGGGACAGAATCATTGGCCTTCACTTCTTCGAAGGGAACCTCGATGGAAAGAATTATGCACACAAAATTCTTGCTGGTGTCGTCGATAAATTTGACTCGAGTTTCCCTCTCAACGAACTGCGGCAAGTTTGGTTCCAGCATGACGGGGCCCCACCATAATTCTTCTCCACTGCAATGAACTGGTTAAACTGTAACTCTCCACGGCAGTGGATTGAACGCGAAGGAGAGATGTTTTGGCCGCCGAGATCCCCTGATCTCTCTCCACTGGACTTCTTTTTGTGGGGCTACGTGGAAGATCGCGTTTGCGCACTTGAGCCCGCCGATGTCAACGACATGAAGATGAGAATAGTTACTGCCTGTAGAAGCATCGACCCGGAAACGCTGCGCAGAGTTGTCGACTCGACGCCAGAGTGGTTCATGTGGTGTGTTGCAGCGTAAGGCAATCATTTCGAACATGTTTAAACCATTGATTTCTTGGCGATTGTCATAATTCTAAGTTCAGTAAGATTTCATGTCACTCGAAACTAATATTGTGAAAGCAATGGTATGTTTGAAGCAAATTTCTAAAATTTTTGTATGTAGGCTATGGATTTACACGGTACTTGTTTTATTTTGTTGTTTTTTATTCCCACTTCTTGCGAAGTAATGCCGGTAAGTAATGTCAAACATTGTTTCTCATTTTCTCGGTTTGCACTTCCGCGTTTTGGCAAGTGCGTGGCTATCGCAAGTAGCAAACCAGATTGATTTTTCATCTGGTTCGACAAACGGAAACCGAAGGCAGTGTCAAAGTCTGCATATACAGACTTAGACACTGCTTTGACTTTGATACTTTTTCTGCGTATGCAGTAATGCATATACAGAAACTCAGGCCCTTCACGAGTATCTTTCCCTTCATTGACACAGGAAGCTACCCCTACGTGCTGCCAACTCCAGAATCCGCTACTTGAGCTGGCAACACTACACATAGAAACAAAGATGGCTACAGCATCCAGGTTCACGTCGGCTCTTTCGCATGGTGCTGTCGTCACGGTTCCCGTTTGTGGCGTAGACTCGAAGTGCTTTGTCGCAGCCGAAATATTCGTTGCTGTCGATTACCCTAATCAAGATGAGTCTCTAGGATTTCAGTGACGAAATCGCGAAAATAGTCGTGCTGTGCGTGCGAACGTGCGGCCGGCCCAGCGAGCCGCAGCAGATAAAAAAAGAAAAGCAGCCTTGAAAGCGAACCGGAGCTTTAGAGAAGGAAGCGCGTAGTGAGCCTCGACGGAAGGTTGCTCCACTGCTGCAGCTAAGATACTCGACTGTTTTTGACCTTCATAGGCAACTCCACAGTGCCACTCGTGTTGCCGTATATCGCATATAGCATCTCACAATATGTAGGCAGTAACGTCTGTCGTGCTTTCAGAAGTTACACATGGATATTCTGCACTGATAGAACCAGGCTAAAAACTGTAAAGTTACTTGGTCAGTGCGTCTTGGTATAAAAACAAATGAGAGTTCCGTTTGTGAGTCGGGGTGCACCTTTGCTTTATAGTTAGCTGATACGCCTGATAAGCTCGTCTACGTCCGATGACGGGCGCTTATTCGTGCACGCAGTACGTGGTGTTCGATGCAAGGCCTGGGTTTGGGAACACAGTATAGACACCCGCCGCCCGTAGAAATTGCCAGACCCCGTGAAACGTGAAGAGTGAATAACAACCAATCGGACCGAGTTGAGTTTCTTGCAACGGGTCTCTAAAATCTAGTGAGGGCTTTCTTTTGCCTAGGTCAGTTGTACTGGTGTAAATGCATGACTTGGAAACGAATTGAACGAGTTATAATCGAATATAACTGTCTGCACAGTGTCGGAAAGCAAACTATAGCGGCGCTGTGCGCAGGTCGAACGCTCCAAATCTGAAACGAGCGCAATTTGCAATTGTTGTTTCTCGCGAGCAAATAAACTGGCAACGCAGCGAGTTGGATGAGAAAACAGCATCCTCTGCTTGTACCGTTAAACTAAAGCATGCTATGATAACGTTATGTCGCTATGCGGCCTAACATGTGTTATAATCAAGTTCAGACTTTCCCAGGCAGTTATCATTCCTCCTGCCGTGCCCGCGGACAAGAATACATTAGCAAGAATATTCCTGCTTTTAAAGCATTAGGAACACTAATTCTGGGGCAGCAAACTATAAACGAAGAGAGAGAGAGAGAGAGAGAGAGAGAGAGAGAGGAAAGGGGAAAGGCAGGGAGGTTAACCAGAGAAAAAGATCCGGTTGGCTACCCTACACTGGGGAGAGAGGGGAGGGGGAGGTAAAGTGGTAACAAAGTAGAGATAAGGAAAGGAAGGAGCCTAGACACACATTCACCATCGGTCACTGGCACCGAATACTGTCATCGCACAGCACAGTGACACTTGCCACACTATCAACATTTGTTCAGGCTACAGCCGCCTGTCCAATCCTGTCGCCCTCAAAAACCGCAACAGTGCCCTCGTCGCCCTCTGCTGCGATGGCTTGTGATGGCGGTATTGTAAAATAAGTTCCTCTGTGAGAGGTCTTTGGTCAAAGCGCGCTATCGCGGTTGCGAGTGATTGTCTCTGTAAATTATATCGAGGACAGTCACAAAGAAGGTGTTGAAAAGTCTCCTCGTTACCATAGTCCTCACACGTGGCGTCGTCGGCCCATCCAATTCGGTAAGCGAAAGACTTGGTGAAAGCCACCCCTAGCCATAGTCGACAAAGCAGGGTAGCTTCGCGACGGCAGAGTCCAGCTGGAATACAAAGGCGTAGAGAGTAGTCAAGATTGTGGAGTCGGTAGTCGTGAAAACTTCCAGCGTTCCACAAGGAGAACATGATGTCACGGCTGATCATTCGAAGTTTTCGAGCGGCATCTGTCCTTGATAACGGTATCGGCTCCTCTTCGTCCCCTTGAAGAGCCGACCGAGCAGCGTTGTCAGCGTGTTCATTCCCTATGACTCCGCAGTGACTTGGAAGCCACTGAAATGTCACGTGGTGTCCTTTCTCAGTTAAGGTATGAATGAGTTCTCTAATCTCAAATACCAGTTGTTCGTGTGGTCCGCGCCGCAGGGCCGATAGCAAAGATTGCAGTGCAGCCTTCGAGTCACTGAATATTGACCACCTTCGAGGTTGCTCTTGGCTGACGAGACGAAGTGCAGCGCGAAGGGCTGCAAGTTCCGCGGCCATCGGTGTTGTTGGGTGACATGTCTTGAAACTGATGGTGGTGGCTTTCGCTGGGAAGACCACGGCTCCAGAGGAACACTGGAGAGTTGTCGATCCATCAGTATAAATATGTACGTGTTCGGCGTACTTCTCGTGCAAAAGGAGCAGAGTTAGTTGTTTAAGAGCAGGTGATGACAGCTCAGATTTTTTCCTGATTCCTGGTACGGTGAGGTGCACTGCGGGTCGAGCCAAACACCATGGAGGAATCGATGGCTTAGTTGCGGGGGTGAAGCCTGACGGGAGGCAGGTGGAATACTCCGAAATCGTAGTACAAAATGCTGCCTGCGGCCTTTCTGACGGTAGTGTTGCCAGATGGTGGAAACAGGCACGGGCAACGTGCCTAATGTGCACTCTCAACACTTCTACCGCAATGTGTGTTTGTATAGGTTGGTCCCGAGCAATCGCAATAGTCGCTGCTATCGATGTGCATTTTGGCAAACCAAGACAAACCCTGAGAGCCCGAGCTTGAATAGCCTGTAGAGCACGGAGATTTGTCTGGCAGGTAATGGTCAGTACGGGCAAACTGTATCTCAAGAAGCCCAGAAAAAGAGCCCTGTACAATTCCAACATTGCATGCACTGACATTCCCCAAGTCTTTCCTCCCAGAAACTTGAAAAGTTGGGAGATTGCTGTCAGACGCTTCTTCAAGTAGGTCACGTGGGGGCTCCATGAGAGATCTCTATCAATGATTATGCCAAGAAATTTGTGAGTCTTCTCATAAGAAATTAACTGGTCATTTATTGATATGGCGTAGGGTGTCATTGGTTTGCGAGTGAACGCCATCAGTGCACATTTGTCTGACGAGATTTCAAGACCTTGGTTGCGGAGGTATATAGCTATTAGAGTAGCAGCTTTTTGAAGTCTTGCACGTATCTGAGGACGTGTCACACCTGAGGTCCATATACATATGTCGTCGGCGTACATTGATATCTTGATCGCTGCTGGCAGATGATCAACGAGACCAATGAGAGTGAGGTTGAATAGGGTAGGGCTTAGTACACCGCCTTGAGGAACACCTCGGTACGTGTAGTGTAGTGCGGTTTTACCATCACCGGTACAGACAAAGAAAGATCTCATAAAAAGGTAATGAGAGATCCATTGGAAAACTCGACCACCTAGACCAACCATCTCAAGAGCATCGAGGATAGCCTCGTGAGATACGTTATCGTATGCCCCCTTGACATCCAAGAACAAAGCTGCACATAATCTTTTGCGTGACTTTTGAAGCTGGACGTACGTAGCGAGATCAACAACACTGTCTACTGAAGAGCGATCTCGACGAAAACCAGCCATGCAATTCGGTAACATGTTGTAGTGCTCCAGGTACCACTCCAAGCGGGCAAGGATAATCTTTTCCATTATCTTTCCCACACAGCTGGCCAGCGCTATTGGGCGGTATGAGGTGGGTTCAAGTGGGGACTTGCCTTGCTTCAGTAGTGGGACCAAGCGGCTTATCTTCCATTCTTCGGGAACCATGCCATCCTGCCAAGATAAGTTGTAGAGATGTAACAGTTCTCTCCGTGCGCCATCACTCAGGTTGTTCAAGGCGCGGTAGGATATTCCATCTGGTCCCGCGGATGAAGAACGCCTGCATAGAGCAAGAGCCGCTTCTAGTTCCTCCATTATGAAAGGAAGATCCATGCGGCCGTCACGTGAAACAGGGATGCGACTGGGGGCTCGAAAGCCTGGACCGGCTGCTTGGCCAGCGATCCTTGCACAAAAGTCTTCTGCAACATCAGCCTCTAGCCGCCCCTGGAAGAGCGCCAGCGCTTTGAATGGGAAGCGTTGTTCAGGGAAGGAACGTAGACCACGTATGGTTCTCCAGATGTGGGAAAGTGGCTTTCGGGGGTCTAGTGACTGGCAAAATCTTGCCCAACGTCGAGATGCCAATCTATCCATGCGACGTTGAAGTTTCTTTTGTAGTCGTCTGGCTGTCCTAAGGTCTTCGATGGATTTTGTACGCCGGTAACGCCGCTCCGCACGACGACGGAGTGCATGAAGTCGCTCCAACTCTATATCCAATTCCGTGTGCTTCGACGAAACCGTGACCGTGCGCGCGGCGTGTAGCATTGCAGACTTGATTGCTCCCTCTAATCCAGAGGACAGGCCCTCTCGACAAGCATCCTCCATGGTGGAAGTAAAAGTGCTCCAGTCAATTAATCGAATGGTGTTCCGTGGGGTGGGACTGGACATTCCTTTGATGACAAGGTACGTGGGAATATGATCACTCCCGTGTGTCTCGATATCCGAAAACCATTTAACATATCTTGTGAAACTGCTGGAGACGAAAGCTAGGTCAATGATGATGTATGGGGTTTTGTGGCGCAAGGGCCAGGTATGGCCAAAGAGCGCCATGTCTGTGCTAATGATTTTGCGGTGTAATTATGATTACTATGAAGTTCGTGTGAGGTGGCTGTAAAGAGGCCTTAAAATATACGCTCTAAAGTGCGTAAAATCTGTATGATAAAATTATGGCGATGACGTGTGACTTGTACTATGAACATTTAGATGCATTTAAAAAGAATGATACGATAGGTAAAATATATGTGATTGTGAAAAATCCATGAGCACTACTGCCTCCTTAGAGCCCTTGAAATACAAGGGCCTGGAGGCATGTGCTATGCAAAACAATTATCGCAGTGGCATCCTCTCAAGAGAGGAGGCGCTACGAATTCATGGGACTAATAACATGTAAGACCACATCTTTAAGATAACCTAGCACTGTGTCTGTATTAAAAAGCGGTTCTGGACCAAGAAGCATTATAGGATGAAGAGGAATGTGCTGTCGGTATGCTAATGAAAAATGTCTTTTTCTCTCAGATTCGGCTTCCCGACACTCCAGGAGGACGTGGAGTACGGTCAGCCTCTCCCCGCATCTACCACAGGTTGGAGGCTCACTTCCGGTGACTAGAAAATTATGGGTGCCGAACGTGTGTCCTATTCTGAGACGACAGAATAGGACATCTGTTCGGCGCGATCTTGTGGTAGACGGCCAAAATCCTAACTGTGGTTTTATCATGTGGAGCTTATTATCCGTTTCCGCATCCCACATGTGTTGCCAGTGATCGCGCAGCCTCCTTCGCAAGAAAGGCCTCAGATCTGTGACAGGCACCGCAGAGGTAGGGTTAACAGCTTGCAATGTGATTGACGTGGCCATCTCGTCTGCCAGAACGTTACCTTCAATTCCCCTATGGCCAGGGACCCAGCATATTATGATATTCTGGTTAGATGAGTACGCTTTGCACAAGACCAAATATAGTTCATTAAATACGGGATTTTTATGTTTGCTGAGTGACATTAAGGCCTTCACGACGATGAGAGAGTCTGTATAGATCGCTGCTTTTGGAAGTTTCGATTTTCTTATGTGTTTTACAGCAGAGAGTAGTGCGTAGGCCTCGGCCGTAAAGATACTTGTTTCCGGATGCAGTACATCGGATTCCGAAAACGATGGGCCGACGGCTGCATAGGATACCCCGGCATTTGACTTGGAAGCGTCTGTGTAGAACTCTGCGCAGGAGTGCTTGTGCTGGAGTTCTAGGAAATGCATTCGGATTTCAGCCTCAGGAGCTTGCTTTGTAACTTTTATAAAGGATATGTCACATTGTATCACCTGCCATTCCCAAGGAGGTAAGAGCTTGGTTAGGTGCATTAAGCGATGCTCGAGGAGCGGGACATGCATTTCATCGCTAAGCTGCTTCACACGCAGCGAGAAAGGCTGTCTTATGGAGGGACGATTGCTGAAAAGTGTAGCGCACGTCATATCGGTAACGTTATGAAAACATGGATGTTCAGGATTGGAGCGTACTTTAAGGAAATATGTAAAGCTAATGTATGATCTCTGTAGGTGGAGAGACCATTCATTTGATTCCACATATAGACTTTGTATAGGACTCGTTCTGAAAGCGCCAGTGGCCAGTCGGATTCCCAGATGGTGGACTGGGTCTAGCATCTTTAGCGCGCTCGGGGCGGCAGAGTTATACACAACGGCACCATAATCCAATCGAGACCGAATTAGGCTCTTGTATAGGTTCATTAAACACTTCCTATCACTACCCCATGTAGTCTGGGATAGAAGTTTCATTAAGTTCATTGTTTTCAGGCACTTTTCTTTAAGATGTTTAATGTGTGGGACGAAAGTAAGTTTATTGTCGAGTATAACACCTAGAAATTTGTGCTCTTTGTTTACAGGTATCTGATGTCCACACATTTCCAAGCAAGGATCTGGGACCAGGCCTCTCTTCCTTGTGAACAGCACACAAGAACTCTTTTGAGGATTGATTTTAAAACCATTTTTCTCTGCCCACCCTGACACCTTGTTCAAACCATGCTGTACCTGTCTCTCGCATACTGCGAGGTTACAGGATTTGAAGCCTATTTGAATGTCATCCACATAGACGGAATACAAAATGGCCGGGGGTAAGGAAGCACGAAGCGTTGTCATCTTAACAATAAAAAGTGTGCAACTGAGCACGCCTCCCTGGGGTACACCAGTTTCTTGTGTAAAAGGACGTGACAGCACATTGCCAACTTTCACCCGGAAGGTACGATTGGACAAGTAGCTTTTTATTACGTTGAGCATATTATCATGAATGCCCATTTCCGATAAGTCTCGCAAGATGCCGTATCGCCACGTTGTGTCATACGCCTTTTCCATATCGAGAAATATCGAGAGGAAGAACTGTTTATGTATAAAGGCGTCCCGGATATTTGTTTCAATACGTACAAGATGGTCGGTTGTGGAGCGCCCTTCTCGGAAGCCACACTGATAGGGATCAAGCATTTTGTTCTGTTCAAGGAAATGGATCAGTCGCCGATTTATCATTTTTTCAAATACCTTACACATGCAACTTGTGAGGGCTATCGGGCGGTAGCTTGCCACTGATGAAGGATTTTTGCCTTGTTTTAGAACAGGGATCACAATGGCTTCTTTCCATGCGGTCGGAAGGTACCCTGCGTCCCAGATAGTGTTGAAAAGTGTAAGTAGTGTCACTTGCGTGTCATTGTGTAAGTTTTTCAGCATTTCGTACATGATTCTATCAGATCCTGGTGCGGAGCTCTTGCATGCGCTCAAGGCAGCTCTCAATTCGGCAATACTGAAAGGACGGTTGTAAGGCTCATTCTCTCGGCTTTTTCTAGTTAAAGGCTTACGTTCTTCTATTTCTTTATATATGAGAAAAGATTGCGAATAATTGTTTGAACTTGACACGCTCTGAAAGTGCTCCGCAAGTGAGTCTGCCTGATCTTGCAGTGTATCGCCTTGTGTATTTACCAGAGGGAGTGAATATGTTTGTCGCCCTCTAATTCTATTTACTCTGTTCCAGACTTTGGCCTCGTCTGTAAACGAGTTAATGCTCAATAAATACTTCTGCCAGCTTTCTCTTCTGGCCAGTCGGCGGGTTCTCCTGCCTTGGGATTTTACTTGCTTAAAGTTGACTAGATTTCCTGCAGTGGGAGAAGCGCGTAGCAACCCCCACGCTTTGTTTTGTTTCTTTCGAGCGATCCTGCAGTCTTCGTTCCACCACGGGACCCGCCGTTTACATGCCAAGCCATGTGCTTCTGATATGCATTTAGATGCCATGTCTATAATGAAGGCTGTGAGATACTGCACAGCAGCATCAATTCCTAAACAAGACATGTCATTCCATGAGATATTAGTTAAGTTTCGGAACTTCTCCCAGTCGGCTGTATCGATCTTCCACCCAGGAGCCTGTGGTAGAGATTCTTTTTCTTTATGTGTTTTTAACAGTATGGGGAAGTGGTCGCTTCCATAAGGATTCTTGGTGACTTCAAATTCGAGTTCAGACAGCATACAAGGGGAAACTAGGCTGAGGTCAATTGAAGAAAATGTTCTGTTTGCGAGAGAATAATATGTGGGTGTCTTCTTATTCAGCAGACACGCACCGGACGAAAAAAGGAACTGTTCAACGAGGCGACCTCGCGCATCGATACGAGAGTCTCCCCACAGGGAGCTGTGCGCATTGAAGTCGCCAAGAACAACATAGGGTTCTGGCAGTTCATCTATAAAGGACTGAAATTCATGTTTAGTTAATTTGTAATGCGGGGGTATATAAAGCGAGCAAATAGTGATGAGTTTGTTTAGCAGAACAAGTCGCACCGCCACTGCTTCAAGGGGCGTTCGAAGCTGTAAAGGTTGACATGCTATACTTTTATGAGTGAGAATCGCAACACCACCCGATGATGCGATGGCATCATCGCGATCTTTGCGAAATGTAACATACGTACGGAGAAAGTTTGCGTGTCTCGATTTTAAATGTGTTTCCTGTAAACACAGCACTTTTGGATTGTGTTTGTGGATAAGTTCTTGCAAATCATCAAGGTTTCTAAGGAGACCTCTGATGTTCCATTGTATGATTTGTGTATCCATATTTAATGTAAATTGGTGCTGTGTATACGGAAACAGAAATGACTAATTAGATTACAGGGCTCTTGCGAGGCCCTGTAACCGGGGTTTTGCCTTTTTTGGAGCGTTCGAGGGAACCTCGCCGCTCCTTAGGCGCTTGGTGCGCCGTGGGGATAGGAGTTGTGTCCATTGCCTCTTGTGAGGCGCCGGACACGCGCTCTTGCGAGCGAGAAGTTTTTCGGGAGAGTATCACCTCGGAAGGCAAGACCCCTGCGCCCACCAGCCCGGAGGTCGATGGGGCTCCCTGTGTAATTTGGCTGCGCCGGCTGTTGCCAGCGCTGGGAGGGGCCGGGGAGGTCGAGGCAGCCTCGGCTGCGCCTACCTTCGGGGCCACTATCGGTACTGCGGGATCGCTGCGTGTAGCGCAGGTTGCCACAGATAACTCTTGTGGGACCGGCAACCCAAGGGTAGCCTGGCCTGTTTGCTGGTTGGATGGAGTAGGCTCACCTACTTCCACCCTGGGGGCAGGAGCCAAAGGTGCCTGCTCGCTGCACGCGGGCAGGGCACTCGGCGATTGCCGCTGCGACGCTGCCCCCCGACGCGCCGCATCAGCATAAGGTGTGTTGTGGAATGGAGAGCACCTTTTACGGGCTTCCTTAAATGAAATGTTTTCTTTGACTTTGAGGGTAACTATTTCTTTTTCTTTCTTCCAGTTCGGACAGGAGCGTGAGTAGGCTGGATGGTCACCACTGCAGTTCACACAGTGAGGTGTGCCACTGCAGTTGTCTGAGGGGTGGCCCTGGACTCCACACTTTGCACAAGTTATTTGACCACGGCAGCTCTGCGAGCCATGGCCGAACCTCTGACATTTGAAACATCGTCTAGGGTTGGGGATAAATGGTCGTACATTTAACCTGATGTATCCTGTTTCAATGGTGTCTGGCAGCACGCTGGATGAAAATGTTAGGATAAGATGTTTAGTGGGGATGTCCTTGTTGTCTCGTCTAATTGTAATACGTTTTACGTCAGTAACATTTTGTTCTTTCCAACCTTCCAGGAGTTCAGTTTCTGTCAGGTCTAGGAGGTCTGCCTCTGACACGACTCCCCGTGAGCTATTCATTGTTCGGTGTTGTGTAACAGAAATAGGAATGTTACCAAATGTCACGAGACTGCCAAGCTTCTCGTACTGATGTTTCTGAGGGATCTCAAGGAGAAGGTCCCCGCTAGCCATTTTCGTTACCTTATAACCTGACCCTAAGGCTTCGGTCAAAGATTTTGCTACGGTGAATGGCGAAATGAATCTGGCTTGCTTTTCAGGATTTTCACTATGGACAACATGGTACTTCGGGTAGTTATCTTTTATGCGGGTCAAACATGTGCTGAAGTCTTCGGTGCGTCCCCTCTTCTGAGGGTGACGATCAAGTAGGCGGGGAAATGCGGGTGTTCCCATGGTATTTCGGTTCGTTTTCGGCAGCAATGGCGGCCACCCACCACGGAGCCCAACATGGGGACGCTGCAGGTCTTAACGCGTAAGGCTGCAAGCGCCAACCGTACATTGCCACTATAACCTAATATATTTTACCCAAGGGAGGGCAGATACACAAGGTTAACCCTTGCCGCCGTGAAGAAAGGAAGTAATAAGAAGTGAGGAGAAGACAGGAAAGATGTAAAAGTGGGAGAGAAAGACGAAGATTGGAGAGGAGGACAGGAAAAGGCGACTGCCGATTTCCTCCAGGTGGGTCAGTCTGGAGGTGCCGTCTATGTGAAGCCGAGGCCGAAGAGGCGTGTTGCCTCCGCCGGGGGGCCTTAAAGGTCCAAACGCCCGGCATCGGCTCAACCTCCAGGATCCCCTTTTCCCCAGACACGGCTAAGCCGCGCACGGCTACACGCGGGAGGGTCCAACCCTCGTGTGCTCGGGTACGTGGTGGCGCAACGCACCAAACGCCTGCTGACGCAGACGCCCCTGCGGGGAAAGCTAGGTCAAGACAGCTGCCATAATTCACGCCTCGTATAAACGTTGGGCTGCCGTCATTCAGGAGTGAAAGGCCGTGGTTACAGGCGAAGTTTGCAAGTCTTTGCCCTCTTGCATTTGTTCTTGCGCTTCCCCATGCTATATGGTGCGCATTAAAATCTCCGATGATGACATATGGGGCAGGGCACATAGACAAGATGTTCGTTAATCGTTTGGGATCAAAAACATTTGAAGGCGATACATAAACGCCAACAAGTGTAAACATGAGTTCGCCCTTTTTAATTGTTAGGCAAACGTATTGATTTTTATCATGAGGCGGAATCGGCTGGCGAACATATGTCAGTTCTTGACGAAGAAAAACGATGACTTTGCTGCATGCATTAGTTGTTGCGGATATAACAGCTTCGTATCCCGATAATCTGACTGGTTTTGACACATTAGGCTCACATATGACAATGACTGGGAACAAATGAGTATATATATACTGACGAAAATCCGAAAGGCGTGATTTTAGTCCTCTTGCGTTCCATTGTATGATTGACGCTGCCTTGACTTCCTCTCGAAACGATGGGCGATGGCTGGCCATGTCTCTATTCGAGGCACTCAAGCACTGGGTTTAAGGCGTCCAGTACTTTCAGTGCATTTTGAGCAGACGTAGTTCCAAGGTTCGACAGAATCACTCGAATGGCATCTATGAGGGGACGCAGCATTGAAAGGACTTGACGATCTGCTTTAGGCGTGGCATCAGCAGCAGGAGCACGCTCCCGAGCGGGCTTGACAATCTGTAGTTCTGTGGGAGATTGCTGGCTTGGAAGCGCAGGCCATTCTTCTTGAGACAAATTCCTTTCAGGCGACTTCCTTGTGCTGTTCAGCCCCTTTTTGGCCTGATTGGAGAAAGTGGGTGCCACAATGGAAGCGGCCCTCTCCTTTCGCGGCTCTGCCTTTTTTGAGGCGGTTCGGTGACGCCGACGCCGACGCCGGATCGTTGCAGCAGCCTCCTTGTGTGTCGAATTGTCCCGAACCATTTGCTTGAGAACAGCGACCTCTTTCTTGATGCGAGGGCAGTCCCTAGACGAGGCAGCATGGGAACCATTACAGTTGCCGCACTTTAGGACAGTAGCCCGGCACGTCTCCTCCGCATGAGGTTCAGCACAACGGGGACATAGTATCGAGTTTGGGCAGACACCCTTGACATGTCCAAGCTTGAAGCACAGATGGCATTGAAGAGGCTTTGGTATGAAGGGCCGAACAGGGTGTCGGAAGTGACCGACTTTGACGTGTGTTGGTAAGCAATCTCCTTTGAAGATCAGTTTGACGCAGCGCGATGTTCCAAGGCGGCTCACACGCGTGATGACAACACCCTCACTTGCTGGTTTGACGAGGATAGGCAAGTCCGCGTTGGGAATGGCGACATCGATGTCATAAATGACACCTGCTGTGGATGCGTCATCCATCGGGATATATGAACGCACTTTGATGCGCCCTAGCACCGAGATTTGCTTCAGTTTTTCGAGCGCACTCCCGTTGGTAACATCGATTGCGAGCTTAAGCGTACATAGCTGTAATTTATGGAAGCGCCTGCCTGAACAAAGTACACTCCGCTATATTTGAAACGCCAGCAAGATATTTAAAATAAAGGAAAAGAAAGCAATGGTCTACATGTCGGGAATAACGAAGTCGTCCCGAGAGAAGTGTTTCGAACAAACCGGTATAACATCGGTCACTTTTTCCAAATGCGGAAGCTTTCTTTATCCAAGTCGCTCTCCGATGCGTGTCATCTGCTTCTTTATAGAAACGACAAAATCATAAATTGTTGTCTTTCCACCGCGATGACACGCATAGCATACAGCCAAAGCCTTTCGACATCCGCTTTTTTTTTTTCATTTACGGGCTTGTGCGAGACAGCATCATGACGATTTGAGAATACGATGCATTCAGCGCATGCCGTGATAGGACACCCGCTTTCGCTTCAAACCTGAACCTGGATCAGCTGTTTCTCGGCGCGGCCGCTAGGTAGCGAGCATTTACTTCAAGTCGCGAATACAAAACACCGTGAAATATGTATGGAACGCTTTAGCGAATATCCTAAAGAAATGTTTGCTCTCTTCGAGGCTTATCTTGATCAGGACATTTAGAAATAGCGCACTTAAGCAGTTTTGTGTACCCAAAGCCCCATGCCTCTCTTGTGTTTTCTTGTACTTTTGAGTTCTTTTGAATACTTCTTCCGTTTCTTTGTACGCCTCGCTGATAGCTCTCCTTAGCTTTGGGTCACCTATTTCTAGACGTCCCTAACTATCTTAATCTATTTTGCACGTCGTTCTTTTTCTTTCTTTTTTTCTTTTTTTTACGCTGCTCGCTTAGTACTTTCAGGTCGCCAACGGCATCCGCGTGTCATGGCGTTCGCAACAAGAAACGATTGAGTGCAGTATTTAAATAAACAGGAAAAGAAGTGCACGCAAGATAGTTGAAGATTATTGCTTGGGGGCAAGACGTGCTTGGAAGGTTGTAATTTTGTTCTGTTAATACATTGCATACTTCAATTAGCTGATTGTAAAATAAGCATGTAATTTAAAAAGCTTCCCGCACATGACGCATAACGTGACCCATATTTGGGTTGTGCCACGTTCCCCGTATACTTTGTGTTACGTTCGGTTGTCCTACACAGAGCATGCGTATCACGCTTGGATAACGCTGTCGAGCGTTTCACTAACAAATGCACTCCTAAGAGCGTATAAGAACATATTGTGTGAGTGAATGCGGGCGTCAAGGTCTACACACATCTGCCGCTTGTGTATATATGTGCGACGGAGTGCCCATTGCGGGCTCAAAATTACTCTTCGTTAGGACGGTGCAAATGTGACTCAGGAACGCACGAGCAGCACGCCTGTGTAAATGGTCGTGCAGCTGCTGTGCATCGCGTTTTAAATAAAGAGCGGCCATTCTACGCAAAGACAACCAAGTGCATATTCTTCACAGTGGAATATGGCAGCCGGAGTAAGGCGTTCAATTTAATAATTTATTGCAACTAGTTAATATTTAACTTACTGCTCTGAGTGGTGCGCTCTCAATGAAGAAAAGGCAACGCCTAAACAGACCCCTCCGCCTGCGGATTACACAGCTCACGGAGGAAGCTCAAACATACGCCACCAACCTAGCACAGCAAAATTGGCAACAGTTCTGCGAGTCACTGCGGGGAACGCTGGGAACCTCCCGTACCTGGGCAATTCTGCGGAACCTCATCGATCCCTCTAAATCAAAGTCACAATCTACACGCACCCTGAAGCGCATTGCCCACCTCTTCCCGGGAGACGACGCAGCACTGCTTCAGGCTCTAAGGGACAAATACATCGGTACTAGTACCGCCCCACCGTGCTCTGCGACCTACCAAGGCAAGGAAAATCCTGCACTCGACGCTCCCATCTCTGAGGCCGAGGTGTATGCCGCCGTCCGATCGTGCACCCGAAACACGGCGACGGAAGTAGACAGAATTACCAACGCCATGATCCGCAGCCTGAGCAAGGCACAGATCAGGGACCACACCAAGTACCTCAATGACTCGCTCTGGGAGAAGAATGAAATTCCCTCCGAGTAGAAACACTGGGAGATCATAGTAATTCCGATACCGGGCAAGAAGCCGGTGATCGAAGCACTACGACCTATATCTCTCACATCGTGCCTGGGCAAGCTCTACGAGCGAGTCGTCCAGACGCGCCTCCAACACTACATAGAAAACAATAATCTTTTTCATCCCTCCATGATTGGCTTCCGGTCGGGCTTGTCGACGCAAGACGCCTTCCTTCTCCTGAAGGAAGAGGTTCTCTCCAACATCCCGAGGGGTGGCGAACACATCATTATGGCGCTGGATCTCAAAAGTGCGTTTGATAACGTGTCTCACGAGGCCATTCTCTCGGAGCTCAGCAATCTCAACTGCGGCAAGCGCACCTTCCAATATATCAAGAACTTTCTGTCCAGCCGAACGGCAACAATAGGAATGGGTGACACGAGATCGGACCTTCAAGACATGCCCAACAAGGGCACGCCACAAGGATCGATCATCTCCCCGCTCCTATTCAACATCGCCATGATCGGAGTCGCAAGGGCTCTGCAAGAGGTTCCGAACATTGGATACACCCTGTATGCGGACGACATTACGATCTGGACAAACACCGGCTCCCTAGCCGAGAAGGAAGACACACTCCAAGCGGCAGTGAACTGCGTCGAAACCGAGGCCATTCGATGCGGGCTCTGCTGCTCACCCGACAAATCCGAAGTTATCCGCATACAGGGACACAACTACAAATCACCAGGCAACCTGAGCATCCTCCTACACGGGGCTCCAATCCGGGAAGTGCCAGTCATTCGGATCCTGAGTCTCTGGTTGCAGAGCGACGGAAAGGCCAACCACACAATCCAACTGCTCAAAACGACAACACAGCAGATCTCTAAGATGATCCGCCGGGTGGCCAGAAACAGAAAAGACATGCGGGAGGAGGACACGATCCGTCTGGTGCAGGCGCTGGTCATCAGCCGCCTCTCGTACGGGCTCCCATACCTCACGCTGCTCCGAGCAGACCTAAACAAAGTCAATGCGATGATACGTGTAGCCTACAAGAATGCCCTTGGTCTCCCACCGTATACATCCAATGTGAGCTTGGAAGCTTTGGGACTACACAACACGTTCGAGGAAATTCAAGAGGCGGTCCTCCTGTCCCAGGGAGAACGCCTGCTCTCCACAGCGACAGGCCGACACATCCTGAAGCGCATCGGCTACCCGGCGGACATTGACACCATCCAGTCGACCACCGTACCGTACTCCACCGTACCGGGCCAGAGTACACGTGGACCCGCTCCCAAAAAACATGTCTCAAACTCACAATGAAGGCAGAAGAAACGCCCGAGTAGACTACCTCAAACGCACAGTGGGACAGAGCCCGAAGACGGTCTACGTTGACGCTTCCCTCTATCAGGGTGCATCGAACGCAGCAGCAGTCGTGGTTGTGGACTCTACTTACACAGAAGTCTCCAGTATCTCCATTCCGCACTGTACGGTTACGGAAGCGGAAGCGGCGGCGATCGTGCTGGCTGTTCAATACGGGGACGCGACCAACCGAGAACTACAAGTAGTAACCGACTCCCAAGCGGCATGTCGGCTCCTTCTAGCAGGCAGAATACCTCAAAAATTAGCTAGATTCACGACTAATTCATTGGCTACAAATTCATCACTCAAACACCAGATTACGTGGGCACCGGGACACTCGGGGCTGGAGGCTAACGAGGTCGCGGACAGGCTAGCTCGAGGTCACACAAACCGAGCGGCCACAATCCTCGATTTCACAACCACCCTCCCCGTCCCCGCGGCTTACGGCGCAAGACTTCAATACCTGCGCAAACAACGACAGCTTTACCCCCCACCACACAAGGGGATAAACGCACAGGAAGCGCGGGACTGGAGACAGCTCCAGACCAAGACTTTCCCCAACTTACACAAATACAGCTTTTTCTCAGAACACTACAAAGACGCATGCCCCTGGTGTAACGAACAGCCCACTGCCTACCACGTCACGTGGGGGTGTACGGGCCCCAAACTGCCAGACATACAAACACAACAGCCGGAGGAGCCGTGGGAGGCCACCCTGTCCAGCTCAGACCTAGAGACCCAGCGCGGACTGGTAATCTAGGCGAGAGCAGCAGCCAAGGCCACTGGAGTTTTGAAATGAAGACTCCACTCACTGTACATTTCTGTTTTTTTCTCCGTATTTCTTTCCTCTTTTGTGAATAAATGTTTTCTACTACTACTACTCAATGAAGAGTTTGTAGATGATTGAAATAAACTGAAAACTGGCGCGTTGTCGGGCAGGTTATCCTTTTTTTTTTGCCCGTTTGTGTTTTAGGCTGATAAAGCCCACGAAAAAAAAGAACGCTATCACGTGACTAAGCGTCCGCCCGCATCCCGAAGCCGCGCCGTCAAAGACGCTCCACAGGAGTTAGTGAGTGCAGTCTTTCCACGAAGCATCAACCACCAGTTATCGGCACTATTGCCTCATCAACGTCAATGCGATGAAGGGACACTACAGGAACATTAATGCGGATTGATGGTTAGTCATGTAATATTTCTTTTTTAATTTTTCGCTGTCTTTTTTTTATCAGCCGGAAAAAAATCCACAGGCAAAAAGTACCTGGCCGAAAACATGCAGCATTCAGTTTATTTCAATTTCCTACAAATTCTTCATTGACAGCATGGCGTACAGACAACAAATAAAGAAAAAAAATGGCTAATTGCAAATAATTGGTAAATTAAATGGCTTCAATGAAACAATTACTGGCGGCTATTGTACTCGAGTGTGAACATTATGTACGTGGTTATCTTCGCCTAGAAGGACCCGTCTTTTTCAAAAACGCGGTGCAAGATAGCTGGGAGACCCTGTATACACAAAGCTCGCACATCTCTCACTCACAGAGATGACGTGCAGACCATCAGGCGAGCAACGCCTTTATAGAGTTATTATTCTACGGGACAAGCTAGGAATCAAACTTCACATTTGTTCCTGCACTAATCCCGTACGAGTCACGCACTGAGCCCTCTTAGACTTAAGGGGCTTTTTTGGGGCTCTTCTGGATGCGGCGTTTTGATGGATGCGACACTTGGACTAATGTTAAGACCACGCGTAGCCTGATTGAAGTGACCGATACCCATAATAAAAAAAAATTATAGAATCAGGCTAAACGGCGTATTTACTTTCTAAATTATTATATGCGTGCGACGTGAACCTTCTGGAGTTCACGGGCTAGGGTTACTTTGCGGCCGCCTAAGCCAAGCCGTGTCGTCCCAGCTTTATGCTTATTAGGCGTAAAGGTAACTTTGTTACTGTCCCGCTCATTTCGAACTCACTGTATTTAGTTTATTTAAATTATATGTTCTCCGATTTTTCACTGGTTTGACTGCACGTAAGCGGTTCCTAAAATAATACCCCAAAATTATAGCATTTATGCGAAATAACTTTTTCAGCAGCGTGCTACATCGAATGCTGCAATCAATTTAGTGGGGCCAAGAGATAAAGCTTTATTGTGTCCTTGATAGGGTCCAGGGGTCGCGGGGTTGGAGACTAAGTAGAACGCGTCTAAACGATGCACCTGTCTCTGTATTCTCATCGTGTCGAATAGAAACAGAAAAGTTAGAAACGATAACGCTGGCCTTCATTAGGTAAAAGTCGGGGGATGAAGAATTTGCTTGAAGATGTGGAGCATTTGAATACTGTAAGAACGTGGTACCGTCGGCAGATCTCCACGATGTTTTGGCTGCTTGCTCGCTTCCTGGAAGCTACCACATTTCGCAAACCGGAAGCTACGGAAGCGCGACACCAATACGTCGCAATATCGCGCAGCGTGCATTTACAGTGTTCGCTATAAAGGGTCGTATAGACAGCATTTTCGCAAGTAAGGTTTAAAAAAACAAAACAAACACCACGAACGGAAGGCGGCTCCACTATTTGCTCTGGGCAGTTCGGCGCCGCAAATTACGAAAACAGAGTCGGTGACCCAGTCGCGGAATGCAGCAAGCGGATCTCCTGCATTGATGTTCCGCTTGGCGAGACGGCGCTGTCCTCGAGGGAGGACAGGAAACAACAGAAAAAAAAAACCATACACGCTGTAAGAAAAGAGTAAAAAACAAAACCAAATTAGAAATACACTGCTGTGGGGCGCTTTTCGCATGTGCGTGCGGATGCTAAGTGGCTGAAACTCTGGTCAAGAGCGCCCTCCTCCTCTGGAGGCGAGAGCAACAAGGGAGCGCCATAAAAACGCGAGTTACGATCGGAGTGCGAGCAGAGTTTAGGAAAGGAGCGCTACAACTCGCAAGAGGAGACATCGAGTTCCGTCGCTCAGCCACTGCGAAAGCATGAATGTCGTGCGCCGCCTAATCGCCCTAACCATCGTCATCGCAGCCGCGGCACCGAGAACGTGGAGCCAGGAACCAACGTCGGGGCCCAACCTCGCTGAGCCCGGAGGCGACTGGCTGCGGTTCCTGCGCCCGCAAGCCGATCTGTCACGTGCCGCCCTCGACGGATACCAGAGGTCGATGAGGGATCTGGAGGCCTTCGTAAATCAGCAGAGTGCCACCAGGGTTGTATGATACGCATATTCCCCTTCGCATGCTTGCGACGCGCTTCGTTGAATTGACGGCTGTTCAGAACTGTGCGTCATTAGTAGAGAGCATCTGACGTGCCCGCAGGTGGGCGTTGCTAGCGCATAGAGTACGTCTACAAGAGACGTTTTATGCGCTAGGAACGAGATTTCGCGCTGTTTTATATTATCAGAGCTGTGCATCCAATTAGGCGCCACGTCGAGGGCTCATACAAGGAGCATGCCACTAGGCCTCTCTCCAGTGAAAAATAAACAATCATGAACAATGAAACGTCTACGGATGCGCACTCTATGAATACTATTGTAGATGATTTACAGTAAGTGTGATATTTAAAAAAAAGAAAAGGTTGCGCCAGGCCACCGCAGTATCAATGATTTATTATGGATTTATTAATGTTATTAGCGTACCTGCCAGCCAACTCCCTGGCTGTAATTCTGTGGCTGAAAATATATTCGCTGCGTTGATTTCCACCCCAAGCGAGTGAAATGCAATTGCCGCCAAATGAAATAGGGCGTCCGTGGGCCAAGGTTTCGGTGCACGTTACTCAATACAAAACTCACAATTTGTTGAAATTACAATGATTATTAATCAAATTTTCACTCACCTAGGTTGCCGCAGAAACCGCGGAAGCTGAGTGCCGTAGAAAGAGTTAGTGCTCTCAAATAGGTTTGCGTGCATGTAACATTGAAATGTGTATTACCCATGGAAGAAGAGTACATTTTTGAAAGCGTGGACCAGAAGCCAAAATACTTAAGGCTGGAGAAACGTGACAGTGCCTCCAGTGACCCCGGAATTGGTACCTTCAGACACCACAACGCTCTCGCGTGACAGCGTGCGTACAAACGCGACCGTTCCGATTAAGGAAGCCGGCGAGAGTACCAAAGGAACGTATTCGCGTTAAAATGGCAGAAACGGACAGAGCAATGAACTTTGTTTATAACAGGAATTATGGTAATTGAAGGCATATATTTACTGCAGTGAGGATATTTAGGTAGCCTCTGTTTCGTTGCGCAATTCTATAAAGAACAGAGTCGGTGATAGGCTACCTACGGGAGTAGTGCAGATGGCTAACGTATACGCCGACCATAGGTCGGCAAAATGGACGGAAATCACTTCGACTCACTCACAATTCATATTTTTTCTTTTTTGCTTAGGACTCACTCGGGCTCAGACTCACCAAAATGTTACTCAGCTTGGCTCCCTTTGCACTCAAAATAATAAAAATTTTACTCAGCCGGGACCGCTTGGACTCAGACTATCCAGAATTCTAATCAGAAGAGCTCACTCGTACTCAGACTCACCAGAATTCTAGTCAGAAGGGCTTACTTGGACTCAGGCTTACCAAAACTCTGCTCAGCCGGGCTCACTCGGACTCCCTCATCAGAATCAGAAGGTCCGCTTGACCTGCATCTCACTCGCTCAGCCTTTCTCGCTAATTTAACACACCAAATATTAAGAGACAGTCATACGAGACAAATTAAAGCACATGCAGAGAGATTACAAATGCTAAACATTTATGAAAATGCACGCCCGAGAGCCTTAAACATCACAAGGTCGTTATTTCCTGCGCATCACAATGCCTTACAAGAAATAAGTATGGCGCGCAATTTCAGCAGTGCTGGAAGTTCTCCGCTTGAAGATAAGAGGTCTTAGATGGATCTATCTTTAAGAAATATTGAAATTCTTATTTGCATGTTGTGACGAGGGTGGCACTAACAGTTATCGCGTACCAAACAGTTCCTTCAAAACGTGTGGGAAACGGGTGGCCTATAGAACCCACTGCCCAAGAGCCATCGTGCAGATGGGCCCCAAAAAGTAGGCAGCGGGTCGGCGTAAGAGGAGGCTGATTTGACGATGTTGGCATGGTTACCCTCAGTATTTTTGTTCCTTCCTCCATGGCACCAAAATTGCGTCGCAAGAACCACATCGCCGACCTTTAATCGAGCTACACTCTTACCACGGTAACGTTTAATAAATGGGCATAGTCCCAATTTTATGCACCCACAAGTAAAAATTATATAGCGACTTTAACTCAAGTAACCTTTAATAAAGAAGCATATTCTCGTAAATTTGTGCACCTCTAAACTAGAAATGAAATTGTAACCTTTACTCAAGTAACGTTTAATAAAGGGGCATATTTTCATAATTTCATGCACCTATAAATTAAAAGATATACAACAACCTTTAGTATATGTACACGTAGCTTTTTTGTACCGTAACCTTTCGTATAGGCATACAATCTTGCAACTCTTCACCAGCTCGTCCTTCTGCGCATGCACATGAATTTAAGACAACTGACTTTTCGGCCATTCCTCAAACTTCACCGCAATGCACTAGCGTAACTCACTGAGCAGCACTTTATAAAAATTCTATTTCAAAAGATTGGCCAAATTTCAACAACCTTCAGTTACCAACGTCAGGAGGATACTTTCTTTTCAAAATATGGGCATTTAAGGCACATAGTCGCAACTTCTTTGCTGCGTTATAGCATCGCTTTGGTAATAGTTAAAACGCTGCTATAACTAAGCATTGAAGTTACGACTAAGTTCCGTAAACGCCTATGTTATCTGAATAAGGTATCCTATCGTCGTAGATAACGGAAAGTTGTTGAACTTCGGCCGATCTTCTGAAATACCTTTTTTGAAAGCGTTGGTCAATCAGATACCCTATTGCACTGCAGTGAAGTTCAATGGATGGCCAAAGGAGCCATGTACAAAATTCATGGGCATGCGCAGAAGGGCGCGCATGAAGACGTGCAAGACTCTATGCTTATACCAACGATTACAACAAAAATTTAATAAAATTTGCAGGAGGGGCAGTGTCCAAGATTCTTGGACATGACTGTCTAAAATTAATAAATATGCAGATCTTGATAAAAAATGACATTTTATTGCTGTGAAAGCTTGATAGTGGCGACAGAAATCAGAATTTGCGCGATAGACAATATAATTATTTAGGGACAAAATCTTACTAATTAGCTTTTTTCATTTCTTTAGGGGACATGTCATAGCATATTGAAAGGCAGCCAGCACTGAAAGCGTACCAAATTGCCATAAATTGTGCCTGGCACGAGTTTCCAGAAATTGGAAGTCCTAATCTGCAATGAAGTGCGTTGCTGTTTCAGTTATTGTTTCTGCACGCCCTGCAGCAACCCCCCCCCCCCCCCATTCTGTACATAAATATCCCAAATGGAACAGCAATACATTTTATGGCATGTTTGCAGTATGCGCTTTTGAGAATATTCTGCGGCGGAATGCTTCCAGCAATGGGATATGGAGAGCTGATGGACCAGCTCTGCCGTTAACCACAATTGGTTATTTGCAGGATAATCAGTCAAATATCGGTGATATTCGTAATAACGATTACTGCGGAAATTCTGCTGCGATTGCTATAAAGCTTGTCACCAGAAATCCACATTTCAGCTGAAATTCTCGATGTTTAATATTCAAAGACAGTCCGGATGACAGCCTATATAAATCTCCTTTGCCGCTTAGCTATTTTTGAGTGCAGGTAATTTACAGAAGGCAACTTGCAGTAATAGTATAGAAGGCACGATGCATAAAAAGAATTGTACCTTTCGAAATAAGCTGGCACCATACTTGGTAATTTTAGGAATAAATGTGCGAAACGCACAATAATTGCTAAAATACACCGTGTGATGTTTTTGTAGAGGTGAATGCATCGTATACAGGTTGGACCTGAAACATATTTCTTTGCTGCGGACCACGTAGCAAGAACATGTTCTGCGAACAGTACCATGCCGTAATCCAATTATAGTGAGATTTCTAATAATTATAATTTGCACAAGTGGAAAGCACATCTAAAAAGGTGGCACATTTCAGAATCACTACGTAATCCTGTTTGCAACAGTGCCTGCTTCAGAAAGAAATTTATGCAGGTGTCAGGCGGCAACATCCACATTCTGGAAATGATGTGTATAGCAGCTGTGAGAAGAGAATCTGACACAGAACCTTTAGTGAAAATGTCATGATTAATTTATTTGCATGTACAAAACAAGGTGACTGAAAGTTTTCCCGTCACGCGCAAAAATACATCTTTCCTTGCTCTGTTTTTTTTTTCTTCACGGCCATGCAGCAATAATGAAAAGACCTTTGAGCACAGTGCCACGTGGCAGGACAAATTTCTACAGCAGCACCAGGATTGGTGCAAATAGACAGAAAGGCTCATGATTCGTGTAGAATATATATAAATACAAGTACATATAAGTTTTAGGTCTATCATAAGGCAGACCATCTCCTTCCTGTTGCGAGCACAATCATGTCTGTTTGCTGTCAGTATGTGAGTTGCCAATTCTGCAATATCCTTGCTAGGCGGTGGAGTCTACGAGGACAGAATAGTAATCTTACAATATTAGAGTTAGTTAAGTCGCACTGCAGACAGCCATTAACATGTAATGAAAGAGGCACCAAAAAAACCACAAACAGATACAGAAATACCACAGAATAAATAATTGAACACGCAAAATCGTAGTATGCTCTTATGTCTAGGAAATTTCGGTATCAATAAAAATTCAAGATTAACGAAATCAACGCAAATTAATTCCCAGGTCAGTTCGTAATCCCCCTCAGTAAAAAAATACAACACCGCAACAAAAATGTGACAGTTTAACAGTAAAAACGCAATATCAAAGATTACAACCTGAATTACTGCAATTAATATTCTTTATATAAGTATAGTTTACAATTCGTTTATAAACGTCTGACCGTATAAGAACAAAACACCAGTTCCGTGCAAGAAGTCTAATGCTGTGCGTATGCACGCACACACGCACGCACGCACGCACGCACGCAAGCACGCACGCAAGCACGCACGCAAGCACGCACGCAAGCACGCACGCAAGCACGCACGCAAGCACGCACGCACGCACGCACGCGCACGCACACGCACGCACGCACGCGCACGCACGCGCACGCACGCACGCACGCACGCACGCACGCACGCACGCACGCACGCACGCACGCACGCACGCACGCACGCAAGCACGCACGCAAGCACGCGCACGCAAGCACGCGCACGCACGCACACGCACGCACGCGCACGCACACGCACGCACACACACGCACGCACGCACGCACCAGCAAATAAATAGTTGAAGAAGGCTGCTTACCTAGGTCCAATTTATTGCTGTCTTCAGAATTCGTTACAGCAGTCACAACATAAGCGAAGTTCACCCCTCTCACGTAAGCGAAGAACTTATATCATTGTCCCTCTGCAATGGGTCTCGTTGCAATGACCACGCAGCGCACCAAACATGTCCCTGCTCCACGGCGGCATGGCTTCTTTTCAAGCGGCTCGAGCACTTTTTAGCAGTCTTTTTGGTAACTGCACCATGCGTCACTCAGACACGCAACGCGCTTGGTAAGTGCAGGCCACCAAATAGGAAGGAGAGCGTTAAACCGTGCTTAAAGCGGTGAAGCAAAGCGCCAAACAAGGCGTTGTAGTTATTTCGATCGCGTTTAAGTTTGTGAACACTGTACAGAAACAGGGCGGCGATTTGCACGTTGTGTCGTCAACATTCACACGCCGGTGCAGGCAGTAGACCCGTGCGCCTGTGGCGTCCGTTCGGCGTCTGCTCCAGTCCGCCTTCTACTTGCGCCAGCGCCGCGGTGCGTCCACTGCGGTCGCTATGTGAAGCTCTCCCACAGCGTTGCGCACAAGTTTCATGAGCAGATGAAAAGTATTGAAGGACCCCGCTATATCTTAACACTTATCTGTCAGGGGATCCGATTCCACCGCTCGGTGAGGCCATTGGTTTGTGGATGGTAGGAGGTGCATGGTAAGCTGATGTTGGGTAGAGGAGACGGCGCATGATGTCATCAATGATTGTGAAGGAGAAAGTACGGCCTCGCTCTGTGAGCACTTCAGGTGGAGCTCCATCCATCAAGGTGACGTCGTCTGGTAGGAAATTTGCCACACCAGTTGCACAGCTGGGTGGGAGAGCGCGCGTAATGACGCATCTGATGACGCAGTCAGCAGCGACAGTAGTGGGTACCAAACAATGCACACTACCGAATTCCGTGAACCAGCAAAATTTATTACGATTGATCGTGGTTTTGTCATAAATATTGTGCTTCCCGAACCGTGCAGCGTTCTCTAGCACGTTAGGTCCACTGTGATTGGGAGGGAAATTACAACATTTTATTATTTGTGTTTTGTAATGCTCCTTTCATGGTGTGATGTATTCGAAAGCTATTCAAATAATATTAGACTTTTCAAACAGTGGCTGTTCGTTTCGAGGACCGAATCAAACAACACAATATTCGATTCGCTGTTCTGAGATAGGGAGAGAGAGAGATAACAGGAAGGCACGGATGTTAACCAGTCAAGAGTCCGGTTTGCTACCCTCGCTATTCTGAAATTTTGAATATTCACATACCCCTAATTGCTTTAGTGTAAAATGACGCTAAATGATGTAAAGTAACGACAAAAGAGTAATGAGACTCACTTGCAACTATCTCTATTCAGAGCGGACAGAATCACCTTTTCTAAGGGAAGTTCCATCGTGCGCAAACAGTAGACAACAGAAGTAAAATTGCTCAAGTGCAAGCTTATTGTAACATACAACCAAATAATTGATGTTCAATACAACGCTGAGCAACACAGGTATCACTGAAACAAGTGTCTTGCTTCATTTCGACAGAACTCACATGTCAAGCGATGTTTCCTTTCTCTGAGTATGCATAGTAGTGTAATTAGAGTTGGCGGCTCGAACCATGCCTTTGCGGAAATGGCGAACTTTCAACACGGCGCATACCCAGAAAAAGAAAAACGCACCAAAAATCAGGTGGTTGACCAAAAGCAACTTCGAAAGCATCGTATGCGTCACTGTCAAGAACAGTGTCACAGTGACACTTTTCTAACTAATAGCTCACACGATTTACAAATACCGAGTGCTCTTTATATCAGCACCTAAAGGTAACGAGCAAAATTATTTCTGCTCGCGCAAATCACGCAAGACCAGTCCATCATTTCAATTGTGATAATAGACTGCAATCTTTCTTGCACCAAACATGTTACTGCGCTTAGGGCTAAACTGACCAACTTCATACACGTTCTTCGTGTAATATCAGGACTGAGATGGGGCCCCTCTGAACGAAGTTTGCTCTAAGTGTACCAGGCACTTTTTGTGGGCCACATACGCTACAGCATGCCTGTGGTATCTAACATGGGATCCACTTGTATACGCACGCTGGAGAGCCTTCAGGCACAAGCACTGCGGATATGCCTTGGCTTGCCACGCTGCACGTCAACTAAGGGCACAATAGCGGAAGCACGGGCTGGTACAATCGACATATACAGGTCTTGTGAACCTGTGCGGACCTATCTTCACCTGCTGACCAGACACTCACACCATCCTCTGTCAACACTTCCAAGAAACAACCTTGACTGTGGTTTTTCTAAAGCAATTGCATGTCACGCAAGCATTATACCTGCCAGGTTCCAGGCCACCAACATCCCCTAGACACCTCCATGGACATTGCCAAGACCACTAGTGAGGCCTCAGATACCCGGAATTATTAAGAAGTCCCACGTTTCCTCCATTGCCTTGAAATAGCTCATCCTGTCCCATATATTCACATTATATAGTGGGACTGTACAAGTATATACCGATGGTTCGGTCACGCCATCTGGCACAACGGCCGCATTTGTCATCCCGCAACTTGGAATTAATCGGCGCTTTCAATTAAACCGCAAATCCACATCTACGGCTGCGGAACTTGCGGGAATACGGGACGCTGTCCGTTTTATGAGAACGCAGACACGTCATAAATGTATGGTATTCTGCAGTGCCAAATCAGCACTACAGGCGCTAAAATGCTTTTTTAAAAAAGGACCATACTACCTGCTCGTGCTGGAAATCGCCGAACTTCATCACAGTGCCGAGTCAAGTGGCCACGTGATCATTTTCAGTGGGTACCTAGTCATTGTGGTGTGATTGGCAATGAACTCGCTGACAGTGAGGCAAGATCGGCCCTCTCCTCCTCTGATGAAGTACGGATTACCTACTCGCGACCTGACACAAACTCCATGATCAAGGCACTCATGAAGGACCTTATAAAGGCATACAGAGACCACGATAACAACATTCCCAGACGCCTACATATGATCGACCCAGACGGTGAATTCTGTTTGCCCCCGAAGGTTACGCGAAGCAAAACGTCATTGCTACACAGGATTCGGCTGGGCATTGCTTTCACCCGTCGCTACGCGCACCTCATCGGCCAATCGAACAGCCCTGATTGTGAACAATGCCAGGTGCCTGAAACACTGGGACATATACTGTGCGATTGCCCAGCCTATAAGCTGGAGTGACGGACGTTAGAAAGTGTCCTAGCCAGCATTGGCAGGCAACCACTCTCGGAGGAAGCTATCCTCGGCCCATGGCCTGACACTGCAACTTCAGTGCGTGCAACTAAAGTGTTGTTGAAGTTTCTGCAGGACACCAAGCTTGACGAGTGGCTTTAGCAAGGCAACTGTCTCATATACATAAGCACTGACCACTTCTCTTATCATCATCATCCATCCCAGTACTTTGACTCCCCTTCCCTCTTCCCCAGTGCAGAGTAGCAGACTAGAGCGCACTAGCTCAGGTCGACCTCTCTGTCTTTCGTGTCAATAAATTCTATTCTATTCTATTCGAGGCCTTTATAACGACTCACAGAGGCTAAAAAACTGTCCAGTAGAGATTATTGTCGTATATCATGCGTCATATATAAAATGTCATGTATGTTAAACTTAAATGCTGTATCACGCAGACACGAAATCGTGTGCGAGCACCATAAATTACCGGCACAATTTATCGAAACGCGTTTCTTTATCCGATATCGCAAAATTTGTAATTGTTTGCATTAATATCATTGTAGACAACTTCCTCACAGCCTACCCTCTCTCCCCTCGCCTAATCAACCGTAACGGTTGGCTTGGCCCTTCGTCTGTAGTGGGTGAGCTAAAATTATTCGATGAACAAGCAACCAAACGAGCAAACAAGACGGCGATATCCATTGTGAGACAGTGCTGGACCGCTATCTTGTTTGCGTTTGAAGAGCCGTGCTGTCGCATTAAGTCCAGAGCTGAAGTAGTCGCTGCAGTCTGCTGGCTTTTAAAGTGAGGTTTTCTTTTTCTCTTCCAACCGGCCTCCCTCGTTGGTTTCCTTTCTGGAGGCGAGGTGGGAGTGTTGTCTGTAGCAGCGTTTGAGACCAAAGGGCTCAATTGCATCCAGAGTTTTGGAGATATTCAAATTAATAATCTTTTCCGATTGCCGCATGTACATATGAGCTAGGTATAAAACAGGACAATAAAAAGTATTGCGTGTTCAAGCACTCTAACATCTTGCGATGTATATGATGTAACAGCACATCTGCAGCTAATTGTGTACAGCATCAATTGCTTTTGCTCGCCCGTAGTGGTAGCCCCGTGGCTATTGAGCTGCACTTCTGAGCTAGAGTTCATCGCGGCTAGATTCACTTCGATGAGGGCGAAATGAAAAAAAAAAACGATAGTTTGTATACTTAGATTTATGTGCACGTTAAAAAAAATGATGCAGCCAAAATTAATACGGAGTCCACCACTACGGCACGCCTCATAACCAGACCGTAGTTTCGACAAATAAGACCTGAGAATTTATGTGCTTCTTCAATTGTATTTCGCGCATTCTTCGTTGTTTTCGCTGAGCAGTACAGCAACCAGCTGATGCAGATTACTGCACACGTCAACCTTACTGTGCGAGTCCATACGCGCCCATCTATTGCAGTTGGCGCTGGGGTCGCCCGCTGCTGTTGGCGGAAGGAGTGGCGTGGCGTTCCCGCCGCTATTTGATGGCGCAGACGCGACCAACCAGCAGGCCCTGTTCCAGCAGCGGGCGCTTAACAACACTCTCAGCCTGCAGCAACTGCTACGCCGACTGTTCCCGACGCCGCGGCCCCCAGCGGTCGGGACGCCACAGCGGTTCGCCCCCATCGTTGCGCGTCGACGCCAGCTGTGATGAAGCGATAAAACCGCAAATGGACGCGCGACGTCACTCAAGCTGAAAATTAGTGGTAGTTTGTCGCAGAATGCTTCTCTCTGTTTGTCTTCGCAATAAGCTTAACTACATAAATGTGGACAAATAAAAAAAATATTATTGCTGTCCCGGGAGGCTGGTTGTGTTGCTTCCGGTTCCACTGTGCGTTCGTTTATGCGAGAAAACTGAGAGCGATGGGAAATGTGTTATCATTTTGCGATAATTCTTTCCGTTTTCCCACTCCCACTTTCAACTGCCAATGGATGCATATGTATATAGATAGTCGTCATATTTCATCGACTAGCAACTGTATATGCGCAGTAGACTGGTTAGTTTTATGTAGAAATCATGAATAAAGGGAAATGTAGAAATTATAGAAAGTGTAGATAAAAATTGTTGTTTATTATGAGCTGTTGCAAGAAATCAGATATTAGAGATTCATTCACGGTATGCATGTCTTTTATTACTAACGATATTATCGTCGGTCGTGTTGGTTGAGACGCTATTATGCTTGCCTAGGTAGAGATCAAGCGTTCAATTAATTACTAGGACGAGGGACGCATAAGAATAAAACAATATTCTACGCGGGCACCGGTGCGCGCAAGAGAACAACTGGTAGTGTCAAAATAATGCGTAGCCTTCCACTTTACGTTGCTTTCGGACGTTAAAACCCGTGAATCAATCAAGCAATTTGAACCTTTGGCTTAGTACCAGTGGCAATGCGTAAGGGTGGCTACTGCTATGCTCCGCTTTTATATTACTCCGCTGTAACTTATTATATCTTGTATTGTTGATGTCGGGAACCCAGAGTGTATACAGTTGCACACATGCCAAAATCCCCCCCCCCCCCCCCCGTATTGCTGCGCACCGCCAAATCGTGTTCTCTTGCTCTCTCGTTGAAACGCCGACCAATCTGTTCTATGCAAACCCTTCCGCATGACAAATGCATTTGATAAACCACCTTTTTGACACTCTTAGTGCAAGAGTTGACCATGGCCATGAATGGGTTGTTGATTGTCTGGCTGTTCAAAAACTCCTGAACGTAGCTCCCGAGGTTGCACGGCCCCTCTCCGAAACTATGAGCCGAAGCGTGCGCCCCGGATTGTATGTTTTTCCAGCGAAAAATGCTTCCAGTGTACTTCCTTGAGCTTATTGGGCATCCTTTCCGATCGACGAAGACTAAAAGTCTTCAGGAACTTTCCTGTTTCTTTTTTCCGCTTGCTCGATATGAAGTCTTTCGTAGGCTTGGAATTCTTGGACATTGCTTCAGCGGCTTTTTCTTTCAACATACCTTGAGGCACCACCACCAATCTACCTTCTTTGTCAGAATGAATCACCGTAAGGCCTTCTTTCTGATTGTATTTAACGTTCTTCCTAAGCGGTGGACCATTGGGCAAACGTTCACTAACCGTGTGCTGCAGGCATTCAACTCCATCGTCTATTGCCCACTCTTTGTCCTGTTCATCAACAAGGCTTCCAATGCGCCTTATCATGGCTCTAAACAGAACTTAGGTCCTATTTCCAAAACATTTATGACGTCCGCAGGAAGTGGACTCGTCCCCACTACCTTCACAGATGGATCCGGCATGTGGTGAACCTTCTTTGGAGAAAGAAAGGCTCGTGCTTTTCTGCAAAGGTATTCAGTCGATGCCTCAATCGTCATCCTGTGGCTGGCGAAACGTTGCGTGGCGACGTAGGGGTCGCAGCTTCGTAAACCAGGACTCGAAGCCAATCGTAAGGAATGCGGATTTTTCGCCATGGTTCGCTCTTCAAAATTTTACATAGCCTTGCATGAGGCCTCGAAACTCAGGAAACCCGAAAAGTGCTCGAACTTGAAAAGGTACCAGTTTCTTCTTCAGGCAGAGCGACAAAGCTCTAGAATGGCACGTTGTCAGTGCGATGAGGTTCACGAATGGCACGTTGTCAGTGCGATGAGGTTCACGCAGCTGAATTCAGCATCACGCCTATATCGTCCACACAAGAGCAGAGCTCAGAGAACTACAATTTCGCCGCAATGAAATTTTTCTTTGGGCCAGTTGGTTCAAAGGTACAAACCTTGACGACCAGCGCAAAAAATGTGGACGAAGACACAAGTGCACAGGAGGGACGCAAACTTCCAATTATTCCAGAAGTCGTGACGGACGCTTACAAATGCTCAACATCAACTCGTTTTATCCCGTGGGCCGGACGCGATTCGATGGACAACGTTTTCAACGGCAATCGCGCCTTTCTTTGGCTTGCGCCCCAGGCGCTCATGCTGCTAGCGCCTTTCGTCGTCTTCCGCTGCTCTGCATTCTTTACTGCTTTCCGACCTTTACAATGTTTCTTCGTCTGGCGCTTCTTAGTGCTCTCTTTCAAATCATCTGCTCGCGCCTCGTTCTGACCGTTATACGTCTCGTCGGCCCAGATTACTGTCCTACCCACACAGTCTGAGTGATTTGTACACAAATCATCTCTCTCTTTGCCTCGACTGGCGAACAGCTGAACACACTCTGGAACAATGCAGCAGTCTTTACTTGAGCTACGCAGCTCACACTCCTGCGAACTGCCCTCTACTGCATTGTCCAGCTCACGCTGTGCTTCGTCAGACAAGCCTGACTCGACATGGGTGCTCTTGTATATCGGGTCAGCAGTACTGTTAACTTCGTTAACGTTGTCGTTACAATAGCTGCGACGCACACTCACGGTGACTGCCAATTCATTCACAGCTGGCCTAGCTGTCTCACCGCTTTAGTAGGGCCTTCAACGGCCTCTGTTGCCACTAAAGCCTCGCCTAGCAGCTAACACTTCCAGTTACCCCATGAACGTGCTGCTAAGCTCATCGGTACTACTCCTCTCCGGCTTTCCACGAAAATCTGCTAGCGATTTCGTTAGCAGATTTCGCTGCGTAATACTACCTACAGATTTTTCAGACTGTCATTGTCTTTGTTCGATCAAAGCTTTAACTTCTTTGTTCGATGGTGCCATTACTTCGTGCTTTCGGTGTTCTCGCTCACGTTCACTCTCGCACTATTGACGCTCTCGCTCACGTTTCCCCTCGCGCATTTGATACGCTCGCTCACGTTTACTCTTGGCATCTTGGCGCTCTCGCTGACGTTTACTCTAGCGCTCTTGATTTTCTCGCTGACGTTTACTCTCGCGCTCCATACGATGTCGCTCACGTTCACTCTCGCGCTCCATACGATGTCGCTCACGTTCACTCTCGCGCTCTTGACGCTATTATTCACCGTCATTCTCCCGCTCTTGACGCTCTTGCTCATGTTCACTGTCCTGCTCTTGACGCTCGCTCAAGTTTGCTCTCGTGCTTTTGATGTGCTCGCTTACGTTCATTCTCTCGCTCTTGACGCTCTTGCTCACGTTCACTGTCGTGCTCTTGACGCTCTTGCTCACGTTCACTGTCGTGCTCTTGACGCTCTCGCTCAAGTTCACTCTCGCGCTTTTGATGTGCTCGCTCATGTTCACTCTCGCACTCTTGACGCTCTCGCCCACGTTTACTATAGAGCTCTTGATTTTCTCGCTCATGTGTGCCTTCGCGCTCTTGACGTTCTCGCTCACGGGCACCCTCGCTTTCTTGATGTTCTCGCTCACGTTCACTCGAGCGTTCTTCACGTTCTCGCTCAGGTTCAATCCCACGCTCTTGACGCTATCATTCACATTTACTCTCGCGCTTTTGATGTTCTAGCTCGCGTTCACTCTCGCGCTCTTGACGTTATCGCTCACGTTTACTCTCGCGCTCTTGATGTTCTCGCTCACGTTCAGTCCCGCGCTCCTGACGCTATCATTCACGTTCAATCTCCCGCTCTTGCCGCTCTTGCCCACGTTTACTATAGAGCTCTTGATTTTCTCGCTCACGTGTGCCTTCGCGGTCTTGACGTTCTCGCTCACGGGCACCCTCGCTTTCTTGATGTTCTCGCTCACGTTCACTCGAGCGTTCTTCACGCTCTCGCTCAGGTTCAATCCCACGCTCTTGACGCTATCATTCACGTTTACTCTCGCGCTTTTGATGTTCTCGCTCGCGTTCACTCTCGCGCTCTTGACGTTATCGCTCACGTTTACTCTCGCGCTCTTGATGTTCTCGCTCACGTTCAGTCCCGCGCTCTTGACGCTATCATTCACGTTCATTCTCCCGCTCTTGACGCTCTCGCCCACGTTTACTATAGAGCTCTTGATTTTCTCGCTCATGTGTGCCTTCGCGCTCTTGACGTTCTCGCTCACGGGCACCCTCGCTTTCTTGATGTTCTCGCTCACGTTCACTCGAGCGTTCTTCACGTTCTCGCTCAGGTTCAATCCCACGCTCTTGACGCTATCATTCACATTTACTCTCACGCTTTTGATGTTCTAGCTCGCGTTCACTCTCGCGCTCTTGACGTTATCGCTCACGTTTACTCTCGCGCTCTTGATGTTCTCGCTCACGTTCAGTCCCGCGCTCTTGACGCTATCATTCACGTTCATTCTCCCGCTCTTGACGCTCTCGCCCACATTTACTATAGAGCTCTTGATTTTCTCGCTCACGTGTGCCTTCGCGCTCTTGACGTTCTCGCTCACGGGCACCCTCGCTTTCTTGATGTTCTCGCTCACGTTCACTCGAGCGTTCTTCACGTTCTCGCTCAGGTTCAATCCCACGCTCTTGACGCTATCATTCACGTTTACTCTCGCGCTTTTGATGTTCTCGCTCGCGTTCACTCTCGCGCTCTTGACGTTATCGCTCGCGTTTACTCTCGCGCTCTTGATGTTCTCGCTCACGTTCAGTCCCGCGCTCTTGACGCTATCATTCACGTTCATTCTCCCGCTCTTGCCGCTCTCGCCCACGTTTACTATAGAGCTCTTGATTTTCTCGCTCACGTGTGCCTTCGCGCTCTTGACGGTCTCACTCACGTTCACCCTCGCGCTCTTGACACTCGCTCAAGTTTACTCTCGTGCTCTTGATGTTCTTGCTCACGTTCCCTCGGGCGCGCGCGCTCTGTGCACTGACGCCACAGTCTGAGCATCGGCGGAGGCGGCGGCGAGCGATGTAGGAGCGTGCACGTAGCTCGCGAGGACGGCCGCGCAAGTGCGCCACTGCGGAAGAAGCGTGTGCCGCTGCGCCTTAGTGTGGAGGTCGCCGTAGTGCCACACGTGTACTTCCAATTGCGGCTCGTTCTGTTTTACAAAGAAGCCTAACCCCGATTGTATAACTTCACGTATTACCAAACATGCAGCAGGCTTTAGCATTCTTGTGTTACACGAGTTTAACACCTGCCGAACCATTTTTCTTACGCTTTCGCCACACCCTCCTCCTCCGCTTGAGCGTCGCTTTAAAAGAAAATTCAAGGGGCACTTAGTCGTCCCTACGTGGATGAATGCGAAAGCATTGCGACCACCCCGCGATGCCTATGCTCTTTAGGTCGTTCAGTAACTTGTTCTTCGGACACCTAGTTCTGGTTCGATTCCCACCAAAGATCGAGTGTGCGACTTCGAACACAGGTCATAGGTTCGAGTGCCTTCATCAACTCTACACTAATTAACTATTTCTTAATTTGCTTCGCCTTAGCACCAAAGGTCGTGGGTTTGACTCCCACCAATGGGTGTGGGTTCGAGTGCTGTTGTCAACCATATCTTAATTAAACATGTGCCTTAATGAATTATTCCTTAATTAACTATATCTTAGGCTACGTTCACACTTGGGAGACCGCAAGCGGACGGAAAAGCCAAAGCGGTCGGATGATCTTTTTCGTGCATGTACAAAACGTTCACATTTCTTTCGCCACTGCAGCGGAAACCACTTCCGCTTTCGTCCACATCTATCTAGTTTGCGTACGTTTGTCCGCGTGGTTGCACTGTTCATCACACTATTTCAAGACATACGTTCATTCATTGACCCATCATTTACTAAAGGCTACCATTTCGCGCAACTGCGTGTGTCGTTTTTAACTTTCGTCTACCATGGAAGATAAACAAGACGTAGTTTCGATAGCTTTAGCTAGTTGCTTTTCCTAAATATAGACAGTGAGCAACGGAAAATGTTAAATTTTAAGACCGGATGTTTACATGCGATTGCAGTTTACGGTAAAGCGGAACGTCTTTCCGCTTCGCCTGGGCGAAAAAAATCGGTCCGCGACCGATTTTTTTCGCCGCCTGGTTTTCCGCCCGTTTCTCCGACTAGGCGGGCGGATTTTGTGAAGTTTTTTCCGCTTCCGCCTGCTCCGAGACCAAGTGTGAACGCACCCTTAGCTAATTTCGCCTCAATTAACACCACATGTCGTGGTTGATGATGTTTTGGTGTTTAATGGCACAATGGCCAGGTGTGGCCAAAGAGCGACATGCTAATGTTAATGAGTTCGCAGTGGACAGATGGGTTCGGTGATCTTAATGTGCCGTGGCTGTAAAGGGGCCTAAAAGAGATGATCCAAATTCCATAAAATGTAGGAGTAATAAAATTATGGGAATGACTATTGACGTGTACTATGGACATTAGAAGGCATTGAGAAAGAATGAATGATGCAATATATAAAATATGTGAGATGCTAAAATGTCTGGAGCACTTCTGCCTCACCAGTGCCCTTGAAACCCAAGGACCTAGAGGCATGTGCTGTACAAAGAACACTATCGTAGATGTATCCTCTGGAAAGAGGATGCACTACGGAATAATTGGGCTTGTCACGTGTAGCACAACATCTTTCAAGTAAGCGAGGACTTCTTTGGTCTTAAAAAGCGGTTCTACACCAAGAAACATGGCCGGATGCAGAGGGACGTGATGGCTGTATGCAAAAGGAAGATGTTTCCGCCTGTCTCTTTCGGCTTCCCGGCACTCCAGGAAGACGTGGAGGACAGAAAGCCTGTCGCCGCATCTACCACAGGTTGGAGGCTCGTTACCAGTCAGGAGAAAGTTATGAGTGCCGAACGTGTGTCCTATTCTTAGTCTAGTGAACAGGAAGTCTGTTCGTGTTTTCGTTGTTGGGTGCCAGAAACCTAACTTAGGCTTAATTACGTGAAGCTTATTACTCGTTTCTGCGTCCCACAAGCGTTGCCAGTGGCTTCGCAGTTTGTTTCTGAGGAAAGGCCTCATGTCTGTGGCAGGGACTGCAGCAGAACGAGTACCCTGCGATGCCATTGATTTGGCCATCTCGTCAGCAAGCATATTTCCCTGGATTCCTCCATGGCCAGGAACCCAGCATATTACTACATGTCTGTGTGATGAGTAGATGTTACATAAGTGTGTGTAGAGTTCATTGAAGACAGGATTTGTATGCTTTTGTAAAGAAATGAGTGCTTTTACAAGGCTTAACGAGTCTGTGAATATGATGGCTTTGATGGCGAGGGAAGTGTGGACGCCCATATATTTCAGTTTCTTTATATGTTTTACTGCACACAGTACTGCGTAGACTTCTGCGGTGAAGATACTTGTTATAGGGTTCAACACATCAGATTCAGAAAGAGAGGGACCAACAGCAGCGTAGGATACGCCAGCATGGGATTTGAACGCGTCTGTGTAAAATTCGTAGCACGAGTACTTGGATTGAAGTTCTCGGAAATGCATAGCAATTTCAAGCTCAGGAGCGTGCTTCGAGACCTCTACAAAGGATGTGTCACATTCTATTACCTGCCACTCCCAGGGCGGTAATAGATTAGCAGGAGCCATTAGGCGATGTTCGAGTATTGGGACATCCATTTCTTCACTAAGTTCTCTTACACGCAGCGACAAAGGAAGTCTCATGGAGGGTCTGTTACGGAAGAGTGTTTCACACGTTAAGTCGTTTACTGTCGTGAAACACGGATGTTCCTTGTTAGAGCGCACTTTAAGAAAGTAGGTGAAGCTGATGTATGTTCTCTGAAAATGTAGTGACCACTCGTCTGACTCTGCATATAGACTTTGGACGGGGCTTGTTCTAAATGCGCCAGTGGCGAGGCGGATACCCAGATGATGAACAGGGTCTAACATCGTTAGACCCTGTTCATTTATGTGTCGGATGTAATTTTATGTGTCGGATGAATGTAAGCCTGGAGTCAAGCATGACACCTAGGAATTTGTGTTCCTTGTTTACGGGCATTCGTTGCCCATATATTTCAACAGTGGGATCTGCAGCAAGCCCTTTTTTCCTGGTGAAAAGAACGCAAGAACTTTTGTTGGGGTTCACTTTGAACCCGTTTTTGTCTGCCCACTTGGACACTTTGTTTAAGCATTGTTGTACCTGCCTCTCACAGACTGTTAGGTTGCAGGATTTGAAACCTACTTGTATGTCGTCTACGTAGACGGAATAAAAAATAGATGGGGGTGATGTTTTACGAAGCGTGTTCATTTTAACTACAAAGGGCGTGCAGCTCAGTACGCCTCCCTGGGGTACCCCAGTTTCCTGTATGAATACACGGGACAGTGCATTACCTATTTTCACTCGGAATGTGCGGTTTTGCAGGTAGCTTTCTATAATGTTTAACATAGTGCCGCGGATCCCCAGCGTCGATAGGTCACGCAGGATGCCATAGCGCCAAGTTGTATCGTACGCCTTTTCCATGTCGAGAAACATGGATAAAAAGGACTGTTTATGCACGAAGGCGTCGCGAATATTTGCTTCCATGCGCACTAGATGGTCGGTTGTAGATCGTCCTACTCTAAAACCACACTGATGCGGATCAAGAAATTTATTTAATTCAAGGAAGTGTAAAATTCGACGGTTTATCATTTTTTCAAAAAGTTTGCATATACAACTTGTGAGGGCAATCGGGCGGTAACTTGTTACTAATGTGGGGTCTTTGCCCTGTTTAAGAATCGGACCGACCAGGGCTTCTTTCCATGCGGTAGGGAGGTATCCCGCAGCCCATATTGCGTTAAAAAGTGCTAGCAGAGTAATTTGAGTGTCACTGGGGAGGTGTTTAATCATGTCGTACATGATCCTGTCCGGTCCAGGTGCGGAGCTTTGACATGCAGTCAGGGAGGCTCTCAACTCGGCAATGTTAAAAGGCGCGTTGAAGGGTTCGTTCTGTCTGCATTTGCGGTCGATAGCCTTATGTTCTGCTACTTGTTTGTGTTTTAGAAATGCCTTGGAATAGTGGTTAGAACTGGAAACGTGCTGGAAGTGTTCGCCAAGGGCGTCTGCTTGGTCTTCCAAGCGGTTTGCTTCAATGTTTACTAGGGGCAACGGATGAATTTCTTGCCCCTTAAGCCTTCTCAGCCCATCCCATACTTTTGATTCTTGAGTATACGAGTTTATACCAGATAGAAACCTCTGCCAGCTTGCCCTCTTTGCCAGTCGTCGCGTCCTTCTTCCCTGCGATTTAACCTGTTTAAATTCTATTAGATATTCTGCTGTAGGACTTTCGCGTAGTTTGCTCCAAGCTTTATTTTGTCTCTTGCGCGCCTCTCTACAATCGTCATTCCACCAGGGGACCCGTCTTTTGGATGAAGTGCCTCTTGTTTGAGGAATGGACTTTTCAGCGGCGTCAATGATAAAAGCGGTGAAGTATGAAACAGAATGATCTATAGTAAAATTATCTATAAAATCCCGTGGTATGTGGGTGGATTCCCTAAAACGTTCCCAGTCAGCTGAGGCCAATTTACAGCGAGGGAAGTGTGGACGCAAGTCATGTTTGTTTACGAAGTTCAGCGTTACTGGGAAATGATCACTTCCGAATGGGTTTTTAATTACATACCATTCTAAATCAGGAAAGACGGAAGCGGAGCCGATCGCCAGGTCTATTGATGAGTACGAGTTATGATGTGGATTATAATACGTTGGTTCTTTCTTGTTAAAGAGACACGCACTTGTGGGTAAAAGGAAATTTTCAATGAGTCGTCCTTTCGCGTCGCATCGCGAGTCTCCCCACATTGTGTTATGAGCGTTAAAATCTCCCACGAGTATATAGGGCTCGGGGAGCTGGTCAATGAGCTTATAAAAGTCTGTTTATTCGAGACGCTGGTTCGGCGGTATATGTATGGAACACACAGTTACTATTTTATTAAGAATAGCCTGGACTGACACTGCCTCAAGGGGCGTGTTAAGGGCGACGGGTCGGCAAGCTACCGCCTTGTCGGCTATAATTGCTACACCGCCGGAGGCATTAGCCTCCTCACGGTCTTTGCGGAAGATGGTGTAGTTTCTAAGAAAATTTGTATTGGTAGGTTTGAGATGTGTCTCTTGAACACACAGCAGCTTCGGATTGTGTTTGTGTATTATTTCTCTAATGTCGTCGAGGTTATGGAGAAGTCCTCTCACATTCCATTGTAGTATTTGTGTATCCATTATGCTATATGTGTTGGGTGCTGTGTGTTTAAGAGACTGAGGTTAGCTCACGGGCCTTTTTCAGGCGCTGTGACGGGAGTTTTGTCTCTTTTGGAGCGGTCGAGAGCGCCTCGCCGCTCCTCGCTGGTGGCGCCGTCTTGCTGGTGGTTGTGTCCATCGCCTCTTGCGAGGCTCTGAACACGCGCTCTTCCGAGCGCTTTATTTGGCGTGAAGGCCTCGGCACGTTGGACGAGGTCTTTGGGGGCACCTGCCCGTAGGTAGATGGCCCCTTCTGCTCGGTTGGCGCAGCTGCGCTAGCTGCAGACGGCGGGGGGGGGGGGGGGGGAGGCGGATGGCTTTACTGCCGCCTCACTGGGTGTGAGTCGGACAGCCGCCGGAGACCGTTGTGGCGCTGCCCCCTGACGCGCCACTTCGGCAAATGTGTTTTTGGGCAGGTAGGACACTCGCCTGCGTGCCTCCTTGAAACTAATATTTTCCTTGACTTTTATCGTCACAATTTCTTTTTCTTTTTTCCAGGATGGGCACGACCGCGAGTATGCGGCGTGCTCCCCTTCACAGTTTACACAACGGAGAGTTCTCACAAGCTTCAGAGGTATGTTCGTGGGCACTGCACTTCGCACAGGTTTGACGGCCTCGGCAGCTCTGCGAACTGTGGCCGAAACGTTGGCATTTGAAACATCTGAGCGGATTGGGCACATATGGCCGAACACGGAGCTTGATGTACCCTTCCTCGATTGACTCGGGCAGGACACTTGATCCGAAGGTGATTATCAAGTGCTTGGTTTGGATTTCTTTGCCATCCCGCCTCATCTTAATTCTTTTCACATTGATTACATTCTGTTCACTGAAGCCCTCCAAGAGCTCAGCCTCAGTGAGCTCCAGCAAGTCATCGTCCGACACAACGCCGGGGGTGGTGTTCATAGTACGATGCGGGGTTACTGTTAGTTGGTTATCCCCAAATGACACAAGCTTAGGCAGTTTCTCGTATTGTTTCTTATCGCGGAGCTCCAGGAGGAGATCACCGCTTGCCATCCTGGTCGCCTTATAACCGGCTCCAAAAACATCAGTCAAAGTCTTTGATACAAGGAACGGTGAAATAGTGCGCACTGGTTTGCCGGGTTTTTCTGAGTGAACTACATGGAAACGTGGGAAGTTGTGGACTTGGCGTCCGAAAAACTGAAAAACTTCATCGGTGCGCCCTCTTTTCTGAGGGCGATCAGGGAGTGGAGGAAAGGAGCTATCCATAAATACATGTGAAATTTCGGCAGTAACGCCAGCCACCCACCATGGAGTCCTACAAGGGGACGCTGCAGGGCCTGAAAAACAGGGCCTGCAAACGCCAGCTGTACGTTACCACTATAACCAAATATGAAATAACCTAGGTTGGCTATTCACACAAGGTTAACCCTTGCTGCCTGGAAAAATTGGAAATGAAGAGAAGCTAGGAGAAGACAGGAAAGATGAAAAGTGAGAGAAAGACGAAGGCTAGAGGGAGAGAGAGACAGGAAAAGGCAACTACCGATTTCCCCCGGGTGGGTCAGTCCGGGGGTGCCGTCTATTTGAAGCAGAGGCCAAAGGGGTGTGTTGCCTCCGCCGGGGGGCCTTAAAGGTCCAAACACCCAGCATCAGCTCAACCCACAGGATCCCCTTTTCCCCAGACACGGCTAAGCCGCGCACGGCTACACGCGGGAGGGTCCAACCCTCGTGTGCTCGGGTACGTGGTGTCGCCACACACCAAACGCCTGCTGACGCAGACGGCCCTGCGGGGCACATGTCGTGGGTTAGAGTGGCTTAATTAACTCTATCTTAACTTTACCCTAATTAAATTTGCGATATATTAACACCAAAGGCCGTGGGTTCGACTCCCACCAAAGGTCGATGGGTTGGAGACTTTCTGGATGATTGTGTGGTCACGCCGACAACGCCGGATTTTGCGCCTCATGAGCCATATATTGCTTTCGCATTAATACGAATATTTAAAGTAACTTGCGCTGTTAGTAGGAAAGTGCGTGCCTGGCACGCATACTAACCACGAACATCGCTGCAATTGGCAAGCCGTGGTTTCTCGCCTTATGTGCAAAACTTGAAAGAAAGAGAGAAAAAACATATTTAACGAGCTTAAGGATGGCTTGATTTGCAGGAGTGATTCCCTCTTCAGGGGAATCTGGGAATCTGCGACCGCCTTCTCAACCAACATGATGTGATCCGACAGGCGGGAGCTGCACAGCAGCGTCTCTTCCTGCTCTTCGGGGGGTAGGGAGTAGAGGAGGCAAGTCTGGATTTTCTTTGCAATCTATGACAATGTGCAGGTGTGCTCGTAGCTGTTCGCAGTATTTACATTGTTCATCGTATTGAAAAGGAAACATGAGATGAAGCTTCCTTGGATGCGGGAACGTGTAGGTATACAAAAATGCGAATGCTGTCTCTTGCGGCTTCGTGAGCTGTGGATGTGGACACGCCTTCCTGGAGGGCAACGAACTCGGCCACTCCAAGACCCGAAAACTTATCCACCAGGCTCCGGAGAACACAGAAGTAAAACTCACTGGACTGACAACGCGCCAAGAAATCACTCAACACTACAGGCTCAACCGGAGAACACTCCCACCACAACATGAAGAACTTTGCAATTTGCAAGAGCCGGATGCATTTGTACTAAAGTTAAACTCTAGAAAACACGCTGTCTCTACAGTGGACTTTCACGAGTTGGGAAGCGCAGTAAGGTGAGAATAGCGCTACTATAGTTTCGATATTTACAAGGATAAACATAAGCTTGCTTCCCAAAGGCTCACCAGAAGCTTAGGCTAGTACACAGGCATATATGGTACAATTTACTACCGATTATATATTGAGGAGCCCCATGCTTGAGGAGTCCCGCGCGCCGCGCCAGCTGCTGTGGTTGACCCCTAGGGTGCCTCGATGCGCGCGCCCTCGGCGAAGGGGAGCGCGCGCAGCGAGGCACCCTAGTTGACCCACAATAATCCGCGCCATCTGCCGAGAGGGACGTAAACCACGACTGCAAAAATCGTCGGCGCGACAGTCTCGTTCAGGCACCTTATCTGTTCTTCCCCCGCGCTTAAGATTGACTTCCAAAAAACGCCAGTTCAGGATTTAACTGCTTATTGGGCGAATTTGTACCCAGCAAAGTGAACAAAGCACAGTGAAACCGACGAGAACAGTCATCGGTCATTGAGATCTCATCAGCGGGTCAAACACGCCGTCTATTTCTCTAGACTTCTACGACTACTCGTAGGTTCCAGCGTAATCACTGGCAATCGCGTGCACTCTAGAATGTACAACACTATTCGAGTCGCGCATGCAATTTGATTACATAATGTTCTGCTACAATACAGGCAAAAGATAGAATCGGCGACAACATTCGAGAAAGTCTTGCACTGAGCGAGAGCTTTTCACATTTGTTAGACGGTGAAAAAGGGTAACCAGAAAATCGTAAACAATCAACTATCGCGCTCAGTATGAGTGACAAACTGTGAGAGCGTGGTCAAGTGCTATCCAAGGTTGGAGAGGCCCCGTGTTACCGACCTAAAGGGTGAGGGTTCAGCTGTTATTGCTTCGAACATCGCCCCTTCGTGGCTGCTTTTGCCCTCCCTCCCAAGCTTAAGAAGGATATCTTTGTCTCGCGAAAAGAATCTAAACGACCGGAGGCCACATTTTCCGCCAGCTTGGTCTCCTCCTTAAGAGGAAGCTTTATCTCGGGTGCTCCTATCTAAATACATGTAGAAGGTGAATTAGTTTTTCTCGGCAACCACTGCACAAAATTTGATGAGGTTTGTTGCGTTTAAAAGAAAAACTACTACTACTGAAAAACTAATATTCTACTGTCTTCTGGTTTCGAATATTTCATTTAGGTTGTCAATTTTTTATTAAAGATTGGCACAAATCTCAAATTTTCAGAAAACGAAACTATCACGTTTAAAACACTAACTCAACAATGAAAAATAATATCACAATTCTGTGAATCGCATCTAATAGTACATCTACAGCGGACAAACTTGATATGTTACAAATGAATCTCAAACAATTTAGCATTATCGAAATACGGCTTTTGCAGAACCCTTGTGCACCAAGTAACTAATTCACGTAAGATACAATTTGACATAACGAATTCGTCCGCTTTGACTCTTATAATAGATGCTGCTTGAAGAACCGCGATATCTGTTTTTGATGAAGAGCTTTTAGTTTGTAAACGTCGTGCTTCTATTTTTTTCGCACTTTCAAATTTTTCAGAGTATTTTCAACAAAACTCAGGCCCTATATCGAACTTCCGCTTCCAACAGATACTAGAAGTTAACTTTCTCAAATTCAACAAATTCCATTAAAAATGACCCAGGGGTTATCTCAGAAAAGCGTTTCTGCGTTTTGCATTTATTTGAATAGGCCGCGTCGGAGTTGGGCCCCAGCTAAAGCTAGTAAAAAATAGTAAACAACACCTTTCCGGCAGAAATGACGGCCTTTGCTTTCTTTGGGGGCGGTGAATTCGAATCTTTCCACTGTAAGCTTTGCCGTCCTGTTTCAGGCTCGTAGTAGTGGCGCCATGGTTCGTCCCCGATCACAATTGCAGACAAGAAGTAGTCACCCTTATTGTGATACCGGATCAGATGAGTCAAGGCAGCGCAGAACCTTCTGGTGGTGGTTCAAAATCTTGGGCAACCATTGCGCACGCAAGAGCCGATGACCGAGATGTTCATGAATTATGGTGTGAACCGAACCGCGACTGATGTTGACACGCTCTGCCAGTTCATCGATATTTATCCTCCATTCTTGTCTCATCAGCTCATCAACTTTTGCACTTGTGCTGGGGGTGATTGCACGATGGTTTGGCCCGGTTTTGGATCGTCTTCGCAACTTTCATGTCCTTTTTCAGCCGTTTGCTCCAATGCTTCACCGTGGCCAATGAAATGCAATGTTCAACGTACACGGCAGCCATACGGCGAATAATTTCCTTTTGGGAAACGCCTTCAGCTGTCAAAAAATTCACAGCACCCCGCTGCTCAACTTCTGAAGTGTCCATTACGTGACGCAACCATGTTCAATCCAGTGTATGAAAGCATTAAAGAACTTTTACCCTCACATCTGCGTGTCACTTTTGTAAATGAAATATGCCTGTGTGCTACGCACATGCCGCGCAGATAATGAACCGAACCATTAGTACGCGGGGTGGGTAGGCTCACTTTCATTTAACTCGCCCTCGTTCATTAGAAATGTGAAGATACAATGGGATATACAAATGCTTGATAAAGGACAAGAAAGTGTCACTGGAAAGAAAGTTCACTGCACGTATACACAATACCTCGCAACTAGATATTTAAATATACGTATAAGTCTCCAATAAATCTACGTATCTAAGAAAAAGTGACTGTATAGAATGCGTCAAACATGCCAAATAAACATGTAGCCCAATCACAGATTCACAGAATCCTAGATCCCGCCCCCATTCCATCCACTCCATCCGATGTATCGCGTGCGACGGAAGGCGGCGCGCTTGCTCCCCGCTTTTCTCCTTTGCGCACGCAAGACTGAGCCACCATCGTCGGCTCACACATTTCAACCCCCCCCCCCCCCCCCACCCCTACTCTTGCACTCGCACATACAACATGCGGCGCGCGGTCACGACGTTATTGCCCTGAGACTTCATACGAAACATGAGGGCGACGGCGACAGCAGGAACGCGCCTGGAGTCTTCATATAATTGCTATCACAATAGTATAATAATAGTATCCGGCAACCGAAGCGTGCCGTCGCCGATTACTTTCCGCAAAAGAAGTAACAAACTGTCACCGTGGGACAATTCGCTGTGCCGCAACAATGTATCTTCTTTTTTCTTTTGTGGGACGGGGGCACCGAAATGAAAGAAAAGAAAGGCAAAGGAGAGTATGTTGGGGCCACAATCGAATGCCTACTTTGGGCACCTAATGTGGCTACCGAAAGAATATCGGAACAAAACGTAAGACGCTTGGTCCACCAAGAACCATACGCATAGTGCTCGGTATTTTACACCGGCGAGACAAGACTTACCGGAGAAGTTGCGCTCGAGCGAACACGGTGTAATCCGTCAAGTCTTCACAGTGATGGCGGTGAGCGACCATTGCTTCTTTTTCTCCTCTGCTAGCCAGAAGGCGTCCAAAACTCTGCCAGGCGAAAATTCACTCGGCCAGAGAAAACCACACGCGCACCGAAGTACGCCGCGCGGTGGTTTCGGGGCAACACAAGAAAAACGCATGCGCTCTGGCTGGCTCTGGCAGCCCGCGGGTAGACGAGCGAGAATAAAAAAAATTAAGAGGCTCAATGTGTCCTCACGAATAAAAGTCAAAGTAGAAAAAATAAATAAGAACGTAGTTACCCTGGCTGTGCAGCACGAATTGTTGCGTAGTGGGCTGCAACAGCACGTACATCAACTCACCAGGAACGAAGTTTTGCAGGATTTTCGAGCCGACCGTATGAAGAAGAGCGGCGTCAACAATGTATCGTGCTTGTCCGACGAGCTGTTTATGTTTTAAGCAAGCTGTTTTATGTTCCGGCGTTATGCCAAGTGCGTTAACGCTAAATTCGTTCCTTTTACAGCAATGATGGCAGCAACGTGACACCTGCACTGCGTACCAGGATATGCAGCAAACAAAGTAGTTTGTTTCCACACTGTACCGCAGTAAAGCTGTGGAACTCTTTCCCAATCCTCTCCCATTCAAACAACGTCAGGGCTTGCTGAGAGCTACGAGGAGGGGTTGCAGCTGGCTCAGCTGGCATACACCCTTCTGCACCCAGCATATCAACTATAGGGGGCAGTTGAGATCACCAAAATATTTGACGACGTGGTTTAATGAAACCTCCTTTGCACGCACTGAAAAACCGTAGCATAAGAAGTCTCGAACTTCCAGTAACTTGGGCGAAAATATTTTCCCAGCGTAGACTAAAGCAACTGGTAAGCTCCTCCCTTTTTTCTGTGTTTGGGGAGAGCAACGTTAGCATTCCTCGGGTAGGTCTTACGAGGCGTTCGTACGCCCCACGTTCTCGGATGAGATGTTTTCGATTCGCATTCGCCGTCATGTATGTACAGGGCAACTACCGCGGCGTGCTTGCGCTTCCCTGCGATGCCAGCACGGCAATCGCAGCTCCCCGCTAGGATTTGTCTGCTGTCGCCGATCTGCAAGAATCAATGTCACCTACAATTTCATGCGTCCACACCGTAGATAACGAAGTAACTTACGCTGAGCTTCACGCATCTCGCCGGTGCGCTGATTCCGTTTGCGGTATACACCTAGCAGTCACTTCCGATCAGTGCGAGTTCAGCACTTCCCTCATGTCCCGCCCCGCTTCATACAGACGACTTCCTTTCTCTAAATTCTTTCCACGAAAAAAGCTGTAAAGATCTTGTAATTCCCAAAACCCGGCGGAAATTAATATCGGCACGCTGTTTCGCGCCATCACTACCGTTTCACAAGGCGTCAAACACGCAGCGCGAGCTGCTCACGCCGTGAGTAATCTACCGCCTTCGAGCAACTATTCGTCAGATGGCGCTAGGGGTCCGAAAGACAGGGCGCCGCCTAGCACTTGCAACGTGCCCATGCGACTCCTGGTGCAATCCATACACCCCTTGTAGTGAAACCCCTTCGTCGAAACGTCCATCCCCAGTATCACATCTCTCGCCCCGTAGCTCACGCAAATGCCCTCTACATGTATTACGGAAAAGTCGAGAAAGCCATTTGGGTAGACGCTGCATGTACAACGCATGAAGCTGTAGCAGTTGTTTACAACCCAACCCTACCCCGACCCTTAACTCACCATCTTCCCTCGAGCTCTACACCTGAGGAGGCAGAGGAGACCGCCATCGCCTAAGCCCTTGCACTTTAGGATGCTGAATACATCTTTAGCGATTCCAAGACTGCTCTGTCCAACTTTGCCAAAGGCGGGATTCACACCCCTGCCTGGAACTCAAACACCCCCACCCAGAATTTACCACGGAGGGTAGAGCTCCGGTGGGTGCCGGCTCACTATGGGAACTCCGGAACTAGGCTGCCGATAAATTGGCCTGAGGTTTGATTTGCCGGGCGCAGGGCAGCCTCGATCCGGGCTTCTCGAGGGAGCGGGTGTACAGCTTGGCGGAGCTCACGCAAGTACTCCGTTTGAACAGTCGGACTTACCCTGCTCCCCACCCTTCCCTGACCCACTCCCAACAGATCCTCTGGAGACGCCTCCAGACCCGCTCTCTCCCATCCCCTCAGCTGCTATCCCACTATTGTGGCACCTCCCCTACGTGCTCCCAATGCGGCGACCCTCACGCCACACTCTCCCATATCCTTTTGGGCTGCCCTGCTGATCCTCCCACGCAGGGACAGCCAACCATCTCAAGCTGGGAGGACTCGGAGGTCCTGCTTTCGTCTACGGACCCGGTATCACAGCTTGCTGCGGTGGCTCGGGCTGCCAACGTCATGAACGTGACCGTCTCGGCGTAGTGTGGGCCCGTGCGGTGGTCCAGGGACCCAGAGGAGTCCAAACTCACTTGCTACGAGTAATGTTTTTCTGTCTGTCTGTCCTGGTGCATGGGCGTTGGCGCGAAATCCAGCCCGAGTTTCGCAATGTTGCCCCTGAAATGTCTTTTCGAGCCTGGAAAAGACATTCTAGGCAAAATCCAGAATGACTTTCGGCGCCGGGGGTTGCTTAGGTCGGCGGTGCACGACAGCATGCAAAAATTTCGGGGGGCTGAAGCCCCATAAGCCCCCTGTACTCACTAATTGTCATCCACTTTCATTTCCAATAATTTATCATTTCTACAATTCAATTAGTGAGCACAAATGATTTCGCCTATGTTGTCGCCTAACGAAGGTCTCGAATCCGGCAACATTGATGCCTTCAGGTAGCATGTGTGGGTTTATTGACCAGTTGCATTCACCCAAAAAGATCACGTACTCGTGACGCCTGCGGCAGAGAGGATGTTCCTCATCCGCCGCGAAGGTTTTTGAGTGGTGGCGCTGGCTAACACTCCCAAGGTTAATTGCAGTAGTAAGACGTTAATACCCAAGAAAGTGGATGGGGAAACAGCGCTGCGGTAGCACTGTTGGTTAGAGCATCGCACTCGTAATGCGAAGACGTGGGATTGTTCCCCACCTGCGGTAAGTTATTTATCCAGATTCATTTCCATTAATTTATCATTTAATTAAATTAGCGAGTACAAGTAAGTTTTACCCTATGTTGTCCTTGGCGTCTTTGTTTGCTCCCTTCTAATAAGATTAATAAAAATCGGGTCCCTCGTTTAACCCCCTTTCTTCCCGTTCATACAGTGTTATAGTGGATACGTACAGCTCGCGATAGCAGACCTTGTTTACACACAAATCTTGCCATGTACGTCCTCTTGTTGTGCTCCGTGGTTGGCGGCTGGGACAACAGCCGAAATCAGAAAAACTTCATGGCTTCGTCATTCCCCCAACTCATAGAACGACCTCCCCGAAAAATAGGTCGCACCGATGAAACCTTGCAATTTTTTGTCAACCGCAAAGCATTTCTCGCACGTTTTCATGTAACTCAGTCTGAACCAAAAAAAAGACCGTAAGGACAATTTCACTTTTAAGTGTTGATAAATATCTCAACGACACACTGGTCCCAGGTTGCAAAGTGATTAGGACCAACACGAGACGCTCTCAAACCTAGTGATATTCGGCAATCTAAAAATCAGCGTGCCTCACATCGTTCAATGAACACTAGCAAAATAAGGAGGGATCTCTGATGATGACCTTTTGAACCTGAACGAAGAAGAGCTCCTAGAGGGCTGGAAAGAACACAATGTGACTCAAGTAGAAAGAACAGAAGTTATGCGCGACAATAAAGAACTTCCTACTAAGCATTCGATCCTCACCTTTGCTACGAGCGAGCTGCCAAAATTCATTGAAACAGGATACACAAAGAGTAACCCCGTGCATCCCGAATGCGCGTAGGTGTTTCAAGTGCAAAGATTCGATCAAGGCTGACCCGCCGTGGTTGCTCAGTGGCTATGGTGTTGGGCTGCTGAGCACGGGGTCGCGGGATCGAATCCCGGCCACGGCGGCCGCATTTCGATGGGGGCGAAATGCGAAAACGCCCGTGTTCTTAGATTTAGGTGCACGTTAAAAAGCCCCAGGTAGTCGAAATTTCCGGAGTCCTCTACTACGGCGTGCCGCATAATCAGAAATGGGGTTTTGGCACGTAAAACCCCATAGCTTTTTTTTCGATCAAGGCTCTCAAAGCTGCCTGGCCGACTGAGATGTGCAAAATGCGGCGACCATGAACACGCCTGTGATAACTGTAGTAGTGCGCTCAACCATCTTAACTGCGACAGAGGCGATGCAGCATATTCACGATAATGTGCGACGTGGACGAAAGACAAAAACACTTTTAAGGTAAAAGCCTTAAATAACTCATGGGTCGAAAAATCCGACAGCCGCCCAACGTTATGGCACCAAAATTCAATGGCATGAGCCAGTCAACCATCAATTTCTTTATCAATGAAAGAGCTCGATTATATCTGTTCACGTTGAACTGACATCCTTTGAAATAATCAGTGTGGCCACAAAAAGTGTATGCGTGTAGTTTTCCCGGTTTTGTTCATATTTGCCGAGCAGTGTAGACATGTATGTTCGATGACGTTTTGGGAAGCAAAAGTACGCTTGCGAGAACTGGAAATAAATCAGTTGTTGAAAGTTAGCACTGTGTGTTTGCCCAATTTGCCTTTTCGTGTCGGTCTCATTATACATGTGCTACAAGAAAGTAGAAGGCAGCATATATACAAGCTCATGTAGCTACCCTCGTCGATGGAAGTGATGAAATAATAAAAATAATGAAGTGAACCTGCGTACGTCTTAATGGCCTTCATAGACTTGTTAAGACCGTTCTAACGCGTCATTAACCACGTATAGCAAGCGACGATGTAAGGCGACCGAAAAATAGAAGGAGTAAAGAGAAAATCAAGTAAAGAGAAAACAAGTAACAGGAAGCAAGAACGCATTCGAATGTCAAAGCAATTTAATGAATGGCTCGAGAGCGCACAGGCTTTCGCATTTATTCTCTTCAGCGTATGCTAAAGTGGCTGTCACGTTTTACTATGAAAGCGAAAAAAAAATCACTGTTCAGGAAGCGCCAAAGCGCGTATCCTTTCTACAAACAGCAGGGTATACGCTCCTGACAGCGGAGTTTTCCGGCGACGGCCGCGCCACCTGTAGGGTCGAAAGCGCAACTCTGGCACTGATCTAACTTCAGTCGACGGAGTAGAATCCAGCAGGCGCACGTATTGTTATGACCGCGTGTCATTCGAAACTTCTGAACCACGTGCGCCACCGTCCTGCAGGTAAACGTTCTCATGCCGCTGTTTTAAGATGGCACATTTGCAAGACATCGAAAACTGCCCAGGAAAAATAGCGTGCGGACGGCGGTACTGCTGCGTCAAAGACTGTAGCGGCCTCGCAGGACTACAGATTTCCTGGCCGGCTGTGGTATTGTGCTTGCGCTTTCTTCCTGGAAGGTCGCACTAGGAAGTACTGCAGTCAGTAGACAAGTTTTTGGTCGAGAAAGTCTTGCCGAGAAGCCGACTTAATTTTTTTGTATATTCTCCACATCATTTAGATTATTTTACTGTACGAAGCGTACTGCGAGGTGGCTGCAGGTGTTCTGGCTTGCGTGAGTCGCTGAGCACTTCACGCTGTGCGGCTCTGCTTGGGGTCAGGTTGCCGGATACGATCACCCCAGTCTTGGAGGCCGGAGCGGCCAAAGGTCGTGCCGGTGCCTCGGCAGTTGTAAACAAAGTACTGCGGTTGCTTGGCAGAACATAGCAGTCTAATACAATTTTGGTGCAAGTTGTTTGAAAGAGCCTTTTAGTAATTCGAAAATATATGGCGCCTATCATCCGTGGTCAATGAGGCTTTGCAACCGTGTCAAAACACCACGACGAACGCGTTTTGTCTACGGTAACTCAAATGGTTGGCCAAGAACACCTACGCCTAACGCTTAATAAGCTGAGCCATGCCTGCACACTCAATTGAGCTTCTCGATCGGAGCATATGATAGTTGAGTTTTCTCACGTCCACAGATACACTGCAGTTGTGTTTGCTTTGCTGGGGGGTGACACTTTGCCAGCACAGTCACACCGGCGACTTCTTTCACGCTGTGAACGTGCCCGGCAGAGTAGGGCTTTTCCCCTTTACGAAGAATGGCAGGACGCATCCGACCGTCTAATTTTGAGATTGGTTTGAAACCACGTAGCAAAACTTGAGCCATTTGTTCGTTTCAGAACAAGCATGAACATGCGATCACGTTGGCAGAGCCGCGTTGGCAGCCCGAGTAGCGTGGTCCGTCAGTGCGAGTTTTGACGGAAGGTGCCGCAGGAGGCACTGACCATCACTGCTCGGACGCGCCGCTTGGGCAGTGTCAGGAGCGTGTACAGATGTGGTGCGTAAGCGGGCGACGCTGCAGCAGCCTGGCACACAGCGTGGCCGCAGCCGTGCCACCAGCTACTTTGGTGGCAGCAGCTAGCCTTGCTTCGTCGTCCCTGAAGAAGGGCCCATCGACCTCCGTGTTGGTAGGCTCCAAGGCTTTCGGCTCATGAGGCGAGGTCTTCACGACGAACACATCGCTCACAAGGTCAGACGTCTCACCAGAGTCAATGGACGCTAGACCTAGTCGGACGGCGCAGCCAGCACCGAAGGACCGCCGTGAGACTCAGGACCGCGGCAAGAAAGACAAACTCCGCATTACGGGGCACAGAAAGGGCCCTGTAAGCTAAGCTACCTTAACCTCCTTGTCTTAGACACGCAGAGCAAACTTATTTGAGCTGGACACTTCTTGTACAATGTAACGTCAGGGTTCTTCTCAGGAACGTTCACGACGTTAAAAAACTCGTACATAAGTTTAATCTGAAGGTGTGGCATGTTCAAGAGACACCTTAAATCTACACAGATTTCTTCAGCAATGCGCCATTTTTAGGACAGACCGAGATGTCGCGTCATCCGGTGATGTAAGTAGTCGATGTATGTGCTACCTGTCGGGAACTACAACTGCGAGTGCCCCTTGAGGCAGTTGCTATCTAAACAGTGCTGTATGATAAACTAGTGACCATCTCGTCTTTATACATCCCCCCCGAGTTACCAGCTCTCAAGGGCAACATTCCCCAGCTTTATTGATGAGCTTACATAGTCGTCGGAGACCTAAACGCGCATCGTACACTGTGGTGCGACTCGTTGCGATGCGAGATGGCGTCTAATCGAAAACTTCTTGCTCTCAAGTGCACGCTTGCTTAAGAAAAAAAAAAAGCCAGCATACTACGACCCTCCACACAAAGCATTTTCCTTCATAAACCTAATCATAGCGTCCGGTGCAATTGTGCCGTATCTGGAGAGGGACAGTGACCATTACACTGTCATTTTCAACCTTACAAAAGAGGCTGAATGCTCTCTACACACGTTCCTCGATGGAAAGTCGATTCGGCCGACTTGACGCGGTTTCGTCAACACATTTGCCCTGGGACGATGTCCGCACACTTATTACTGACGATGCAGTACCAAACTTTACAGCGTTTGTAATTGGCACTGCATCAGTATTATGATGACTCCTAGTCGTCTATTTACAGTTGCAATTACCTTGTACTTGGTTGTCAACTTTCTTGACCTCTTGCATCTTGCGACGACGATGAAGAGGTGCCTTTCCCTTTGGAACGGGTGGCCGTTACGATGACGGCCGGGCAAAATAGAATAAACACAAACAAACAATAACACCGCTCATGCATCCCGTACATATGGTAAACCAGAGAAGCTGAAATGTGCGGCCCAGATGTTTATGTTGACGTCGTCGTAATTCATATTACAACCGGTTTCATGTTCCACCGGTTGTAATTCATGTATTTTTCTGTTGCTTAATCTACTTTTTTTTTGAACTCGTCGAAAAATTAACCGAGGCTAATGTGCGTTGTTTGTTACTGCGAAGACTGCAGAGTTTGTTGTTTGTTTATGCTGTTCCATGCTTGCCCTGTACGCTGCTGAAAACATGTCACATTGTATTTCATGTTTGGGGGGGGGGGCAGGAGTAAGTCAGGCTGTTTCTATATCTTTTTTTCCTAGCCTCCCCCATCTCAAAGGATGGAAAAGAAAGGAATTATTAAGCTCGCGCACGCATGCAGAGGGCCTGAGCGAGTCAAAGGCGTTCACATAGGCCGTCACCTTCAAGAAAGACAAGAGTGCCTTCATAGCTTTGTGGGCCGACGAGCGATGGGGACGGTCAAGTGGCACCTGCACAGACAACGGCGGAATGTCCAGTCATCGCAGTGCGATAGATAATGTTTGTATTTCCGCAGGCGCTTGTAGACGGTCAGCTTGCTTGAGGCCTCCCGTTCAGGAAAGCTAGACAACCTATATCGCCCTTGATGACCTCGTTAGCCACAGTTCCGTGACATCCAACCGCTATTCGGCTGACTTCTCGCAGTCGCCTCTCAAGCGCATCACGACCTTAAGCCGAGAGGCACACCACCGCGTTTGCAAATTTCAGAGCCGGAACATGAACCAGTTTCCACAAGTCCGATCATTACGAGGCGGTTACATCCTCACAGGCATTTGCGTCACAATAGGCAATATGCACTAAGATCCATTTGCCCCAGTTTTTCTGCGGCGCGACGCCGAATGCGTGGTCTCGTTTCTTTAGAGCATACTGCTTCGCGAAATCAGTCAATAGCGCAGGGAAATAAAGAGGGTATTACATTGCAGAATTACTGTATGGATGACTGATAACATTAAGTCCAAATGAAATAGGCTTCAGAGTTGATTGCTCAATATGGTGTGCCAATGCTGATTCAGAGAGCCGCATCCAACTTGCTCGGAAAAGGAGACGATATTCAGCTTTAGTGACGTTAGATATAGCTAAAGCACATCTCATCAGCAAGATCAGCGTCAATTGCCGATCTTGCCAAGAGTCCCAATTGGCCGCAACAAGATAAAGTTGCGGCACTAACGAGGAGTCTTCGCAGAAGGGAGCATCTAAAGCACGTCGGAGTTTCCTGAAAGATCTCCTTCCGCCCAGTTGCGGCTACAAATCACTCGAGCGCCTGTCGCCGAAAGAACCCTACTGCCTCAGTGCGTGCAACAGGATGTTTTCTGGCTCTCGCGGAGATACGCGAAATATTAGCGGCTCTTTCAGTGCTTGAGAGAAGTTTTGGGGGATGCCGTTGCTACCGCGAAGCTCTTGTAAGGACCGCTTTGCGAATTTCCGGCCACAACAGGAATGTTTAACCGATCCTCCTAAATTAGTTTTCGTGCCGTGATAATGAGACCGCTCCAATTGGAGTTGAATCGACGGTAAATATACGGGAAAATAAAGATGTTTACTATTCAAATGCTGCATAAGCCTCGGGTAGGTACAGCGAAATACGAACGCCTCTCCAAGACGACAGCGGGCAGACATCCTAGATAAACCAGGGATCCGCTACCACACACAACACGGAGACAAGCGGGACATACCCAAGGAAATAAGGGCCAAACTCACGGTACCCTCCTTATCCAAGAATATGTATCCTGTACACCACGAGGGCAGGAGAAAAAGAAGGGCAAAGAACATGGCAAAGACCTATGGAAGGAAGAAGGACGCGGTCTTTGTAGACGCTGCACGTTACAAACAAACGCAGCGTTGTCGCAGCAGTACTTAACCACAACAGAATGCTGCACAAGCTTGACTATAAACACGACATGCATCGAAACTGTGGAGGAAGCGGCTATAGCGTTAGCCATAGCACAAACCAATGCAAACCAATCAGCGATTCCCAAACGGCAGTGCGCTACTTCGCGAACGGCCGGATCTCAGCTAAGGCGCTGAACATACTGATAAAAGGCAAACCAACAAGGCGTCCAAATCATATGGATACCAGCCCACACCACCATCTCAACGGGAGAGGGTAACCCTAACGCGGCAGCACACAACGTAGCTCGATGACTGACCTTCCGAGCTGCGATGAACGTAGAACCCTCGACAGGGCCCTCCGAAGTATGGGAAGACAGACTGACCAGGTTCAACGACATCACCAACCATTACAAGATGCACTTATCCACCACCCCATCCACAACTCACTAGATCGCAAGCTGTCAAGTGGCGACAACTACAAATCAAATCCTACAAGAGCCCGATACTAATGCACGCTATTTATCCAGGCATATGCACAACAGATAGATGCAAAGTGTGTGGCATCAGAGCCACGCTACAACACATGCTATGGGAATGCCAGGAACCAGTGGCGTAGCTAGGTCTTCTGGCACCCGGGGCCGCGACTACAGCCTGGCGAGTCATACGCCGTCAAACTCTTCGGCCGCACCGAGTCTGAAGACGATCCAAAGAATCCCATTCGCGACTTTTGACGGCCCCACTTATGCAACGTCGCTCTCAACGAATGCCCTCTTTCTGCTGTCTTTGTTCGTCTTCGCTGCGCGTTCTGAACGGAAGAGGGACCCAAGAGCCTCAACGCTTTACAACGCCTCACTGTAAGTTTAGCGACTCCTGCCCCCAGCATGAACACACGGCACGAGCGCACCCCACATGAAACGTTCCGCTAAGGGAAATAGTTGAGCGACCATTTTGCGAATTCAATTTTTTAGCCCGCACATTGGTGCAATTATTTCGTGGGGTATTGATAGACCTGCAGCCGACAATTCTGCAGCGCAACACATGGGGTACATGAGCTCGGGCTACTGGATACTGGAGCATTCTGTGCCATTTGCGCCCAGTCGAGCCCGCGAAAAGACTGGTGTCTTCAAGCGTATTCAACAGCCTTGTAGACCTATTCTGTGCAAAATAGCAGCCGATGCTTAAAAGCTCGTCTATACCTCGCCACCGCTTATTGTATCCATCTCGTGCTCGCACGAGCCGATCAAGCGCAGCCGATCAAGCGCAGCCGATTCATGGGAGCTACGCGGCGCTGGCTCAGAAGTGCGAGCGCGCACTTGTTCCAGCGTTGGATGTGGATAAGCAGCAAGGGGTACGTCGAGCTCAATGAAACACTATACATAGAGTCGTTCCTCGAAGAGGAGGCTGGTCTACGGCCCGCATGTGCCTGCTGTCGCTACTTTCACAGGTGCGCGCAATGATGTTGTGACGAGAATCACCTAGAGATTGAAATTCCAAAGAGGTCTACACTTTTGGGATAAACGATTCGTACATTATAACGGGGAAGAAAATTGCTTAGGTTTAAAGGTAAAGTTTAGAAAAAGACAGTTCTGGTCCACCTTCAGATGATTAGTGCACTAAAGCAAACTATAGCAACAATTCAGAACGTAAATAAGTCTTTGCTGTCTAACGTTAGAAACTTTTGCGGACATTCCTGTCCAGCTTCGCTTAGGATTGCTCCGAGCTTCGTTTTGACTGCACAGAAAAAATTGGCGATCGGTTTTGACGCGTGCGCTCTCGATTTGTCTATAGGCAGAGAGCTGCTACGGGGGAATCACGGGTGCAGGGCCGCGTCTTGATTTTTGTAGTATCTTCCAGTTGCGGAATTTCAGTGTCTAAAAGCATTCCTTAATTACGTCGGAAACGGGCAGGGTAGCGCTTACACAATACCGTGGTGCCGGCCACATCAGCCAGCTATGAACGTTTGCGCATGGCACTCTTCGATAAACAGTAAAACAATAATATAAGATTTTATTTCAGATAAACTCGTAAAGAAGGGAACACAACAAGCACTAAATTAAGACCGATTAGTGAATGCCCTAAAACAAGGTCAACTAAGATGGTAAAAAGCAACAGACACTCATATCGACTTGGAACTAAATGCGGAAACTGGAGCGCATGGCGGACGGTAGAGTGGCGCCTTCTACCAGTGACTACCAGAGGCAGCCGTGCATATTCTGTTTGCAGGAATCGAAGGTGCGCTTTTAAGAGATATCGTGGTGTCTGTTTCCTTTGATGCCAAGCGCTCTCACCTCAACGGCACCGGCTGCAAACAATGTGCTACTGCACCAGTATAGACAGCTGGGAGCATTTGATGACGCGCCGCTTTAGCGACAAAACGAGAGAAGAATCAAAGAAATCATAAGCAATTACAACCCTCTTGAGCGCGCATCCTCGCAAACAAACGGCGAAGATCACTACAGAAGGCGGAGAAAACTACCTTCGGCCATGCGCCAGCGTTTCATTTGGTACCGACAGTACAAACGCCACTACGATGCGTTTATCGCGAACATAACGGCGCAAGGTCAGACAAAAAATATAACGTTTTTAAAATATTGTAAAATATAACGTATAACTAAAGTAGAGGTAATAATTACACTAATAAAATGCTGGTAAAGAAACTTTCAAATTAATAAAAGTTGCGTAAAACAATGCTAAAAAAACCTCGGCTCAGCGGATGGCGAAGAATTGCGCCCCTCAAAGAGATCTTCCTCGCAGGTACAAGACGCCGAACCGCACCGCCGGATGCCCCTCGTCGCAGGGACGAGGCCGATGCGGCGGCCAGCGGCCCCCCGGAGGCAACGCGGTCGGAGGACGGCGCTGGTCCAGATGCATTAGGCGCAGCAGGGCTTCACGGTCCAGGTCTCGGAAGAAGGTCGCCTGGCCCCTGTCCACAACGAAATCGTCGTCGCAGTTGACGTCAGACGTGAAGCCGTTCCTAATTACGTTATGAAAACGAGAAAACTCCGCTTTTTCCTGGTAATTGCACCGCACCGGTTCGACCAGGATCTCACGTTGGAACAAATCCTGTCCACGCTTGCCCCATGCGTACAACCCTTCCTGCCACGGACAGCTGTCGTGAAACGACGTCGTCGGCGAGGGGAAGCTGCAAGGAGATTTTTCTACCGGGCATTGATTAATGGCGGGCGAACATTGGAAGTTTCAGCCTCGAGCCACCTTTCCTGCCAAGGCGTTGTCCTCATCAGGGCCAATACTTGCTTCTGACGAAAGCAAATCCCCTTTCGAAACGCTACGTCCAGACTGGCACATCCCTTGTTCTTCCACGGTTCAATTGCCTCCGCAATGCAGCACGTGACCACTGTTTTAGACAAGCGAATGGATGGCAAGACTAGTGAATTAATGAAACGTGACAGAACACTTGCTATCGTTGTGCCGTATAGGCGCAGGAACAGATGCTTCATGGCACAGAAAATCTCACTCGTTTCAAGTTAACCTATATTCGCCATATTGTTGCCGCTTCCTTAGAAATGTGAAATGCCGCGGTAATGCAATAAATGGTGGCCGTCAATTACTGTGGTGTTTACGTGTTAAAATATTCTCAAGGACCATTAGGCTACTCACTTTTGATTCACTAAAGAATCAATTGGCCAATTTCAACACACGTCACGATATTGGACAGTAGTGCCCTTATGTTTTGCAGCGAACTAAAGTATCAGCTAAGAAAGAAACTTCATTTAAAAAAAATAGATGCGTCATTTCCTAAAGTATGATAATTTCACCAACCTGTAGGCTCTCAACGAAGCGAGAGTGACCGGTGTGCGATCGCCCAGAGATGCGACGTCCTGCATTCCACAAGGAAACAGTGCTGGGTGGTTCAACGTCTGCAGCGGAAGATCGAGCAACATAACTTAGTCCTATTCCGCGACTTACACTTATATTCGTCATTGCACTGCCTCAAAAAGCCGAAATTGCGGAAGTAAATATTCGCTTGATCAATAATTTTGACACTGGGAAGGTGTCTTAGTCACGGCAGTACGCGAACGTGCCTATTATTAGTTAAATTCTGGCGTTCTGCGAGCCAAAACCACGGGTTAATTTTGGCCACCCGGTTTTTTTTAACGAGCATCTAAATATATAAGTACACGAGCCTTTTCTGCATTCTGCACTGAGGTCGCTCTCAGTGCATTCCCGCCGAAGCAAAGGTGAGAGGCTGGGTCCTTCTCCACCTGGGTCTCACCTGGGGGCTGTCTGGAAGCAGTTCGTGAGCGAAGCCGTCTTTGAGGAGAATCAACACGGGCTTCGCGCCGACAGGCCAGCAGTCCTCCGACAGCTGGAGTACGCGCACCGGTGCCTGGTAGCGGATGTCGGCGCGAGTGGGAGCCGCACGAAGACAAAACTAGAGAAGCGAATAATAAGTAACGATTAATGACTAACATAATTTTCCTCGAGAGCAATGGATAAAAAAGCTCAACGTAAGCATAGCGCAAAAAGAAACGACGAAGAGAGAAACTGGAAAATACCCGAGAAGGTTATGAGAAGCACATATCAGTGTGCGCCCACTACGGAAAGGGATTAAACTGAAGATACTCTAGGGCTGCCAAAGACAAGTGTGAAAGTTTGTATTGATTACCTAATCCTCACGTAATATTTGACGTTTACATAAAAAATAAATGGCGGAGATTTGCGAGTCAGAATCACGTTCTCTGTACACGGCACACCACAGTGATGGGACTCCGGATAAATTTTGAACACCTGGGGCTCTTTAATGCGGCCCTAAATCCGTGTGCACGAGCAATCTTCCCACTTCCCCCCCCCCCCCTTTAATATACGGCTTAGGCATACTTAAGTAACCCACACAGAACGGATTAGGTAAGAAACCTAGAAGGACGAACATAGGTTTCAGTTTAATTGAAGTGCGCAGAAATGCATCACCTCTGCCCGAACGACCAAACGATAAAAGAGTATTGCTACTGGATTATAGACAATATGAAGGTAACAGATTTTCAACGTTACGTACACAGCACAATGGATCCTTCAGAAGAGAATATTTAGGAATAACTGCCACTGGTTTATATAAATATGCCTTTATGCAATGGCGCATCATCGAATGCGTAGCGCTTAGAGCAGTTCTTTATTAAACTGAAGCAATGCCTTCATATCCTCCTGCAAAGGAAGAATTGCTGTCGTGCGGATATCGGACGCATGGACATTATTCGGAGAAAATAAAATTGCCAACTTTGTAAACCACAGGATCCGGCAAAGGAAGTTCTATAAAAGACACCAGGCAATGCTGCGATGTAGCGTATGAAAGGAAAACTTTTCTTCCGGAAGGTAGCACGAATCTACAACGAAAACAGGTAGGGGTTTCAAAGAAAGTGAAACATGTAATACCATTTACTCTAGCATATTTAAAACAGTATGGTAACCTTGCGCGACTGACTTCATTTGCGACTAAAATTAATGCGCAGTAGAAAGGTAGACAGGGGGCACTTGTACGATAACTTTTCCAGTTGAAGTTTTTCCAGTTGCTGTAAGAATATCTCACCGGCCTCGTTCACCCACTTCGCCGGGTCTACATACGAGCAGAGCTACAGCTGTTGAACAGGTGCTCTTGAAAGCGCAGCTCATTTACAAATAACGCCCTCAAATTAACTGCAACTGAGCTACTTTTTTTTACGGTCAATTCGAAGCTTCGAGAAGGTCTCCTGTACACGTGCGCAAAGATTTATAAAGAAATTTGCTAGAATTTTCTTACCATTACGATTCTAAAATGTAATTAACTACTCGAAGGATGGTTTTCAGGCCCCACACGACAGCTTAGCAATTTATAACGGCGCTCCTCACGCGCCCAAAAACTGAACATTTCGTAGCATGTTGTTCCCAATGCCCACTAAATTTTTGCCGGAGAGAAACGAGATTCTGAAAGAGGGGTGGTGAACGAAAGGACAAACAACCCAATTTGCCACCGTAAAGTTCATCTACGGAAACGCCGTAGCTGCAAACGTTCTGTTCCTGCGAGAACACAGAGCGCTACCCAAATTGGTACAAATTTGATAATTTCTTAAGTCTACCCTACCCACCTTTTTTATTTAGGTAAATAGTTGTGAAAGATGTAGCCACCCAAAGGTGACGGCTACTTTTTCATAACAGTAACATAATAATGTAGTAATCAGGCTTGTACGTGAATAATTAGATTTACTTATAATCAGTTACGTTTGTTAGTAATTTGACAACTTAAATACTTTGGAAACTGGGCAACACACGCAATTCAATGAATTTTTTCATTAACCGATTACTGCAGTATTTCGTACAGAGAAAATTAAAGCAATCGTTTTATGTTTGCAAAACTTATCCAACAACGGAACAATGCACAGCGCGTTTGTTTTTGTAATCGGACATTGACACGTAGCTTGGTTCTTGATACTACGCAGCCGCGTAACAGCTACTTAAGCTGGCTGGTATACGATTGTTTCGGCACACGACGCGTTAAATCAGGGCTAGCAGACTGGGAGAAACACTTCCGAAGGTCTGTCAGTGTAGATATTTAGCCTTGTTGGTGTAATATTTTGCAGTTTTTTCCTGTAGCGCAAATAACACGCCTGTGTGTGTATGTTCTCTTCTACGTCCTTGTTTCATTTGCGCCACAGGAAGAAAAAAAAACTGCGCAGGTCTGTTGTGAAGAGGGAGAGCAGCTGAGGCAGATAGCACGGCGGCATGCCGCACACGCTGAGGGAGAGCGGATTCACTGCATTGTCAAGGGTGCAGAGCAAGTGCGTTGGCCAATGCCGGAGTCGGCGCTTCTCTGCATCTCAGTGCGTGGTCAATGCGAAGAAAACGAAAAAAACGACTGCTGGAATTTAATTTGTGGACTAGCGTTTTATCTTATCCACGAGTTCCATCTCCCTTCGATGAAAACGCTCGGCCACCATACGATATATCGCAGCGACTCTCCTGCAGGCTCGGATCTTTAATTTTGCCGTTGATTGCGTGACGTCTATATTACGATGGTAATTTTGTAAGTACCATCGAATGTTAAATGCCCTATGAATGAATCGAATGCCCTACAATGTTGAAGCGACAATAATTCAACCGCAAATCGTGCGACTATAAAATTGCCTCGGAATTCTGACGGTTACCGTCGACTTTCTATATTTAAATTTGGACTTGTTTTCTTCTACGGAATACAGTATGGAGCATCTGGGATCGAGAGCTCAGGCCACGGAAGTTTTTTTCGGCACGTTCCTAAAGGATGGCCACTGTGATAATTTACCCAAATGCAGGACTTGCAAACCATAGTTGTCAGCACTTACGGCTGCTAGGCGATAGTAGTTGGTGTCCCTAGTCCTTGGTTATGCGAGTTTTATTGCGCTAGCTCTGATTGTGCTCGCCATCTTCATTCGCATGTCGAAGCCGACACTCCACTGCAGTTATTGGTAGAAGAAAACGAGGGAGATAATCGCACTGTTACGACTGACATCAGGTACAGCGGTCTTGGCCGATAAGTGCTGCCCGTTTTTACTATACCGCTGATAAGAATCTAAGGGAACGGCGCTCTGTCAAGTACATGTTTTGTGACCTAAATGTATACTCACACCGACTAACAATGACAATGAGCTCACTACTGTGATGCGAGTTAATCTGATAACGACGGTAGAACGCTGCTAGCTACCTCGCGGGATTAGCTAATCGCGAACAAACTCGCACCCTGGGCTGCTCGGATCCACTTGCGCGCATGTGCAGCAACATTAACACGAATAAATCAACCAGATATGCCGGGAATAGCAAGTGTTGCGCAAATTTCATACAACGTCTTTATTCCATGACAAAGTAAATTGTACCCACGAGTGGTAGTACCACCCTGACTTGATAGTACCAGCCAAAAAGCGCACGCAACGGCGGGGAATTATCGTACGTTCCCAAGCTTTGCGATGCCAGCGGGGAAGAGCTACATTTAAATGCGCTTCAAGCGAAGTGGAGGCCATTTCAATGCAACTCGTCGGCGGTGAAAGGCAACGACGCCGTGTTGCTCAGTCGCCGCGAGTCTCTCCTTGACGCCATCCAGAATTCGGTGCGCAGCGCAGCTAGCCAATCACCTGCTGCGCCTAAGAAATCTGGCGGAGAAAGGCACCGACCAACTACAGCAGTTCTGCTTGTGAAGCAACGCAAAGACGATTATTCAGCGAAAATTTCAATGTAGAGGCGGCTAACATAAAGCAACTATCCTGAAGCGTGCTCAACGCTGCCGTCAAACATGGCTTTATCTCCATCGACGTTACTAGAGTCGCGCAATTTAGAGGATCACACGAAACATCTGCCTATCTGCATCCATACCACCCCAATCTGAATCATCGCCCGGTAGGGCCCCCAATCAGCAGCGGCGCGAAGGTGTGTCAGAGGAGCACAACTTTGTTTACACAACCCGTAATCATGTGCGCGAAGAAATCCAGACTGGTTGAGGTGAGAGGGAAGTGATACGAGAGGCCAGAAAGTAAAGTTTAACCAAATAAAGCACGCTTGGCTACCACGCACTAGGGAAAGGAAAAAAAACTAAATTCTTGGCTTTTAAAAGTTAAAGCGCTAAGCAGACGAGGTCATAGGCAAAGAAGCACACGAAACAGGAGCGTTTCGAGACGTGAATTACCACCAACTCGCCGAAGTTTAGATTCTACTAAATTCTTGGCTTTTACGTGATCATCAGAAGAGCGCACAAGACGGCGCTGGGCCTGCTGGAGTCCACGAGCACGACCCGCTTTTTACAACTCGGGATACACAACACTCTCGAAGAAATAGCCGAAGCGCAACGGACCTCTCAACTGGAGCGGCTGTCCACGACCAAAGCCGGGAGGAAGATACTGGACGACCTGGCAATAGGACGCTCGAACGAGGCGGAGATGAAGCTCTCCGTCCCCGAAGAAGTCCGACGCCAGTCCGGAATCGATCCCATACCCAACATGAATCCCGAGTTCAACAAAGGAAGGAGAGCGGCGAGGGCCAAGGCTCTCAGGACGGCAGCGAGCGTGAGAAGCGCCGAAGTGGAACCAGCTGACAAGGTAGCCATCGCCCTGGCCATTGCCGACGCAGACTGCCACACGGTGCTGAGTGACTCGAGACAGGTGGTGCGAAACTACGCCAAAGGCCAAATCTGCAGGGAGGCAGAGCGCCTACTGCGAGCGGCCAAACTGCAAGACAGAAAAGCAAGACTCAAGTGGTTCCCGGCGCGCGCGGACGACGCGTCGGAACGCAATGAGAACCACAATGAGACGAGACACGCAGCGGCGCGAGCGCTGAAAAACCGCACCCCGGCGACAAGCCGTCCTGACGTGGTTCGGAGCCAAAGGACTTCAGAGTACGCATGGCCAGACGCGCAATGAAACGTTCATCGTTCAGCTCACGGCAAGTGGTCTTGTAGGAGATTGATTGAAATAAAAGGTACATTACGATCATAAATGCTAATATTGTTAGCGCCCCTGCATCTTCACGGGATCTTTATCACAGTCAGCTACAGCACGATTCGGCTTCCGCACGCTAATTCCGGGACCTAAGACAGCCGTATAGCATTATAGCCCTCCTAAGCTTGCTGCAAAATGTGTGCATGCAAATGACAAACGCACCTTTCTGTCCACTTAGTTTATGGTGTACATAATACGCGCCACAGCACTCACCGACGAACTCCGCAACCTTTCCTTGAGATGCGCAGACAAGTCGAGGTGCAGTGTGGACTTGGCCCAACCGAAACCATCCAGCAGGTTGGGCTGCAGTGCTACATACGACGCTGCGTGAAAAGTGAAGGCACCTATTTTAAGCAAGACAGAGCGCTCCACACTTGCAGATATAGGGGACGAATAGTAACGCCAGGAGTAAAGCTAAAAAATAAGCGAGAAACTTCGAAACCTGAAGAATCGGCAAGTCCGGGAGGAAGCATCAAAAATTAGAAATGAAAGCTGAAACAGTATAGTCTATTTGCCGACTGACCTTATCTAGAAAAATATACCATTTGCAAAAATATTCTGTGCATGTTTGAGAAAGGCATTTTCCAAATGGAAATGCTATTGCGGGCTTTTCCTCATTGTTCAAGAAACAATGAGTCTTCGTAGACTGGTGCCAACGCGTAACTGCACAGTGCTGAAGAGCGCGAGTTCTAAGCCGCGTTATCGCGATCTCGTGAAACGCAAAAGATGCAGCTCTACTCAACTGGCCGAGAGGCGGTCAGAAATCACCAAGGAGGATTAGTATCATCGAGAGCGATAACGGGAATATGCCTTGTTTTCCAACCAGACTTTCCATTTCTGACTGCTGTACAGAAGAGGGTGCGCACTATTTTGCAAGCTATCCATCCTAACAGTCACAGCAGTCATGCATTACTCGGGCTCTCTTTCAGTAATAAAGGAGTCGAAAATAAAGCTATTCTTAAGAGACATGAATACATTAGACAAACAAACAGAATATATTCTACACCTTCCATGAGAGCGTTATTTACAACTGACTCGTTTTATTCATTTTGTCAAAGATTACCGTTCGTGGCCGCTCAGTATCCAGCCACACCCAAAAATATAACTAATCGCAGCAGCAAAAGCCTACCAGGATGTGTAATATTAAAAATATGAATGGCGGGGGGTGTTACGTGCCAGAACCACCACATTACTACGAGGCACACAGTAGTGTGGGACTCCGGATTAATTTGACCCCCCGCTGTTCTATAACATGCAGGCAGGGCACGGCACACGGGCGTTTCTGCATTTCGACCCCACCGTCCTCTGTAACGCATTGCATTTATGTGACTTACGTAAGCTATGTAAGCTTAAGTGTAGAACGCATGAACGCTAAGAAATAACGTTGTCAAACATGGGCCCTATAACGTACAACTATTCCAATCTCCTGACTTCATATTTACGTAACCGCCGATGTAAGCACCGGGCGGTGACCCGCAGCGTTGTTTGAACCGACCAATCAAACGCTCTCCTCGTTTATAGGTGGTCAGTTTTGTTGACTTTCGAAACGAATAGCATTGCCTACCTGACCGGCCTTCCTCATCTAATTGCCCGACAAGAGGCGAGGAGCACGCAGCAGTAGTAAATGTTTCGGTGGGGTCGAGCTAGTGCAGTGTAAGTATAGATAATCGAATGAGGAGGGTGGTGCTGGCGTCTTTGATTTGCCCGATTCCCCTTGCTTATAGCTTGGGGTGTCGGGTCGAAAATCGAGGCGGAGTGCAATGGAAGGTTAAGAATGCAGCGGAAACGAATCCTCAGCGAAGTTGGCAGAGCGATACCGTAAATGTGCAGCAAGAGCGCGACAATGTTATACATACAAACGAAAATGTTAATTAGGCGCAAATAAATTGGTGTTGGCCCGCAGCTCCGAGTCGCCAGTGTTCGAATGATCTGTTGGCAGACAGTTTATTCTTTCCGGAACGGGTCAGTCTCCAGGCTATTCCGAAATAAAATTTCACCGACGATTACGATACTCCCTAATGCGACATTTCAGCGCAGCTCTATACGTGTTTTCATTCCGCGACATAGTGAGGCAAAAAAGTCCGCAGTCGTAGAAAATCTGATCGGCGGGTCAAGCTCGTCTGCTTTTATACGAGACTCACCGAAGGTTCAAGTGTAATCGCTGGTGTCGCATGGCTTCCAGAAAGTACTACACAGTTTGTGCCGCGCTTACAACCAGACTACAAAACAATCGCAAATCAAGCAAACCAAACAAGCGCGAGCGAGATCTGACTCAAGCAGACGATCATACGAAACGAGCGGTCGGGTTGAGAGGTGCGCATCGAGCGGTCGGGCAGGTCCGCATGGTACCAGTTTCCCGCGAGTACGAGGGGCCGCTCACATTGGTCTCCGTTGTTCGCGGCTTGCGTCTTTCATCTCTCGCTCCGCATTCGCTATTTCATCTTTGGCTGTGCACGTTTGCGCCGCCGACACCAACGCAGGAACGGGAGCCTAAGAGCTGGGCTCTCAAAACCAGTTTTATGCAGCATACAAATGCATCTTTAACGAGCACACGCCACTTTGACGTGTTGGGCTTTCGTAGTTTTGCGACATCGCGTTTCAGACAGAAGTGGGCTTAGCCTGAAAATTTTTTACATAGCGGAGTAGTAATGGCAGAAAAAAGTGTAGAAACGTAAGTATTTTTCTTTTGTTTCGTCTAATCAGTGTGTACACGCCATATCACACCTTTGCGGTATTTGTGACGCCGCAGACAGACAGGTGAAATGTCTCCGAAAAATTTGAGCAACCGTGCAGGACTGATTGTGGAAATGCAATAGAAACAGTTTGGAATAGCTGTACGTTCAAGCGTCCATGGTGGTACTCATGCCTCCCGCTTCAATCTGACTTGTGAAGCGGGAATGCGCTCGCTACGGTTGATAGCCAGCGAATTGAAAATAACCTCACTTCCAAGATATTCACTTGTCAGAATCTAATGCAACACTGAAGCGCATGAATGTCTGCATGCCGCATGTGACGCTCCTACCGGAGCCGGAAATCGAAACGTCGGGCCCGTGCTTATCAGCAAGACGTGGCTTAACCAAATTAGGCACCGATACTGTTACTTAAAGAAACGCACTGTTTTCTAATACATGTGACTCAAAAAAAAGAAGCGTACGTGAAAGTAGAAAATGCCTTATGCACTTCTAGCAGAATGCTTTAATTATAGGCACGACTTCACCAATGACCGATTCCAGAATCCATACGGCCTCTACAAATATTTTATATTGACGGAAGTTATGGCTTATGCCCTTCCCCACAGTTGCCTGTAAATTAAAACGACCTTGCATTATCCATCCTCCTTCGCGCTCGGCCTTGCTTGGTACGCCCTCCTTTGGAGCGCCACGTTCAAAGTTTCTTAGCCGCATTTCTTAGCCCAAGCTATACCGTCGAGGAGCCAAAGTTAAGCTCGTGCATGATAGGCTTTTTGTGGATGATGAGGCCTACTTGTGGGATGAACAGTCTGGCATGCGGGTAAAGATGCGCGGTAGCAAAAGAAACCCTTCGCTGAACCGTGATTGACAAGAGAAGCAGCATGAAATACGGCTCGTGAATTTGAAAGCCCAAAGAATTGTGAATAAGACGGAGTTGCGCGAGGGATTGGCTTTAACGCATGACCCTGACCTAATAGCTATTACAGAAACATGGTTGAGAGATGATATTGCGAGTGATGAAGTTTTTCCTTCTTCCTATAATGTCTTGCGAAATGACAGATTAACTAGAGGCGGGGGCGTTGCGCTATTGTTAAAGAAACCACTAAAATACGAGCCCTTACCATCATTTGAAGGGCATGAAAACGCTTGGTGTCGACTATTGTTAGTGGGCGTCATCTATAGGCCTCCTGGCAGCTCTGGAATTCTTTGAAAGCCCTCATAATTACCTAGCAGCGTTAAGAAAGCGAGAATAATAATCACTGGTGACTTCCATTTGCCTGGTGTAGATTGAGAGGTAAGAATCCCAAGTTCCACTGATAGGATTCATGCAGACAGTATGTTAGAAAAAATGACTAAGCTCGGTCTTATTCAGGTGGTCTCGTCTCCAACGCGAGTACGTGCAGCAAGTTCGACGATGTTGGACTTATTGTTTCTATCCGAGGGAACGTTTGATTATGACATTGATGTGGAAGTAGGAATATCCGACCACTAAGCAGCAATTTCGTCTCTTAAAGGCAGCAGCACACTCTTAAGAAATCGGCTAGTAAAGTATGATTTTTTTTTCGAGCCGACGACACATCAATTCTCGACCGCTTGGAAATCGGTGTCGATGAAATGCCACATCATGAAGACGTGAATGGGCTCTGGCGTCATTTCCTAGGAGTCGTAAATGATTGCTTGCTCAAATACGTTTCCCAAAAAACAAAAAGGACAGATAGGCCAAACCCATGGATTACCCGAGATATTCATCTAAAACAGCGACTGCGCCGTGCACGTCAGAGAATTCAAAGAGACGCGACAGCTATCAGTAACCTCAATGCGCAAGTGCGTAGCGAGTTAAAAAAAGCTAAAGGCTTTTTCCTTTCCAATACGTTAACTAAATATATGAAAGAATCGCCGCAGAAATTCTGGCGATACATGTCAAGGAGTAGAGACACAATCGAAGCCGTTCTTGTAGATGGTATGTCGTGTTCTGAACCCTCCCTCCTTGCTGAAGCATTTAACAAGTACTTCTGCTCTATTCACTTCAAAGGTTGATAGTATTGTAAAACACTCGGACATGAATCTTTCCAGCAACGATATTGTTATCACCAAAGAAGGTATGATTGCTGCCTTGCTAAGACTAGACGACAAAAAGTCACCGGGCCCGGATAAGATTCCAAACGCTTTTCTTAAACGTTATTCTGAGTGGGTGGCATGCTTTCTCGAAAAGCTTTTTTAGTTATCGCTTCATAGCGGTATTATACCTACCGACAGGCTGATGACAAGGGTAAAAGCAATTTTCAAATCAGGAAGCAAGCTTGCCATTGGGAATTAGCGCCCGATTTCTATTACGTGCACAATATGCAAGGTCCTGGAACACATAATTGCTAAGGAGTTAGTTCAGTACATAGAAAATAATCTTTTCTACAGTAAGCAGCATGGCTATCGAAGAAGTCTATCAACTGTGACCCAACTGCTTGAAACTATCCACAGCTTTGCTGAGGTAGTCAACTCGAAAGCGCAAGTTGACGTAATTTCAATTGATATGTCAAAGGCATTCGATAAGGTCTGTCACAGCAAGCTGATGAGCAAGCTTGCCGACTTTGGGGTCAACGAACAAATTAATAATTGGATTCAGGCGTACTTGACAAATAGGCTGCAATTTGTAGAAATTAATGGCCAACACGTACTCCCAAAGTTTACCCGTTTCTTCTGGTGTATACCGCAAGGGTCTGTTGGGGCCGATATTCTTGATTTACTTTAATGATATAGCCGAGCATATAGATACTAGTGTTGAGGTTCGTTTATTTGCGGACGATTGTATATTGTACTGCCCAGTGAAATCAATAGATGATCAAAAATTACTGAATAAATCCTTGGAAGGAATCCGCAATTGGTGCTCCAAATGGAATATGGAAATTAATTTTGAAAAGACCGCGTGTATGACTGTCTCGAACAAGAAAATACCACTGTTTTAATTAATGCGTAGGCAACAAACAAATAGCCCGCACGACAAAACTAAAGTATCTTGGTGTCACCATCTCAAATAACCTCAATTGGAAGAATCATGTAAACAACATATGTGGATCTGCTCAGCGAAAACTTGGATTATTGAAAACAAAATAGCCGCATGCAACGCCTGCAGTTAAACTTAAGGCCTATACAGCTGTTGTACGCCCTTCTTTGGAATATGCTGGTGTTATATGGGATCCTCACCAGCAATATGAGATTAACCAACTTGAACGCATTCAGAGACTTGCAGTACGGTTTATATTTTCAGCGTATCGGAATCCCACAGTCCGTAACCGCTTTGCTAGCTAGGGCAAATTTACCGACATCGGCAACACGCAGAAAAATCGCACGACTGAAGTTTTTGCACCAGCTCTCTACTAATAAATTTAACTTAGATCAGTCGCGCTATTTGTTACTTCCTGGCAGAGTCTCTCCCCATGTGAATCGCCCTTATGTTGTTATGCCTTACAATGACAGAATTGATGTTTTTAAATATTCTCCCCTTGTTAATTGAAGACTGGAATGGCCTTGATGTACAGATTTTTGATGACACAATGACTGTACAATCATTTGAACGGAAGCTGGAAATGTACCTCTCGCGATGTATTTATTGTTTCATTGCTTGATGTGTTGACAAATAGTGTCAATCCTCCCACCCTGTACAGCCCGAAAAGGGCTAACAGTACTAGAAATAAATAAATAAAAAACCACTTGCGCATCCAGCAGCCCCTTCCTGCGAGTGCTTTTACCCTGATTAGCTTTAACTGAACACTTCACCCATGCTGGGCTTCTTGCTCACAACCATTAGCGGCGAGAATTTGGAGTGGCGCCCTCTCGCGAGTGACGTCACGGCGAGGACGCCGCTCGCTCCGGCTCACTCGGCGGCCGCGCGCGTTGCCTTCGTGTACGCTTGGGATATGGGTGGCTCGAGCCGTACGTATTCAAGGGTATGTGGGCTTCTTTCTGCTGCCATGCCTGAACCACTGTTCCTTCTGCAAAAGCGCGTGAGTCGAGAAAGGTTGCGGCTTGGATATCGCAAACTATGTAGCATTGAAGGGCTCTACTGGTTTTGCAATGCATATATGCGCCGCGTCTGTCCATAAACTTTGCGTAAGAATGTCTGCAAATTCAATACGCGAAGTTCTGTACGATGCTTCGCTAAATACGTAACATTCCCTTAGTACTTAGCTATGAGAGACATTTTACATGGAAGAAAAATCTTGGTATTTGGTGTAAACGTGTCGTCCGTGTTAGAAAGATACTGCCCTGCGAAGCTCTCATCATGATTCTTATTACTCTCGTGAGTTGTTCTAGTCAGGTATGGGCACTTTATTAATGCGTGAAAGAAAGAGTTAGGCGCGCATTTCGTATGAAAAAGTTTGCTACTACTTTCCCCGCTCTCTGAAACAAGCCCTCATAAGACGAACCGCCCATGGCTGCTAACCCGACGGCTTGTTATGTAGATTATTTACATAGTTAATTCATAAATACCATAGTAGCAATCACTTGAAAGAAACGTTCCGTGGTGAAGGCCGAGAGCCAATCAATAGCAAGCGATGAAATGTTTCATGGAGGCCCTCAGTAGCCTTTATCGACAATATGGCGCAGATCTCGAACAACGTTAGCAACCAACTGTACTTATGGCGAGGCACGCATTGTGCGCGAAACCCGTCAGCGTCGTACAAGTTCGAATTTAAACCATATAGCAGTTTTTGTACGGCGCCAGTTGCAATTCCTTAACTATACTGGAGTACTGCAGCGCAGCGTAGGCTGCCTAGAAAAGGAAAACTCAAGCACCTACTGCTACGCCATGTCTCGATCCAGCGTTGTTTAACTCTACAACCGGATAAGTGTTCGCCTCGTCAGTACATAAAAGAGAACCTCGCAAACCTTCGTAAGGAAGACACAACAAGCCTTACATATTTGACTTGATTTTGGACCCTCCACCGGGGAATTATATCTTCAATGTGTACCATACTACTAACGAAAGACTGTTCGGCCTCTTTCTGACTGCAGCCTTACAGTCCAAAAGTCATTTCACAAAAAAATTTGGGCCGAGCGGCCTCTGTCACATCGCCAAACAGATTCGTCATGTATATTCCTCAAGCAACAAACACCAGTAAATTGCTCAAGTAAATTGAATGTGTAGCATGGTAAAATGAGTATATATATTGGTACATTCCTTTTCGTATTCTGCAAACAGCTGTAAGCCTCAATTAGCTTTATTTCAAATTACAGCCATTAAACACCTGAAGAACCGCCTAATTTTGAGAAATAGTTGAAGAAGCAAGTTGGACTGGTATAATGTAAACTGTAGTGTTAAGTCTGTTACTGCGGAGCGTTTGTGAAGAAATGCAAAAATTCGATATTATGCCATGAACTACTCGTCATGAGCAAACCTGTTGTAGCGGATTAAAATCAAGTTGCAATGCCTAAACTATACTCGAGTACTGCAGTTGTAGAAGTCAGATAGCCAGCGTTTGTGATATATGTGTTGCACCGCTGCTGGTATGGTATCATAACTGGATTATTATATGCTATGTTTTTGCGGTTGTCGATCCGCGCATGAAAAACCCGCACTGGGCTGCGCTCCTTCGGCTGGCACTGTAGCGTTGCCTTTGAGAACTGTATTCTCATCTAAGAAATAACCTCTTTGAATAAATTTTCCCGAACGAAGACTTCGTCAAGATATATTTGAGACGACAAGCAGAGGGAACGAGACCGTCTACCAAACGTTATCGCGCAGCGCGGGACACGCCTGCATGTACGAGAAGTTTCTGGAATGTTATCGATGGTTCTATCCGCTGTCTTGCCACCGAACCTTGTGTAATCTGATGGCATGTATGCGCGACGCGGAATGGTGAAGAACTTTCTGGAGGACACGTGGGCACCAGCGATTTCCCTGGAACGGTCGATGGCTCATGTATAAAAGCCGACGCGCTTCACCGGCATATCAGATTTTCGACGACCGCCGACTGTTCGCAGCTATCGCTTTGTGAGCGTAGCCTGCTTTTGAGGGTACAAGTTCACCCAATAAAACGCTAGTTTCGTCAATCAGTTTTCTGCCTTTTGCGGCGTCACTACTACGTGACTATTACGTTGGCCACAGGGAATTTCTTCCTGCCACAATTGTTCTAGGGCCATAGAATAAAAAATATTACAAAAGTTTAACAGGAATGAGACGCGCCCTCGAACTCACAGACGTCGTCGGACGAGCCACTTGTCTCTTCATAAATGTGAACGTCCACGGAGACAAAGTAGCGTTGCAGCACCTCCATCCCCTGAAGTTGCACGTGAAGGCAGCGGGAACTGCAAGAGGGAGGAAAGAACTTTCACCCCAATGAACCTTTCATGGGCACAGACGGTCTGGTGTATTGAGAGCTGATGTATATTGTTCCCTTCATTTGATTGTTCATAGCTGTAATGCGGTTATTGTTACCTCCCTAGACCAATAACTTTGTCTTCGAAGCCCTCAGTGGCACCAATAGGATAAAAAGGAATGGCGAGACTAAGAGGACGGACGCGAATGGAATCACCATCCAAACCCTGCGAAAGCGGATGTCCAGCGAAGCTGCTGAGAACCACTAGAACTGCTGAGGGGGGTGCACAATGCTTTACTGCCTTAGAGTAAGGGTAGTAAGGGAAGTAATTGTAATTTCGGCATCGGGCCGCAGCTGGTCGTATTGCCGTTTTTTGCCTTTAACACCCCTAGTGTTCACGCTGCGGCTCGGGATTCCTAACTGTACGTTGCGTACCCATAGCGGTGTTACAACAATGAAATCAGTTGCTAGGCTGGTTCTCTTATGGACGAAAGGCTACAGGCGTCACTCAGCGCGTCGCAAGCTGCGGTCGCCGCGGCAGCTTGCGCTACAGCAATATTTACAGGGAAACGCATGCGGGGAGCGCTTCGACCTTGGTATTATCAGGAGCGCCTTATCAATTACGGGGTTTGGATGCTTGGTCTGGGCTTGTTCTATATTGAAATGAATTGCGTTATGTATGTGGCATGCGTGATTCCATATAATGCATGCACTTCTCGCTTCTCTTTGCCGGGTGCTTGAAGCCTGCCTCATGGGGGTACGAACCACTGCTCCTGCACTGCCGCCGGGATAGGCCCACGTTTTAACACGACAGCGTCATAGGGCCCTCATGTTGCAGAAAACCCAGTGCCGGTGGACTCGCCCGTGAGCGAAAATTTCCGTAGATATTTAGGTGTATTATTATGCGATGCCTTGCTATATGACATGCGGAATAGGCGGGTTATATCGCCACACCATTATAGCACTATAGTTGCTCATAACTTGCCTTACATTCCTGACGAAGTTTCTCTAAATTTTGCGAATGACAGCCCACAAATTTCATGAAACAAAACACCGACAGCGCATGCGTTTACGTTCAATCTTCAGACCGACATTAAAATCGCGAAACTATTAGAAACCTGTAAATGGTTTAATTTTTTGGCGCGGCAGTGCACGACGTCCGAGAACGGCTCACGCAAGAGGCCGCGTTTCTACCAGAAAATTCGCCGTCGTGCACAACATTCCCCGCCAGCGTTTCGCAGTAAACATTACGGTTACATACGCTGCAGTTCCCGGGAAGCGCGAGAAGCAGTCGGGGATCTTTCAATGCTGTCGCGTTCCACTCTTAAAGAAGCTTGGCCATCCATAAGATTTTTTGTTAATGGACGCTGACACGAAAAACGCCGACTATCGAGAGGCTAACAGGTTCGCTGTAAAAGATGCAAAGCGAGCCATTGAGCAGCACACCAATTAGAGTTTGTAGTTTATACCTCACCCGCCGTGGTTGCTCAGTGGCTATGGTGTTGGGCTGCTGAGCACGAGGTCGCGGGATCGAATCCCGGCCACGGCGGCCGCATTTCGATGGGGGGGAAATGCGAAAACACCCGTGTGCTTAGATTTAGGTGCACGTTAAAGAACCCCCAGGTGGTCGAAATTTCCGAAGTCCCCCACTACGGCGTGCCTCATAATCAGGAAGTGATGTTGGCACGTAAAATCCCATAATTTTTAGTTTATACCTCGAACAGAAATCAATGGTAGTGCATCGTTCGCCCTTACATCCTTTAAGCGTTGATTGAAAACTTTCTTCCGTCATCCCAAGCAGTCCGAACACGCCCAACGCTTTAGCAAGAATAGCACAGCGAAAGGAAAAGCTAAGCAGGCATTGGAGCTACGAGCATACCTTGCGTGCACGCTACCGGACAGAAGGCCATCGCTGCCGATGATGGTCTCGGCGTTCCCATTGCCGAGGTCGATTCCATTTTGACATGTGCGAAACATCAGGGTCTCCAGCAACAGCTTATAGTGAGCCGCTGTCACCATTTCGGCGATGACGTTGGGCACAGACGTCAGATACGGCCGCACGAAGTTTCTTGGAGATTGTGCTAGCGGCGTAATAGTGCCCTTCTCGTGATCACGGGAGCCTGGAAGTTCCGTAAGGTAACGCGGGAGGCTTTCTGCCTCTTCCTTAAAGGGGTCAGAATCATCGAAAGGCGGCGAACGCGCGCGCTCTGCAGCCCTGCTAATCGACGCCCACAGAAGACGCCTCGGCGACGCCCCCCTCTCGAGCATGGCCGTTTCCATGAGCACGAAGCGGAGCGCTGAACAGTGAACACGCTGCAGCACAAGCTGTTATGGAGAGGAGCGTTCGATGCTTTAAGCAGCGTACTGCTCTTTCCTCGATGCGCTCGATGTGTCAGTGCGTTCTGCGGTGGCGCTGCCGCCGCGAATGATGATATTGACACGTGTACTTGTGTTCATCGGGCGACACGTTTCACCGCCTAACAAATGTTATCGCACAGCGCAGGAGGCGCTTGCATGTGTCGGAAGTTTCTGGAATGTTATCGATGGTTCCATCCACTGTCTGTGACCGAACCTTGTGTAATCTGATTGCATGTTTGCGCGACGCGAATAATGCAGAACTTTGTGGAAGGCGCGCGGGTCCCAGCGATTAGTTTGGAACATTCGACGATTGATGTGTAAAAGCCGACGCGCTTGACCCGTTGATCAGATTTCGACGACCGCCGATCGTGTTCGCCGCTACCGTTGTTCTTTGGGTGTAGCCTGTTTTTGAGGGCACAAGTTCGCCCAATAAAACGCTCGTTTCTTTAATCACAGTTTTGCTGCCTTCTTAACCGTCACTACCACGTGACAATATGTTCCCAGAAATTGGCGCGAAGAAAAGTGATATGCTCAGTTACGTGACGTCACTTTGCGAATAGTGACACGTGAACTTGGCCAGGAGTTGAGCAAGCTGATGCAGTCTAGTCAGATCTTAAATATGATGCCAGTTGCTCGCCAGTGCGAGAACGCCCTCGACGTTGCAAGGTAACTGTCTAACAATGGGGAATCAGCGCTGGCGAGGAAGCTTTACCACTGTTTATGCATAACACAAAAGAGAGAGAGAGAGAGAAAAACATTTATTCGGACCATCGAGGTGGTTGCTCTTGAGGTCGAGTGGGTGGTGTCCTCATTCCAGGACTCCACTGGCCATGGCTGCGCGACGTACTAGCTGGACGAGAGCTTCTTGTCCCGCCAGGGTATCGCCGGTCAGCTGTACCTCCCACCGCTCAAATGACGTGCTAGGAGTCTTTAAGTGTTGAGGTTTGCCCTCGCACCCTCACGAGATGTGAAAGAGTGTAGGGCGTGTGTCGCCGCACCAGGGGCAGATGCCGCGATATGTATGTGGGAACATGTTACTGTATCTGTGTAGGTTTGGAAATGTGTTAGTCTGTATAAGTCGGAGAGCTACGGCATCTTCAGTGCTGAGCTTTTTGTGAGGCGGAGGATAAATCCTGCGGTTGAGTCGCTGGATCTCGAGTCGGTCGCAGTAATTGGATGGCAGGGGCATGAAGGTAAAGGGTGGGGATTGATGAGACGATTGGTCTTGCCCCGCTCGGTTGATTAGCGCTCGAGCTAGGGCGTTCGCCCTTTCGTTCCCCTCCAGACCCGCGTGACCCGGCGTCCACGTGATTTGATGGTATTCTTGCAGCCTCGGGCCTAGAATCTGAGCCGCCAGCAGCGGTGTTCGTCCGTTCGTAAAGTTACGGCAGGCCTGTTGCGAGTCGGTAACGACATGGACTTCCCTGCCTACCCTGTCTTCTTGCTTTATTACCAGCGCCGCGGCTATGGTCTCAGCCGCAGCTGGGGTCTCTGCCCTTACGGAGGCCGCGAGGGTCAAGGAGTTGTCTCTCCCGTTCACGGCGGCTACTGCGAAGAGGCCCCCTACAGGGTACGCCGCCACGTCCACGTACGTTACGTACGGGTCACCCTTGAATTGTCGGCGCTGTCTGTCGACGCGAGCCTTGCGTCGTCCTTCATGGAGTTCATGACTCATGTGCTTCGGTATCGGGTTCGCCTTGATCCTGCCTCTGACCTCTGGCGGGAGTGATCGTTGCCCATCGAGGGCACGGAGCTCCGTTGCCGTTCCGGTCCGGTGGAGGATGGCTCTGCCCGCCGCCGTGTTCTCTAGTCTGGCCTTTTGCGAAGCCATAACCGCGTCCGACAGCTCAGCGAAGGTGTTGTGGATCCCGAGGGCCGCTAACTTCTCGTTTGAGGTGGTGACAGGGAGACACAAAAGAATTCCTACGATATGCGTCGGAAGTATGTTTATTTGTAAATATACAAGTGACATCTGTCCCTATATCTATTCGCTATCACATCTTTTTCATGCAGTCACACGCCAGATATTCTTCGTGGTCTCGCTTGTCGGTCGTGCACAATGAACTGATGAACAGCTGTGCACAGTGCCTGCGGCGGCAAAATTGTGTCTCCATAAAGAGGGGAATCCTGATAAGCGGAAGTTCGGGGGTGTTCTCAAGCAAGAGTGGGCTAACATATTCTGTACTGCCGTAGCGTCCTCGTACCTTCTACAGAAGTACGCGGCTAAGAGGAAAGAGCCTCGGCCACGGAGAAGGTAATTAAGGCGCTAGAGCAACCGATGAATTACCTTCAAACTCGGAGTATAGTTCAGGCAGTGTATAGGGGCAAACGCCACCAATGAAAGGTACTCGCCTTGAAAACGTGACAAGTTGTCCAAGTGAGTTGACGTCCCTCATAATTAAACCCGCCGTGGTTGCTCAGTGGCTATGGTGTTGGGCTGCTGAGCACGAGGTCGCGGGATCGAATCCCGGCCACGGCGGCCGCATTTCGATGGGGGCGAAATGCGAAAACACCCGTGTGCTTAGATTTAGGTGCACGTTAAAGAACCCCAGGTGGTCAAAATTTCCGGAGTCCTCCACTACGGCGTGCCTCATAATCAGAAAGTGGTTTTGGCACGTAAAACCCCAAATATTATTATTATTCCCTCATAATTAAAGCGCAACCGCACAGGTTAGTTCACAAAGGGTTGAAAAGAATGTCGATTCACAACAGAAATTACCCGCGGTGTGTTTGCTCAGTGGCTATGGTGTTGGGCTGCTGATCAGGAGGTCGCGGGATCGAATCCCGGCCACGGCGGCCGCATTTCGATGGGGGCGAAATGCGAAAACACCTGTGTGCTTAGATTTAGGTGCACGTTAAAGAACCCCAGGTGGTCGAAATTTCCGGAGTCCTCCACTACGGCGTGCCTCATAATCGGAAAGTGGTTTTGGCACGTAAAACGCCATAATTTAATTTTGTTTAACAACAGAAATTTTAATGGTATCATATGAACCATATTGCCGGCAGCAGTACGCATAGTTTGGAAGAACAACGTGCCGTGAGAACAGCCAGAAACATGGATAAGTCCGAATTCGCAGAAAAAAAAAAATCACAGGCAAGCGCTGACTTTACCGCCAGCGCTTGCCTGTGATCAGTCTTGCTTTCCCTGCCCATAGCTGCAGGTTCGGTGGTTCATAATATTGAGGAGGAGATAGAAGAACCCAGAAGTTACTGCTGCCTTGTCCCTTCGCAGCACAATTCCACTACTGAATAATTGAAGATTTATCCCGCAATTCACCATGTGCTGTCTCTTAGCTTAGCATGGTGCAGAAAAATGCGTATTTCTTAAAGCAGGTAAGTTTGCCGGTTCCGTTATAGCCGGGCAGTGTTCGGCAGTTCTGTGCTAGGCTTTGTGCCATGATGTTTAGTCTGACTCTGGTTAGCGCCTCTTCTCATATCTATTGGGCGGTTTCCGCCAGATACATACCCAGCTTTTCTGTGCTCGTGGGCCACCACGTGGTGGATTGAGCTTAAAATCTTCAAACTTCCCGTAGTGACATAGTGATGACGTCAACTAAACAAACATAAAAATTAAAAGTTATCCCTGCGCACTGAACTTCTCCACAAAGCTGATCACTGAACTTCTCCACAAATGATAAAAGAATTCAGAGCCATTACACAATGTGAAGGTGGATGACCAGCAGAACTGTCTATATGGTGATAATAAATATGTTAATTCAAAATAAGACACACATACCACAATTAATTTCGTTTTTCGTGATTTGTTTTATTAAATTGCTTACTGAATGCTTCTTTTTTTATTCCTAACCTTCGCTTTATGATCGCTATGGCGTACGGCCAGTGGCTCTGTGGCGACACTGGAAAGGTTCTTGGCCCATGTGAGGTCTATACACGACCAATGACGCGTCGTGGGAACACTATTGTTTGTGCAACATCGAATGCCGAATTTTTCCAAAAGAAACTCTACGAACCACCTTCCGCCTGGCCCAGACACGTCTATGTTGACAATTACGACAGGAGGGGAGTCGGTTGGTGTCGATCCAACCCAAGGTGCATGCCCTTGGAGTTTGCAGCACGATCTTCGTCCGTGTTACGTGCCTCCCGCGGTCGCCGTGCACACTCCCCCTTCTATTCACGACAGTGTTCTTCGTAGACGCGCTGTGCTTCCGCAGTCTTCACGGCCCGCGGCCTGCCCATTGCACAGGTGGAAGGAACTGAGATAAGGTTACGTGGTTTGCATATAGAGCCCGTGACGTCAAGCTGCAATCCATACTAAACAGTGTCTATTCTGGTTTTACGGTTTTTTTTAACTTTCTCTTTTGCTTTTTTTTAACCTGCGCGGTTCCGCTTTAATTACGAAGGACGTCAACTCACTTGGACAACTTGGCACGTTTCCAAGATGAGTACGCAATACGTTTTTACACTTCTCGCGATTAAACGCAGCTGGGGCATACCGGGCGACACGCATTTGCTTTATGCTTTAGCTCGTTTCGCTGTGCGGTGGTCGCCATATTTTTTCGCCATCACTTATCACCCTTCGATGCGTGTACACTCTTAGGCAAAGTTACACCCTTTGGGGTGTATCTCTGCCACACAACGATAATCGTCATCTGCCTTGCTTGCGTTTCCTTTCTTGAAAACGCCGCGCCCGCTACTTTCCTGTCGGGAATGCTATGTCATGCTGATAACGCGCATGCCGTTCGTTACTGGAAAGTATCGGGTCTCGCCGCGTTAAAGAAAAGATATACGGACAAGGCAGATGACGATTATCGTTTTGTGGCAAAAGGGTGTAATTTTGCTTAAGAGTGTAGTCGCGACACGGCAAAGAAAACGGTGAGTGAGTCCGTGCTTTCGCGAGGCTGCCCGAAAGGCAGCCGCGGCTTTTTTTAACACTATGAAGTCAACGGGCTAGCATAATCGTGAATGAATGAATTGTGGCATTTTGCGTGCCAAAATCGCGATTTGATTATGAGGCACGTCGTAGTGGGGGACTCCGCATTAATCTTGACCATCTGAGTATCTTTAACGTTTCACCAATGCGCGGTACACGCACGGTTTTGCTTTTCGCTCCCATCGAAATGCGGCCGCCGGGATTCGATCCCGCCACCGAAATGCGGCCGCCGGGATTCGATCCCGGGATTCGATTGTGCTTAGCAGCGCAACACCACAGCCACCAAGACGCCGCGGCGGGCTTGGTTAATCGTCAGAATCACTCCGCGGCAGCTTTTCAGTCGGAACGCATTCTGTATTTGTTCGTAAGACTTGGCGCCTGAACCTCGCACAGCGGCCATGACAGAGGCCGTTGCGGACGGCTCTTGATTTTGACTGATCGGTTTCGTTAACGTGCCCCTAAATATTTACAAAGCAATTTTCCTATTTGCATTCATGGGCTACCGCAGCAGCTGTAGATAGAGAAAAGATATGTTGATGCATTAAAAGGGATACATGAACAAGTTGGTTCTGCACCTTGACGCATAAGGCACCACACAAGAATTCAGAAAACTGCATCTGTGTCGTCGTCCGTTAGCATGACATTGCCGATGCTGCGAACAATTTCACGTCACGCGGAGCGCAGCGGGGGATGAAAGATGCCGAGTGCGCAGAGAGGGCGAAGAGGAAAGCGGAGGAGGAAAGCATTGCGAAACGGTGTGGAAGAAAGCGGAGTGCCCCACCTTTGCACCGGGAGCCTCGAACCAGAGAGTCGGAAACGGATATCAGGCCCCCGGTAGCGAGACTAACTAGCGTCTAATAGTTGCCCTCTCTTGCTGTACTGTCACGCGCGCTGTTCCCGCATTGACTGCGCCAAGTTCTCGCGATTTTAAGCTTTACGCACAGTCAATGCAAACGTCCGGGCAGCACTGCGCTGTGTAAGGTTGTTCGAAGAACCAGAAGAAGCGCAATGCAGCAAGAAAAGTGCAGTGCAGCACGCACAATGTTCTGCAAGAGGACTGCGGCTGCAACATGTACAGTCACAATCAATTTGAAGGTGATCGCGCGAGCATCGACCGGCGGGCCTTCCAAGCAGCACAGCGGCCGATTTCGGAACTGCGAAGATAAAGATTGCGCTTCCTTCTTCCCCTTTTATGCTCTTCCAGGCTGCACCCGTCACCCCCATGACAGACTCTTCACATTTTTGTGTTTGGTTCCGTTTCATGGCAATGATGTGCGTGCGTCGCTGCCTCACGCATATCTTGGCCAACAATGACGCCTCTGCGCAAAACACGACACGCGCTGTGTACCACTGCCTGTTTCTTGGAGCATAAAAAAATAACGAAAACCTGCAAGTTGCCAGATGGGAGTGACAGCTGATCAGGGAACATCAAAAGAGAGAGAGGGAAGCTATGTGACCTTTCCCTCTTGAGTGACGGTGATGACGTAACGTGGCGCTGCTCCTAGTTTCAGTCGCCGCTCGAGCGATCACCTTCAAATTGATCGCGACTGTACCTGTTGCATCGGTTTCCTGCCGATGCGGTACTGAAGCATCGCTGGATTAGCGCTGTAAATCGTAAGGGATTCGTCCCTACGGAGTCGTCGCGCGTCTGCTCGGTTCATTTTGTCGACGGGAAGCGGACATCTGAGAATCCAGAGCCAATGCTTCAGCTCGGATACGCGAGGAAGGTAAGATGAGCTGTGTGGGTCTCCATCGTCAGCCCCTAACGTTTAGATGGGCTATAAATATGCAAATATGAGCCAACAAGGTCAAGTTATGGGCAAGCGTGATGACAGTGGTCGTTTTCGAATTAATCGTAGGTCTTGAAGGGGCGGCGGCGCATCACGAAACAAGACATCCAAGTGCCGAACAAGGTAGGCTCACACGTTGTGTTCGCGATAACATCGGTAATAAGCGTTCCCCTTTCATTTCCAGAGAGCAGAATAAAACCTTGTGCCACAGGCGGCCCCGTCTCCCAGTCCTCCTCTGACGAATGTATGCGCGACTCTCAGACTGATTTTTCGAAACACGCCGAAGCGCGTTTGATATCTGTTTATGTTCATCTTCAAGTACTACACATATCGAAATGCATTTTTCGCAGGTACAACACAGCAATTACAGTTGCAATGCTGGCTTGCAACTGCTTTGCTCTGCTGCTTTTTCTGAGGTATGTGCCCACAGCTTATTAACAATGCTGTAAAATTCAAATGGCTTCTATGCCAATGGAGTCGCCGAGGTGACTAACTGGCCTTGTCGTTTGACTGCTGTGCCCAAGGACGCGGAATCGAATCTCGTCCGTAGCGGCCGCGTATCGATGGAGGCCAATGCTGTGCTAAGTCGTATGGTAGAAATAAACCTCATCCCTCCGCTATGGCGTCCCTCGCAACGCATGCGCGGTTTTGGGACTTTAAACCGCTCATAAGATCTGCGCTGCTGCCCGCACCGAGAATTTTCCGAAACAAGGCAGGCCAAACTTTGCTCTGTACAGCGCTTGCACGTACTCAGATTTTATAATGGGATCTGAAGTGAATGCCCTAGCTAATTTATGACTTGCCACATTGTATACAATCACCTGAGCTCATGCTCTGTTTAATTTATTTCTGGGGACTACATTAATGACATTAACTTTGGCTCCAGTGATTTTTTTAATTACCACAGATAAAATCGTTGAGGATGTTGTTACTGTATCTGCACTGCAGCTAATAGTTTGCTCAACTACAATAATATGAGGCTTCAAAAAAAAAAAAGGATGACCAATGAAGCCATGCAATTGGTTCTTATTCTGTGGTTCAAAGCTACATTGCTTTTCTACCTCAAAGCAGAAACCAGTCCTTATCGTTAAGTGCTATGTACTTCTTTGTTTTTTTACCATTATGAAGTGTGCTAATTTATTATGAAAGCATGAGTATCCACAACAGCTGCACCGGTAGTCACCGTAGTCGTCCACAAAGAAAGTCACAAAATTTCACGAAAAAAAGCAGGGTATCGGGCCGAGAGGTGTACAAAATATTTCCAATAATTTTTGATAGAGTTTTACCAGACATATTTAAATGCTTGGGCTAGGGATAAAATTAATGGAGAATGATTTAGTAATCTGTGATATTGCCGATTACATTGCCTTGCTAAGTAATGCAGAAGATGGATTGCAAAGCACGATCGACGACACAGGCAAAGCAGAATGATGGGTATAAATATACAGAAAATTGATGTTCCACAGCCCCAGCAGGAAATGACAGTTTACGGTGGCTTAATTAGGGCTTAATTAGAATGATTTAATTAGGGCAGGATGTGTCTGTAGGTTCAAATCATGACAGCAAAATTGAAGACTACGAGTGGGCTGGAGTGCATATCGCAGGTGCTATCCGATCATGAATGGCATCTAGAGGAAATTATGCAACAGGTGTACCTTACCGGTACTCACCTATGGGGCAGAAACATTGAGGCTAACGGAGCCGTGTTGCACCCAAACTGGGGACAATGCTCTGAGCTATGGAAAGGAAAATGATACAGGCAGCCTTAAGAGACAGGATGAGAGCAGAGTGATCAAGAACTAATGCGAGTTACTGACATCCTAGTTAATCGAAAATCAAGACTAAGAAATGGGTGTGGGTAGGGCATGTAATGCGAAGGTAAGAAACTGTTGGTCATTAAGAGTATCGCCCTGGATTTCAAGATAAGCAACGCATGCATGGCAGGGGGCAGCAGAAAGTCAGGTGGGCAGATGACATTGAGAAGCTTATGGGTACGAGTTTGCCATAGCTGGCACAGTACAGTGTTAAGTGGAGAGAAATAGGAAAGGTCTGTGCCCTGCAGGGAGTGTAGTTTGGCTGGGTAAGATGATGATCGAACAAGTGTGGCAAAAATACATATTTATTACCATTGCACTTTACAGTTATATGAAGACAGGTTGAAAGAAAAAAAGAAAGTAGCAGCCACGGTCAGAACTGTCAGTGTATAACAGTAACTGCAGTTAAACATGTGAATCTGCATGACTTCATTACACTGTGGTAGTACGCAATCATACAATATTTCGTCTCCTGAGGAAGGACCTGAGGAGGCACAGCTTAAAACGCAGCATACTTAATGCCGACTTGACAGTCTAGAATCCGCAGAAGTTTTGTCCTTACACTGTACTATGAAAAGCAATTTTTTTTTTACTGCAAGGTCCTCATACCATGCTGATTACTTTCAGGTTACACAGACAGAGGGCAGTTCTGTTGCCTGTATACCGCAGACAAAGGCGTGCTTCGAGACGGCCAAAGTGAGTTCAGTAATGGCTGCATGAATCCGCTTGCACTCCCAGACTTGGGGGCTATATTTCACATGGGCCATGTTTCTGTGCTGTGACAGTAATAACAAGTTCTCTGTTCCTACAGACGAAAAACTCACTGTTTTACTTATTTCAGATAGTACAAACACCTAGTACTAGCATTAATGCAGAAGCAGGATTGCCACCAACACACCATGACAAGGTGAGGGGGAAAATTGCACCATTTCATTCATATTCGTTTGTCTTATAATGGTGGTTAAGCATTCTTGTATCAAATGTGACTTCAGACAACACAGACCATGGCTGCTGCTGACTCCAATATCACAGCAAGACCTCAAGTACAGTGTACAAGCAGTGTGAGTGAAACATTGCTTTCCACGCTTAACTGACATCATTTAGAAAATGTACTGTCTTCACAACCATTTTTGTTATTGGTCCCATCTGCTAAATGTAAAAGTGACCGACTGTTACGTTTAACACTTTTCAACAGTAATGCGGTGCGCAAGAGCTCGCGAAACTTTTGTCAGATTTCAGTGCAGCCTACATCGTACCAAGAACAAAAACTTTGCACAATTCCTTTGTCACACACACTGGTTCCTAAGAACCATGCCTGCTGCTTGCAAAAAAAATTGCTGTAAAAAGTAAAGATTTCAATGTAGCATTTTTATTTGCCCTTAACATTGAACTAAAGTTTCCTAAGTTGTGGAATGGATGTGGAATAACATACCAAAATACGCCATGTGGGTATAGCCATTTCAGAACTGATTTACTTCAGGTCGTAGTGCGAGAGACCACACAAACATTAAAGACCACCTGGCTTAGCACACAAGTGCATCCGTTTCAACCATGCTCCGATTTACTGTTCAATAAGATGCTAATCGCTTGCATTCAGCTGTTTTGTTTGAGTATGGTTGAACGACTCAAAACACAAAGCTTGGTGCCTTGACTCTGACATCCTACCTTTTATTTTTTTAGGTTCAAGAACACAAGTCAACACAGTGGGAGAATGTGAACTATGAGGACCACTGTTATGTGCAACTTCCCAAGATTGGGCTACACAAAACTTCATTTGTGGAGAGGCTTTCTGCTGATGACCATTTTGTTTTATACGGGCATCTCGCAAACAGCTTTCAACAACCTTGTGAAAGCAGTGTCGACATTGGCCAAAAAGGCAAGCATATTGTCACGTGCTGACTAGCTAATGATGTACCTTATGAGGCTTCGTCTTGGTCTTCTGTACGGACATTTAGGCAGAATTTTCCAGATGTCAGTTTCTGCTGGTGGGGAACAACGTTCGCTACATGTTTCAAGTGCTGTGCAAGGTAATGAAGTGGGTTGTCAACTGGTTGCCAAGAGAAGACATCAAGGACAGCATACCAGCGTCCTTCACGGAGAGTGGATATGGTTCCACAACGTGCATTCTTGATTGCACTGAAGTTATGTTGCAGCGCCCAAAGAAGCTAATGGCCAGGGCACAGACATTTAGTAGCTACAAAGCACACAACACTACAAAGTTCCTCGTGGCTATTGCCCCTAACGGGCACATCATGTTTGTTTCTAAGGCATATGGTGGACGTGCTTCGGACAAGCTCATCACAAGGGAGAGTGGCATTGGAGATTACTTCATGAGAGGTGATGAAGTAATGGCGGACAGAGGTTTCTCCCTTGACGACGAGCTACTTGTGCAAGGTGTGCGGCTAAACACGCCAGCCTTCACGAAAGGTATTTTTTTAAGCAACTGGCATAGTTTTCAGCAAATACAATGTCACATTTTGTTTTGCAGGAAAAAAGCAGTTGACTGAAAAGGAGGTCACCACCACAAAGCGCATTGCATCTGTCCGCATTCATGTGGAACGTGCAATCAACCGGATCAAGACCTACAGAATCTTCAAACAGGCACTCCCAATCAAATCAAAACAAACAATTAGCGATATGGTTTTTGTTTGTGCAGGGTTGTGCAACCTTAAACCTTCTCTCATTCAACAGGGTGTCTAGTAACCAGAAAATATCAAATAGACAAGGAAATCAAAGAATTATCAAGAATACCATTAAAAAGCATAACTTTCCATACATAACTTCCTGCTGGATCAATTGAGGTATAGTGTCTGTTATCGTTGGTTGCAATGTTTCTTTTTTTGCCCTTCACTTGTAAAGAAATTTGAATTGGCACAGTGTGAGACATTTAAAGGAGTAGTTTGCTTCACACCCTGTTAAATTCAGAGAGTTGAAGGAACAATGCTGTCAGCTTCACAGTAAAAATAGTGCAGTTGTGGTACTTTGCAATAAAGTGCTTTATTTTGAAGGTTTGCTCCAGTTCCTTTTTATCAAGAAGCACCTCGAGTATTCATATATTTTCATCACTCTGTTACACCAGAATCTAATTTTCCAACTTCAGTTTCAGGGCACCCCTGTGAACAGCAGTCCCAGTCTCAATGTGCCAGGGACCTTCACCAACATTTGAAAGTTGAGCATGAAGCGCGTCTATACAATTAAGCAACAAAGGCACACTAATTATGGTACATTTGTTACAGAGGAGGAAATGCACAAAAACACAGTTGGCATCAAATAAGATGCTCAATTGTCAGAATATCTGCACATAACTTTAGGATATAACTTCATTAGCAAGGCAAAAAGGCATAAATGACTGAAAAGGAATTCACTGATTTGTCCTTGGGTGAAGTAATTGGTACACATTTTTGTTTCGTATAAGGTGAACTTTATGCATGACTGTAATGGGCATCATACACGCCACCATACTGGGCACTGGTGCGATAATTTTATCTCATTTGCACATGGTTCGAAACCTTTAACGCGGCTAATTTCTTCTAAAACCTGAAGTAATCATTTTACAGTTGCTTACATCAGTACATCGATAGGCTCAACTATAAACACTTATTTTGCCATATTTGGGAAGCAGATTATGTGAATGTACTGGTACCGAGTGAACTGTCACGGTACCTTACTGTACGGTGTTCAACAAATGAAACGCGAATAGCAAAACAAGATTTCAACTCAGGCAGACTGAATAATTAGTATTGGGTTGTCAGCTTCACGGCATGTGGACCGGCGGGTGGAACTGCTAAAATAAGTAGCTTCTATCAATTTTCCAGTAGCTATTATTTTGGCCTCCTTAAGATTATGTCTGTTTTCTTTGCATTTCATTTGTTAAGGACAGCACTTCCAAAGCAACCTTCTGCTTGAAAAGCATGCTAACAACGGGGCAGATTGCCCTACCTGCCAACCCTCCCAATTCGCCCGGGAGACTCCCGATTTTTTACTGAACTTTCCGATTGTACGATCACTGCCTTATATCTCCCGAAAAGTGGTCTCTGTTCGCGCAATAATGGTTTTTGCGAAACCGGCACCGCGGAATCTACAGCCACATCGTAATCGTCAGCATCACCAACAACGGCTGCACTAGCACCATCGGTATCATCAATTAGGCAGCCAATTACGGTGCTTAGAAAGCCAAACAAAGCCAGAGCCAATGTCGCTTTTGCATTTCATGCATGCCTGTGCATGCCTTCCTCCATTGTGCATCTTGTTGTTGCTACGTATGTGTCACAGTGTGTGATTAGTGTTGGCTAGACCGTCTGTGTGCGATGCAGCGTGTAAAGTTATTGTGTGCTTGATGCCATGGTGGTACCAAAGCCCAAGAAAAGGTATCTGCAGAAGTTTTTGCGGTCATATACTTCCGAATTTCCGTTCTTTTTGGCATCAAGAAAACATTTTGCATTTTGCACAACGTGTGGATGCGATGCCATCGTGTCGCACGGTGGCAAAGGCGACTTGAAACCTCATGTTTCCACGGCGAAGCATCAAAGCTATGTTCGCACCGCTGAGCAGCAAGGCAACATAGTGAACTTCCTTCGGAACAACTGCGATGACAGTGTCATACGTGCGGAGGGCCTGTTTACGGGATTCCTCGTCGAACACAACCTGCCCCTTAGTGTCAGCGACCACGTTGGGCCTCTTCTACGGAAAATGTTTCCGAAATGCGACGAGGCGAAGCATTATGGATGTGGACGTACGAAGGCAAGTGCAATTGTAGGAGAAATGGCATCAGAGGTGCAGAGCACGATGCTGGAGACCATCAAGCACCGTGCTTTTGCTGTTGCGGTCGACGGCAGCAACGACGCTACTGCACAGCTGTACCAGATTGTGGGGACGTACTACGTCAAGGAATGCTCGCGCATTGAAAATAGGTTATTCAGCATTCAGGAACCCCACGGGGAGGCGACGGGAAGAAAAATCGGGAACCTCGTGTTGAAGGCAATGGAGACCTGTGACGTGCCCGTGTCAAACTGCATTGCGTTTTGTGCCGACAACGCAAACGTTATGCCAGGGAAAAAAACAGCGTCGCCGCAGTCTTAAAGGATGCACAAGAAAACTTGGTTGTGATTGGCTGCCCATGCCATCTAATTAACCTTGCTGCTGAGAAGGAGCCGCGTGCTTGCCGGCTAAGTTTGGTGAGGTTCTTGTGGATATCTTTTATTACTTGGAGAAAAGCTCTAAACAAAAGGACAAGCTGTCTGAATTTCAAGAGATGCACAATGCAGAAATGCGAAAAAATTTGAAGCATGTACCGACTCGTTGGTTGTCACTAGGCAAGTGCCTGACAAGAATTCTTGACCAGTGGCAACCTCTGGTTAAACCTCTTCAAAGAAATCAAATCAAAGAAGCAGTACCCATCCATTTCAGAGTCTTATCAGATTCCTCGTAGGCCTGAACCATCAGGAGGTGCAAAGTCCGACGAACCCAGTTGCAGGCGTAAAGCACCAACCGAGGAGGATGTCCCAGCTACAAAAAAAGCCAGAGTGTTAACAGAGTCTGCAAGACAAGAAGTTGTTCCGACTCGTGAAGAAAGGCTGCTTCATTTTTTTACCTCTGACATTAACTTGGCTTTCGGATCCCGCTTTTTGAGAAAGCCAATTGCCAGCTACAGTCACAGGCACCTCAAATACATATTCTGCAGTCGGTTCTGCTCCAACTCCTCACTGAGCTTTTGACTAGGTTTGTCTTGCCAACTGCTGTAAAGGGTGCTCCTTCTCCGCTTGAAGTTCTATATCAAGATATCCGCAATAAGAAGGCAGACAGTGATCTGGTCATTGGGTACAGTTCGGTACAGCAGCATTGTTAGCGAAACTTAGTTCACATGATCAGATGCAATTTTTCACTTGTGTCCACTCTTACTTTATCACTGTGTGCGATTTCATGAGGAACATATTCCGACTTGAAAATGCAACTCTGAAGAATGCGGAGGTGGCCAACCTAAAATTTATTTCAGAGGCCTCGCTCTCGAGTCTTTGTTACTTTATTCAGAGTTTCCCTCAGCTGCTGCCCCGAGATTCCAATGAATCTGCTAAAGATGCTTTAGATGCTCTTGAAGCTGAGTTTGCAACACTACAAGCGTACAGTTTTCCAGAGGACATTCTGAATGAAGAAAGGTGCGACGTGCAGTAGTCTATGATTCGAAAAATGAAAAACACTAATGGAAAACAGATGTTTAACCGAGTTGCCAAGGTGATGCTGGATTTACTCGTGATACCGCACAGCAACGCAGAGTGTGAGAGGGTTTTTAGCACGGCGCGAAAAACTAGGACCGAGTTCCCCTCATCAATGTGCAACACAAACCTCCAAAACCTGCTGCTAGAGAAGGGCCATCAGTCTGGACCATGTTTCGAGCAGAGCTACTCCGTCAAATTTTTAAAGCGAGCAAAGTCTGCTACTGCAAGGTCCCTGCAAAAGGACTCATCGAACACTGCTTGAAAGTTTGAACGACCCCTCCCTCGCCCCGGTCCCACCGGACGTTGGAGCAGTGAATGCCCCACCCTCTCCGTTGCCGCAAATAAAGTCTCCCGATTTTTTATCTCGCCAGGTTGGCAGGTATGGATTGCAGAACGTGACTGAGAAGCTAGACAGGCTAAGCAAACTGGTGACTCCAAAAATTAATATGCAGAAGACTAAAGTAATCTTCAACACCCTCTAAAGGGAACCACAGTTTACTTTCCTGCAAAACATTGGAAGTGGTAAAGAGAGTATGTCTACTTATGGCAGGTAATGACCGCATATTCGGATCATGTGAGCGAAATAAACAGAATAAGAATGATATGGAGTGAACTTAGGAGACACTCTCTGATCACGAACAGCAGATTACCAGTATCCCTTGCGAGGAACATTTATAATAGCTGTACTTTGCCTGTACTCGCTTCTGAGGCAGAAATGTGGATGCTAGCAAAATGGACAATGCATTGAGCTGTGAAAAGGGAAATTATAGGGGGGCAACATTAAAGGACAGGAATAGAGCAGAGTGGTTCAGGGAACGAACACAAGGTAATGGTACCCTAGCTCAACCAAGAAAAAAAGGGCATGGCATGTGATTCCAAGGCAACACGATCAATGGTCCCTTAGAGGTAAAGCAGTCTAAGAGAAGTGAATGGTAGCAGCGTTAGGCAGATAATCAGGCAGATGGGATTAGGAAGTTTGCACGGGTAAACTGGCTGCAGCTGGCATAGCATAGGATTGATTTGTGAGATATGCCTTTGTCCTGCAGTGGACACACTTGATAATGGCAATTAATATCGAAATGATGCCATAAAAGGGAAGAGCATTTCCTTGCTGCAAAAAGACGAAACTTGGTGAAACACATCAATTAAGCACGGCCTGCAAACGTGTGTGAGAGTGAATAATTTGGGTTGTGTCTGTCACTTTCCTCGAAAGAAAAAAATAACTGAAGTGATTGTCTGACACTTAAAGAATATATATGTCCCCACATGCCTGGTTTTATGAATGGCAGTTTAACAATATCCCTAAAGAAGAAATTATATAACAGCTGCTTCTTACCGGTGCTCACCTATGGGGCCGAACCCTGGAGGCTTACCAAAAGGGTTCAACCTAAATTGAGGACGACACAGCGGGCCACCGAAAGAAAAATTATAGGTGCAACGTTAAGGGACAAAAAGAGGGCTGAGCGGGTCAAGGAACAAACGCGAGTCAATGACATCCTCGTCAAAATAAAGAAGAAATGGACATGGGCAGAGCATGTAACGAGAAGGCAATATAAACGGTCCTTAAAGGTAACTGACTGGATTCCAAGAGAAGGCAAGCATAGCAGGGGGCGGCAGAAAATTGGATGGGCAGATGAGATTAAGAAGTTTGCGGGGATAACATGGTCGCGAATAGCACAGGACCGAATTAATTGGAGTGATATGACAGAGGACTTTGCCCTGCAGTGGGCGTGATCAAGCTGAATATGATGATGCCTGGTTTTACACTTTCTACGACAATGTGCACATTCAACTATAATGAGCAAATATGCTTATATTGATAAAGTATACCCATTTAGCCACTGGTGTGTAAATCTAATAAGCGAGGAAGTAGCTCTGAAAAATAGAATTTTTTGAGCCGTGGTAAAGCCTGCGACACATACTTGGGATCAAAAGGCACTTGAACAATGACATCATTTTCAACACTCCATACATAAAAAATCATATCTGGGTCTTGGTGCAGAGCATCTGAAACTGGGCCTGGCTGTAATAGCCATTTGGACCACTCTCTTGAAGTACACGTTCGGCATCTTTGTTTAGCCGTACATCATACTTGCCACTACTGATAAGTGGCACACAGTCATTCATGTTGGGACATTTGATTTCAAGAATGGCATCCAGTCCTTCAATAATTCCATCAGGACTAGCTGAAAGCCACGGCAGCTCAGTGTTCACCACTGTTCCTATTTGGTTTACAGTAAGCCCAGTCTTTTTGGAAAACTGCTTTCGGGCAACAGGCTCCATCTGTTTGCCATACTTGGTGGCAACATTGCCAGAAAAGCTGGGGGAAAGCATCCTCGCGGCTGCTTTCTCGCATCCCGTAGTGTCTCTTTTTGGTACCTTGTTGACATTTGAGGCGGTCCCAAACGTAGCTTCCACGAAAAAAAAAACACAGTGGCGTTGCTTGGCTGGCAGTTGCTGACTGAAGCACCTCAGCACCACGGGGTGACAATGCCACATACTTTTCATAAAACGTAGTGCACACCGCACAGCTTTCGTTTCCGTGGTCGCCATGCTCATTCCCATCATTGGCTGGTGGTGGAGGCACTTGCCGCTGCATGCTTGGATGGAATGTCTCATAGAGAAGAGTGCCTGCGTAAAATATAAGACATCACAAATCAATTATGTACATGTTTCATCCCCTTGCAGGTTAAGCCTTAAAACAAACGAAAGGTGAGTTAGGATTGATTGGTTGGCTTATGGGGTTTAACGTCCCAAAGCGACTCAGGCTGTGAGAGGCGCCATAATGGAGGGCTCCGGATAATTTCGGCCACCTAGGGTTCTTTAATGTGCACTGACATCGCGCAGTACAGAGGCCTCAACATTTCGCCTCCATAGAAATGCAGGTGGGATCGAACCGCATATTTTGGGTCAGCAGCCGAGTACCATAACCACTGGGCCACTGCGGCGGGGCGCGAACCGGAATTGTAAAAAGGCTCCTATGTGCTATGCATTGTTCATGCACATAAAAATATCTGTGTGGCTAAAATTATTCTGCAGCCTTGCACTACAGCCCCCTTTCTGTCTTCATTTCCCTCCCTCTCCATCCTGTCTCTCAAGGCATGGGACAGTGAATTAGTTTAAGTGTCTTTCCCCGAAACTAATTTTTAACGAACCAACGCTTGAGACTTAATTCACACCTTTTACACATTGTTCTACTAGTGTTTTGTACTTCTTAGCTTGCAGTGTAGTGCATGTTTCTCCTGCCGTATTACGTTAAAATGAAACTAGTGGAAGCATTCAGTTACATAACAGTCCTGAAAGAAGCTTAACTGTTTTTACACCACAGACATCGGTCTAGAACTGAACCAGCAACTCTACCAAAACTTAACGTGATGTCAGTGTTCAGTTTCTATGATGGCCAGAGATATAAAAGGAGTTCAAAACATGGATATAAGGTCTAATGCTTGCACTTTTGTCTTTTTGAGTATCACTCAGTAGTGCTCTAGCCTTTTATTTGTAAGACTGTCTAGAGACATGCCAAATAATGATAGTAATTTGAGAAAGTGTTAAAGCTATTTAGGATATAGTCAATTCTAATTACCTGGGGTATCAAATACGTATGGAAATGGTGACTTAGCACGAAATTTGCGGCTTTCTTCTAGGGTCATTGGCACAAATGATGGTCTTTGCCGCTTTGGGGGGGGATCATCCACAACCTGCTTCTGCACCTTGAAAGTTATTTCTTCAAGCGTGGCTGGTTCAACATTGCGTTTTGTGCCACTGTTCCACAATGTAGCCCTGTCTGTGCAAGAAGTTGTAGTGTAGCCTTTTGACACAGCCATTTCTATTTTCCATAAGACGGCGACGACGTGGCTACAGGCTTTTCCTTGCCCTGCCATGCAAGTACATCCGGTTGTGACAACTTCTCCGTGTTGTTTCACGCACGCCCAAGCAGTCCTTGGTGTTGCATTCAGGGACTGAGATGGGCTTACCGTGCCCTTCACGTAACATAGGTCACTGGATATCTTGTGAGTGAGAACTTTCCCCGCCCACCCACTTTGCACGTAGTTATAAGACTCGAGGGCCCTGAAGTTTTTCATCTGTTGAAAATCACATGCCTTAGAGTTAACAAGGTAAAATATGATACCTGCAGCATTCACACTTGGCCATTCCCGCATGTCTTCACACCAAGCAGTGACTCCATTTAGGTGGCTGTATGTGCTATTGTCTGAAAGAAACCAAAACAAATGTATGCAACTTTTAGTCGGTTTCAGTCTTTAATACAAGAATACACAAAAGAGTGCTCACAGGGAAGCCAATTTGGATGCAGGGAAGCAGGCGCACGCACGCAAACGTGCACACAAAAACAATCGAGTGATGATTCGGCTGACGTTAACATCTAAGAACATCATCTGCGTGCCCTTAAAAGTAACATCACATCATGCCTTATAAAGGAAGGCATATACGCCAGGTAACTGTACTCGACGTTTCCCTGCGTTGGCAGTTTACCTTGAGTAAGCGCGTATGCTATCCGGACAGCGGTGTTCGGGACAACTTGCATCCACAATCTGAATGCGTTTCCGCGCGCTCTCTGCACATAAGCTAGCAATGGAAGGCCGACATTAAACGCATAAGTGTGTTTTTATAGCTTTGGTGAATTACCTTACCGCACGGAAATGCATCCGGTACGTAATGTACGTAATCGGCTACCTAGAACCCAAGCACCTATCGCGTAGGCACAAGCTAGCGTTTTCGCTAGCGAAAGCACCCCTTCGCTTTTTCCTGTATTTAAACCATCAAGTAATTTGTAACATACAACAAATTAAAGCAGTTTCCTTAGGCGTCACATACAGTGGGCGAAACAGGATCCTGATCGCTTTTTGCGAGCATGGATTCCAGCAGCTCATCGCGAATGAGTATCGTGCAATGACAAAGCTTCGAAAGCCAGTCGTTACTGTCTCGCACAAATTTAAAAGATCCCCGGTGCACTATCCGCATTTCGAATGATACCACTGCACAGCACGATGTTGACTGCATTCAACGTCATGAATTCCGCACACTTAGCCGTGACTAGGTGGCCTAAACAATTACTTACCTCCGATATCAACGGGTGCTTCAGACTCAGGCGGCAAGCCGACAGTGGCTGATGTCGACGCTATTCCGCAATCGCACGGACTCATTCGCAGCCACGGGTGCTCACAACAGGAACGTATTCGCCTTAATAAAGCTAAACCGACACCTCTCAACACTGGTGATACTTGGACTAAAGGTCCAAAGCGACGCTGAGGAGAATTAAGCTACAGAGAATCGTCGGTGAAAGCAGCTGCAGCGCTGAGCTGACGCTTGCCGGCGCCATCCGGCAGTCGCGCGCAGTCGTACCGCCGCTGCCAGCAGGAAAGTTTTCGTCTCGATGCGTAGCCGATGCCTCTCGACACTAATGGGAATAGCACGAAAGTGGCAAGACGACTCTGTGAAGGCCGAAGACACGGAGAAACACAGATGTGGAAAGCAACCAACGTTTTTAGCCCTGTTCGTTGATAGCAACAGCAGCGATAAGCCGGCGGAGGCTGAGCAACGAAAGTCCAATATGGCGTCGCTGCCAAGCAGACGCTAGGCGGCGCCGGTAGTCCAAATATGGTGGCGCCTATGGAAGCCTCAGTGTGGAGTTACTGTATATGCTACCTTAGGTAGCACATACAGTAGCTCTACTTCAGTGCAAAAGTCAATAGAAACAGAACGCTGCCGTAGGCTTCGGACCCAGTGCGCATGCGCTACTTTGTCTGCGCCGCCGCTGCTAGAGAATGCGCTCCGCGCGAGCCATGCGTTCGCGTGCTCACGCGTTCTTTCTGAACAATGAGCGGCGCAACAGCCGGAAGTACTTCGTCTGCCACTGCTGCGAAACGATCTGCCCGAGCAGAGGCTCAGCGCCACCGCCGCGATGACTCGGTCCTTCAGAATCAAATTCTTTGCCACAAGAAATCGCGAAATCAAAACACCGAAACAGCTGCGCTCAAAATTCACTTTACGGAGTATCGTAGTCGTCGGTAAATTTTTTTAGAAGGTTCAAAATTGTTAAAAATTGCTGGTGGCCGATAGCACAATTGGAACCCTTGATCTAAATTAATTACTCGATGGGGTGGCCATTCATTCTACGAGAAATCAAAATGCTTCAATAAATAAGTAACATAATTGCGCTAATTACAGTTTAATTAATTACCTTAAGGCACGTATATAAACCTACACCGGTGATTTCGCAAGGCATATCCACATGGAACGAGTTATCTTGACTGCAGCAGTTTCGAAATATATTGTTGAGCGTGTCCGACGAAATGGACTGACGTTCCAGTTACTGCTTTTAAGAAAACGCTGTGATATGCATTGAAGCCCAGGAGTAACTGGATCGCCAGTGCGTTTCGACGGACACATTGAAAATTATTATCTTGAAAATGCTGCAGTCCAGATAATTCGTTCCAAGTGGATACGCCTAGTGAACTCACTGGCCATAATTCGCAGAGTTAGGGTGTCCTCAATCATTTGTTGATGTTCGTCCCGAGTGTTGCTGAGCCAGACAATGTCAGCTGCAAACCGAAGGTTGCTGAGGTTTTCACCATTGATCCTCACTTCTAAGCCTTCCCAGTTTATAGTTTTAGTACTTCTTCTAAGCATGCAGTAAAGAGCATTAGAGAGATTGTGTCTCCTTGCCTGATCACTTTGTTGATAGGTAACTTTCTACGTTGTTTGTGGAGCACCAAGATTGCTGTGTACTTTTTGCAGATATTTCCCAAGATATTTACGTATTGCCTCCTGTACTCCGTTACTGCTAAGTGCCTCTGTGAATGTTGGTATCTATACTGAACCAAATTCAGAATTAGAACTTGCGACCTGCAGGTTAGAGGCCCGGTGTCCTACCTCTGCTCCACGCCACCACAGTCAGAATAGCATTTGCCAACCCAAATCAAACATCGTGGTCATACGTGCGTGACACGCCATGGTGGCCAGCCGCCACAGCATTAAGGAGTTGCGCAATGACGGTCTATCTTGGGTGCTCGAGGATAATAACAAATAAGAGACAGCAGGGGGGGGGCATTTTTAAGATACAAGATATAAGCCTGAAGAATATAAGTTTGCGAATAGGGGCATCAAAAGATTGAGTACTGCGGAGCTTGTTGATGTTGTCCGGGATGACTTAAGTATTTCATTAAGCATTTCTGAGGAAATCAGTTGAAGTTACGTTTATTTGCATCACAATGGCGGGCGGCGTGCTCAGGCAAAAAGTGAAAGCTTTTTATTTGAGATTGTCCGACTACTTGGTGTACCATTCGTACGGCAATGATAGCAAGAATGCGACATTGTAAATGAATAGAAATCGAAAATAAGTTCACGAATTAGTGCAGTGAAGTAAAAAGGAAGCACATTCGCAGTCTAGATATGGAGGACGCAAATAATGAACAGGCTGAAAAAGCGCAGTCGTTTAGGTCGGTTTTGAACTATATATACCATTGGCGTTTTGGCAACCGGATGAGGTTACGCCTAAAGGCACAAATCCGAGCAGCCCAGTCGGCCAGTTGAGTCTCGCCGTGATGAAATCCAGAAACAGACGCGATGACGCCATGGCGTCATGAGACTGTTCGCCAAGAATTAAGAGCAATTTCTTTAGACTGTGAATTTATATGCTTAAGAATCGCGCTCATTAATAAACTAGGTTCATTCGAAATGGAATAAAGCAGCTGTAGTGTTCATGGTAAATTTGATTTAGATGGCTTCAATTTCATGGCTGCTGCATCACTGCGGACTTCCGTGGTAGCATAGTCTTTAAAATGTTCTGGAATCGATAGTAAATTCAGGAGGCTTATGAATGACAACAAGGCAGAATCTTACAGAAGGCATCAGGAAAATAAAATGATGTTTTGAGCAGCATAGTCAGGTGGCATGCTGTGGTTAGTTGACATGTATCAAAAATCCGCCAAAATATCAACAGAGGCTTGCAAAAATGCTGGCCTAATGGGAAAGATGAAACCTCTCGAAATCTCCGGACAGCATTAACTTGACAGGTCTGGTTTTTCTCGGGATTCCAGGACAACCAAATTGGCCGTAGAATGAGTTAAGCTGAATCCCGAGGGTGCAAAATACAGTAATCTTTCAGTTGTGCGAAGGTCGGTTTAACGAACAGTTCAGAATAACGAGCTTCTAGACGCCCCCCCCCCCCTGCAGTTTTCCTATGCATTCAATGCAAAAATCTTTAAGTTAGACGAATTTCTGAATCGCGAATATTGCAGCTGAGCGATGTTGACCCGGGCTCATTTTTGAAATCAGTTCAACGAATTTTTGTGTTCTGCAGCGCTGGCATGGCCGATGCTTCCAGGTTTCCCCTCCAACGGCGGCCATGTGCAGTGTGACACCGAGCTTCTTACCTGTGCTGAACTATCATATCTGGAAATGCTTTCGAGTGTTCGGTCCGGAGAAGAAGAGTGCGACGAGGAAGAGGCAATGGCAGAGGCAGATTCGAATCGTGTAATTCTAGCTGCGGCTGTAGGATGCCTTGGAATATTGCGAGACTTCGTGTCTCAGCAACAAGATGTGCCAGAGGAAGTTCACAAAAACAAACTCTCTGGACAGCTTTGTTACTTCTTGTGCTTTAAGAGCACCAGTGCAAATGAAAATTAGATTTTTTTACCAAAATGAGATAGTGTTTAACAGTTACGTTACCGCCTTGATTGATTGATTTTACCCGTGAGTAAAAGTAGGCGGACCGCAGGGTCACCGAAAAACTGAATTTCGTCATAGGAACGCGGGCAATTCTTTAGTGACATTCGTGTGTAACTCTCCTTTCTACGACGCCGCTTGTTAGTCATCCATTTCTCTTTTTGTCGACAGGAGCATTATACGCATGCGTGTTTCCTCTGAATATGCTTTCGGCTCTAGATGCGACCTCTGATAAGAGTTTAGATGCTCGTGGTGCTGTTGCCTTGAAATACCATACAAGTGAAATTGCTCGTGCCCACTTATCCGGTTAACAGCATCACCAAAAAATTTATGCGACAGGCATACCTGGATTGCCCGAACGTCACCAGAACTGATTGTGCTTGTTAGTCGCCCTTGCTGCACCCAGCACCTATGTCCGTGTTGTGAGCCTGGGTCCCTATACTATACGTACTTGACCGCTACATCGAACTAATACAGTACATGACTTAACTGTGATTTTGCCGCTTAGCACCTTTCCATCGCCAACAACTTCACTTTAATATACTGCAACAAATACATGGAAATCGAACTTTCAAGCGCATGGACAGATGCGTTGTACAGAACCCCATTAACGGGTCTGATATTTCTTTTTTGTACCATATTTCACCGGGTGTAAATGACTAGTATAACGTCGAGATTGCCAGGTATTTTACCTGTGCGTCGTTCTTTCAGAAGCCTCTCGTCCGAGAAGAAATGACTTTTTCAGTGAAACTAGATAATGTACAGCTAATACGCTGTACATTATCACCCATGGTGTTCAAGTGACCGCCTCATTCTGAGCTTCACCAGAGAAATCATGCAAAAATATTCATTAAAATATAACTTGAAAACAAAGCATTGGTGGCCCGGCAAAGGACTAATTTTACACGCCGAATATAGTGCTATGCCTCATGGCTTGTAAGAACCATCGTTTTGCTGACATGTGTTGCCTTAATTCCACCATGCACCAAGCCCCACAAAATAGCAGTGCGCCTTGTCACAGACTCAATACCAGTCTCTTCTGTGTAACGTTGGCGATGTGGCGGTTGTTCGTAGATTTTTTTACCAGAGCAGAAACTGTAGAAAGAGTAGCCGACATGGAATCTATAACGCAAACTAACTGCAAACTACATTGTGCAGTGAATCTTGCAGGGCTTCGTGCAAGATAGACGGTCGCATCGGTATTTATCTAGTTAGTTTTTTATGCCGTAAGGCAGCCCTCCTCTCTATAAAACAAAAATACAACCTATATTGGAAGATTTGAAACAAGTTTCTTTTTTTTTTTACTCGCACGTTGCCAACTTCATCTGCAGTGCAGTCCAATCTTATCAATGGATTATATTTCTGCCCAGCTACAGCCGAACCTTTGACACTCCCGTTTTATCTCAGTGTCTTATACTCTCAGGAAGAAGGAGATGCCCGCCAGAAAGTTGTTACGTGCGTGCACATTTATGGGTGTATATTTTTGTAATTGCGATAATGAAATGCATCCGTAAGCGTGAGGTTTTGTTGCATGTCACGGTCTGGGATAGCAGTGAGAAACGCGTCGGTTGTCCGTGCCCAAATCAGGCAAACTGGCCGCCATAGCGTTTTACTGCGAACGCAGTAAAGTGCTGAAAACTTGGCGTTGTACTTCCGTTTATTCTGCTACGCTGACGCCGACCATGGTGTTCAAGTGACCGCCTCATTCTGAGCTTCACCATCACCAGCGGGCAAAGAAAGCTTTCTTCACCATCGCCGCCACCGGCATTCGAGCCCATGTGACTGCAGCGATGTGCATTTGGGAGCTGAGCACGCTAACCAGTGTACGCTACAGCCTTTACCCTACACCTTCAGTGTATTTCCCTTCCTATTTACTATTTCTCAGAACTGACACAGATAACAAAAAAAAAGTAAAGCTTACTTGAGCCGCTGTGGTATGCATGACCCTAACTTGGTCAGGCCAAGTTAGGCCAACATGTGCTCTTCGGAGGGCATGTTGGCTTGTGGCTGCGTGCATATTGTCGCCTTAGCTTTATTAATTTGCTTTTACTGTCTCTTTATCGGTTCGATCTGAACCACTTGACAAAAAATGAGAAATGCCGCTGTATTTTTCCCTTGTTTTCTCGGTTTGAGCAAAACACGTTTGACCCTTACTCTAAAGTCGCAACAGCCTCATCATCATCGACTTAAACGCTCATTTACACAAATCATGAGCTTTTAAGAAATGACATAGGAATACTATATTTGAGGGTCATGTCGCTGCCCGTACGGGAACGGGCACCACACTGTCGATTCACGCGGCAGATTACTGAATGATGATCTAAAGCAGATAATATGACTCTTTTGCAGTTCTCGCAACTCATTACACTGAACGCAAGGCAACTGCCGCCATGAAACACAAAGAAACAAGAAACGTACATGGTGCACCAAGACTATATGATTCTCAAAGACCAAAAATATGTGTAACACCGAATAAAATGTGCTCTTGCCAGCTTCCGCGAAATGCTTTCTTTTCCATATAAATAAATGCGGTGCTTTCAACCTTACTCATACCATTGTGTCCGGCTTTAGGTTAGTCTTTTTCGCTTGGAAATGATAGGGAATTTAACTCAAGAAACATCACACCAACTTCGGCCGCAATGTATTTCACACAAATAAATTTTCCTACTCAAAAACACTAACCGTTATTCACCGCCTTATCGCCCTTCCCCGCCAATCATGGTTTCGTTTCTTCGGAACCGTGGTGTATGTGGCGGCGGACCACAGAGGTATACGATAAAGTGTGGTAATTATAGGGCTAATAAACTTAAGTCGCGTGATTCACTTCTTAAGTAACGCACTTAGCCGTGGATCGCAATAAATAAATTGAAGTGACCTGTCTGCATATGCTTAATGAGCGTTTAGATTACGAAAATTGCGATTTGCCTGGCCTTCTTAGCGCGACGAATCTCCATATTCGTGGGAAACCGAAACTCAGATGCGGATCAAAGTGCGCGGCCATGCCTTTAAAGAGGCGTCCCTGGTTCTGAGCGCAAGTGCTGTTTTAATAACGATATACAACGTCATACATTAGACAGATAAGCTATGATAATTGAGAATAAATAAAATACTAGCAATAGCAAAACATTCTTTTTTTTCTTCAAGGGAGGCGTACACATTTATCCTTTTGTGTCAACTGGATGGCAGAGGTTTTGAAAGATTGATAACACAGCACTCAGTTTGAAGGCAAAAGTTAAAGAAAACTTATATTCTGGTTGCGCAGTACAGTTGAACAAAGGAAAACATCGCAGCGTAGGACGCAACGAGAATTTGGAGTGGCGCCCTCTCGCGAGTGACGTCACGGCCAGGACGCCGCTCGCTGCGGCTCGCTCGGCTGCCGCGCGCTCGTTCCCCTCGTGTATGCTTGTGGTGTGGATGGCTGGAGCCGTACTTATTGAAGGGTATGTCGGCTTCTTTCTGCTGCCATGCCTGAACCACAGTTCCTCCTTCGAAACTGCGTTAGTCGAGAAAATTTACGGCTTGGATATTGCAACCTATGCAGCGTTGAAGAGGTGCTGGTTTTGTAATGCGTATATGCGCCGTGTCTGTCCATAAATTTTGCGTAAAAAGAATGTCTGCATATTCAACACGCAAAGTTCTGTATAATGCATCGCTAAACACTTAACATTGCCTTAAGTACTTAGCTATGAGGGACATTGTGTTCTACACGGAAGAAAAATCTTGGTAATTGGTGTCAACATGTTATCCGTGTTAGAAAGAAGCTGCCCAGCGAAGCTGTCATCATGATTCTTATTTATCTGGCGAGTTGTTCTAGTCAAATGCAGCCACTTTAGTAATGCGTAAAAGAAAGGGTAGGCGCGCATTTCATACGAAAAAGTTTGCTGCTACTTTCATGCCTCTCTGAAACAGGCCACTAAAAAACGAATTGCTCATTGCTTCTAACTCGACGGCGCGTCGTGTAGAGTATTTACGTAGTTCATTCACAAATACCATATTAGCAATCACCTGAGAGAAAAGTTTCATGGTTAAGATCGAGAGCCAATCAATTGCAAGCGATGAAATGTTTCATGATGGCCCTCAGTAGCCTTTATCGACAATATGGCACACCCCTCATGCAACGGTAGCACCTGACTGTCGGTATGGTGAGGCACCCATTCTTCGCGAAGCCCATCAGTTCAGTGCCAATTTGAATTGAAACCAGAAAGCATTTTTGACAGCGCCAATTGGAATGCCTAAAGTATTCTTGAGGTACTACAGCGCAGCTTAGATTGCCTAGAGAAGGAAAATTCAAGCACCTTCTGCCTCACCATGGCTCGATCCAGCGCTGTTTCATTATACAAACGGAGGACTATTCGTTTCGTCGATACATAAAAGAGAACCTCGCAAACCTTCATAAAGAAAACACCCCAATTATGATATCTTCAATATGTCCCATACAACGAAGGATTGACACTTCGACTTCATCCTGGCTGCAACCATACGGTCCAAAAGGCTTCTTTCACGAAAAAATTTGGGCCGAGCAGCCTGTGCCAGTTCGCCAAACAGATTCATCATGTATATTCCTCAAGCAACAAGCACCAGTAAATTTCTCAAGTGAGTTCAACGTGTAGCACAGAAAAGGGAATATATATTGATACATTCCTTTTCGTATTCTGCAAATTGCTGTAAGCCTTCATTAGCTTTACTTCAAATTATCGCCACTTAAAATAAATACGTGAAGAACCGTCTAATTTTGAGAAGCAGATAATGAAGCAAGTGGTGCTTGTAGAATTAAACTGCAGTGTTAAGTCCTCGTGTTACTGCCGAGCATTTCTGTGAAGAAATGCAAACATTCGATACTATACCATGAACCACTCGTCGTGAGCAAACCTGTTTTAGCGGATTAAAATCAAGGTGACTTTTGTAGATGTCACATATAGCCAGCGTTTGTGACATACTTGTAGCACCGCGGCAGGTATGGTATCATAACTGGCTTCTTATATGCTAAGTTCTGGCGGTTGTCGATCCGCGCATGAAAAACCCGCATTGGGCTGATCTACGCTCCTTCGGCTGGCACTGTAGCGTTGCCTTTGAGAGCCGCATTGTCGCCTAAGAAATGAGCTCTTTGAATAAATTTTTGCGAATTAAGACGTCGTAAAAATATGTTTGAGACGACCGTCATAAGTATACAAACAGAGAGAACGAGGGTGAACAAACGAAAACACCACAGAAAGCTCCCGGACACCGCCCGAACTATATAGTCACTGTACCCGAACAGTAGCGTGCCCTGACGTCACGTACGTGCCCTGACGTCACGTACGAACAGTACGTGCCCTGACGTCACGCGAGCGGCGCTTGCAGCGCCCCTGTAGTTCGTTCTCGGGGCTAATAGTTGCGTTATAGAGAAAGACATTTCAACAAGAGCGGACACTCACATAGTGCCCAGCAGCCGAATTGACTGTAGTGCACCAAGCGAATGGTGTTAACACCTTCGAGTTTCGGTTTTGGGCGCGCGCGTTTTGAACGCCAGTTGGTACACGCCACGCCGGCTCCGCTGATCGGCGCGGCACTTTTTTTTTCGCTTCTACTGCTGAACCACGCGCGGCCTTGACGCGGAATCGTTTTATTATTTAGTAAAAATTATTACGAACGATCTTTACAAGCCTCCACCGCATCTGTGTCACGTGCAATTTCATAAAGAAAACGCTACAATAATGTTTGGGGTCAGGGAAAACGCCAGAACTTGTCCCGGTAAGATTCAGTACACGCGAAACTGCGTCACACGGCCGAGGTTGTTTTCGAAACAAAGCCAGGTGCGGCGAGCGTGCCCAAAAACTACCGAAATCAGTTATCATTATGCTTGGGCTCATAGAAAGCGTCGCAAACATCTCCCAGTACGAGTAACTAACTCAAATTAACTAGGCTTGGACGGCGGAGGTGTTTTTCGATGACTATATAGGATATAGGTTCAGTTTTGTGAAGTAAGCCTAAATGTGCTTGAAGTGCGTCGCAGACTGTCAAACACAATTCCTCACCTTGCTGTAGTCCAGTAGTGCAGCGGTGCCGTGTCGAAATGCAGACGGCACACAAGAGAACACCGGGAGCACAAAAAACGGGCTACGTCCAAAACAGACGGGTCGCCGAGCTCGCGAACTTCCCATGCGCAGACGGCCTCGCTCGCTCCTGTGGCATGTCTGACGCATGACGTATGCACACGCGTCTGGCGTGCCGCAAGCTTGGTGCGGGGCAACGCAAGAAAAATAAGTCGCAAAGTACAAGTTCATTTACACGCAGAAATCTTTAGGTTTAGTGGTAAAGAATAAAAAAAAAACGTCGTCTGTAAGTTCATTTCACAATCTTTTTTTTCTGATGCTCGCGTCAACTAACGGATGGAGTTGACACTAGGCGTGACGTGTTTCCTGTTGCCAGCTTTTGCCGAGTGTCCCCTCTTGTTGAATTTCTTTCTCTATGGTTACGTCGTTGATCGCTTTCGCTGCGGAGCGCGGGTGCAGCAGTTTCTCTCCGGCTGCGAAATGGGTAGGCCACTTGTCATACGTACTTCTGAGGGGCAGGCACCTTTTGATCGGCAACGCCGCGAGCGGAACCGGGAACGAGCTCGTCTAGGCCGTGCCGATGCTGGAGCCCGGGCACAAGAAGAGGATCGCGCAATCGAGCGCAAGCAGCAATTGCGTATCGAGTATCCGGCACCTACCAAGTCGTTGTTCAATCAACCGTAGTGATTAATCCAGTGATGAACACTGGGTTCCCACGTTACAGCTGCGCTGGTTAAGCATCTGTACGGTGTGCTTGGGCGGTGACACAGACTACATAAAGCCGGGAGCTATGTGACGAGGTTGTTGGGAGCTCAGTTTACCGAAGGCAAGGAATACCCGTTTTGACAGCTTGAGAACGGAGAGTCGACAAGATTTATTCAAAAGTAAAAGCAGATTTGTCGAGTGGCTGTGGTGACGAGTGTCGAGATTTGTCCAGTCGGGCTGTCGCTTCGGCTCCAAGAAAGAGCAGGGGGCAATGACCCCCATGGTGAGGCACGGCGAAGTGACGGACGGTCGCTACAACGGCTCCCCCTCCACCCTAGAATGCTGGAGGCTTAGGTGTGAATGGCGGAAGGAATGAAGAGATAATGTTCAAGATAGGCTGGTTTCACGCGGTGGCAAGACACTGTCTATGCCACAAACGTCAATCTTTAAGGTTTTCTCTGAACGCGCAACCAAATGAAAGGGGCCTTGATAGGAAGGAGTCAATGGTGGCTTCATAGAGTCGCGTCGCAGGAAGACGTGTGTGATCGTGTCCATTGTCGGGAAACACGGGCTGCCTGCGGGCGATACCGGGGGGTGTACGTCAAAGCTGGTCGAGCCAGAACTGTAGCCACTAAGTGCTGCATGACCGCTGGTGGAGTGTCTTGCTTGGGGCCAGAAAACGGGCTTGAAACCCGGATTGCTGACCATAGGGCATACCGGCTGCGCTGACTCCTGCGTCATCATTGATTGCTGTTCGCCGGCCCAGTAGTACCAGGGGCAGCCTTTCCACCTAGTGCTGTCTGTCGAGCATGGCAGTCAATGACGCCTTCAGATGTCAGTGCACACGCTAGACGGGTGCCGTTGCTCTGTGGGTGGTAAGCCGTGGTGCTATGAAGGCGCATGCCGAGCAGTCTTGCCACGGCACAAAAAGCGAGCTTTGCAATTGCCGGCATCGGTCAGTATTTTGCACAAAGGGTCACCGTACCGCGGCGCCCACGTAGCAACAAATGCTTCCGGCCGTGATGTCTAGTAGATGCGTCGCCTCGGGCAACCTTGAGTACCTGTCGACACACGTGAGGAGGTGCCTGAAGCATTGGCAGGGCGGTAGAGACGCACCACGTTTAAATGCACATGATCGAAACGGCTCTATGGAGGTCGAAACGGCTGCACCACTGAACTCGTGTGTCGGGTCACTTTCACGGCTGGACAGGCTTGAGAGCTTCTTGCCCACCTTACACACATCTTTCTTGATCCCTGGCGAGACGAAGCGGTCTGTGATAAGCATCTATGTCGCTATGATGCCGGGATCGCTCAGCCCTTGCAGTGAATCGAATACTGGCCGCTGAAACTGATGGGGCACGAACGAGCGAGAAGCTGCCTGCGATGTGCCACATGTGGCCAAAGTTGTTGTGTAGGGAAGCGGAATCTCCGCAGGAGCGGCTAGCCTTTTTCCCGCAATTGGCGCAGCTCGGGTTTGCTTTGCTGGGCGTAGTCTAGTTCTTGGAAATCCACAAGGCCTGCAGGCACAGCGCCGATCCGCGACAGTGCGTCAGTGGCCTGATTTTCGGTCCCAGACATATGGCGGGTGCTCGTAGAAAATTCGGAGATAAAGGAAAGTTGCCGAAGCTCACGTTCTGAGTACGAGGAACTGTTGTTCTTGAAAACGAAGGTTAACTGCTTGTGGCCGGTGAGAATGTAAAAGTACAGCCTTCAAAAAAGAAAGAGAAGGAAAATGCTTGACAGCGCAATAGATTGCCAACATTTTCCTCCTGAAGGTGCTGTAGAAAGCTTCTGTAGGTTTGAGGCGCTTTAAGAAGAAGCCCAGCGGCCTCCAGTCTGTGCCATCGTGCTGCTGCAGTACTGCACCCACTGCCGTGGTCGACGCCTCTAGCATAAGGGGAGTTGGCCCGTCGGGCAACGGATGAATCAGCAACACTGCCGTCGCCGACCGCGTTTTGGCTTCCTGGAAAGAGTGTTTAGAGGACCAGTGGAAGGTAGGCTTTCTTTTCGGGGGGGGGGGGGCGCGAAGCAGCAGGTCAGTAAGCAGCTGAAAAACTTGTACACAGGATGGTATGAAGCGCCTGTGAAAATTTAGAGCACCAGAAACTCGCGCAACTTTCAGAGGGAGGTTGGAGAGGGGAAGTCCTCGATTGCCCACACCCGTGATTCCAGTAGCTTGATGCCTTGGGAAAAAATGCGATGGCCGAGAAAATCCAGGGCTTCAACGCCGAAAATGCATTTCTTGAACTTTAGGACCAGGCCGTGTTAATCCAATTGGTCAAATAGAAGGCAAATAGAAGGCTTTGTGCTCTTCGTCTGTGCGACTTGCAACGAGAATATCGCCAAGGTAGACTAAAATGAACGGGAGTCCCCGCGTAACTTTGTCCATGAAGCTTTGAAAAGTTTGCGCCGCATTCTTCAAACCGTACGTAAGGCATACAAACAAACTCAAATGGGTCAAATGGAGTAGTGATTGCCATCTTCGCAGTGTCGCTTGGTTTGACACGTACTTCGCTATCTTCCGTGGTACGCGCTCATCAAAGTGATCTTGCTGTATATTTTGGTTCCTCCGTGACAAGCGCCGAAATCATGTATGTGGGGAAGGGGATATTGATCCGGAGTAGTGATGGCATTCAAAGCTCGGTAATCCCCACAAGGCCGCCAGTCGCCACTGTCCTGCTTTGGAACCAGATGGAGAGGCGAAGACCAATTGCTGAAGGAAGGACGAATAATGCCGAGCTGAAGCGTGTGTTCGAACTCATGGCGGGCGACTTCCAACCTCCGTACAGTAAGCCTCGTTGGCCAAGCAGCGACAGGAGGGACGGTGATGGTGATATGATGCGTCACCTTGTGTTTCACGGGCAGCGCATCGTTTCGGGGCTTCGTGAGTCGTAGGTATTCAGCAAGTATCTTGTCCTGCGTTGAGACCGGCCGAAACGTAAGGATGCCAGATGCGGTAAGGTTGGACTGCCGGCCAAGTACATCGAGGGATGTGACGTTATCCTTTAGGCGCCGATCGAGAACACTCAAATTTAGGTTGAAATGGCTGAGGAAGTCTGCTCCCAATACGGCAAAGCTGACGTCGGCGATCACAAACACCCATCTGGGCAAGCGATGGAGTCCCAGGCAGCACACCAGCATTGGTCCAACCATGGCCCAATGCTGGCAGAAATTGATACCAATGTTGGACCAATGTTGGCATATTGGCAAAGTGCAACCCAATCCAATGCTGGCCCAGCGTTAAAGCCAAGATTGGACCAATGTTATGCCAATGCAGCAGCCACTGTGCTGCCAGCGTAGGACCAGCGTTAAAGCCAAGATTGGACCAATGTTATGCCAATGCAGCAGCCATCGTAGGACCAGCGTTAAAGCCAAGATTGGACCAATGTTATGCCAATGCAGCAGCCATCGTGCTGCCAGCGTAGGACCAGTGTTGAGCCATATCATTGTCATTATTAATGCCAGCTTTGAGCCAATGCCCTTTGCATGACGAATATTCTAGATATGCTGGCTTTAGAGCACGCACACATTTTTACCGCAAACCTTTTGCTAGCGGCATTTTTTGTAGCAATTGGCCCCTTACCGTCTTCCTCAATAGTAGCTAGGAAAGCTCGACAAAAAGATGTCAAGAAGCAGAAGTCATATATGCTTGCAAATAATAAAAGAATACTGAAATTGACGTTTATGACAGTTTATTTGCGAATAAATTTTCACAAACAGGCATTTTCCGTGGACCTAGATGAGTGACGCTCGGATATCTTCAAACAGTTTATTTACAGGCACTGCCCTCAGGATAGGAATTGGGCAAGGTGCCGAGGACGGTGGGCTGGCCAGGAGTTTCAGGGCAGGGAGCTGACATCGGTAGGCAGGTTTGTCAGTGCTTGGATGACAGCGGGCTGATCAGGCCGCCGAGGACCACGATAACGCGGTGGTTTCGTTGATATTGCTACCATATCCCATAGCGACTTCACCATTACTTGGAGGAAATGCTTGCACTGTAAAATAAAAAGAAACATTATCAGAGATGTTGGTATGACAAATGTATGTGGCAGCGTTTTCATTTGAAAAATCGCCATACTGCAACAATATTATAAGTCTGAGCAGAGAGTTCGAAGGGGTGAATCAAGAAACTTTCTTGCAAGAGATTTGTCAGGTAACACTTCTTAATATTTCGACATATATGGCATACCTTGTACAAGGTGTAACGTAATATTTAAAACAGACATAAAATGCGCAGGATCCGTCCGCTTTGTTTACAGCCCACACCTAGTCAGCCTAGCACTTTATAATTAAAAAAATTGCAGCAAAACCTGCTACAGCACAAAAAGCCTAGTTTCAGACTGTGTAGACACAATGCGGCCTTCGTTCGAAATTTTTAATGTGGAAACCGAGAAATTCCGTCAGGAAACACTAGTAAGAGAGGCATTTATTATACGAAAAGAAAGAAATACTGTCGGCTGGAAATGATGCTTGACCTATAACAGTGAGAATAAGCGTGGTTCCTCGGTATCACTAGCAGGATCAGGCCGCGCGCGTGGCTTGATAAAATCATAGTCCTGGAATTTGGATGAAATTCACAGAGATTTACACGTGGTTCTACTCCTGGCACTATTCAAAGGCTGCAAACGAAAAGAGCTATGTAATTACAGGCACTCTACATTAGCCAGGCCTGTTTCAGTAATATATATACCGCGTGATATTGCTTGGGTGATATAACTTGGGAGATATTGCTATGTTGCTCCTTATAAAACTTATAACATGCGCAAAACAAATTCACTCACCATTGTAAGATCCATGCTTCTTTGTATCCGAGTTCATCCCACATCGAAGACGGTGGCCACGAGCGCCGACTTTTTCTCTAATTGTTGTTTCGCCTATAATAATTCTAACACTCACAAAAATTCGTGGCCACATTGCTGCGTATTTCAAGATGTAGGCTTCTCAGTAGGAATGACGACCGCGAGCGAGCATTTTTCACGAGAGGAGTGCGCTGGCAAGAACGGACAAGACGGCAAGCACTCAGGCGGTGTTGCACCCAGTCTGCATGCTAGCGACGCATAGAAGGAAAGAGTGAAAGGAAAGGGTGAACGAAGAATACGGCGTAAACGCCACTTTCCCCCGCTGGACCTAGCCCGACCGCGTTTTGGGGTGACAGCGACGGAGGGCGACAAGGAGGACAATAGTGATCCCGCCGCTTTCCCCCATGCTTCCGAGAGCACCCAATTCGACACAGCAGCTTATGGCTGTCTGAACGCTTGACTGATAGCATTGACCAGGCTCACCTGGGAGCGTGGGCGAGAGCCAAGGGAGGGCTGAAGACGGAAAGCTAGGCCGAAAAAAAAAATATCCGGAATGCGCCGTGCCTACTAAAGGCAAAGGCAAGAGGTTGTTGACACGCAAATGCCAAAAAGTGCAATTAATTTTTTCTTTCCGTCAGGGGCATTCATACAAGGAGCTTGCTACACATGCTCGAACAAACAAATATATTAGAATAGGAGCATGATGATTATGTCGCCGCAACATGCCATGCATGCTAAACAAACAAACAAAAGTTTCACTAATACATATGCGCTCCAACTCGATGCAATATAAAATGGTTCCATCAGCTCTAAGGCACTGTAATTCTCGATTCTCCTCAGAATCCTGACCCACCAAAGCCGCGGAGCGTACATGCAAAATATACAATGCGCAGGCAAATTCGCAATACCGTTGCTTCTTATGGAAAGCTCATGTTCTTATTCACGATCAATAAAGCAGCGGCTAAATTTATGCGACTTCCCCTGCTTGCTACGTGGTACACTGGCTTTTCTCTTTAGGGGACGCATTTCGGTAAAGAAGAAGTGCAAAAATGGCGGTGTACCATTCATGGAGTTGACATGGGAGAACATATTTCTGGTTCCTACGCAGTGTGCCTGTGATCAGTGCGTTAGTTTTCAAAACACGTTGTTCAATCTCAGCAATTCGTAGAGCACTAAAAGCCGACAAGGCGAAAATTGGCTTATTACGGGCCAATGTCCTCCAAAGAAAGCCAACTAGTAACCCATATTGGCAAATCCATACGAAAGTCGGTCCAATAATTCCCGCCTTGTTGAACGGCAGTTCCAATATTGTTTACTGACTGTGTAAACTGGGCCAACATTGGATCTCTATCAGAATGGCACAGCCAATATTGTTTACTGACTGTGTAATGTGGGCCAACGTTGGATCTCTATCAGAATGGCACAGCCAATATTGGCGCCACGCTGTTAACCTTAGGCCATCATTGGGCCAGGAATCAGAATGGCACTGCCAATATTGGAACCACGCTGTTAATCCTAGGCCGTCATTGGGCCAAGAAGTGCCAATATGTTTCCAACGTTGGCCCAACCTGACGTGCCGCCTGGGGTCCGATGCCTAGAGTTATTGACCAGAGCACATACGACGCGATCGCAGTGCAGTTCGTTGCGTGGAGCGTGGGTGTAGACTTGCTGCGTTGGCGATCTGCGGCCCTGGTGGGAACGATAGCAGCTCGGCTCTCGTGTCGACAAGGAGGCGGGTGCCGGTGATGTGGTCGACTACGAAGAATGGGCAGCTTGCACGAGAGGCGATGTCGCATGTTGTCGCTAGCTATTAGCCGGTGCGTTTCCCGTCCACGAACAGTGCTGGGCGCAGCGACTTGCTTGTTCGCGAAAGCGACGATGGTACCAGCACAAGTGCCGCGGCGAGTCTCCAGGTACGCTGCGAGACTGTGAATGCGAATGCTTGCGGTGAAGTTGGTCGCCAATGTTGCCCCCCGTCGTCAGCTTCTCCAGTGCACTGGCAAGGCGGTCGACTGTTTCCTCCACGCGCGAGAGTCGGTCTCCCCGCTCTGAGACTCTCGCCGCGGTGATAGATGGCTGTGCCGCAGACGAGCAGTCGCATATGCGGTGAGCGAGTGCAGCTAACCGATCGAGACTCGTCTAGTCGGAACCCGCCAGCACCAAGCGTGCGCACTGTGGCAGGCGCAGCAAGAACAGCTCGCGCAAAATGGGAAGCTGGCTCTCGTTTACAGAGTGGTCACCCAGTAACTGACGCAACCGGTGTAGGAATTGTCATGGTCGTCGGTCGCCGAGTTCTTCGGAGAGGAGCTCTGGGAACCTAACGTTGGAGCCTACAGTGTTGCGATGACGCAGCAGGACCGTGCGTTTCAGGTCGTCGCATGCTGTGGCAGAAGGTGTACCTACTAGCAAGCCGTCTATGACATCGGCGATGTCGGAGGGTAGTGCAGCGACGACGTGCAGGTACTCTGCTTTCTTTGAAGGGATGAGCGGAAGTTCAAAACGGGCCTCTAACTTCATCATACCTTGCTGGTGAACCAGCACACTGACACGGACACGGCGAAGACAAGAATACACGACATTTGCTGCACTCGCAACTATTTTGTTTCAGAACACATACTTCATATTTATATACCTGCGCACCCTCAGGCCCTTTCCGGCCTCTACTTGCATAAACCAAACTCGGGGATTCTTGGGGCGAAATCTGGGAAGCCGTGGCGTTGCGGCGATGACAGGAGGCGTAATCGTGGCGTCATCTGTGTCAGCAGGAGTAGGAGCAGCGTCGTCCATGGCTAGTGTTAGAAAAAAACGTAACTGTCCTTGCTCACCACTTGTAGGGAGCTCGATTTAGTGGAGGCAAGGAATACATGTTGTGACAGGTTGGGACCTGAGAGTCGAGTGGCTTTATCCAAAGTAAAAGTAGGTTTGGCGAGTGAGTGTGGGGGCGCCCAAGTTGGGCAGCCATCTCGGTTTCAAGAAAGAGCAAGGGGGCAATGACCACCACGGCGAGGCAAACTGGACTTCCGGGGCAAGGGGCAGTGATCCCATTACGAGGCACGGCGAAGTGAGGGATGGTCGCTACAGATTCATTGCCATTCGAGGAAGTAGCTGGTCGTCATCGAGATAAGGCTGATACATAAGCGCACTCGTTTCCAACTACCGAGGTGAAGCAACAGTCTCAAGGTGGGCTTCTTTTTATTGTGTTTTCTTTAGGCGTGCATCACGGCATACGTCATGGCGCGAATTTCGAATTCTTTAAGGTCGATACGCCACGTGGTGGCGAAAAAAAAAACTGGAGGAAATGTCCAGAATTGCTGGGTAAATGTGTACCTGAAAAACATGCACCTGGCAACCACGAGTTACTATTCGCCTGGACGGTCCGCCAAGACTATTTAAACAGCCCGCGCTGCATCATGAGTCCGGGCATGCCGCCGCTATGATTTCCTTGAAATCAGCGCCCTTCGTTCTGCAGGTTAGTTATCTGGCGAAAACTTCTTCTTGTCGTTGCGACGACCCCTTTCTTTTAGTGGTAGCGTTCCGCACTGACTTGCTTTGCTATTGTCAGCGAAGGCTGTATAAAGTGCTTAGTCTGTACTGTTTCACAGCTCATGCCATGCATCCTTTAGAAATTATTTCGGGTGACATTCAATTCAATCCTTCCTCTAATTATCCTACTTTAAAAACCATTGCCCGCTCTCGTGCTCGTTTGGAGCACTCGCAGAATTTTATGCTAAATGAACTCACAATCATCCGACCAACTCAAACTAAAATCGAAAACCTCATTAGCAGCGTACCATCGCGTGTTGACGTTCTTGAAAAAACTGCAGCAGATTTTCCAACTGCTGGTGAATGCTCAGTATGAATCGCCAGCACGGCCGTTGCAAAACTATCTTCCGACATCAGGGCTCTGGCAGTAAAGTTTTATGACGCTGAAAACCGCCTTCGCAGGTCAGATTAGTAATTTTTTGGTATCGCAGAGAAGCATGGCGAATCGTGGGAGCAGTCCGAGACCCAATTAATTTCCTTCTGTGCTCAAAAGCTTGATATTGCTGTCGTTGGCTCTGAAATCGAGTGCGTACATAGGCTGGGGCAAAAACCGCGCCATTATGGTTAAGCTTACACACTTTAAAGACAAATTTAAGGTTCTTTCCGTCACTTCCAAGCTGAAGGGATCATCGCTCTCGATCCGCGAAACTTTTTCTGGGCAAGTGGAAACAGCTCAGAGGAAACTTTACTCATACGTTCAGCAGTCCACGAACAACTAGTTATAGAAATCCGACTGCTGCTTCACCTCCTCGTCGAGCAAGGACACGACATCACGTTGCAGGGGATTCCAAGCCACTGTGGCATAATGGGCAATGAACATGCCGACGCAGCAGCACGATCTGCACACGAGGAGGGCTTGCAAGACTCCATTCCATTCTCAAGAGCAGACGCTGCAACGAAAATTCGTGTGCTTGCAAATGAAGCCAACAAAACTTTATGGAACACACCCCGCTTAAAGCATACACGTCTACACCGACTGGACCCATCCCTTCGACTTCGACCCCCACCTGGACTCTCTCGACTCGAAACAGCAGTACTTTGCCGACTGTGGCTTGGTGTCGCCTACACAAGATCCTTCGCCTTCCGAGTCGGTATGGACGACAGCGCGGCTTGCAGACACTGCGGCTGCGAGGAGACTATCGAACACGTGCTTTGCCACTGTCCTCGATACAGCGCGCACCGGCTGTCACTAGCGACCGCGTTGGCACGCCTTGACGACAGGCCACTTTCAGAACTGTCGGTCTTGGAATGCCGATATGAACTGTCGTCGCAGCGAAAGTCGGTCAAGGCTCTGTTGACTTTTCTACGTGACAGTGGCCTATTAGAAAGACTATAATGACCCCATTTCGTCCCTTTTCATATTTTTTCTCACGCTTTTATTTCTGTAACGCTCTTCTTTCCGTCTTTACTTCCCCTTTCCCTTCCCCTAGTGCAGGGTAGCAAACCGGACGTTTTAAGTCTGGTTAACCTCCCTGCCTTCCTCTCATTTGCATCTCTCTCTCTCTCTCGTTCAGCAGTTGAACACCCCATTCGAAATTCACTTCAACAAACTGCGCATTGATAATGAACAATATATTTATGACGCTGACCCTGGCTCCGTCATTGAAGACAAGCCATAACAATTACAACGACCTTCAGGACAGTTTTCACTGCCCTCCTTGCCATGTGCTCGTCGTACTACCGCCAAAACAGTATTGCCGTCCTGCCATAATGTGTCTATGGGGGTAGATAACGGTCGAAGTTATGTTAAAAAAAAAAGAAAACAGACAGCGCATGCGCTAATCGAGGATCACTCTCTTGATATCGCCGTTTTTACTGAATCGTGGCTATCTATCGAAGTGGCAGATGTTAAACTAGTTCCTGACGATAAATCCTACACAGTTCATAGACTTGATAGGGCTGGTAGGCGTGGCGGCGGTGTTCCTGTCCTTGTGAAAGCGAACTTGGCTTCGATTCCTGTTGCAGTAAACACCCAACATGAAATTATCTGCATTACCATATTCGTTGCTTCACCATCTGTTTTACTTGTTTCGTGCTACCGGGCGCCTGACTGCAACATTTCATTAATTAATCAGCTTTATACAGTTCTATTAGACTTGCAGTCACGCTTTCCTAAAACAAATTTATTATTATGTGGGGATTTCAACTTTCCCGACATTGACTGGTCTACTCTTAATGCAACTAGTCGCCAAACGAAATATTTCTCAGATCTGACTCTTTTGTTTACCCTGCCAAATAATCACAGTTACAACTCGTGGCTCTAACACTCTCGACTTGTAGTTTCGAATCTTGATACGATTCAATCACCGCAGTGCATAAAAGGGCTTAAGGATCACAACCTGATCCTTTTTGACGTTTCTTCTAGCCGCCAACTTCAGACAAAGTTCATACGCGACTACAAAAGAGTCAATTTTACAGCAATCTATGCGGAACTTTATATCTCCTATAATTTATCCTCCCGATCAGCATATTCTAGGTCTGTACACCAAAGTGGTCACCATACAAGCAGACAATTCTTGCGCTTATAGACACTCATGTACCACTAGCTCGCATAAACGGTGATGTCAGCAGGCCCTGGTTCCTGAACGACGTCAGAAGATTACGAAAGAAAGAAGCGTCGATTCCGAGATGCTAAACGAATGAATTCTAGTGATAAATGGCAGAAATACTTTGAATGCTTATACCAGTACAGGATTGGATTAAGGCGTTCAAGAAATTCTATCACCTGGACCTGGTGAACGTACTCCGCAATAACTCATTAAAATTCTGGAACTTACCTTAGCTGAAAAACAGTGCACTCACCAACATTAATCTAACTAATCCCCATGAACCCCCGGTTCCTCTTGAATTCCAGTCTGATGTTATGAACTCCTACCTTAGTTCTGTTCTTACTCTGGAAACCCCACTTCCCGCAAACTGCCTACCTCATTATAGTTTTGTCCAAATGGATCATGTACTAATTACCGCCGAAGGAATTATGAAACTTATTGATGAGCCCATGGTTTCCAGTGCCCCGGGTCCCGATAATATTCCATCAAAAGTATTCGAGTACTAATTTTGTTTCCAGCAAAATTTTCCAAAATCATTCTTACACAATAAATTTCTGACAATTCTGTTCCTAAGGGTTGGAAAACAAGTAAAGTTGTTCCTATTTTCAAATCTGGTAATCGTTCTGACCCGTCAAACTATCACCTGCACCGCTTGCGAACTCCTAGAGCACATTATATATTCAAATTTCACATCCCATCTTGATAACAACACATTTTTCTTTTCCAAACAACATGGTTTTCTGAAATGCCTGTCTTGTGACACACCACTGTTTGAATATACTACTCATATTCACCTCAACATTGATTCTTCTTTTCAGACAGACGTGATCAATCTTGATTTCGCTAAAGCCTTCAACCGCGTAGCCTACATTCGTTTATTGACAAAACTTTCTCGACTTCACCTTGACCCTCTAATATTAATTATCATGGATTGAGTGCTTTCTGACTAATCGTTCTCAGTTCACTGTTATTGAAAATCAGGAGCCTAAAACTTGCTACGTAATATCAGGCGTTCCCTAAGGGTCGGTTTTAAGTCCTCCTTGTTTTCGATATTTATACATGGTCTTCCAAATAATCTCTCCTCTACTATACGACTTTTTGCAGATGATTGCGTCCCTTATCGAAGCATTGCTTCAGCAGTGATCAGCCTAAACTTCAGGATGACTTCCATAAAACTGAGAATCGGTGCGCTTTATGGCAAATGTCTTTAAATGTTTCTAAATGTAAATTAATGCAGCTTTCTCGGAAAAGGGTTAGCGATATCTATCCTTATTCTCTCAATTCAATTAGTATTGAGCAATTTGATTCTTATCGCTATCTTTGAGTAACAATAACTCAAACGTATGCTGGTCAGAACACATACTCAAGCTCGCTGCTGGTACCCCCAAGTCCCTCGGCTTCATCAGACGATCCTTCGCTATTTCTCCCCCTTTCGTTCGTTAGCTAGCCTACGAAAATTTTAATCCGCACCAGATTTGTTTAAGCATCCTCCAGCTGGAGCCCCCATCTAGCTTATTTAATCAACGTGTTAGAAGTAATTCAGAGCCTCACCTCACGGTTTATCACTTCTAAATATGACAGGAATATTAGTATTAGCAGTATCAAATCATCCCTAGGTTTTCCATCTTTAGCAGTGCGCCGTAGGATCACTCGTCTTTCTCTTTTCCACAAAATATACTATAATTTTCCGGATATTCATGGTGCTCTCCTGCCGCTTCCTAATCGTACTTCCCGCCGTATATTCAATAGTTTACAACGACTCCACGGATCTACCGAATTCTTTAATCAATCTTTTCTACCATGCACTATTGAAGACTGGAACAAATTTCCTGAGTCTATTGTCAATGAGAAAATCCCTCAGAATTCAGAGATAGCCGTAGAACCCTTTTTATTACCTAATGTTTTGCTGTGCTTTTTGTCTTTCCCTCAGGAAGCGACAACTTTATTGAATCGCGAGTCAATGAACGCCAGGAGAAAAATTTCTCCTCCGTCGCGCCTTAACGATATCTTTTCTATATGTGGTTCTTGTTATAGTTGGCCTTTTAATTCGGTCTTTTTTTTTCTTGTTCAATGTTGTCATTTATGTTCTCCTGCTGCCACCCTCCCCCATCTTCGTCTTTAAGGGAAAACAAATGATGATGATGACGAAGCGTGGACGCAGATTGGAAACCAAGTACAGGGTAACTGAAAGTGTAAATAGACAACCAGGAGTCATCAGAAAGAAAGTGAGAGAAACAGAGACAATTAATTGGATGCAATGAAGGGAAACGGAAAATACCATGGAGGATTACAAGATTGGGAAGAAAGAAATTAGGAGTGAAAAATTTTGTACGATAACGCAAAGTCAGTGCTTTGCTATTTGAGAATCGAGCTGGTTGCCTAAGGACAAAAACATAGCGTAGTAAATATTCGCAACAAGATGAGGCATGTGAATGCTGCAGCAAAAATCCAGATGCCACTCAGCACATCCCAATGGAATGCGAAGGGATTCACCCAGTGAGACCCGTAGGGAGCGTACACCTTGTAGAGGCGTTTGAATTTAATGTGGACGGAAGCATCAACCAGTCAGCAGTCGAGATAAGCAAGAGACGTGTATATTCTAGTGGAAAAAAAGCAGGGAAGAGATTCATCCGACTGTATCCGTTATGGCATAGGTAGCGGTGCAAGGTAGATAGAGAACTTCTGAAGAAGTGTGAAAAGATTAAAGAGGTGTATTAAAAATTGCTACAAGGAAAAGCGTGCATGTATAGCATACCTGAGTAACTAAAGCAGGCTAGGTGACTACTTTGCACCACCGCGTTTCAAACTCGATGCCAATAAATCAGCATAAGCATCATCAACTGTTAGGGAAGGAAGAAAGTGAGATGAGTGCCTTGGAAAGCGATTTAGGAGAATGCAGGGGAGCGGGGGCAGAGAGCACGAAGCAATACTGAGCGTCTGTTATCCCTGGACCGTTACTTGGCCGCGTGACAAGCATCTATGAAGACAAGCGAGCCGGCGCTCCAGTTTATTTTACTCCGTGGTCGGGTATATCGCTTGCGCCGTCCACTGTATGCAAAGAGATTCCAACAGTAAGCACGTCGACATCGAACTGTTATTAACGCGATAGCGTTAAGGAGCTCGTGTCGCAGAAAAGCCGGTGTCGTCGGCGTCGGTGTCGGGTGTCGGCGTCGGCGTCCGCGGCGTTGGCCGTGAGCGATAAATCACGGCAGGCACTTCATAAATAAAAAGCAACTTCCAAGATGGGCTGGGTGGGAATCGAACCAGGGTCTCCGGAGTGTGAGACGGAGACGCTACCACTCAGCCACGAGTTCGATGCTTCCAAGCGGTACAAACGCGCCTCTAGTGAATGCGGTGTTGCCTTCGAAACGAGCCGTGGAAAGTTATACTGCGGTGTATATCGGTAATTATGAACATGTAACTTACAGAAGTCGCAATTACACGAGTAGCGAAGTGCGTTTCCGCTGCATTTCTTCTGGGCTTTCCGCACACGCAGAGCCATCTTGCGGCAAACATAGAAGACCCCCCCTCTCCATGTACGGCGCTGCCCGACAGATGGCGCGCCACGCGCGCATTGGAGCTGTACGAGGACCGGTGCGAGGCGGGTCGCGGCATGGACTCTCTCTCCCCTGACAACGCTTCGCCTTGCTCCCTCTGCAGAATCATGCGGCCTTCCTTTCTTTAGATCACTATCTGTCTATCTTTCGGCCCGTGCCGATCACGACGTTTGGCTGGCGTGCATCATTTCCCCCTCCGAGATACCGAGTTCTTTGGTTCGTTCCGCTTGCTCAGGCGCACGTTTCGTTGCTGCGCCGAACGCTGCGTTGCTCGACCATATGGCTCGACGCTCACCGCGTCCGATGCGGGGCGCCTCGTAAGTGATGGCTGCCCTGTAGCCCATTGTCTTACACCCCTTGGCGGGTCGACAGGAACGTTGTCGCGTTCCACTCTTGAAGGCGAAGCTTAAGCGTCCTCCAATTTTTTTTTCACATCTTTTTTACTTCTTTTTAATTTGCGCGACGATTTAAGACGCCGAATGCCCGATTTGGGAACGAGCCGTCTTCTTGTTACTGTCACGTAGGGCGTCCGCCGTTCTACATTTTTGTTTATAGACAAGCTTTTCGTTAGTAAGAACCCAATGACGTCACTAGTGCACAGCCGCATGGACAGGAAGAAAACGAAATGGCGAACGTCTAGTCCAGTAGATTCAATTTGTGGCTGCAATAATCTGCAGCTTTGAAATTTTTCGCCTGCGCCGGTAAGAGGCTCAGGACCAATATTATATGGGCCGCTATCTTGTACACGTTCGAAAAGCCGACGTTCGATTTCGCCTCGCGCGGTCGTCCAGGCTGCGCCGATATCGCGGCCTAGGCCAATCTAGTCCAATCGCGTGAGGCGAAATCGAACGTCGGCTTTTCGAACGTGTACAAGATAGCAGCCCATGTGCCCGATAGAACTGCAGCGATTGCACGGCAGTCGGCGATTGGCACATATGCCTGCGCGTCCGACCGGTGAAAGGGTATGTAAGCACTGGCAATAGATGCAGACTGGCTCATTGCTTGCACGCCGTTGAAAGCCCTTCGACAGCCACCGCTACATCCCGCCATGGGCCACAGGGTCCCCACCAGTCTGAAAGGGTTGGGTCCTGCTGACATCAACCTACGTTTCCCGGGATTAGGCCTCGACATTCCTTGCACGGCGGAAGGCGGTGGCGTCGACAGTGACGGCATTCCAATGTCTTGCTGTCACATTCTAGAACGGCTATCCGCCTGGAATCGATTCCTCTGGCACGTCGGCTTGCAGCTGCGTGAACTCGCCGCACCCGGAAAACTGTCCCTTGTGCGGATCGTCCGCAGGGGCAGCTGCGGCCTCAAGCAAGAAGTGCGCAGTCACGACTCTCGGCTTCTCTTCCACCTGCTCTTGGTGCGGCACTGTTGCATCGTGAGCGCTCACCTCGACGAAGTCGTCTGCGAAGGAAGTGGGCTCGGCGAGTACCGAGAGCGCGTCGTCTCGGCGCTTCAGAACAACACCAGTCTGAGAGTGTTGACCCTCGGTAGCCTATTCTGCGACTACAGGTACGTGTGCTTCGTGAGCACCGACTCTTAGAATAGTTGGTATTTTATTAGTGCTTTAGTTTTGCGTCATGCATTAGCAGTGATAACAGGACAATGTTCAGGGGAAGTTTGAGGCTTGAAACGATGAACAGTGGTCGAACAAGGGATGACTTACGCTTAAGACAACGTTGCGACAAGGGGACTTGTGTTGATTGCAGCAACTCGTAAGATACTTGCCCTGACGAAGGCAAGTGCGTTAGTGGAAACGTTGGCTCTAATGACAACTTTTAGACCACTGGTCACACGTTAGCGTGATAGGTTAGCTCCTCAGCGCATGTGCAGCCTGTACCTGGCACTGCTTAGCATGCTTGAGCGCAGACTACGCAGAGAAGAATGCGAATTTTTACCACGTTCTGTGCCGCTGCAGCTGCGGTGCCTTCTGGTCAAACAGGTGACTTCGCATTCTGCCGATGTTCTGTCCACAGCGTGAGATGACACTACGCGATGACCGATTCTGCCGTTGGCCTCTTGCTGTGAATACGCAGAGGAAGTAGCGAGGACGAATTGGTGTCGGAGCGGCCTCTGTAGGCGCTGCAACGTTGTTACGCAGTCGCGGTAACCATTAGTAGCTTGCGTTAATTTTTGCAGCGTGAAATTTAAACACGTACATGACAAATTCCTTCAGCACCATCAGGTGAGGGGAAGAAAAGGGAAAGTGGTCATCCTCTCGAATGCAAGTCGAAGCTGCAAAGGCAATTGCAGTCGCGCTGCAAACATGAGCGCAAGCTCCAGCAACCAACTAACGCACCTCATCTCATTGATAACCAGAGCTATTCCATGCCACAGTACGCGCATGCGTAGACTGTTTCTCTGTTTTCTTGTATTGCGTGATCTTGGGTTCCGCTCAACGGATTATTTCCCAGATTTTTAATCTTCTCTTACTACTATAAATTCGCTCATTTTCTGGCCTCTTATGTGTTAAAGTTTATTTCTAGACGTAGTTGCTGCAACGTGAGCCAGGATACATAAAAAAATATAGCCGGATTTCTAGTGATTGCTCTGCGAACTGATGGCAAGCAATAATTGCTAAGCTATCGAGAATTACGTGAAACTTCTGGAGCACCTCAAGGATCACGAATGAAACTAATTTGCTGTTTTTACTAAAAGTACAGCGTATAAAACAAATCTGAAATACACGAACTAAGGTGCCTGGCTCTTAGTTTTCTACTTTAATACCTTAGACCATGCAAAGAAATGAATATGCAGATTTCTAGGCGTCAATGCTAGCCATGGTGATACGCATGCTATGCGGGAAAGCAGTAGTTCTGCAAATGTATGAATGGGTGACTCCGTGTCGCGCAGGTGGCATTTGTTGTTACCAATGGCAGAAGGCACCTGGTTCGCTTTTTACAGCATTCTTTAGCTTGAGAAATAAGTCAGATCATGGAGCAGGCAGAACCGTTCTATTCCTTGCATATTGCTTTCGAAAGTGTTTCTGTGCAAAAAGCTGTTCTATAGTGCGCGTTCAACTGGCGCTGCAGCCTCCATGTGCTTTGTGCTGTTCCTGTACTGTAATATGGAGCGTTGCGGAATATTGTACAGTAATGAATAGGGGCAGTTGCACAGGTGGTATTGAAAACGGAAGATAACACTGCCAGTCAAGGTTCGGTCATCGGTCGGTCTGAAATAGACTACGTGTTCTTGTGTGGGTTGAAACCGACCACGCAGAGAAGGATTGCTCCGAATAACTCGTACATACGCTGTTGAAGTGCTGTTGGATGAAAGCAATCCACGAGACCGGAAAATGCACTTGATATTAGTCACACAATGATCAAAATAGCCCTTACTCATACGTAACATCCTAGGGTCAACGACCTGGTCGTCAGATTGGAAAATTAGACAACCCAACAGCAGCTTCTGTCGTCACTTCTGTAGTTTAAAAGTTATGTCGCGGGGTCCACGAAAGCGCATATTTCGCGTCTTTTTATTGCGGAAGTGCTACGAGCATTGGAGGCTGGTTTTGGCGTTACCTTCAATCGAAGTTTTAATTTTTCCAGACTTCCCAATGTGCCACGAAGTGTCAAATCTGATACATAGTTCATGTTCAGGCGTCATTTTAGACGGTGTGTATGACATTGCTTGTAGACGTATTCCAACGGAAATGTTTAATAACGTGTTGACGAACTGTAGATAAAGTTGATCAATTCATATAGGCGCGGTAAAAAAAAGTTAATCAACGTGCTACCTTTATTTACAGGTTCATTCGCGAGGACATGTTCAGGGCGATAGCAACAATGACGAACCTGCGAGAACTGGTCATCTTGGGCACCGGCGCAGTGCCCTCGGGCCTGCTGGACGCGATTTGTGCGCTCCTGGAGGACACCAAGAGTCTGGCCACTCTTTCGATGTCGGGTCTCTTTTTCGACGAGGGCAACAGGAATCGCCTCCTCGCCGCGCTTCGACACAACGACACAATCGCGAACCTGTCTTTGCACGGCAGCATTCTCGATTCTCATTCATCGAACGGAGTGCCCATATTCTCCCGTTTTCTGACCACCGGTCTCTCTCTGTGCTCTCTGAGCTTGCACGTTGGGCGTTCGGATTCGGCAAACACGTACAGCGATCTAGCGCGCATGACCTCAGCGCTCGTCTTTTGCGGAACGCTCTCGAAGCTGAACCTTTCCGGCTTCTTTCTAAACGCCTACTGCGCGGGCCTGCTTGCTAGTCTAGTGTCTTGGAAGGGTGGGCTCCTCAAACACCTCGACATTAGCGGCTGCCACTGGAGAGCGGAGTCGCGGCCTTACGACGACACTCGACCGAAAGACTTGGAACAACCAGGTCCCGCCTTCTGCACACCTATCTGTCCCTGGCTTCAGAGGTTCGACAGTACGTGGGTGAAACTCTCGTATCTCGCGCTCAGATTCGCGGGACTCAAGCCAGGTGTCCTAGGAGCTCTCTTGAACACTGCCGCCACCGTCAAATCTCTCAACACCATCTCGGTCAGTGACGTGGCGCTGTCCGAACTGAAGGCAGTCTGCCAAGTCATACGGGAGACCGGAATGAGTGACCGAGTCCGTATAGAGGGCGAATACCTTGTCGACCGGGTGGCACTACGTATGCTCCAAGAGTTTCCAGAAAGACTGCGCCACGTGGTCGTCAGTTCCCTCTGGGAGCCGAGACTGGAGGTGTTTCTCAACACTGTTGAGATGGCGTGCTCCTGGTACCAGCTGACTGCGCTCTGTCTGCTCCTGACGAAGGATGTTCTAAGCGACCACGCCACTGTGCGCTTGTTGAGCAACTGCTTGCGCACTGCTACCGGGCTAAGGGAGCTCAAGTTGAAGGGTTGTTACAAGCCAGACCTCTGCCGCTGTCTTCGGGCAGAAGACTCTTCTCACAGTGTGCTTCTCGAGGCTATCTTCGAAAACCCGGGCGTCCGAGAGCTGCGAATGACCGGGTTCCGTCTAGGCCGGGCCAACTTGTGGTTCCTGGCCGACCAGGTGATCGCCAGCGAGACGCTGTGCGAAGTATCCTTTGCATCCTGTGAGATGTTTGAAAACGAAAGGTTTGTTCAGTTCCTCGCTGCAGATTTCCGCGAGAACAAGACGATCGTACACTTGCAAGTCTTGGAATCTGTTGACAGAGAAGCGCAAGACGAGAGGTTTGTCCTCGAAGATCTCATCGGCCGCAACATAGGCTACCTCACGTGCGCGGCCCACTTCGTAGTCCACGATGCCCACTCGCCGCGCTGCGCAGACGCCTACGAAACCGTCTACCATAGCCCAGCCCTGGACGAGAAAATCCAGGAGCTCGCGTCCTTGAACGAGGCGTCGCAAGACGATGGAAAGAAATTTTGCGACGACGTGATTTTTAGCAAGGGTCGCGAGTAGTATCTGACAAAGAGGGCAGCGGTGTTCTCTGCTACTATTGTCATTCGGTTATTGAATCGTTTACTATTTCATTGTCCTATTCGGCGTTTACGTGTGCACGTCCTTGTCTGTCTATTGACGCTATCCTTCAGTGAGTGGTAGGTTGCGTGTTCAGCGCTCTGGCATGAAACAATTAAAACGTATCTACTCTTACATTCCATTAACCTGCTTTACTACGAAGAATGGTGTCACGAGTTCTCCACATGTTTTGTGTTTTAGCCTCATAGGCGTCTGTGTTATTAGCAGTGTTACTGATGTTCATCGGTATGTTACAAGTTTGCCTGCTCTATACTCCACACCTGATTTTAGCTTCGACAATGCCTCAGATGTTCAGAAATCGTTGAAATAAATGCACTGAGTGCTTATATTTACGCGCCTACGGGACCGTTCATTTTCTATGAGAACAAGGCTGCCCGCAGCTCTACATGCTAGACGTGAAACGTCTTGGTAGCCACGTACTTCCGTGGAATTGACAACCTTGCCATTATCGCACCAGCACGAACGGGAGACGCCTTCCCGTCGACGCCGGGATATGACTGAGCAGATCTGCGTAATGATTGCGTGCGCGCAAAGCTCGGCGATAAAAAAAAATTAAACTCTATCATCGGGTCGCTGGAGAGCCCAATGCGTCACAAAGGCGCTCGCAGGCACCCATGCGCACACATTTTTCGTGTGAATGCTTCCGTGCTAATATTACTATCGGAAAATTTGGCGCTTGTTTGAATCGCACCGCTGGTACGAGTTGGTGTGGTCGTACCCGCTGGTACGATTTGTTGGGAACTCGGCGCTGACGCCCGTTGTTGCACCTGGGTTGCAAGCCCCAAGGGTAGCGTTGGCCTGGCGGCCTGGGGTACAACTGGAAGCATCCGAAGGTCCCGGCAAAGCATGAGTCGACTGGTAACAACAAAACAACTTGTTTATTTTAACATCGCAAAGCGTTGGCGGTCAGGTTGACCGAAGTAGAGAGACGGGAGAGCACTTTACTCAACAGAAGAAATCGGAGCCCTCCTTTTGGCGTCCGGGGGCAGCTGTTTTTATACTCTCGCAGTTGAGGGCAAGAAGGAACCCCTCAATAGACGAGCACGTGATTGTACAATGGGCTAAGGTGACGCACACTGTCGTAGCGCCGCCGGTCGGGCACAAAGACTGGGAGGAGAAGGTAACCTCGGCTCTCGTAGCGCCTCTGGTCAGGCACAATGACTGGGAGGAGAAGGTGACCCCCTGCTGTCGCATCGCCGCCGGTCGGGCACAATGGCACATACACTCACACACGCACATGAAGACACGTGGCATCGGAACATGCCTGGAAACGCCTGGAAACGCCTGGCGGGGAGCGTAGCGGCGACGCCGAACGGGCCAAAATGTCTGCCGCTTTGTTGCAATCGCGCCGGCTAAACCGCGCGTCGTAGGCGAAACATAACACGCTGCAATTGTTCAATTCGCATGAAAATGGTGCATTGATCTACGATTTGGCTTGCATATTTTCACACAGCAGGTTACAGCTTTTATTGTCGACGGATAATGGGATATGTAAGAGTACGAATACGTGAATGGCCGTGCTGTTTTAATGCGAAGCCATTATGCGCCCCACTACACGAAAATACGGCGTTTTCTGGCGACGCGGCCGAATGATGGTACCAAAAATGGACGACGACAAAGAATAAAACCACAAACAAATCCATTCGACGTCGAATTTCTCACGGCGGTTCCTGTAAACAAACGAAATTAACAACGCACTTTGAAGATAATACTATGTAAACTTCGGTCTGGGTGGGAATCGAACCTGAGCGTCCGGGATGCGAGACGAGCATGCTTCGCCGACGCCACTGCGGCTTTCGGTCCCCGTCGACTCAATGTTTGTTTAGTGCGTGCGTCATTGCACACGTCACGTCGCAGCCATCTGGGGCGCGATCGGAGATATTTTGTTCGATACGTGTTCTGTTCGGTTGCTGCAACGTCACAAAGTTGCAGTATGCAAAATTTGTGACAGCGGGGCGGAGAGAGCAGCCAATCAGGAAGCGGTGAAGTTTACTTCTGTCGTTTGTCGTCTGCTTGTAAACAGTATACTACAAAACCAAATGTTTCTTGTCTTCCAAATGAATTAAATCTTTCTCTAAAAAAAAAATGTATTTTTTCTTCTCAAGCCCAAACAAGTTTTCCAATAGTAGTACGTGTGACTACTGCAATTTATAACTATTAGGTTCTTTGCGTCGTCCCTAGGTGGTGTCTCGCACAGCGAGAAGAAAAAACGAAAAAAAAAACGACGGGAAGATTGGCGCACTTTTCAAGAGTCAGTGACAACATTCCAGTGGCTCGCTGGCACCGATGATTTTGTCGATTTCTCTGTACAAACAACGAATTATTTGTTTCGAGAAACAAAAAACGACGCCGGAATTCACTTTCTGCCATTTCTTCAAACGCGTTTCGCACCGCCACACGCTCTCCTCCTTCCTCTGGAAACGCCAGCGCAACAACCTAAGTTCCCAACGGAAGCGCCATTTTCTCGAATTAAACTATGGATTGGATTCAAACATGCCATTCCGCAGCCGAAAAGACCGCCCGTTGGATCCAATACAATCCACCGGACGCGCCATGCGAAGCCGTATGATCGCTCCGAACTTCCCAGCTCCCGTCGGGTTCGGCGCCTAGCAGACGAAATGCTCGGTGGGAGGATGATTGACAGGAGCCTGTCGTCTTCTTGACGTCACCGAAAACGTGGCCGCGCCCCGCGGCTGGCGACGTCGGCGCGGAGTAGGCCAATCGCGCGCGCCGGTAACCGAACGAACGCGTCGAACAACCATCTCCGATCGCACTCCTGGCTGGCTAAAGGTTAGGCCTAGTGATTGGGCACGTGATGGCGCAGCCAATGTGTAGGAGGTGGCGCCACATCATGAGGGTATAAAATGGACGTATAAAACAAAAAGTACCGATGTTCAACTGAATGCCGCTGAGCTGTCCTTCGTTTTATGAACTACTTGCAGGCAAGCGAGCGCGTTGAGACTCTTGGCGTGTTTTCATTCTGCCAAACGCAGGCGGTAGTTTGCATGGACAAGGAACATGCAGAAAACAAAAGCGTTTCACCAAAGTGACTAGAATAGTTTCGCATTCCACACGTAATCAGTCCTAAGTGTGTCTACCGATCTTTCTTTTTCTTCTGGTTAATAAGGGTGCTATTTATTCCGTTTTTAACACAATGATTCGCATGTCCAGGGGTCCTGCACACCCCCCTTTGGAACTTCACGGCAATGCCCAAATGTAACAGAATGGGCAAAAAAGAATATAGACTTCCAAATATCGGCGGAGCATCAAAGTTTTATTTGACAACAACAAGAGGGTAGTCGCTTCTAGCAACATATGCATCTATGGTACTAGGTCTGAACATTGGTGGTGCGTAAAACGACTTAACTAAGATAAGTGATGCGCGGGGAAGTCACACGACCGTAGGGAATCGTTTTGCACCCTCCCGGCAGGGGGCACATTGACTTCAAGAAGTAATTGAGCTGGAAGAGTGAGGTATTGTACAGAAAAAACATTGATTCACAGTGGAGGAAAAGAACTAGGAAGCTTACCAGCGAGTATGCGGTCTGTAGGGTTAGCAACGCAGCAACAAGGAACGTTAAGCGCAGAATGTGAGAGGCTGAAATAATCACGAGCACATGGGTGGCGGCAATGCAAAAGAAACCTGACATGAGTAACTACTTAACAGGATAAAACGAAAGCAAGAAAGAAACAATTTGATAACTCAAAGGGAAGCTGATTACTTTTCGAAGCGAGATCGGCAGGATGCCTTGGAACACGCACCTATAAAGCGAGGTATAAGAGGGAAGAAGCATGTGCTTGGAAGGGGGGGGGGGGTTGCGGTAAAGCTAGCGAAACGAAGGAGCATGTTTTATTAGAACGTGAAGATATCTGCCCAGCGGTCGATTTAGGCGCCAATGGATTCCTTGAAGCCCTTTGGTTCAGCGGGAGCAGGGGACAAGTAAACATGTCCGCAATAGAGATTAGTAAGAGGCCATTGGAAGATTGGTGGAAGAAAAGTAGGGAAACGACAAAAAACGGAGACGTACAAAAACAAAGTTCGCAATAGGGGTCAGAAAAGTTGGTTGTGGGAATTCATCGCGCGTTTTTTTTTCGTTTTTTTTTCCTAGGTAGCACATTAGGCAGTATAATAGCAAGAGCTTTGTGGCGCAACCCACCGCGCCCTTCGAAAGGGGACGCTCATAACATCCATCCATCAATCCATCCATCCCGCGCCAAAATCAAACCGTAGAGCGAATTATTACAGCTGGCGTTGGAACGGTAATGGTATAGAGGGAAAGTAATGCAGTCTGTTTGCAGACGCTGGTTTTTGAAAGACAGCCGGGACGGAGAGAGAGAGAGGGATTACGCGTGTGCACGTGTTGGAGCGTGCTTGTGTATGGTTGTATGCGCGTAAGCGCTTGTATGTGAGCGCCTGTGTTTGCCTCCGTATTTGCATTTGCATGCGCGTGATAGCCTGTATGCGCGTGTGAGCATTCGCGGCGCCTGGGCATGCGTACATTTGCCTGTGTGTGTACACGCGTGTTAGTGCATATGTGCATGCTTGCGGTGCATGCGTGGGCGCGTGCGAATGTGTACGTTATAAGGATTGGGGGCTCAATCCCACCGTTGGTGACCAGTTGTCAAGATTGGAGTCGGGCATGAATTAGATGGTAGCTGGCCCATGCCGTCGTCCAACATATCCACGCTGAGGACGTTGTTGAAGGGAACGACTGCTTCTCATCGAGAACGAGGAATATGGGTTTATTTACAGTATCTACATAAGGACGTTGCAGTTCATCAGTCTAGCATGACTGCGAGAGAAAGTGTACCCTGAGCAGCCGCACAACAGCGGTTTATAAACACTCGGTCCTCCCTCGATCCCAAGGTGAGGGAAACGTTCGACCAGGAGACGAGCCGCCTCTTTGCGCGAGGGATTACACACACACACACACACACACACCCGCTCAGGTTCACAGTCCACCCCCCCCCCCCCCAAGGGCAGATGGCCTTCGCAGCACTCGGTGGTGACCCCCACAGCGCGGCCGTCGTGGTGTCCATTGTCTTGCATCTTTAACGGCACGTGGGAAGGGGCCTCCGTAGACGTTCCCGCGGCAACTCCCCCGCTCATAGCAGATTAGGTCGGCGCTGGCGGGTTCAGTAATAATAGTTGGCCCGCCGATCGCGTTTAGTCACAACAGCGACGAGGCTAGAGCGTAACGGTGGCGTTCCACGAAAAGTTGTCGCCGCTGTCGCAACTGGCTGGCAAAACTTCCATCTCAGTGGGCCGTTTTAACAGCGCCTCCATGGCCCGGAAAATCTCGACTGTCCAGCGCTGACAACCACTGGGCAGGAAGAGAACGGCTGGTGGCCAGGGGGTGATGCCTTGGCTCGCAGCGACCACTTGTGTAATGATGTCACCACCTCAAGCCATCCAACAAGGACAGGCAACTGAAAAACGAACCCTACAACATGTCTCTGCGCCGAGATGACGTACCTTGCATCTCACTTTAGACCTGCTAGGCTTCAAACAAAACATAAGTGCAGAAACAAAAAAAATGCTGCATTTCGCTATGCCAATTTTTGAAACAATTTCGTGCTGACAAATTCAGCAATCATGGAGGGAATCCTGCTAAATGAGAGGGGATCTTCTTGGCTTAAAAAAATTAACACTAGTGGCCCTAAAATTTAGGCGGGACACTCAAAAGCAGAATTCAAATTAGCCTGCTCAAACCATCCGCATTGCTATGCAACTTTCCCTTCTTATATCTAACGGAGAAGTTGTACTCTTGGAGAGTGAGACCCCACAGGAGCAAGCGGCCATTTCTGTGTGACATTTGATTGAGCCACGTCAGAGGATAGTGGTCGGTCGCGAAGATGAACTTCGCTCCGTACAAGTAACGCGACAACTTCTGGGCGGCCCAAACTAAACAAGCGCATTCCTTCTCTGAAGCGCTGCAGGCTTCCTCTCTTACATTTAGTTTTTGGATGGCATAGAGGATAGGATGATCCTCGTTATTGTCGCCGACCTGACTAAGTACGACGCTCTGTCGCTTGCGTCGCATTGAACTATGAATTCTTTTGTGTAGTCTGGCGCGCGAAGCACAGGACGAGAAACCAATAGCGTTTTCAAACTTTGGAAAGCGTTCTCTTTGTCCTTATCCCAGTGTACGCCACTCGGTCCTCCCTTTCGGAGGGCGTCCGTTAATGGACTTGCCATTTGCGAGAAATTCGGAATGTACCGTTGTACCCCACAAGTCCCCAAAATGAACGAAGGTCTGTTTTCGTGCGCGGCTGGGAAAATTCACGAATCGTAGCCATTTTCTGCTCGGCCGGCCGTCTCGTGCCCTGGCCGACAACATGGCCCAGATAAGTTACCTGTGAACAACCAAATCTACACTTTCCCGCTTTCATCGCTAAGCTGGCTTCCCTCAACCGTGAGAACACCTGTTTGAGGTGCGATACGTGTTGTTCCCAGCTGTCCGAAAAAAATTGCTACATCATCAAGATATGGCAAGGCGAACACCTGCAAGTCTTTTAGGACAATGTCCATTAACTTAGAGAAGCTAAACGGTGCGTTCTTCAGCCCGAAGCTGAGTGCGAGAGGGCGAAAAGTGCCTACAGGTGAGATCAATGCGGCATAGCGGCTGGCACTTTCTGAAAGGGGAACTTGCCAGTACGAGATCTATAGTTGAAATGTATTTAGCAGCGCTAACTCTCTCAATTCGTTCCTCAATGTTGGGTATCGGGTACAGCTGATCCCTATATTGACGGCATTTAACTTCCTGGAGTCAACACACGGGCGAGGGTCCTTGTTAGGGGTTTCTAGCAGTATTAGCGGTGACGTGTAGTCACTCTCAGCGGGCTCAATAACTCCCAACTCTAGCATGCGCTGTATCTCTGCCTCCATAATCTCTCTCTGTCTTGGAGACACCCTGTAAGCCTTTGATCTAACGGGTTCGGTTGATGTCAGCTCTATTTCATGCGTTATTAGTTCGGTTCTACCTGGCCGATCGCTGAATCTGTCGAGATATTCCCCTAAGACGCCTTTTAGCTCATCTAGCTGCTCGGGTCTTACAGCGTGCTAGCTTACTGAATGTTTTACTACTTCTTCTAGGCCGATTTCAGAGTTGGAGGTCGCCCTATACTCCTTAAACATGGTGCTAGTGCCATCCTGCTCTTTGATGGTATAGTTAACGACTCCGCTCCGCTCTATATACGGCTTCATCAAATTGCAATGATATATCCTCACCTCCTTCCTGCGACCGGGCATTTTCAGAGCATAGTTAGTATTTGAAAGTTTGTGCAACACTTTAACGGGCCCGTCCCAGTGAACTTCAAGCTTGTTCTTTCTTGAAGGTTTGAGGATCATTACCTGGTCTCCGGCGTTAAACGTACAAAGCTTCGCATTCTTGTCGTAATAGAATTTGGCGTTCTTTTGTGCTACTCCCATGTTCTTTTCGACTAGTTCTTGGGTTGCGCTTAGCCGTTCCAGCAAATTTAGCACGTATTCAACCACTGTTGGACTCTCTCTTCTTTCTTCCCACATCTCTCTTAACATTCTCAGTGGAGAACGGAGTTTTCTCACATACACTAATTTTGCTGGCGAGAACCCTGTAGCCTCATGTGGAACCGTTCGCAAAGCAAACAAAGTTGCCGGCAGACAGTTCTCCCAGTCCTCCTTGTGCTCATAACAGAGCGCACGCAAAACTCGCTTAAGCACTGAATGCCACCTCTCTACACTGTTTGACTGAGGGTGATAGACGGAACTGTGTATCAACTTTACCCCGCACTTTTGCAAGAATGTGGAAGTCAGTGCGCTGGAGAATACTGACCCTTGATCCGCCTGAATTTCGGCTGGAAACACAACTCGTGCAAATACTGTCAAAAGCGCGTCTACTACTTCGGTGGAGCTGAGCTCTTCCAGACGGATTGCTTCTGGAAACTTTATAGCCGGACACAGCATGGTAAGCAATACCTGTAGCCCGATTTTGTTTTTGTTAGAGGCCCTGCCGTGTCTATCACAAGTCGTCTGAACGGTTCTGTTATTACGTGGAGCTTTCCGTGTCTCTCCTGGTTTACCCGAGTGCTGGCAGGCGTCGCATGATCTTACAAAGTTTTCTACGTCTTTGATACAACCAGGCCAGTAGTATTCCATAAGCAATCTTTCCTTTGATTTGTTTATGCCTAGGTGGCCGGACCACATATTTCCATGACAGAGACTTAAAAGGTCCTCCCTGTACTTAGTAGGTTACGACTAACTGATCTAAAATCCTACCCTTTCGATCTCTGTAGTGCCGATACAACAATCCTCCTCTCTCATGTATCGTCACGTTGCGCCTAGCAATGCCTTCTTTAGCTGTGTGATGTAATTTAGCTAAGCTATCATCATTCTTTTGCTCGGCTGCCAGTGACTCTCTGTCCACACGTAAGAGCTGATCGAAGTTCTTTGAGGCCGGTGATAGCAATGAGCCTGTCTCGCTTGCGAGTGCATCAGCGGGCTCTTCCTGCAGGCGTGAACTTTGACACCCTGGCGATACGCTCTCATTGAGCTGGTCAGCTGGCAAGCTTTCCTCAACTGTTTTTTCTTCCTTCGAGCCTAGCTCAGATTCGGTTACTGAAGTTATCTCTTTGGCTGCTTCCGCTGGAGCAGCTTGTGCATTTTCAACCGAAAGCGACGCGATTTTACGAGCTTGGCCTCGCGTCAATGCCTGTACTACGCCCTCTCTCAGTTTAAGCCCTTTTTCACGCAGTAACCTATTTGAACGATTCGAAAAAAAAAATGTAAGGGTACTGCAGTGACAAAAATTTGAAAACTGCAGCCTCGGTCACTAGCTCCCCGAATGGTCCACTGATTTTGACTTTGGACATGGGCAGACACACGCTGTGTTCTTCTACAACCTGTTTGATCCATGCTACTTCTCCAGTGAAGTCATCTACCGTCACGTAAGACGGATGGACAATGTCCATCGTGGCGGCACTGTCTCTTAGCACCCTGCATGGTTTGCTATTAACTTGCAGGTCGTGAAGATATGGGCTTAAAAGTTCCATATTGTCGTCTTTTTCATCCACGTAGGAGAAAACTACGCTAGGCTTCCCGCTGTTTGCAGCTATATGTCCCAGTTTGTGGCATTTATAAAGCGGATTGGTGTGAAAGATTCGAATTTTCTTTTCTGCTCTTTTGGTATTGTTTCCCCGTTTGATTTCTCCTTGCTCTTTTCTGAGGGCTTTTCCTCCCCGTCTACAGGCTCCGGTCATCTTGTCTGCGAACCCTTTTTGAACGGAAATGGTTTGCGCGGTCCATTTCGACCGTCCCAATTTCCGTTCTCGGCGTTCAACTTTCTACGCGTTGCGTACTCTTCGGCTAATTCAGCCGCCCTTTCCACAGTGTTTACATTCCTTCTGTCTTGCACCCACAGCTTCAGAGATGGTGGGATGCTATTGTAAAACTGCTCTAGACACATGCATTCAATAATCCTGTCTCTGCTGTCGTGCGCTTCCGCGCTTTTCAGCCACTCGACTAGGTTGGCCTTTAAGCCGTATTCAAACTCCGGATACCCTCGCTATCTTTCTTGCCTGTGCATCTAAACCTTTGCCGAAAAGTTTCGGCTGAAAGGCGGTATTTCTTCAGAAGACTGGCCTTGACCTTCGCACAATCATATGCATCTTACGCACTGAGTTTGGCGATTACCTCTGCAGGCTCACACGGCAACATAGACAGCAACCGCTGTGGCCATGTACTCGGACCGAAGTTAATCTTCTCGCAAGTGCTTTCAAGATTGCTCAGGAACAAGCCTATGTCGGTCCCGACCTTAAATGTCTTTAATAGCCTGTCCATGCGGTATGATTCTGCCTCACTTGATCGTCCCAGAGCCCCTTCACATCCTTGAGACAACTCCAAACGTTTGCTTTCAAATTCAAGCTGCATTTTTCTTAACTCTCGATCTTTATCGCGTTCCTCTCTCTCTCTCTCTGTCCCGTTCTTCTCTCTCCCGTTCTCTCTCTCTGTCCCGTTTCTCTCTTTTTTTCAGAAGTTCCAACCCCATTTCAATTTGATGATATGTGGAGTTTAATGGCGCAAGGGCCAGGTTTGGCCAAAGAGCGCCATGACAAGTGGTGATGTTGACGATGTATTATGGAGATGTGACTTGGCTGTAAACTGGCCTAAAAATTGTCGCTGTAAAGTGCGTAAAATCTACGTGCTATAAAATTATGGCAGTGACTCATGACGAATACTTTGAACATTAAAATCCATCGTAAATGAATGATGCAGAATAAAAGATATAAGAGATAGTAAAATTACCTGGAGCACTGCTGCCTCATCGGAGCCCTTGGAACACAAGGGCCTAGAGGCGCGTGCTATACGAAAGAGCTATCACAGCGGCATCCTCTGAAGAGAGGACCCGCTATGAACATGTGGGGCTAATAACATGTAATACAACATCTTTCAGGAAGCCCAGGACTGCGCTGGAGTCAAACAGCGGTTCTGGGCCTAGTAACATTACTGGATGAAGGGGGATGTGCTGGCGGTATGCTAAGGGAAAATGTTTCTTTCTCTCAGATTCGGCTTTCCGACACTCCAGAAGGACGTGGAGGACGGTCAGCCTCTCCCCGCATCTACCACAGGTTGGAGGCTCGTTTCCGGTGAGTAAAAAGTTATGTGTGCCAAATGTGTGTCCTATTCTTAGACGACAGAATAGGACATCTGTCCGGTGTGATTTTGTTACGGAGGGCCAAGAACCTAATTGTGGCTTTATCACGTGCAGTTTGTTGTTTACTTCTGCGTCCCACTTACGTTGCCAGTGGTTTCGCAGTTTCCTTCTTAAAAAAGGCTTCAGGTCTGTGACAGGGACCGAAGCGGTAGGATTAACTGTATGCAATGAAATTGATGCGGCCATCTGGTCTGCTAGAACGTTACCCTCAATGCCCCTATGTCCAGGCACCTAGCATACAATGACATGCTGGTTAGACATATACGCTCTACAGAGAATGGAATAGAGCTCAGTAATTACGGGGTTTCTTTGTTTACAGTGTGACTTCAAGGCTTTCACGACGCTTAGGGAGTCTGTAAATAAAATTGTTTTTTGAATATTTGATTTTCTAATATGTTTCACAGCCGACAATAGTGCATGGGCCTCAGCCGTAAATATACTTGTTTCAGGGTGCAGTACACCGGATTCCGAGAAGGATGGACCAATGGCTGCGTAGGACACCCCGGCATGCGACTTAGAAGCGTCTGTGTAAAACTCTGTGCACGAGTACTTGTACTGGAGCTCCAAGAAATGCATTTTGATATGTGTCTCTGGCGCATGTTTAGTGACCTCTACAAAGGATGTGTCACACTCTATCAGCTGCCACTCCCAGGGCGGTACTAGCTTAGCTGGAGGCATTAGGCGTTGTTCGAGAATTGGGACATACATTTCCTTGCTAAGTTCTCTTGCACGCAGTGAGAAAGGAAGTCTCATAGAGGGTCTGTTATTAAAAAGTGTTTCACACGTGAAGTCGTTAATGGTTGTAAAACACGGATGTTCCTTATTAGCGCGAACCTTGAGAAAATACGTTAAGCTGATGTTGGTTCGCTGAAGATGGAGTGGCCACTCATTTGACTCTACATATAAACTTTCAACAGGGCTTGTCCTAAATGCGCCAGTGGCCAGACGGATACCCAGATGGTGTACGGGATCTAACATCTTAAGCGCGCTCGGTGCGGCAGAGTGGTATACTACGGCACCATAATCTAACCGTGATCGAACTAGGCTCCTGTAAATATTCAATAAACACTGTCTGTCGCTACCCCACGTTGTGTGGGATAGTACTTTAAGTATGTTCATTGTTCTAAGGCATTTTTCTTTAAGATGTTTTAAGTGAGGAATGAAAGTGAGCCTGGAGTCAAGAATAACACCTAGGAATTTGTGTTCTTTGTTGACAGGAATTTGTTGTCCGCCCAGTTCTACACAAGGATCTGCGACCAGGCCTCTCTTTCTTGTGAAGAGAACACAAGAACTTTTGTGGGGGTTGACCTTAAATCCGTTTTGGTCTGCCCATTTGGACACTTTGTTTAAGCCCTGCTGTACCTGTCTTTCGCATACTGTGAGGTTGCAGGATTTGAAGCCTATTTGTATATCGTCTACGTATACGGAATAAAAGATGGCAGGTGGTAGTGAAGCACGTAGTTTGTTCATCTTAACAATAAAGAGAGTGCAGCTGAGCACGCCTCCCTGAGGTACACCAGTTTCCTGGGTAAAGGGACGTGACAGTGCATTGCCGACTTTTACACGGAAGGTACGATTGGACAAATAGCTTTCAATTATTTTCAACATATTTCCACAGATGCCCATTCCCGACAAATCTCGCAAGATCCCGTAGCGCCATGTTGTATCATATGCCTTCTCCATATCGAGGAATATGGAGAGGAAATACTGTTTGTGTACAAAGGCATCGCGAATATGTCCTTCAATGCGCACAAGATGATCTGTTGTTGACCGCCCTTGTCTGAAGCCACACTGATAGGGATCGAGTATATTGTTGAATTCAAGGAAGTGTATGAGTCTGTGATTAATCATTTTTTCAAAGAGCTTACACAAACAATTCGTAAGAGCTATTGGACGATAACTTGCTGTCAAGGAGGGGTCTTTTCCGTGCTTCAGGACAGGAACGACAATCGCCTCTTTCCATGTAGATGGGAGGTATACCGCAGCTAAAATAGTGTTGTAAAGTGTGAGTAGTGTAACTTGTGTGTCAGCATGTAAGTTTCTGATCATATCATACATGACTCTGTCAGGTCCCGGTGCAGTGCTTTTGCATGTGTTCAAGGCAGCTCTCAACTCGGCAATACTGAAAGGCCGGTTATAGGGTTCATTCTGTCTGGAGTTCCTAATTATTGGCTTACATTCTTCTATCTGTTTATATTTGAGAAAGGACTGAGAATAATGGGTTGAGCTCGACACGCTCTCGAAATGCTCCCCAAGTGAGTCGGCCTGATCTTTCAGTGTTTCACCTTGTGTGTTTACCAGAGGAAGTGAATATGTTTGTCGCCCTTTTATCCTATTAACTTTGTTCCATACTTTGGCCTCATCTGTATAGGAATTTATACTTGATAAGAACTTTTCCCAACTTTCTCTTTTAGCCTGTCGGCGGGTTCTCCTGCCCTGGGACTTTACTTTCTTAAAGTTAATAAGATTCTCCGCAGTGGGAGACGCGCGTAGCAACCCCCACGCTTTGTTCTGTTTTTTACGAGCGATTCTACAATCGTCGTTCCACCACGGGACACGCCGTTTGCATGCCAGGCCATTTATTTCTGATATGCATTTTGATGCGGCATCTATTATAAAGGCTGTAAAATATTCAACAGCAGCATCAATTTCTAACGAGGACATGTCATCCCATGATATACTAGTTAGGGTGCGGAATTTCTCCCAGTCAGCTGTGTCAACCTTCCACCTAGGAGCCTGTGGTGGATATTCGATATCTTTAGGTGATCTTAGTAGTATGGGGAAGTGGTCACTTCCGTAAGGATTGTTGTTAACTTCCCATTCAAATTCAGACAGTAGTGACGGGGAAACTAGGCTAAGATCTATTGAAGAATATGTTCTGTTTGCAAGAGAGTAATATGTGTGTTCCTTCTTATTCAACAGGCACGCACCAGAAGAGAGAAGGAACTGTTCAACAAGTCGTCCTCGCGCATCTATACGAGGGTCGCCCCACAGGTAGTTGTGTGCATTGAAATCGCCAAGAACAATATAAGGTTCTGGCAATTCATCTATGAAGGACTGAAATTCATACTTAGTTAATTTGTAATGTGGGGGTATATAGAGCGAGCACACAGTGATAAGTTTGTTTTGGAGAACAGCACGAACCGCCAATGCTTCAAGGGGCGTTTGTAGCTGCAAACGTTGACACGCTATGCCTTTCTGAATAACAATGGCAACACCGCCCGATGATGCGACAGCATCATCGCGATCTTTGCGATAAGTTATGTACTGTCGGAGAAAGTTTGTATGTTTTGATTTTAGGTGTGTTTCCTGTAAACACAGCACTTTTGGATTGTGTTTGTGTATGAGTTCTTGTACGTCATCAAGGTTCCTAAGAAGACCTCTAACGTTCCATTGAATAATTTGTGTATCCATATTGAAGGTTAATAAGTGCTGTGTGTATGGAAACAGGTGATGCCTTAGGTTACAGAGCTCTTTCGAGGCCCTGTAACAGGGGTTCTGCCCTTTCTGGAGCGTTCGAGTGAGCCTCGCCGCTCCTTAGGCGCTTGGTGCGCCTTGGGAATAGGTGTAGTGTCCATTGCCTCTTGTGAGGCGCCGGACACGTGCTCTTGCGAGCGAGAAGTTACTAGAGAGCGTCCCGCCTTGGAGGGCAAGACCCCTGCGCCCACCAGCCCGGAGGTCGATGGGGCTCCCCGAGAGATTTGGCTGCGCCGGCTGTTGCCAGCGCAGGAAGGGGCCGGGGAGGCCGAGGCAGCCTCGGCTGCGTCAACCTTCGGGGTCGATGATCCCTCATTCAGGGTTGACGGAGCAGCGCTTGCTGCAACCGCCGCGGGGGCAGATGGCGTACCTGCCGACTCACTGCCTGTGGGTCGGACAGCCGCCGGAGGCCGTTGTGACGCTGCCCCCTGACGCGCCACTTCGGCAAAGCTTTTCTTTGGCAGGTATGCTACCCGCCTTCGTGCCTCTTTGAACGATATATTCTCTTTTACTTTTATGGTTACAATTTCTTTTTCCTTCTTCCAGGAGGGGCACGACCGTGAGTACGCGGCGTGATCCCCATCACAGTTTACACAGTGTAGAGAGTTATTACATTCTTCTGTTGCATGTTCAAGGGCACTGCATTTCGCACATGTTTGGCGGCCTCGGCAGCTCTGCGAGCTGTGGCCAAAACGTTGGCATTTGAAACATCTCAAGGGATTTGGCACATACGGTCTTACACGGAGCTTGATGTACCCGGCCTCGATTGATTCGGGCAGGACACTTGAATTGAAGGTGAGGATTAGGTGCTTGGTCGCAATTTCTTTACCCTCGCACCTTATGTTGATTCTTTTGACATTTATGACATTTTGATCGCTGAAGCCCTCCAAGAGCTCAGCCTCAGTGAGCTCAAGCAAATCATCATCTGACACAACACCACGGGTGGTGTTCATTGTACGGTGCGGGGTTACTGTTATTGGGGTCTCTCCAAATGATACTAGTTGCGGTAGTTTCTCATACTGTTTTACATCGCGAAGCTCCAAGAGGAGGTCGCCGCTTGCCATCCTCGACACTTTGTAACCTGGTCCAAAAATATCAGTTAGGGACTTTGAAACAAGGAATGGTGAGATGTTTCGCACTGCTTTGTTTGGCTTTTCGGAATGAATAACATGGAAGCGGGGAAAGTTCTGGGTTTGGCGTCCAAAAAACTTGAAGACATCTTCGGTGCGCCCTCGTTTCTGAGGGCGATCAGTAAGGGAGGGGAAAGAAGTTTCCATGAAAAAATGTATGCTTTCGGCAACAGCGCCGACCGCCCACCACGGAGCCCAACGAGGGGACGCGGCAGAGCTTGCGTACAAGTCTGCACGACGCCAGTCGTACGCCGTCACTATAACCGAATATGGTGTACCCAAGGTTGGATAGCCACACAGGGTTAACCCTTGCCGCCAGGAGAAAGGAAGTAAAAAGAAGAGAGAAGGAGACAGGAAAGGTCAAAAGTGAGAGATAATGACGAAGGTTCGAGGAGGGAGAGACAGGAAAAGGCGACTGCCGATTTCCCCCGGGTGGGTCAGTCCGGGGGTGCCGTCTACGCGAAGCCGAGGCCAAAGAGGTGTGTTGCCTCCGCCGGGGGGCCTTAAAGGTCCGAACACCCGGCATCGGCTCAACCCCCAGGATCCCCCTTTCCCCGGACACGGCTAAGCCGCGCACGGCTACACGCGGGAGGGTCCAACCCTCGTGTGCTCGGGTCCGTGGTGTCGCAACACACCAAACGCCTGCTGACGCAGACGCCCCTGCGGGGATTCATTTCAATTTCTTCCTCACTGGCCTGTTCGGAAATTAGCCCCAATAATTCCGCTTTTAGCATTTCCTTGCGTACGTCTAGGCCCAGTTCCTCACCAACAATCAACAATTCGTCTCTCAGCAGTGTCCTTAACTCCATGATTGCTGCTTTGCTGCCTTGATCCTGCTCGCTAAATCTAGCTAGGAAAACACAACCTGGCTAACACTCAACAATCTATCTTCCCTATTGTTCTAAACAGAACAACCACAAAATGAAGCCTAGAGAGTCAAAGCAAGAACCAAGCACTCGCCGCAGACACAGAACCACGTCGCAAAGTCCGTCTCACCGCTGTCAGCCAGTTGTTAGGATTGGGGGCTCAATCCCACCGTTCGTGACCAGTTGTCAAGATTGGAGTCGGGCACGAATTAGATGGTAGCTGGCCCACGCCGTCGTCCAACTTATCCACGCTGAGGTAGTTGTTGAAGGGAACGACTGCTTCTCAGCGAGAACGAGGAACATGGGTTTATTTACAGTGTCTACATAAGGACGTTGCAGTTCATCAGTCTAGCATGACTGCGGGAGAAAGTGTACCCTGAGCAGCCGCACAAAAGCGGTTTATAAACACTCGGTCTTCCCTCGATCCCAAGGTGAGGGAAACGTTCGGCCAGGAGACGAGCCGCCTGTTTGCACGAGGGATTACACACACACACACACCCGCACAGGTTCACGGTCCCTCACCCCTCCCCCCCCCCCCCCCGAGGGCAGATGGCCTTCGCAGCACTCGGTGGTGACCCCCACAGCGCGGCCATCGTGGTGTCCATTGTCTTTCGTCTTGAACGGCGCGTGGGAAGGGGCCTCCGTAGACGTTCCCGCGGCAACTCCCCCGTTCATAGCAGATCAGGACGGCGCTGGCGGGTTCATTAACAATAGTTGGTCCGCCGATCGCGTTTAGTCACAACGGCGACGAAGCTAGCGCGTAACGGTGGCGTTCCAAGAAAACTTGCCGCCGCTGTCGCAACTGGCTGGCAAAACTTGCATCTCAGCGGGCCGTTCTTAACAACGTGTGCGGACGTGTGTGTTCGTGTTTCAGCATGAATGCGTGCGAACGAATGTATGTTCGTTTGTGTGCGCATAGTTGTCTCTGCATGCGTATTGTATGTGTATGTGCCTTCGAGGGAGCGAGTGTGTGTGTGTGTGTGTGTGTGTGCGTATGCGTGCGGAGTGTGCATGTAAAGGCGTGTTTGTGTATGTGTGCATTTTCCTTACACCTACTCTAAGAAAAAAATTGTGTTTAGAAGTACTGACTGTTAATAATATTTGGGGTTTTACTTGCCAAAACCACTTTCTGATTATGAGGCACGCCGTAGTGGACTCCGGAAATTTTGACCACCTGGGGTTCTTTAACGTGCACCTAAATCTAAGCACACGGGTGTTTTCGCATTTCGCCCCCATCGAAATGCGGCCGCCGTGGCCGGGATTCGATCCCGCGACCTCGTGCTCAGCAGCCCAACACCATAGCCACTGAGCAACCACGGCGGGTGGGTACTGACTGTTGGGGGTGTTGTTAATCCATACTCAAAGCATGACGGCGCTTCCTTTCCGTGTGCCACCGTCAAAGATACTGAAGCAGTGTGAAGCCGATGCCTAGAGCCGCGGCCGCTCACTTCGGCATGGTCCGCGAGCACGGTTCTTTCGTTCGAAGCGCGGTTGAGAACGCATATATACAGTAGCGCATGAGCGCAGTCACGTGGTTTTAGTTCATATTTCGCGGGCTCTCCAAGGTCAATCCAAATAGGCCGCAAAGCTTCGGGCGCAAAGCGGTTCAGAAAAAATAGCCACCGTCATCAGCAAGGGTGGTTATGGGAGCAGCGATTGACGCGCGACTCTATATGTTTGGAGGGAAGAAGCATTGGGAAAGAAAAAAGGGTTTGTAATAAGCGAGACAGTTAGATTCATTCAATAAAAGTAAAATTCCTTGTCAATTTTATATATGCATGCCGAGTAAAAAAAAGACAAGTAAATTTTATTCTATCATTACCAATAAATACCATTTCAGCGCCCATCGTAAGAGGGCGCCGCTTTGACGCCACTATTGCTTGCACAGCAATGCAGCTCTTGCAGTGTTCAGAAACACCCGCTCGTAAAGTTCACCTGTTACGATACGCCCCCTTCACACGTTGTGCTGCTTTCCTTGCCGACGTTTGTCTGAATTAGGTGACGCGGGTAGGTTCATTGTCTCGCAACCTGTTCAGTCAAAAGTAGTCAGTTACGACCACCAGAGGATTACTTACTTTAGTTGTTTTCGTGCGACTGCGCAGGCCAACAGGCTCGGCGTCCGACAATAGAACCAGCCCTACACCTAAAGCTTTTGTCGGAATGCAAAGAAAGTATCTGCTGTTCAGGGGTGCGATTTCGACACCCGTACGGCTCACCTACTTTTGCATTGCTTTCCGCTCTGAAAGCTCGAAACGCCCATCAAGACAAATGGCAGGGCATTTAAATATACAGCTCTAATGGCAGACCACCAAAACAAATTTTGGGGCTTTTAGAACAAAAGGACGTCACTTTTTTTTTTTAACGGATATGGCGTCACATAGTTTTTTCTTCCGCTGGAAGTGTTCCCTCCGCACACAGATGGCGCTAAGCCCCATGAAGCGCCGATGAGCCGCAATGTTTTGAACGCATGGGTTTCCATGGAAGCTTCGCTGCCAGGTATATTTACCTTGGGCTTCCTTCAAACGCCGGAAAAAATCGCCACGCAGCATGTGCGCTGGCGCAAAAAATTGGACCGGTCGTTTTGGAATGCCCTCTACAACGTGACAAAACGCACTTGACCCTAAAGGGAATATGAAAAGAAATGCATAAGTGATCGTAGTTAATTAACTTATTAAGCACAATATGAAAAATACCATAAGGAGCGCCACATGAAGGCAAACATAATGTTGTTGGTTTCATTCAGCTGCGGTTAACCACTTCTTTTAAATCCTTGGTTCAAATTACGTGACACACCCAGTATATAAGCGTGCCTGAGCGTGCGCGCGCTATACTGGTCCCGGCCCCATTATCGCGCGCGCGCACACGCACGCACGCACGCACGCACGCACGCACGCACGCACGCACGCACACACACACACACACACACACACACACACACACACACACACACACACACACACACACACACACACACACACACACACACACACACACACACAACGCACGTGTTCGCCCCCATGCAGATTTACACGCGCCCACGTATGTACACACGCACAAAAAATGTGCGCACGCACGCACACACAAACGCGCGTATGCTCGCAGACGCCTACGCGCACTCTTGTTCACGCAGATTCAAATACGGAGACGCAAGCACGCGCGCACACACAAGCCGAAGACGTGCACACGCATATACACGAGAAAACCATGGCCAGGCGGCGCTACTGCGCTTCCTGACAGCGCCCCCAATGTGGAAACGTCAAGCAACGCGGTCGCGCCGTGGCGCAGTCTCCGCTTTGTTTAAGTTGTTTCGTCCGCGCTTTTCTTCGCTGCTCGTGCTCACGGCGCTCCGTTTTCGACGGCGGCAGATCGCCTGCTTGCGGAACAGCGATGCAAAGACTATAGTGCGGTTTCAAGAAGGTTGCCGACGCCGACAGCTTTTTTCGTGGCGGCAACCTCCCGAAAGGAGAGCGTCTGCTTCCGAACGTGTACGGCGTTGAACAAGTTGTAGACGGTGATGTGACAGTGAAAGCCAAGTGCGTGTCACAGGGGTCCGACAACATCGTATACGACCTCGAGTTAGAGGTAAGTACCATGTTCAGAAATTTAGCCACTTATATTTCAATTGCAACATAAGTCACTCTGGCAGCAGGAACTTCTGTTATACTACTCGATGGCTGCAGATCCATTGGGCTGCTTCTTGACGATTCCGTCACTTCACAAAGGCATGTTCTGTAGTCTGTTTCACGTGCGTCTTGCTGCTGCTCAAGACTTGTGTCGCTGCAGTACGAAAGCACATGTCCCGGTGGTGCCGACTGCTGAGAAGACTGTTGTGATTACCATTGGTCTGTTTGGCGCCGCTCCCATCTGCATCGCATAGAAATGAGACAGTATGTGTGCCTATTTGTTGTGGGAATTAAATTACTCCCAATAATATGTTTGCAAAGGTAACGTTCCTGTGATTATGCGCATATGTTATTCTACAAGAGTGCTACCACTACAGGTTATGATACTTGCACACAGATAATAACGCGCACGTCTCCAGCGGCTGCTTTCCGATCTGCCGCTTACCGACGCACGCGACGACCATGACTTGCATTAAAGACGGTCTGCTACCACAAAAAAGTTGCGCGCGGCCCCTTTCGTTACCTGCACAACTAGTAATTTAAGTTACAGCGTTTGGAAAAGGGAAATAATTCTCTTGAGCTCGTCCATGCCGATCGCGAGGGAAGGCACAGTGCAATCAAATAAATTCGGGGGTTCTAAGTGCCAAAACCATGCCAAAACCACGAAATCATTGAAAGGCCCCCTGTAATGGAGAGTCTCAGGAATAATTTTAACTTCCAGGGGTTCTGTAACGTGCACAAAAGTCAAAGCACACGGTAACAAGGGTGTTCTTGCATTTTGCCCCTATCGAAATGCGGCCGCCGAGGCCGGCTATCGAGCACGCGTCGTCGAGCTTAGCGGCGCAACACGCATGCATTTGCCTCTAACAAACGGCGGATGTCACCACAATTCAAGTACGCGACACGACTAAACAAACGGCCGTGCGCTAAAAACAGGCATATCACTATTCCGCTTTCGTTGAGCGGCCGCGATATTTCACGCGAATGCGAAAGTATGAGACTTACCTGACTCGGCGCACTGCAGTTATCCATGCTTGTCGTCTGTCCTTCTCGTACCACTTCCCCGGAAATCTGTAGAACTTCGTGTGCGGCGTTCGACCTTTCGTGTTTTCGAGGCTACTGTGGCAATCAACAACACAGCAGTATTGCGTGCCACCTTTCCTGGCTGATGAGGTCGCACTCGCCATCGCAAAAAACGCGCACGAGCGCTCCCGCCGTACAGAACACCGGCGCGCGCTAGCGCAGGGACGACCTTCGAAACTTACACCGGTCCGCTAGGGGAGCATTCGGCGCTGGTGCCGCACGGGAAAACTTTAGTTTGTCTCGTTTATACACTCCCTCTCTTCCCTGCTTCCTCTCAAAACCCAGCGCGTGCAAACAGACTGAATGACACTCGCTCTGCAATTCCCGTTCCAACGTCAGCTGTAATAAATCACTTTACGGTTTAAATTTGGCGCTTCTTCAAGAAGTCAATAGGGCTATTTTAGATTTCCCTACACTGGCTGCGCGAATGTAGTTAGTGCAGGAAGTCGCCTTTTTTCTTTTTTCTTTACTTGGCGCAGGAAGGTGTAGCTCCCCCTACCTGCAAGAAGCCATCTTTTATAGCTGTAGTGTAGCGTGAAACTTACACTTTGTACACTGCGGTTTCTGTCAGTGTCAGGAGCGGATGAGAAACAAGCAGGCTGGCGTTGCAAATGCGCGGCGCCACTTTGATGCTGTCAGCGCTGATATAGCGATGTAAGTGAACTTTCACTGCAAAGATGGCAACGAAGTGCTCGCGGGACCATGTGTTACAGAGGAAGGTGTGCTAATCTTCCTAGAAGCCAAAATTATCTTACACACCGATGGTGCTGACTGTTTCAGACACCACGCTTTATTATACGCATTGAGAAGTTGTCTTCGTGCACTGCGCATTCGCGATCTATTTAGCTGCAGGTTGTCAAGATTTGTTGATGAAATGAAACTCGTGCATTGGCGTTTAGTTTCATGCAAGCGCATATACGTAGCTAGTAATTGCGAAGTCAGGCGCTTTTCGTCTGCTGACGGAGAAGACTATGCGCAGTCTGCCCTCATTGGCTACAGCCAAGCGAGCCAAGTACAGCACACGACGTCGTAGCCTCTGGCCGGCAGTGCCAATCGCCTACACAACTCTCCTCGAAGTGCAGGTAAAAAATTATGCAGATCCCACGCACTGTGGGAATCTATGTCAGCGAAGAATTCTGTGCTGGGTGCTTTGATTGACGATAAATAGTGGTGATGTTGACGGCTAAAGCTTAATTTCTTCAACGTTTAGTCTAACACAAGAGTGGCGAGTTGATGTTAAACGTTATCTTGCGGGCACCACTGCTGTTTGTCTGCGTAGTACACTGAACACACAGGGAGAGGTGTTCGCTTGAGGCGTTGTTGTGCGCCATATTTCATAACCTCTGAGAGGGTTGATCATAGTAATTGCCTCACATGGCATATCGTATTGTAGCAGAAATATTAAACTTGAATTGGATTATGCGGCTGTACGTGCTAAAACCACAATCGGAATATGAGGCGCGCCGTCGTGGCGGTCTCCGGAATAATTTTGACACCGTGATGTTCTTTAACGTGTCCCAAAATCTAAGTTCACGTGCGTTTTCTATTTCGCCCCCGTCTAAAGGCGGCTGCTGCGATTGGGATCAAATCCACGACCTCTAACGGTGCCACAGCCGCAAAGCTATAACGCGGCTGGCACAGAAGTTTTGATTTGACCGTTCGACCGCTTCCGTACTGTCGCCTAGACCTTGCGGTGCGCTTCAATTAATGCGGCTCTGCTTCTGCACGCACTCCGTATTTGTCCGCTTGTCATATTTACATGGTGTTTATTTTTCAGAAATATCAGCAACGTACTGTACCGTACCTTGAACTTAAAGGCACTGGAAGACGACGAAGTGATCCTATTGCTGAGTGCTTGTTCTCCGTCACGAGGATTTTCTGATAATTCTCGCTTTCTTTCGGGGAACGCTGTTCCCTGCTCGACGGGAATGGAAGTGGAGCCATCCGAATTCTCACCTGAATTAGCGGCGCCAGCGTCGGCAGCCTCAAGGAAGCGGAACTGCCTCTCGAGTGACAGCCAGGCTACCCTGATAGACTCGACCGAGAGCGACGACAGCTCTGACGACGATTGCATGACTGTCCTGAGTCAGGAAGCAAAGGGGCGGATGCTTAGGGCCCCTGTGGACACATCCACTATGAGGACTCCGCAGCGTTTGCCGAAGTACACCATTTTTTTGTTACCTTTGCAACCCTCCGACAACATGAGGTTCATCAGCAGGCAAGTTGCATCAGTTGAACTCGATAGAGTGCTGCCATATGGCATTGAGAACGTCCGAGTCAACCCTCGCAAGAATGTTGTTGCGGTAGACGTCGCTCAAGCATCGGCGTTAGATTCTCTGCTAGCTGTCACTGTCCTCGGTGGCATGAACGTTCGTATCCCGATGGGAAAAGAGGCTACTACAGGCGTCATATATGACATTGATGCGGCCATCTCAGGCGAGGATTTACCGCTTTTGATAAAGCCTGCCAATCACCAATCACGGGACTCACATACTACAGTTGGCCCGTCTCGGAAATTCCAGGTTCGTAAAAATTGTCTTTAAAGGTGACTGCCTTCCATCGCATATGAAGGTAGGTCATTTCCGACAAGCTGTCCGGCCCTTTGTTCCCAAGCCGTTTCAGTGCAGAAAATGCCAGAAATTTGGTCACGTGATGGCCGTTTGTGGAAAGCCTACGATATGTTCCCTGTTACGTTTCGCCTACGACGCGCGGTATAGCCGGCGCGGATGCAACGGACGCCGGGGCTTCGTTCAAAGCGGCGGACATTTTGGCCCGTTCAGCGCTGCCGCAACGCTTCCTGCCAAGCGCTTCCAGGCATGTTTCAATGCCACGTGTCTTCGTGTGTGTGTGTGTGTACATGTTGGTGCCCACGCTTGTCAAAGCGCGGCAGCCGAGGAGAGGAGCTCCCCAACTGTGAAGCGAGGAGGTCTAACCGGCGCCGGCCCGGCGGATGCGTCACTTCTCGTCTCAACGCGTCCGGGTGCCACCGTCACGTGCGCCTCATCCCGAGCCGTTCCTGCTTGCCCTCGACTCGGAGAGTATAAAAGCAGCTGCCCCCGGACGCCAAGAGAGGCTTCGAATTCTCCCGTCGAGTAACGTGCTCTCCCGTCTCTCCACTTCGGTCGACCTGACCGGCCGCTCTTTTGCGATGCTATAATAAACAAGTTGTCCTGTTAGCAATCGACTCATCCTTTGCCAGGACCTTCGGATGCTTCCAGCTGTGCCCCAGGCCGCCAGGCCAACGCTACCCTTGGGGCTTGCGACCCATTTGCAACAACTGGTGGCAGCGGTGGGATCGCGACAACGGAGGCCAGCAGCGAAGATATGCGGTTGACTGTATTCTGAGCAGCACAACGACCATCCGGGAGCAGTGCAACGAGCCCTGTGTGATGACTGGTTGCCTGCAGCGGTACGACTGCGCTGAATTCTTGGCTGCGAGGTTTGGTGAGTGCGGGACTTTCTTCTTCTGAGCTTTGCCAGGCTTTTGTTAGTGTCAGAAACAGAGCTGGTAATTGTGGTTGTCGTTGCTGCCGGGTTAGTTTGCGGCAAGTCAATAGTAGGCAGTAGAGAAAGCAGCATTCATAGCAGCCATGGATTGGAAGTCGTTGCGCAAACCGAAATTGCTGGAGCTTGCAAGAGAGTTGGGTCTGGATGTCTCTGACAAACTCAGAAAACCAGAACTGCTAAAGGCTATTCTTGAGTTAGAAGCTGAGGATGACGAGATGTCGGAATGCCTTGAGACCATTGAGGAGAGGGAGACGGCAAAAAGACAGGAGCGCGAACGTAAAGAGCAAAAAGAAAAAGAGGAGCGCCAACGTAAAGAGCAAAAAGAAAAAGAGGAGCGCGAACGTAAAGAGCAAAAAGAGAGAGGAGCGCGAACGTAAAGAGCAAAAAGAAAAAGAGAGAGAGCAACAAGAGAGAGAGGAGCGCAACCGTCAACACGCTTTTGAAATGAAGCGTCTCGAGGTAGAGAGGGAACGCGCTCGTAATGGAAGTCAGGCACACGGTGCAGGAGAACGAGTATCGTTCAAAATGACTGACCTGATGCGGCTGTTTAAGCTTGGAGAGGACATTGGTTTGCTCCTGGTTAATTTTGAGCGAACGTGCGCGAAGCAGGGGTTCTCTCGGGAAACGTGGCCACAGCGCTTGCTCACTTTGTTACCCGGCGAGGCGGCCGACGTAGTCGCTCGCTTGAAGAGAGAGGAGGCAGAGGATTTCGACCAAGTGAAATCGAATCTGCTAAAAAAGTACAGGCTGTCAGCGGAGGCGTTCCGTCGGAGGTTTCGGGAAAATGAGAAATGCAGAAGTGAGTCATATACAGAGTTTGCCTACAGGCTTATGTCAAACATGCAGGAGTGGCTCAAAGATGAGAAAGCGTTTGGTGACCACGAGAAAGTTCTGCAGTGTTTCGGGCAGGAACAGTTTTATAGTCGGTTACCGGAGAACGTGCGGTACAGGGTCTTGGATAGGCCAGACGTTAGTACAGTGGCTAAAGCCGCCGACCTAGCCGAGGAGTTTGTGACTTGTCGGGCTCGCGGAGCTAAGGACGGTCAAAAGGGTGAGTTTGGCTCCAAGTTTGAGAGGCCGAAGTTCACACCTTTGAGAGCAAGGGGGAACACACGTAGTGCGGATGCGAGTGAAAGCAGCCCGACCAAACGTAAGGAGACGGCGGCAGCCGAAGCCGAACGCAGAAAGCGGTTCGAGACGAGGCAAGCGCGCGTGTGTTATACGTGCCAGAAGCCGGGCCACTTTTCGGCGCAGTGTCCAGAAACAAAAACAAAAGTCGTGTTTTTTCTCATTATGCAGCACTGACGAGAACATGAAGCTTCTCGAGCCTTACATGCGAGACCTCCTCGTGAACGGGAAAGAGTGCCGAGTGCTTCATGATTCCGCAGCTACAATGGATGTAGTTCACCCCTCTTACGTAGAACCCGATATGTTCACGGGCGAGTGCGCATGGATCAAGCAAGCCGTGGAAGCTCATAGCGTGCGTCTGCCCGTAGCAAAAGTGCTTATTGAAGGACCTTTCGGAGCACTTGAGACGGAGGCCGCAGTGTCATCTATGCTGCCCCCCCAGTACCCGTACCTATTTTCGAACAGGTCCAATCACCTCCTGCGCGAGAAGGGGCTTTTGTTTGGTGAGGCTAGCGTTCAGGCCTTAACCAGATCGAGAGTTCGGGAGCTCGCTGCAAAGGCGGTAGTTGCGGGGCCGACGTTGTCGAACAATGAGAAAGGGTCGGAGGCGCAGCAAGCTTATATTCAGAGCACGTCCGAACTGAATAAAATTGAGCCTGTAGCGTTGAAGGCACCAGATACTGGAGAGGAAATGCCCGACACGGGAAAGTTAGAAGAGCTATCTGCAGATTTGCTCATCGCGCCTACGTCAGATGCACTTAATAGGTTGCTAAAAGTCAGCCGGTCAGCTTTGATAGCCGAGCAAAAAAAGGATGGCGGCCTAGAAAACATGCGCTGCAATGTCAAGGAAGGTATCACCAAGAAAAATGCTCGTTTTGTGGAAAGAAGTGGGGTCCTGTACCGGAAGTATCTAGACCGCAGGGGAGTGGAGTTCGATCAGCTGATCGTGCCTCAGTGCTACCGTCAGGATCTGTTGCGCTTGTCGCATGGGGGTTCGTGGTCCGGACACCTAGGAGTTAAGACTAAGGACCGTCTCTTGCAAGAGTACTATTGGCCAGGGTGTTTTCGTGACGCAGAACACTTTGTGAGGACATGTGACTTCTGTCAGCGGGTGGGCAAACCAGGGGACAAATCGAGGGCGCCGTTGAAGTTGGTACCTATCACTACGGAGCCTTTTAGACAGCTCGTTATTGATACAGTGGGACCTCTGCCGGTAACAACCACGGGGTACAGACGCATTTTGACTGTGATCTGCCCAGCGACAAAGTTCCCTGAAGCAGTGCCGCTTAAAGAACTGAGCTCTGTTGAGATAGTTGAACTACTGTCCATATTTGCGCGAGTTGGTTTTCCTGCGGAAATCCAGTCAGATCAGGGCACAGTGTTTACTAGCGCTTTGACGACAGCCTTTCTCGAAAGGTGTGGGGTAAAGCTGTTACACAGCTCAGTGTACCACCCACAGTCGAATTCCGTTGAGAAGCTCCACTCCGTCATGAAGCGCGTGTTGAGAGCATTGTGTTTTGAACAACAAACTGACTGGGAGCTGTGTCTGCCTGGGGTGATGTTTGCATTAAGGACCGCGCCGCATGCGGCTACGGGGTTTTCGCCAGCTGAGCTGGTGTACGGTCGCTCGCTGCGGTCTCCGCTTCGCATGCTTCGAGACTCGTGGGAAGGCAGGGGCGACGACCCAATCGTGGTAGAGTACGTGCTTAGGCTCCTCGAACGCTTAAGAAGGGCACATGAGTTGTCAGGTGAAGCAATCGCAAAGGCCCAGCAGAGGGCCAAGGTTTATTATGATCGGACAGCCAGGGCCCGTCGTTTTGAGGTGGGCGATGAGGTAATGATATTGCGTACATCGCTAAAAAACAAACTCGACGTGCAGTGGGAGGGCCCAGCACGGGTTATTCAAAAACAGTCGGACGTTAACTACGTGGTGAGTCTGACAGGAAAACGGAAAGCACAGCAAGTTTACCACTGTAATCTGCTCAAACCCTATAGACAACGGGAAGCAATGGTATGCATGCTGGTAAACGTTCCCGAAGAGCTTCCGGTCGAGCTTCCGGGACTAGGCTCAGTGACGAACAGGGAAGACACCGATCAAGTCATTAGTGACTTAATCAGTAAAGCACCGCTGTCGCCTGAGCAGAAAACCGAACTACACCAACTCTTACAAGAGTTTCGAGGTCAGTTCTCTGAGAGGCCTGGTAGGACTTCTGTCCTTACTCATGAAATAGAACTTACCTCCCCAGAGCCAGTACGATCCAAGGCGTACCGGGTGTCACCCCGCCAGCGCGATATTATGGAGGCTGAGGTAAAGAAAATGCTACAGCTCGGTGTTATTGAGGCGGGTGAGAGTGATTATACCTCCCCTTTGATTTTAGTTGAGGTACCGGGCAAGGAACCTCGTCCTTGCGTCGACTACCGCAGGCTTAATTCCATCACTAAGGATCAAATTTATCCGATCCCTAACATCGAGGAGCGCCTTGAGAAAGTTAGTAGCGCTCAGTTTATTTCCACCCTAGATCTTGTCAGGGGTTATTGGCAGGTTCCACTTACAGAAGAGGCTAGTAGGTATGCGGCGTTCATTTCACCAATGGGAACATTCCGTCCTAAAGTTTTGAGTTTTGGTTTGAGGAACGCGCCATACTGCTTTTCAAGCCTCATGGACAAAGTGTTGCGGGGACAGGAAGAATTCGCTTTATCGTATTTAGACGTCGTAGCGATATTCTCCGCATTCTGGTCTGAGCATATGGCACACTTGCGGGCAGTGCTAACCCGCCTGCGCGAAGCGGGCTTGACAGTTAAGGCTCCCAAGTGGCAGTTAGCACAGGCCGATGTTGTCTACCTCGGTCACGTGATTGGACAGGGTCGTCGCCGCCCCTCTGAAATAAAGGTGGCCGCTGTGCGAGACTTCCCGCAACCGCGCACGAAGACCGATATCCAGTCGTTCTTAGGTGTCGCCGGCTACTATCACAGGTACATCCCCAGGTACTCTGATATCGCGGCTCTCCTGACGGATGCTCTAAGAAAAACAGAGCCCCAAACAGTCGTCTGGGACGAGACACTGGAAAGAGCTTTTAGCGCCCTAAAGAGCGCCATAACAAGCCAGCCTGTGCTACGATCGCCAGACTACACAAAAGGGTTCGTTGTTCAGTGCGATGCTAGTGAGCGAGGCATGGGCGTTGTGCTGTGACAACGGGAAAATGGAGAAGTGGAACACCCCGTCCTGTATGCTAGTCGTAAGCTGACCAGTCGTGAGGAGGCGTACAGCGCCACCGAGAAAGAGTGTGCGTGTCTCGTGTGGGCCGTTCAGAAATTGTCATGCTACCTAGCCGGCTCGAGGTTTATCATTGAGACGGATCACTGCCCTCTCCAATGGCTGCAGACCATCTCTTACAAAAATGGCCGCCTCCTGCGCTGGAGCCTCGCTTTGCAACAATATGCCTTTGAGGTGCGTTACAAAAAGGGGAGTCTCAACGGTAACGCCGATGGCTTAAGTCGAGGCCCCTAATGTAGGAATCAGCCTCAAAGTTGTTTGTTACTGATGTTTTCTTCCTGAGGCAGGATTTTAACATATTGCTTTTGTTTAGTGTTTCAAAGTCATGACGTGCTTTCTAGTGCAATTTTCCAATTTGTGGACGCATTCTGAGTGCTGCTAGACTACTGTAAGGAACTAGGCAGTAGTATAAGAGGGGAAAGAGTCTGGCATTGCTTAGTGAGGGTTGTGTCGTGGTTGCTGACTGAGCGGTTGAATTTCGGCGTAGTTCTACTGCTTGCTGGGAACGAGAAAAAAAAAAGGCAACTCTCGCGAAGACACTTTGCAGTGTCCTGTGTGAACCTGAACGTGAGAACGAGGCCTTCTCTGTGCGCTGCGCTCAAGACACGCCGAGGGACGACCGACTTCGGTTATGAGCATCATCGAGCGACATCCCTCCGGGCAGCGGATGCAGTGTCCTGACCATCGGAATCTCCTTCTCCCGGCGGGGCGGTTTGTTACGTTTCGCCTACGACGCGCGGTATAGCCGGCGTGGATGCAACGGACGCCGGGGCTTCGTTCAAAGCGGCGGACATTTTGGCCCGTTCAGCGCTGCCGCAACGCTTCCTGTCAAGCGCGTCCAGGCATGTTTCAATGTCACGTGTCTTCGTGTGTGTGTGTGTGTGTGTGTGTGTGTGCGTGCATGCGTACATGTTGGTGCCCACGCTTGTCAAAGCGCGGTAGCCGGGGAGAGGAGCTCCCCAACTGTGAAGCGAGGAGGTCTGATCGGCGCCGGCCCGGCGGATGCGTCACTTCTCGTCTCAACGTGTCCGGGCGCCGCCGTCACGTGCGCCTCTATCGAGGCGTTCCTTCTTGCCCTCGACTCCGAGAGTATAAAAGCAGCTGCCCCCGGACGCCAAGAGAGGCTTCGAATTCTTCCGTCGAGTAACGTGCTCTCCCGTCTCTCCACTTCGTTCGACCTGACTGGCCGCTCTTTTGTGATGCTATAATAAACAAGTTGTTCTGTTAGCAATCGACTCATCCTTTGTCAGGACCTTCGGATGCTTCCAGCTGTGCCCCAGGCCGCCAGGCCAACACTACCCTTGGGGCTTGGCTGAATAAACGTACCATTTGCGACCCATTTGCAGCATCCCGCTGTGCAGCTCAACACTCTGCAGACAATTGGGAGGCTAAAATTTTTAAGTGTCCAAACTGTCAAGGGCCCCACGACGCCTCATTAAAGGAATGCCCAAGAGTTAAGAGAGAACTCTCCGTCTTGAGAGGAGTTCCAATCGGTCGGCCGAAGTGAACGGACGTGTCGTCGGCGCGCTCCGCAACCACCGAGACTACGCGACCTTCACCGACCGCCCTCGACCGCCCTTGCCCGGGCCGCTTTCGCCGGATGTCATATGGGATGCGGCTTTCTCTCCGTTTCGCACCGACCGCCTTTTCTTCCCGGGACTTTGTTGCCGCTCCCCGCGCCTCTACAGATCTGAAGCAGTACCAACGCTGCTGCCCTTGCCAGGGCCATAGCTGCCTTGGCGTGTTTTCTACACCATGAACCAAGAGCGCCAAGCGACAAGCTTTTTCGAGGCCCATGTTCTAAACGGGCGTGCAAAGGGCCTTCGGCCAATTCACCGCTCTGTTTCGATGGAGCATTTATCTACCGCAACGTCATTTTCCAACGAGCAGAAGACGCAATCGGCGACGGAGAACGCCGCCGCGCGTTCCTCAACAACAACGAAGACGCCCGAGTTGGATACCGCGGGAATGGCCGCCGACCCATCGTCGCCAATTTTCCCTCCCAACAGCGAGAGGTGGACACTCCGACCGGGGAAAGGATGGAGGAAGATGCTGCCCCGAACATTTACGACGACAAAACTGACGACGACTTTAGGTGGCTGTTGGAAGACAGTCATACATAAGCAACGCATCCGTCAAACGGGCGCTAAGACGCAACCCTCCGAGAACCATCTTGGGCATTCCGGACGCCTCCCAGCCTACCGTACGCACATTCCGAATTAGAACCTGCCTCAACTTCCTTTGCACGATGAAAAGATAATTCTACGGCCTCACGGAGGACTTTGTCTCGATAAGTGGAGGCGCCCAGAACTCGCCAGTGCTCTATGGAGCGCAGCCGGCTTGACCACCGAGGATCGTCAGGGCATCATATTCCGACTGCGACATCAGCAGAACTTGGCAATCATCAGCACACCCTAGTCACACGTAGCCGACGCATTGTACAAGGTGAGGGAGCTGAACCTTGGTCAGCGGGTCTATCCCATCACGACATATTTTGCGACTCCAGACAACTCATGCAGGGGAATTGTTCCTGGCCTTTTGCCCGGTACACCGTCTTCCAAGCTAGTGGATGAGCTTGTGGCTCCTGGAACTCAAATACTTCAAGCACGAATGATGGGTCAAACCAACGTTGCGTTGGTAGCATTTGAAAGACTTAAAGTGCCTCGCTATGTGCGTTTCTATGGTGCAGAACTCCGCTGCTACCCCCATCGACCCCGCCAACTGGTTTGCAAGATATGTCACAAGCTCGGCCATTGGGCTGATTACTGTCCTACGCCGCACGTGGTCATTTGCGCGACGTGCGGGACTGACAACCCTACCCCGTCACATCCCTGCACCCCACACTGCAGATCCTGTGACGGGACCCACCCTACAGCGGATCCAAACTGCCCGCGGCGTACTAGGCAGACAGTGAACAAAGTTTGGGTGCGGAAAGCTCTCGAGAAAGAGCAGCGTGAACTCCAACCCTCCAGCGAACCGACCACTACCACAATTACGGCGGAGACCCGAACGTCGCGCGCCCCAACGAAGGAGACCAGAAAAGTCCGGTTGGAGACCCGTTCGAGATCCTGTCGCAAGGTCAAGTCTCGGTCCCGATCCCGCGAGGCATCGGTGCGCCTCCCACAGAAGCGCCCTCCTTCCCCATCTTCCCAACAACCCTACAAGAAGGCCCTGCAGACCAACGCCCCAGCCAAGGTAGCCCTGGTCCCTTCAAGGGTGCAGCGGACCCCGGAGAAGAAAACAGCAATGGAGGCGCCTCGGGAGGTAGGTCGGGCGAATGGTACCCCACAGCTCGCTCCGCCCCGTAAATCTCTCCCTACCCCTTCCCCTATTACGAATTCGTTACCAAATCCCGATCCTCTAATAGAAATAGCCCGCCTACGTCGTGATATGGAGGCGCGCTGTGAGCGCCTGCAAAAACAAATGGACGCGCTGGTGGCAGACATGAGCACTAGTATGCAGGCGGCTCTGGACAGGATAGAACGCCAAATGGAGGCCCTTCAAATAGGGATTACGGAGCAAGTGAAATCATGTATGGAGTGCACTTTCGCACGGATGCAAGTTCCTGAGCTTAGCAGTAACAACGAAAACGCGCTTTCCGACCAAGGCTCTTGGCCGCAACCTTCAAATGTGGGCACCCAGCGCCCGCATCCCTATGCACGACCGCCTGCTTCCTCTCGCGATGATGATGGCGCCGCGTAACGCGGAGCAACTAGTGGTGTGGCAGTGGAACTGTAGGGGATTTCGCTGATAACGAGGCTCCCTACAGCAGTATATCGCCACATCCACGAACCCTCCCGATGTCATCCTCTTACAGGAAGTCAATTGCACCCCTTCTTTATCCGGCTACAGTACGCTCTCGGGTGTCTCTCCTCTTGTGGGAGCCTTAGTTTCGAAACATGTTACATGTCGCATGCATACCACTAACATTGACATTCCTCACCAAATATTGGAAATAATTACGCAAGGTAAACGCAGCGAGAGTCTGTTTACACTCAATGCATACAGTTCCCCCCGTTCGCGAACGCACTGTTTTCAGCACCTACTAACAGAATTTGGTAGGTTTGGACGGGTTTGTGGGGTGGCCGGCGACTTTAACGCTCCGCATACTGCATGGGGTTACGTTAAATCGCAGGCTAAAGGGACCCGCTTATGGAATGCCATCTGTAACATGAGATACACACTGCTTACCGACCCAGAGCACCCCACTCGGATGGGCAATAGCGTATCTCGTGACACCTGCCCTGACCTTACCTTCGTGTGCAATACTGGCCCAGTCGTTGCACACGGGCCTTTAGAGGAGCACCTTGGTAGTGACCACTACATCGTAGCGACCACCTTCTCATTACGGGGTGCGTGCAGGACCGAGGGAAATGTGCGTATAACAGATTGGGCGAAATTCAGGAAACGTCGTCAGGACCCACCTGAGCGCCAAGGGTACGAACGCTGGCTTGCCTCTCTCGCACAAGATCTAGAGGCCACCACGAGCACACTGTGCACCACAACCGAGACACCAGACATAGACCCGCATTTACTTCATCTTTGGAACGCCCGCAGAGGGTTGACACGACGATGGAAACGACAACGCCTCAACCGCAAACTTAGAAAACGTATAGATCAAATTACACGGGAATCTCAGGAGTATGCAGAGATCCTTACGAGGAATAACTGACGAGGATTTTGCGATCGCCTCTCAGGCACACTAAGCACAGCAAAAACGTGGTCGATTCTTCGCTCACTCACAGATCCCACCGCAACAAAGGGAAAAACATTTCAACAGCTGCACATCCTAATGCACGAGTACACGGAGGATGTCTCGACACTCCTCAGAGAGCTAGAGAAGCATTTCATACCCACAGGCCCGCCGCTGCAGTACCCTGACTATCCTTATGTAGGCGAGGCGAACGAATTGCTCGATGCAGACATCACATCTGACGAGGTGCTGGTACAAGACCTACGCCGCAACACGGCACCGGGAGCCGACCACATCCGATTCGCCACCCTTCGTAACCTCAGTGACGCGGATATTAACCACCTCACCCATATCTTCAATGATTGCTGGCGCAAGGGCATGCTTCCCCAAGCATGGCGACACGCCGACATCACACTGATCCCCAAACCGGGCAAGCCTGTTAAGGTTGAAAACTTACGACCCATCTCCCTAACATCCTGCATTGGTAAGCTCATGGAGCATGTACTCTTGCGGCGTCTGCAGCCCTTCCTCGAAGAAAAATCATCCTTTTCTAGCTCTCAGCTCGGATATCGGGCTCATCTGTCTGCCAAAGATGTGCTTTTACAATTGCGGGAGGAAGTCATAGGACCTCCGCCGTCCGTCCAAACGAGAGCACTCATCGCCTTAGACCTAAAAGGGGCATTCGATAATGTTGAACATCTCCTCATCCTTCGCAATGTTGCACATTCACACTGTGGAATTCGTATGTACAACTATATCCGCGCATTTCTATGAGATCGCACAGCCACCGTAAGAATGGGACCGCATCGATCCGGTACGTACGATTCGCCTTGTAGGACGTGGGACACCCCAGGGCTCAGTTCTTTCCCTTACTCTATTCAATATCGCGCACGCAGGGCTCCCCCGGCTGCTCGACCAGATCCCTCATGTCGCCCACGCTATTTATGCGGACAACATTACCATCTGGTCGGCACGGGGTTCCGACGGAGCCATCCAGGACCGACTGCAGCAAGCAGTCGATACAGTTTCCGAGTACGCGAGAAAATGCGGCTTAAGATGTGCTCCCGAAAAGTCGGAGCTCATAATCGTTCGCCCCCGGAGCCGTTCCTCCACTCCCCTTATCACTGTGCACGTGGATGGCACACCGATACCGCAGGTTAATCGTGCTCGTATCCTCGGCCTACACGTCCAATCGGATGGCAGGTCAAACTACACTGCTTCCCTTCTATCCAGACAGATTGAGCAAATTCTGGCCATGATCCGGAGGGTCTCAAACAGGCGCTCGGGCCTTCGAGAAGAGGACCTGCTGCGCTTGGTGGAGGCATGCGTGATCAGCCGCCTTACATACCATCTCCCATTTCAGCGGTTGACCCATGCGCAACAACTTCGCATAGACGCATTGATTCGCAAAGCGACGAAGCTGGCCCATGGCCTCCCGAACTATACTTCCACACACCGTCTCCTTAACTTAGGGACACATAACACACTAGGCGAGCTGCTAGAGGCACATTGGGTCAGCCATCGCCAGCGCCTCCTACTCACTCCTACTGGCCGCCATCTTCTCACACGGCTAGGATACTCTGTCCCACTCCTTGAGTCTGAAACCCGTCCAACGATCTTGTTGTCAGCGATACGCCAAGCACTAAGTATTCATCCATTGCCACGTAATATGCACCCCGAGGATGACAAAGGGCGGCGCAAAGCCCGTGTACGATACATTGGCCGCATGCTTGCAAACATCCCGGAAACACATACTTTATACACAGACACATCACGCACTCAAGAGGGCTATACCTCGGTAGTTTTGGATTGCACCGAATCCCTGAGAGACTCTGCTGCAATGCGCGGAACAAATGCCGCTTACGGAGAAATTCTCGGTGTTGCTCTTGCAATTCGATACGCCATCCGTGTTCCTGAGGAAGTGTATATATTGACGGACTCGCAACAGGCATTCCGGGCCTTCCTATCAGGACATGGCGTCCCGAGAGCGGCGCACCAAATTCTCAAACAGATCCCGCAAAATACACCAACCACACCTCCCCGCATCCACTTACTCTGGACCCCTGGTCATACCTCGCTGCCGGGTAACGAACGCGCACATACGGTTGCCCGAGAAATTTCCCTCCGGGCGAGTCGGCGTGGTGAGGCGACTAGTTCAGAGTGGGGGGATCCCTTGCTCCGTTACAAAGACATACTCAGTCATTATACACGCATTCGTCGCACCCACGGCGCACCACAGCCGTCCTTCTCGCGGGAGGAAGCAGTGGCATTACGCCAGTTACAAACCGAAACTTTTCCAAATCTTGTCTCTCTCAATAAATTCTAGCCCCACTGTTATGCAGATCGTAGCCCTGGCTGTGGTAGCTCGCCCACAATCTTCCACGTCACGATTGAGTGCACTGCAAACCTCTTTCCTCCCTTGGCAACTCTCCTTTACCCCCTACTCAACAAAGAGCTGTGGGACGATGCCCTCCACGACGGTCCTCCCGAGGTCCTCCGAGCTGTGATACAACGGGCTCGAAACATGGCCGGAATGATCTTAGGGACCCTGGACTGGGGGTTCCTCCCACACTGCTCTCGCCATTCAAATATTATTAACAAAGATGTTTCACTCTCTCTCTCTCTCCGTCTTGAAGAAAATGGTGAGGGACCGGTCGACTCATCGTGAAGCAGCTGCTGACGTCAGGCGACGTCGTTCTCGTCGGAGACGCTCATCAAGGAATTCTGCTCTCCGCACATAGAATACGCGTGCCACAAAGCCTCTTGCTGTTCAATACGCTCCAACCCCAGTGCAGAATGCGTCCAAACCGCGTATTGATAATGGAGCAACTGAATGAAAAGAATACCGTGGATGAGACATGGCCACCACTGCCATGAATAAGCCCTGTGTAAAAAATCCAACAAGGAGGGGCACCACAATGCTCCACCCCTCACCCAGATGAGCTGACAGAGCATGACCGCCGAATTGTAACAATGCTCAACTCTGATAAATGCGGTTCGCACGCTTGTGGGCAACTCGAATACGCCAACAGCTCGAAGCGCAGTGCAAGTGTTGGTTGCCCTGAGCCCAGTGCTTGCAAATCTTGCGTAAGCGCAATGGCTCTTCCACTGCCTTCACTCCGTGATGAAGCGCGTAGTGCGACGATTTTCTAGTGGAATGCCAGAGGAGTTATATCACGGATTTCATGTTTCCGACAATGCGTTATTACGAACCGATTTCCTATAATGGTAATATGTGAACCGCACTTGTCAAAAGCGCTAAGACTCTCTGGGTACGAAGCCTTTATGGCGTCGACGTGCGGGCAATCCAGCAAATAATTGTTTATATCCGTACAGAACAAACTTAAGTTCCCCACTCGGTGCAGCCTTATGATGGAAGCCAATACGTGTGTCTCCGCATTACAAAGAATAAAGTGGCCTTCACCCTTATCGGCGCCTACATCTCCCCATCTAGTCGGTTCGACGGCGACCGACTGCGAGACATCCTGACGGCAACTTCTGGACCTTGGATTATCACGGGTGACTTTAATGCTCATCACTTGGTTTGGGGAAGCTCCAGAATAGATTCCAGGGGCCGGAAACTTGTGGAATTTGCTTCCGACCACGAACTCAGCCTTGTGAACGATGGCAGTCCAACGTACTTGCGTGGTTCGACCTATAGCAGTTGCTTAGATTTCACTTTGGTGTCACGGAATCTTGGTTCGATGGTTCTCTGACATCGAGACTCATGGCAGAGACCATATTCCCGCCTACTTAAAAATCACTGGATTTGGAAGCTTCTCCTTTTCTACTTCCCGACAAGTAAGGGGGTCAAGAAATAAGAAGAATGTGTCCAGCTGTGTTGGGAATGTCATAGAAAGAATAATACTCACACGCCTAGAGTGGTATTTTGAGCGCCACAACCTATACCCCGAGGCCATGGCTGGGTTTAGAAGAGGCCGTATCTCTATTGAAAGCGTCATTGACCTCGTGACGTCTGTACAACAAGAAAGACACTGCAAGCGTATATCGGTTGCACTTTTCCCGGATCTGAAAAGCGCCTATGATAATGTAACGCATGAAGCCATCCTTGATGCCCTGGAAAATAATGAAACTGGTGGACGCATGTTTCGGTATATTCGGAGCTATCTATTCAAAAGATCCTTCTTTGTGCAGCGTGCAGATGGCCGAACCGCTGACCATTACACTTGCCGTAGCGTCCCGCAGGGTGGGGTTCTTAGCCCCACTTTGTTCAACCTTGTAATCCTTGAACTTGCCGACGTTCTACCACATACAGTAAACCTTTCCATATATGCTGGAGGCATATGCATATGGGCCTCGGCAGTTACATGTCTCCAGGTGCGTGCACTGCTCCAAAAAGCAGTGACCCTAACATCATCGTACCTGCGTGCTCAAGGCCTCAGCATTTCGACCGAGAAGTCGGCCTTAGTCGCTTTTACCCACAAGCCCATGACTTGTTAATCCATTTCTATTGACCACCAAACAATTTCATACGCAAAGTCTCACCGATTCCTAGGCTTTATTATCGGCAGGGACCTTTCACGGAGTCCCCATATCTGATACTTGAAGAAGAGGCTTACTTCTGTCGCCCATATACTAAGGTTCCTTGCTTTAAAACGTGCGGAACATCCGTGGCATCCATGCTTCAACTATACAGGACGCTCTGCCTGGGATACTTGCAATATAGCACACCAGTGCTGTCCAATGCTAACAAAACTAACACCCATGTCCTACATAGCATTCAAGGCCAAGTTCTTCGAACACGTCTGGGGCTACCTTGAAGTTCTTCAACCGTAGCAACAATTGCCACCGCGAGAGACCACCCAATAATGACCTATATAGCTATCGACGTACTCCGGCCGCATTGTCGCCATATATCCAGAGTTCCTTGACATAAAAATTGTAACAGCGCAAACACATGCAACCACAAAGTAACTGTCATCCGCTGACTGTCAACTAAATTTTATTGACGGAAGACGAATACCTTATATAAGGGGAAAGGCAGAAGTGAAGGGGGGAGGGAGTGATACAATCGGGGAAAATGACATTGCGCATCGATGAACGAACGTGCCGGCAGCCAACAGAATCAGGCGCAGAAAAACAAGAAAACTAGAAAAAACTAGAAAAAAGTAGAGAGAAGGCGAGGAATCCTAACATACAATCAAATCAGTAAGCGGTCGCTTCCAAAAATTGAAGCTCTGCAGCAAAGAGCGATACAGAGGGGGGGCTTGCGCACTTGCTGCCATATTTATGTATGTGGAATGCTTCCAAACTGACGCGCGCCGTCGCGTCGGCACTCTTACCGAGAATCGAGCCTCGCAACCTGTGCATTCAATTACGTGCGTGACCAAATGTGCGTACTTGTCCTTTAAGTTACATAAATTTCGACCATGTTCCCCCAAGCGTTCATTAATGCAGCGGCCTGTTTGGCAGACATAAGCCTTTCCTCACTTCAAGGGAATGGTGTATACCATTCCTGGGGAACATTTGGTGAACGGCTTCTCATGTTTTAGCTGACAACCTCTTTTTTTCGAGTTGCAGATGCGTGGGCATAACTGTGCCAGCTTGTTGGGTGCCGAAAATACAACGGACACCCCATGCCTAGCTGTTGGCTACCTTCTTGAGACTGTGCGAAGTCTTGTGCAGGTACGGCACAACCAAAGGCTTGTCGGTCTTCCGACGGTCATCTTTTCTTCGTGTTCCTAGTTTTAGATTCTGAAGGAGGGTCTCAGACACAGCAATCGAGACCGAATAGGGGAACCCCGCCGGCAAAAGTCGACTGGCCTGATTCTCAAACCTTTTCTGCATTAGGTGCGGGCACGACTTCTGAAGAGACGATTCCAAGCAGTGCGACGCTATAGCTCTTTTTACAGTTTTGGAATGCGCTGAATCATATGGTAACAAATCTTTTTTTTTGCGCGAGGTAAATAGCCCCAGCAAAGGTGCTTTTCATGAAAGGTTAGTCTCAGGTCCAAAAACTGTAAAACATCTGCGTCAGGTAGTTCATGGGTAAAATTGAGTCCTCCAACTCGCCCAGAAAGAAGTTTTAACGAAGTATCCAGAGTCCCTGACCAACATCTCGCTCGCTTGCCTGAGAAAAGACCCAAGGCAGCGCTCTCCAGACCAGTCGCGGCTAACCAGCACTCTTTATCATTGAGGCACTCACCTGCAACAAGAACGCCATCCCCTCTGTGGTGCTTGAAAAAGCCCCCTGTGTACCTTGCTGTCCCAGGGATAGTGAAGAAAGCTAGCCTGACCACCGCGGCTCTCAAGCAGATCACATTGGAACATTTACATTGTTCATGCACTAACCGAAACTATGTTTACACGGACGATTCCCTCTCGGAAAATTGCATGGGCGCCATTGTTATACCATCTAAATCGGTCGTCATCAAGTTTAAGACTTCACACGTAACGACATCTACAGGTTCCGAACTGGCTGCTCTTCGCGCTGCAGTCGAATACATTGAAAAAGAACCGCCTAACAAATGGGCAATATTTTGTGATTCGAAAGCAGCGCTCCAGAGCTTGTGAGGTTTACGACGTGGCAATTATGAACAGCTGGTCTCTAAAATCAATGCAACTTGCCATTGCGTTTCTGAACGAGGACATGATATGGTCTTTCAGTGGCTGCCGGTACACTGTGGCATCGTTGGTAATCACCTTGCCGGTGACGCTACCCGATGTGCCTAGGCTGGCGCACCGACACTCCTTATACCTTTATCGAGAGTAGACGCTGCACAGAGTTTCGCAGTCTCGCTCGTAGCATCACGTTATGTTACTGGCATACGCCACAGAACTATAAGTGTCGTTTTACAGCCTTGACCCATCACTGAAACTTAAATTACCAGCAAACCTTTCACGACGTGACGCAATACTACTGTGTTGGCTGTGGGTAGGAGTAGCATTCACCAACTCCTACAGCTATCGTATTGGAATGGCGGACTCACCAATGTGCGCTAAGTGCAAGTGTGAAGAGACTATCGGCCACCTTCTGTGCCACTGTTCTCGCTTTGACAACCAACGTCGGACTCTCCAGTGTGCCTTGAATAGACTCGATGACAGGCCATTTACAGAAGCAAAGGTCTTGGGAACCTGGCCTCACAGCTCATAAGCCCAGAAAGCAGCTCTAGCGCTTCTTCATTACCTGAAGGCAACAGACTTGAGTGCCCAAATATAGACCTCCTACACCTAACTTAGTGCATGTGAAAGTTCGGTATAGACTCATGTTTTCTCTCTCTCTATTTCACTCCCCATTCCCCTCCCCACGTTTAGGATAGAAACTGGACTCAGTCTGGTTAACCTCCCTGCCTTTCCTTCTCCCCTTCTCTCTCTATCTCTCTCTCTAAAGGGACCCTGAAACGATTTTGCCGATTTTTTGTGCGAACGTACCGAGTCGTTAGAGTAGGTCCTTCTGATAATTAATTGACGCATATAAGTACTCCGCGTAAAGCGTGTAATTTATTATAAGGTTTTGAAAATGTACATCGCTGCCGATCGCAGCACATCGCTCGGCTGAATTTTAAGTCCGCCCTACTCATTTGACGTCATTTTCCCCAATGACGTTAGTAGGACGAGCTATCCGATTGGCTGCCCAGGGGGCTCCATCAATAATTTTTTCCGACTTTATGGGGAACAAATGTTGTTCGTAATAGTTGGAATGTTAGTTAATTTGTTTCTATAAAAACAAAGTAGCAAAAAGAGAATGCACAAGAACAATTTCTCACTACACTTAAGCACTTCCGGCACACAGCAAGCGTTGTCTGCTTGTGTTACAACGCGCTCCGTTTTGACGAGAGCTCCGCGGCCAGAGTCGATCTTAGTCTTTTTGCTAGCACCATGATTTGACTTTGTTTCGTTGTGGGCTGCAAGCCTAGCGACTGGCAATATGTCAAATTGCGACACGTGTCCCTCTGCAAGGCAGCAGACGAGCGGACTGGCTGCAGCACATCGGACTGTCCCTAACCGATCGGCGCAAGGATTTGAGCGTTTGCGGCCGTCACTTTACACCGGAGGATTACTACCACAATTAGATACTTTTAGCCTCTCGGCTATTCCGGTAAACGGGACAGGTTTGGGCGGATGGCCGGATTTGCGGGGGCGTAAACGTGAGCGGCCAGAGCGGTGCAGCCGGCTGGTAGCGTAGAGTTCAACCAGACAAACACAGAGCTAAAACTGCAGTAACCCACCATATCCTGCTTCGCTACAGGTGCAAATTTTCGGCAGCGGCGTAATTGTGAAGACGATTACGCCACTTTCGAAAATTTACACCAGCAGCTAAGCAGAATATAGTAATTAGCTTTGTGTTTGTGTGGTTGAGCTTTACGCCACCAGCTGGCGCCACCAATCTGGCCGCTCACGTTTACGCCCACGCTAAACCGGCAAACCGCCCGCGCTTGCCGGAATACCGGACACGCTAAAAGTCTCTAATAGCGTTTCGCGAGCCCGCTATTCGGGTAAACGCAAGCGCAAGGAGACAGGGCCGGGCCGTTTGACCATGCCGTTTCACGGGATGAGCAGAAGCGCAAATGTGAATGGTCTAAAACCCCTTAAGCTTCGTAAAGTAGTGACACTCTCCTCCTCTGCCTTCACTCCGCCTCGTTTTTCTTCTTGTTCACGCTCCCTCCACGACCGTGGCGCCGCCTACACCGCTCGAGCGTAGCATACGAAACAACACAGAATAGCAACGGCGCCAACATACGCTCCATGCTACTCCGTAGACGTTTCGCAAGCGAAAATGGCGCTGAAGCACGACTGTAAACAAACGAAGCTGGCGGGAGGGTATCACGTGGTGCTAGTAGGCCAATAGCGACGCGGCGTCTGCCTCTGCCAGAGCGCGCGAGGAGGAGGCGGCATTCTTCAAAGCGTGGCGCTACTTTAAGAAGTTTAAGGGGTTTTAGAATGGTCTGCACGGTGGCACACAGCTCAACCACACACAGTAGCAGTCACGAAATGTATTCTTTGCTGCTAGTGTAAATTTTTCGCAGGAGTGTAATCGTTCACACGTTGTTTTTGTAAATGTTTCAAATGTTTTACACTTGGTTAGAGCAATATTAGCGCTTTCTTTTGCTGTTTAAGCTCTGCGCCAACAAGTGGCTGGACCATGCAGACCGATCAGGCCGCTCACCGTACGCCTACGCTAAAGTTCTTTCATCAGCTTGAGTTTATGCCTCCAGGCATCCGTCGAAACGCCCTGCTCGCCTGTGGTTACCGAAATACCAGACACGTTCGGCGCTGCGACAGAATGCTTGCAATGCACGCTGCTTCGATAGCTCTAGCTTGGGGTCGACTGCCAAGCAGCTGGCGGAGAGTTTGCAGAGGCCTTGCGCGCTCGTTCCTAGAGAAACGGAAGTCGACGACCCAACGTGCCATCATGACGCAGAGCCAGTGAAGAGGGAGCTTAGCCCCGATCACTCGGCGAACGAGTTGAGGAGAAAATGCATGACCGTGGAGGAGGGTAACTTGTAATCGTCCGTAGCTGTCTTAATATGAGACGCTTCACACAAATTGTAGTGGGAATGATTAACTTTCGCTGTACGAGCAATAAAAACAGCGCTAAACAACAGGACGAGTGAAGGGACACAGATAACAGCGCTGTTGTCTGTGTCCCTTCACTGGTCCTGTTGTTTAGCGCTGTTATTATCGCTCGTAATCATGGACCAACCAGCCCAAATGCGTACTCTTCTGCAGTTTAGCTGCACCCTACTTGTCTACAAAATTTATCCGAACCGCTTCAGGGGCCCTTCAAGCTTATCCAATTTCCCCGCAACCACCGTCATATAGTAGTAGGGTTTGCTTGCTTTCTCACGTCACTTTCCCCACCCCTCCCTTGTATGGGAACTGCCTCTTCTCCTCCCTCCTCCCTATAGTTCATTCCACGTCCCCTCTGGACTCGTACCTTAGTAGAAAGGGAAACGCTGCAGTTTCTGGAGCGCTTCCGAGGGGAGTCACGGATAATTACAGCTGTCGAGAGGCTAAAGTGGCGACTGCCAGGGAGCTCCAGAGGGCATTGTGCACATTCGACGCGGTGAGGTGAAAACGAGTTTCTAGCGTCGCCTTTCATCTCTCAGTCGCTCCTGTCATGTACGCACACACTGTGACCCCCCCCCCCCCCACGACGCGGTGTGCCTGACAGCAGCAGTGGGAAAGTCGAACGAGGAGGAAAAGAAAGCTTCGCTTTAAAAACGCAATAGCACTAATTTTCCCTCTGCCGGAAGGGTGCAAAACGATTTGCTCCTGTCGTGGGGCTTCACCACTCATTCCTTACCAAAACAGTGCTTTTACGCACCACCTATGTTCCTACTAATACCCCAAACACAGGGGCACTTTCAAAGTTATTTGAACCAAAAGTCCTTTGTTTCAAGGGACAATGCGCACTGACACACAGGCGCATTAAAGGAGGCCTATTGGAAGGGAGCTTTGAATCAAAGGAGTCCGCGTTCGTACTTTGAAATATCAAGGGAATACCTTGCGTAGAGGGCGTCCGAGAGCAGAAAGAAATACGTAAACACGGAAGTTCAATTTTTACTTTTTTAGAACAAGCTTCCAAGTACTGAATATTGGGTACTAAAGTACTGAGCACTTCCTGGACACCCGCAATCCCGAAGACGTACGCGCCGGTACAGCAGCGCCGGCAGGACATGTCGTCAGCAGCAACTGCTACAGAACACGGGCGCCATGTGCAATTTGGTTCTTTCGTTATCGGCTGCTAGGCAACCACGTTAGCACGGCTTTTTTCTGCTGGTCCTTAGCTTTCCTTCCCTCGTCACTTTTTTTTTAGTTCTTTCTTTTAGCGCGTTTACTCATACCTACTGCTGCCTAGCCACAAGAAATGAGCGGCTCCAACCCCACGCCAACGGCAACCCAACAGACGGCCCCGCCGCAACAACGAGCAACGTGGGGCGAACAGGAGACATGGGCTTTATAAGCGTTTGGGAAGAGTACCTGGACAGGCTGAGAGGACAGCGGAGGAATGCTGGAGTCTATGAGAGCATTGTGCGAGGCCTCTCCAGGCTCGGAATTATCCGAACAAGAAAACAGGTGCAGAGCAAGATTGATAATCTCTCCTAAATGTACAGGTAAGCCTTAATATTATGCGCTGCACGTCGGCAGGAACAGCGCTGGCACTTCCAGCCATTTGAGGCTAGTATACTGATGTCGTGTGCTGCGTGTGTGGGTTCATGCACATGATTTTGTCGATCGGCCGTGGTTCCTTCACCGGGTGACTGCATTCTCTTATTCTTTTGCCATCTTGTGTTTGGTAAAGACGCACTTGATAAGCCTTCAGAAGTGGAGCCTTAGAAGCAACATCTGAATTCCCTCACAAGAACACTGCCGCAAGGTCCGTTTCACATCCGCATGTGCTGGCCTAGTGTCCTCAAAAAATAAATAAATAAAAAAATTAAAAAAAACGGGCGGCACACGTTAAATGAATCGTGTAACTATAGTGTGATTTGATGCAACATAAAATGACCTGAAATATACATTTCCCGTTGCTAAGACGGATAACCAAGTCTGCTGGATGGCGCAAAATTCACTAGCCTGCCGAGTAACAGGGAAAACTGTTGAAGCAACGGTGCGTGCATGTATGTGACTTTTGGAGAATTGCGCAAGTACTAGTTATGTCATGCTTGATCGAGGTCAATGGCCCGCGGCAGCTGTTGCCACTATTTATTTTGAAAGTATAGCACTAAAGCACATACTGTAATTCTTCATGCATGAAGTTTCCTTACTGTGCCTATGCATTTTGCCTAGTTCATACAAAGGCACTTCTGCTGTTCACTGATCGTTCCAGAAGTTGGGCAAAGGAGCGCACAACAGGCTCTGCACCTGTGCCATGACTCTATTTTAATGAAATACGCCGCTTTCTGGGGACGGACAATGTACGCAATTGAAGAGGCAAATTTGTCGTGTTTCACCTGTACATGCCTTCATGCATGCCCATAAAAGTGCATGTGCATAAAGCAGACTCAGTATGATATGGTTTTAAATGCACAAGAATGGACAAGTCGGTCAGCTTCAGATATTCTGTAGAAGGAGTTCTTGTTGTCCTAGTTGGTGTTTGCTTACCGACATAATGTAGCGCGAAGACACAATTTACACAGAAGGGACACACAACATGTCACAGGCACTACTAACAACTGTATTTGAAAGACAGCGAGACGAGTATGTATACTTTTCCCAACACGCAGGCGCACCTACCGCTACCGAGGGCGATTATCAGGGCTGGTAAGATCTCTTGGCAGATCTAAAGGAAGTGAGTACCGCGTTGTACAGAAGTCTGGCTTACACGAGCACTATCTTTTTTTTTACAGCGATCTTTGCCTCTACCGTCCAAGCAAATTTTAGTGTCGTTGGCGTGGTAAGCAAAAAAGTCCCCATACGTAGGCCGATCCCAGAGATAGTGCAATGCCGGGCCGACCCCACATACACAGCTTCGCTGGCCATCCTCCACAGAGTGGAAGGGCACTGAGTTTTCTTTTATATAAAACGCTTCTAAATGCTCACGCGCCGTTTTACCTTAACTTCTGCCCACAATCTCCACATCACGAAATACCGGCTTACAAGGGCAGCCTTTACAGTGCGCTGAAAGATGCGCAGTGAAGTCCTTGTTCAGGTTATTAGCATGCTCCATCATTCGGTCATTCAGGCAGTGGCCTGTTTATTCTATATACGACTTTTCACAAGACAGGGGGTGTTTCATAAACTACTCCGGTGGCGCAACGCACGTAGGGTTTGACGTGTTTTACTTCGCAGTCTAACATCGAGCTGCCCATGATGCGGAGCCACAGTTGGGCCAGCCTGTTTGTTGCGGAGAACACGACAGACACTCCGTACCTATTCGTCACTTTTTTCAAAGTGTGGCTCTTCTTATACCCATACGGCACAACTGCCGGCCTCATAGGCCGCTCTGCTCACCGGCTGTGAGCGGAGTACAACGCGGAGCCTACTTTCTTTAGATCTGCCAAGTGATCTTGCGAGCCATGATAATCGTCCTCGGTAGTTGTAGGTGCGCCTGCGTGTTTGGAAAAGTAAATATAGCCTTCTCGCTGTCTTTCAAATAAAGTTCGTAGCAGTGCCTGTGACATGTGTGTCCCTTCTGTGTAAAGTGTCTTCGCGCTGCATTACGTCGGTCAGTTTCATATATGCATGGCTGAAAACGCAAACAAAACAATTTTTTTGCCATTTCGGGCTTCAAGAACATAAGCAAAACGTCTGGTATCAGGTGATGGTGTTCCCACTCTGGAGAAGTCCTATAGCTTTCAAATTTTCATACTTTCTCTGCTACAAAAGAAAAAAAATGAAGTACTCTATGAGGGTCATGATTGTGTGTGGCATACCATGTTGCTAAATGCAAGAGACAAAACGGGGAGCTGTCAGCAGCTCCTATAATTCGCTCTTTAATGTGGAATTGCGGGCTTGACTGAATGTACTATATATTGTTAGCCTAAAGAAAATATCGAAAAATGGCATGTAAAATAATTGAAACTATTTCGTATCACTGCCATGCAAACAACCATGCAGACAACTTTTGTTTTTTTTCTGCGATAAAGATAACTTGTGAAGCAACATGATGATCCTGCTAAAATGCTGTCATTCAGTGATGCAGCTAGTTTAGTTTGACTTAGACACTGTTTTGCATTTCACAGAAAAAGGTGGATATGCATGCTTACAAAATGGACGCTGACGAGCAGCGCAGCAAACTGACCACAGCCCTGCATCACAAACTTCAGCGACCTTCACGCTCGCGATAATGTTCAATGAAGGCTCATCTAACAACTGTTCCGCTTCCAACTCGCACATCTGTAGAATCTTCAGGATGCACATACATCACACTTTCACTTTCAGACACGTGAAGCCACCACTGTGAAAGAGAGTCTGAAAAGTGCTCACATATGTTGTGAAGCCCACAACAGGCCCTTATGATCATCGGTACATTCCTATAGTGTCCGCGTCCGTTTACTTCAGCACCAGCTTGAATCGAGCTTACAGCCTCAAGAAGGCGTTTTGAACAATCCTCCAGGACCTTGATGAATTACAATTGTAGGAACTGTGCCGATCGTTCTATCCGAAGCTCTTGGAGGGCTTCATTAGGTTAGAAGTCGGTGGAAACGCCGGATCGCACAAGGTCAACGGTGGCACTACAGATATGTTGCTGTTGCTTTTAGGGCTTGGAACAAGGGTCTCTCAGCCATATCGGCCAGTTCAGACTGGCGGTACAGATACGCATCGTGATAGCGCCCTGGTGAATTGACGTTCACGTATTTGAACGGGTACTCATGATCTACTAGGGCGAGCAATATGAGGTTGTACCAGCAAAGAACAATGTTATAGCCATGAAGCTACAGAGCATAAGAAAATAAATAGCAATGAATTACAATCACACAGGTCATAGTCCACCACTAAGAACGAGCGTAATTGCTGGTCAAATGTCAAAAAGCATAGCAATGCTAGTATTTATCTTTTAAATTCTTTAAAAACGCTTAACGAATGCATTGCTAAATGTGAATCTTTCAGTTTGATGAAACGTTTTCCCCTCCTACAACCACAATTGTTCATCACGTCAACGACAGTAAAAATGCCCATAGGGTCATACTTACCAGCCTTACCTTTTTACCTTTTACAGTTATAATAATCACCTCCGTGCCACTTTGGCGGCGATACCGGTATATGGCAGCAGTCCAGTGTCCCGACACCTTGCGGAAAGTCACACGCTGCCTGGCATTCTTTTACGTGTGCTGGCATGTCATCCGGTGAAATAATTTTTGCGCATTCCTTTTCGAGGGTGGCAACAAAAGTCGCAAAAACATTTTCTGTGTATAACGTTCATGGTAGAATGACCATTGCCGAAGATGACCTCTATTGCTCCGTCCTCCGCGCACGAGCACAGCAGGTACAAGCTGACGGCCCCACGTTTTTCTATAGCGACGCACTCGCGCATACTTGTCGTTCGCCATTGCATTGCTAACCGGGAGACGTCAACCAATAATACCTTGATTTGGGCGAGTTGGTTCACCTTGATAGTTTTCATAAAAAAAGCACTAAAGACGAAGACGAAGGAACACATACGACAGGAGTGGCGCTAACTTCCAACTAACGTTTATTACAAACGGTCACGTATTTATGCTCTGCGCTTCAGGTACATCATGCACTCATCATCATACGCGCCAGTCCTGTCGCATGTGTTCCTTCGTCTTCGCCTTTAGCGCTTTTTTATGAAAACGTCAACCAAGTATCTGAATGTCGTTTCTGATACCCTGGACGACTAGTTGAAATGCCGGCTGCCAGGATTTGGTAGTGTTCTTTCAAACCATTCTTCATGACGACGATCGGCCCAGGCCCGTCGCTGAACTGTGCGCCGCGATGAAGCGAGGGCCGTCAACAGGCAGTTAGTTGTTGGCGATGAGACGCCGCCGTATATCGCGCAACTGTTTGCTTGCTAGCTGCTTCGACGTCTATTACTAACGATGGCACTACAGCCCATTGCCAGTGCTACTTCATACTTTTTTTCACATCTTCAGCGTTTTCGCTCATCTTCACAATCGTTGCTTTGAGAAAACAAGGCGAGAACACCAAATAAAGCAGCTGAAACAAGGGCAACAACGAATGATCGACGCCAACATGCGATTTACTAAGTGGTACACATGGTGGCCATCACAACAACAAATACATTGGTATTTGGTAAAGTAACGCCTTCACTACGTGTACATTTTGTTTTGATGTTTCTATGTAACAGAAAAATAAATATTGCTTAAAAAATATGGCATAAATTTATTCTAAGATGCATTCGGGATATATTTTTTTATTACTTTCGAGATGACATCAGCGCTAAGGATACGTTGCGGTTTCTGTTAAAAACTTCAACGGAGACTATCTGCAGACCGTGTAGCCATATAGAAAGAAATTGAACAAGAGGGGACACTCGGCGAAAGCTGGCAGCAGGAAACACGTCACGGCTAGTTATAATCCCATCCGTTAGTTGACGTGAGCATCGGAAAAAAAGAATGTGAAATTGCCCTACAGACCGTCTTATTTAAAAAAAAATTCTTTTCCGCTAAAACTAAAAAGTTTTGCGTATAAATGCACTTATACTTTGCGACTTGTTTTTCTTCCGTTACCTAAAACAAGCTAACGGAATACAGGCGCGACAGGTGCATGCATGATGCGCCAGACAGGCCAGCGAGGCGGGTTGCGCAGGTGAAGTTCGCCTGTTCGGCGATCCGTCTCATTTGGATGTAGCGTGTTTGATGGGTTCCAGGCGTATCCTTGCGTTCCTTCTGCACTTCGGCAGGGCACCACTGCACTATTGGACTACGGCAAGATGCGAAATTTCATTTCAGAGTCTGCGACGCATTTCAAGCAATTTTGGTTTTTACGGCGCGGAACCGAGACTTGACGTAGTAGTTCTGCGGAAACCCGCAAGGTGGAGAGAAGTAATGAATAAAGGGAAAATCAGACATCCACCCGTTCGTAGCAATTGCTACAAAGGAAACCCATACGGGTTCCTCGAAAGAAAAGCCTCAAAGTTGAAGAAAAGGCTTTTCTTTCGAGGAACCCGTACGGGTTTCCTTTGTAGCAATTGCTACGAACGGGTGGATGTCTGATTTTCCCTTTATTCGGAACCGAGACTTGCGACGCAGTTAGCGAAAAACAGCTTGGCCGTCTTGGCGTAGCTAATTTCAGTTAATAACTTGTACTGGGAGATGTTTGCGACGTTTTCTATGAGCCCTAACATCATTATAACCTATTTATTATAACCACAGCACCCTGCTTTGTGACGCAGTTAGGGAAAAGTAGCTCGGCCGTGGGACGCAGTTTCGCGCGTACTGAATTTTACCGGGAGAAGTTTTGGCGCTTTCTCTAACCCATAACATTATTGTAACTAATTATGTTACTTTTTTGGGGCACTTTTTCCGCACAGTGGCCTCGCCTGTCGTTGTGACACAGTTAACTAACAGCAGCTAGGCTGTGTGAAGCAGTTAGTATCGCGTGTACTGAATCTTACTGGGACAAGTTCACGACGCATTCTCTGACCCACAAAATTATTGTAATTCGTAACTTTTTGGGATACTTTAGAGGCTCGCTCGCCGCTCCTGTGGTTGTGAAGCAGTTAGCAAAAAGTAAGCCGGCCGTGGCGACAGTCTGGCGTGTACTGAATCTTAGTGAAACAAGTTTGTGACGCTTTCTATGGCCCTGCAACAACAATACCTTATGTCAGTACTCACGCTTGTCAAAGACACGACGAGCGATTGCCAAAAGTGATAACACAGGATTGTGTTGCTTGCGCCGGCAGAACATGCAAAAGATAACGCCACGGAGCTCAAAAACAAAGAACTCGAAAATTCTGTCTTCCGAACGACTGAAAACAGGCTTTGCACCACGCATTTCTCTTGAGTGCGAGTAGAAGGCATTCTGCGAGTGTCCGGCATGGTCTGGTTGAGGGTCTGTGTTGTGGCTTCCTCTGTGTATTCGTAGCATACTCTTGTACCGATTGTAGTTAAGTTGTTTTGGAAACGCACAGTGGACCGTGAATTTGTGCTCTTAAAGTGTAGGAAATCATGCCTGGGAATGGGGGAATGCTCAGAAATCAAATGTTTTCTTCATAATTTGTAGTACTGCTTGGGATGAGTCGGGTATTTTCTGCGCCATATATGTAAAAACGATTTGCTTTTGTTTGTAATGCCGCCTATGCGCCACTTCTGCACGTTCCGCCTCTACACGCATTATTCCTATAAGGTGTTAATGCCAAAATGACACATGCTTGTACTTTCCGGTGGAGCTTCCTACGGGAACTACTGCTGCTTACCTGATGCCACAACCTTGGATGAACGCACAAAAAGACCGGAAAGAGCATTTATATAAAGCGAAATAAACGTTTCCTCATTTACAATGTGTTTGGCGTCTACTTTATGAAATTGCACGTGGCACAGATTTAATGGAGGCTTGTAATGATCCTTTGCAATCATTTTAATTAAGTAAACGACTCCGCACTAAGATCGCGAGCGGTTGACCAGCAGAAGCAAAAAAAAAAAAAAAAAAACGGGGGAGGGGGGAGTAGCGCAGCCCGCATAGCGCGTGGCCAAAACCGAAACCGGACTGAGTTAATCCCTTCTGCTTTGTGCGCTACAGTCAACTCGGCCGCTGGGCTCTATGGGAGTGACCGCTCTTGTGGGATGTATTCCGCTATGGTGCAGCACTAACACATATCCCTTGAACTAATGTGCCTTTGAAAGCTCAATACTCCTCAACTTCAAAGGACCTTTGCCATGCCCGTGTGACTAGGGTATAAGGGCCATAAATGCATATGTTATCGGAAGGGGCTACCCTCTCGGTTGAAACTTGTTGATCCTCGGCGGATATTTTCAAATATAACTTTTTTCAAAATTTTGCCCATTCAGTTATGCCTGTGCATTGCATTGAAGTACCACAGGATGGGTACAGAATTCCTGAATACGAGAAGCAGCAAAAAAATAAATAAACAAATAAATAAACAAATAAATAAAAGAAATACACGTGTTTTAACAGTTTTGGAGTATTCTTGCCCTGTGTGATATCCATTTTGTGGTGCGCTTATCAATGTATTAGAAAAATTTAATCTGCCGCGACAAAGTATGCCCTGGGAAGATAGGGCCGCTTTGTAAGTGTAAAAGCATTGGAAAAAAACTTGGCTGGATCCATTTGCTTGAATAACGAAGCAGGTTACGACTTACGCTGTTTCATTCAATCTTCCATAATCATACGGAAGTTTACTCATCGGAAGGCGACGGATTACGTTTTCTCGCGTGACGTTAGGCCGTACCTTTCCAGGTCTGATGACTTTGAATGTTCTTTTTTTCTAAGAGAGAGAGAGAGAGAGAGAATAAACATTTTTATTGGGTGAATGCAGCTTTGGAGAGGCGTCCTCATTCCAGAACGCCTTGAGCTCGGGCCGCGTCCTGGGCCCTCGCTTTTTTTCTAAGAACCATTGTTGCTTGGTATTCATTACCTGCACATGTGGTCTACCGCAACAACGTTGATGTTTGCCCCGCGCAATAATGCCTTAATGGCCCAGCGGTTCCGTATGAATAAAGAATAACGCTCTAGTAATCTGTGACACGCACGTAAGTTTACATTGGTTAGCGTTTATTTCCATGAGCTATTCGTTACAGAAATTAGTTACGGCGTCAAGGTCAGAGATGACTCTAAGAATAACTTTACCACTTTTTCATTTCTCTATAGACAATTCAATTATAAGTGAACAGATGAACGCTGAATATCTATTACACAATCGCACTTTGGTGTCGCGCTTACAAAATTCAAGCCTTATTTGCTTGAGTCGCAGTTATAGAAACGAAAATAGTCTGATTTGTAAGAATTCAAGAGGCTTCGGAATTTGAACCTTCGGTTAGCATTTACCACGTTTCGCCTTTGCTCGTCTTATAGCATGTTCATTTGTATTTGAAACAAGAAAATGTTGTCAGATAGTTTAAATATTGATTAATTTTACGCTTAAATCGCGCGCCCTTTCGATACCGGTGCAATGGGCGGATGCTGAAGACACCAGCAGAGCGAAAGAAAATAGCAGTTGCCTCACCGCAACACCAACTCAGTATAATCTGGCTTAATTCTGAGATCTGCATAAGGTTAGTTAGTACTGCTTTTCCCCTAATTTTATGCGTAATACGACGCACGCGGCAGGCATGCCCACGGTCCTTGGTCAGCTGAACTTGGCAACGACTTCATATTTTTAGAAATGGCGCAGGTTGCGTCAGGTGTGCATGCAAAGTTTAATTCGTGTCGGTTATTTACGCCTTTATGCAAGCGTTATACTCATATTTTACGGCGTCTTTGGAGAGCGAGACGTGACACTGTCTTCCATTGTGAAGGAAATGGGGTTCTAGCACACATACTTTGCAAAATCAGATGCGCGCGTAGTTTTAAACTGTGTCTTAATATTGCCGACAAGTAATATTCCTACTGCAACTGCTTGACAGAATCATCTTCGCTGGAAATTTTGCTGAATTCTGTAAGGCCGCACAAAGGCTGCATGTTTTTAAGATTGTGAAGCTATCGCTTGATAATATTTCAGCTGTATAATAAAAACAATTGCAGACGAACAGGACGTCGAGATGACGCGTTGTAGCGTAGCGCTTTGAATGTTTGTGGTGCGCACGGCATCTATCAATTATTTAATCTAACCGTTATAAACTTCACACGTAATGATTTAGTGATTTCTAGGTAACCAGACGCCTTTCTGATTAACATCCTTGCCTTCTCCCTTTCTTTGTTCTTCTTCCTTCCCAGGGTGTTTTACAGCCTTATGCTACCGAGAAATAGGTTGTTATAAATCGAACTCAAGGGGAAGTTTCATCACGGGGCGTCTATACATGCGAAATCGGCAATTCTTTCTTCTGAGCAGCCACTGCACCGAAATTGATGAATTATGTTGAACTTAAAAGAAACAGTTAAAATGTAGTGATTTCAGAAAGCGTTTTTTTTTACTTTACGCTAGAACTTTCTTTTACATAAATTCTTTAAAATTTAGAAAGCTCAAGAAACAAAATTTGAAGTATACAACTGTGTACCTCAGCAAGTAAAAATGATATCGCAATTCTGTTATCTGCACCTAATATTCCATGTAAAGCAGACAAAAATGATATAGCATACACCAGCCATGCAGTGGATATACCAATGTAATATCTGAATATGACATTTCCAAAGCCTTTTCCGACATTGTAAACAATTCACATAAGTCCTAAATTTACAGATGAAATTTGCCCGATTTAGATGCTCCAATGGATGCAGTTGTTACAAATGCGATATTTGTTTTGGATGCTGAGTTACAGGTTTGTAAACTTCGTACTTCTATTTTTTTTTTGCAGACTTACCGATTCCCGGCAATTCATCTAAAAATTCCATGGCTTAGATCAAAATCCTGTTTGCTGCAATCACTGTGATTTAAATTTCTCTCAAGTGCAACAGGTTTCATTCAAATTGGTTTAGTGGTTTTCTTGTAAAAGCGTTCTTGTGTAATACACGTATTTGAGCAGCTGGCATCGAAGATAAGCCCGAGTTAAAGCTTCCTGTTAATGCATGACGCCGGTTCTATAAAAAAGGAAGAAAAACCGCGACCGCAGTGCTGCACAAATAATAACAAAAAAATAAAGAAAACCCACCGGAAGCTTTGCGGGAGCCGTCATCTTGGCCAGGCATCTCATTCAGAATGCAGACGAGCTGTCTGGACAGGGGTCTAGCAAAATCGTTGATTCATTGCCCAACTCGCAAGTAGCTGGCCGTTTTCGAGATAAGGCTGGTACATAAGCGCACTTGTTTCCAAGTGCCGAGGTGAAGCATCAGACTCAGGGTGTGCTTCTTTTTATTGTGTTTTCTTTAGTTGTGCGTCACGGCATACGTCCATGGTGCGAATTTCAATTATTTAAGGTCCATACGCTATGTGGTGGCGAAAAAAAGGAAACAATGAACGCTACTGCATTTGAGGTCTAGGCCTCAAGGGCTAAATTGCACACTTCTTATTACAATACAGAGTGCAAACGGCCGCCATTCACAAACCCTGGCAGCGGATGTGGAACATCTTTTCTGCCGCAGGCGTCATGGATACGTGATATTTTCGGGTGCTTCCATTTTTCGAGTACTTCCCATACAGATGGACCATCGACCGCATGGCAAACTCCTCGCTTGCCAAGTTTGCTTCTGCGATCAAGATGCGGGCCCGACGTACCTTCTTCGGCAGCAGCACGTGGAACACATGCGCTGCATAAAACGACGCTTCCGCCGACCGACTCTGACATTGACTGGCCGTCGCTCCCACCGAAACAAACAGGCTTAAATACGTCGGGTGATGCGTCTTCAAAGGTGGTTGAGAATGATCAGACAGAAAATGAAAATGTACGAAGTATGCTGAAACACCTGATAACTACGATGCGTTCACTTCTCTGCGGATTACAGACGCCGGTTGCTAAGACCGCGCTACATGTTCTAGATGCTTTGGAACCGCTCCTCGCGGCTCTACAATAAGGCATCATGGCGCTCTCTTTTGAAAACCAATTACGAAGATCTGCAATAATGCAGTGGAATGCCAGAGGCCTACGAGGCCGCCTCGCAGACTTTCGGCAATGGATGTTCAAATACCAGTTTCCCGTGGCTGTAATATGTGAACCAAACATGACGTCTTTACTACGTGTATCTGGATATGTGCCACTGTGGTCAAGGAATGATCACAATTTAAGCAAAGTGCTCATGTTTGTTCGTCGGAATTTAACGTGCCTTCGTAAAGACATTCCTGCACACGCTTCCAACGAGTACGTTTGCATAACGCTGAAGTACAAGCGCTGCACACTCTCAGTAATTGGCGGGTATATACCCCCAACATCGAGCATAGACTGTTCATATTTGCTGTCCATACTGAAAGCTTGTCCGGGTCCCCACGTAGTCATCGGTGACTTTAATGCCCACCATCCCATGTGGGGCTCTGCTTCGACGAACGCCCGCGGTAGAGACTTGGCTGACTTCATGCTTAGTCAAGGCTTGATGGTGATCAATGATGGCTCACCGACATATCTTCGAGGCTCTTACTACAGCAGTTGTCTTGACATTGCGTTCGTTTCAAAAAGCCTGCTGTCTGCTACGCGATGGTGTACTGATCTCGACACCCATGGAAGTGACCATCTACCAACATATGTTCAGTTGAAATGGTTACATCCCCCAGCTCCGCACACTGTGCGTTCTATCGATTGGCCAACATTTCGAGAATCTGTCACCACCGCATGTCAAGCCGTCCAAGCACCATCCAATATTGAAGATGTCATCGCGGCAACTTTACGTGACACAACAAAACACCTCAGCGCACCTTCACCTAGATCATCCATTGATGACCAGTACGAGCGACTTCGCGCGATACGGCGTCGAGCAGAACGGAAATACAGAAGGACCAAATCACCATTAGACGTCACTGCATCACGCCGGGCTCAGCGTCATGTCCTGCGCCACCTTGACAAGCTTGACAAACAACGCTGGAGATCATTCTGTGGCTCTCTGGATCCGAGAAAACCTCTCTCTAGAATTTGGCAAATTGTGCGAAGCCTTCGCTCGCCTCCACAACAGCTTCACCCGTTCAGCGCTGTGGCCATACGGCAAGGCCGGCGTGAAGTCGAGGTCGCCGATGACTTTTGCAAATTACTCGTGAGCTCCTCGAACGATATACCAACCCATTCACGACTGACTTTCCCGTCATCTGGTGATCACCGTCTGGACGCGCCTTTTACTATGCACGAGCTCGACGCTGCGATATCTTCTTCCCGCCGATCAACTTGTCCAGGACCAGACGGAATTACATACTCCGCGATTTGTCATCTTGAAGTAGAAGCTCGAGAAATTCTCCTGGCGCTCTACAATTCTACGTTGGACACAGCAACTGTGCCTAATCACTGGAAGTGCAGTCGTCTTGTGGCTTTGCTAAAACCTGGGAAATGCCCGCATGATCTCTCACATTATCGGCCAATAGCCTTGGCAAGCTGTGTCGGTAAAGTGATGGAGCGGATGGTACTGAGCAGACTGGAATGGCTACTCGAGAAAAGTGGTGGACTTCCTGATTTCATCCATGGATTCAGAAGAGGCCGATCATCCATTGACGGTGTGATCGACCTAGTATCTTCTGTTCAACAGGAAAAGAGACGCCGTCGTCTGGTATGCGCAATATTTCTGGACATCAAAAGTGCCTACGACAACGTCTTCCACCATTCGATTCTTCAGGCACTTGAGGATATTGGTGTTGGTGGCCGGATGTATGCATGGCTGCAGAGTTACCTCAGTGGCCGCACCATTTTCATGTCCACTTCGGATGGCGAGACTGATAGACATGAAGTTCGCAGGGGTGTTCCGCAGGGTGGTGTCCTTAGCCCAGTATTGTTCAATATGATACTGGCGGGCCTTGCAGACGAGCTACCTGAAACAGCGTGTATCAGTACGTACGCGGATGATATCTGTATTTGGTCATCCGGGGTCACACGTCCACAAGTGCGTGCAAGGCTTCAACGTGCGGTTACCATAACGGCGAAGTACTTGCGCCGTAGAGGCCTGCAACTCTCAGCAACTAAGTGTGCAGTCATGGCATTTACGCGCAAATCGATGTCAAATTATCCAATCTTTGTCGACGGAACGGCGCTTCCTTTAGTCACCCACCACAGATTTCTTGGCGTGATAATAGACCGCAGTCTTTCTTGGACCAAACATGTTACTGCGCTTAGGGCTAAACTGACTAACTTCATACACGTTCTTCGTGTAATATCAGGACTGAGATGGGGCCCCTCTGAGCGAAGTTTGCTCCAAGTGTACCAGGCACTTTTTGTGGGCTACATACGCTACAGCATGCCTGTGTTATCTAACATGGGGTCATCTTGTATACGCACGCTGGAGAGCCTTCAGGCTCAAGCACTACGGATATGTCTTGGCTTGCGACGCTGAACGTCAACTAAGGGCACAATAGCGGAAGCACGGGCTTGTCCTATCGACATATACAGGTCTTGTGAACCTGTGCGAACCTATCTTCGCCTGCTAACCAGACACTCACACCATCCACTGTCAACGCTTCCAAGCATCAACCTTGACTGTGCTTTTTCTAAAGCTATTGCATGTCACGCAAGCATTGTACCTGCAAGATTCCAGGCAACCGACATCCCCGCGACACCTCCATGGACATTGACAAGACCACTAGTGAGGCTTCAGATACCCGGAATTAGGAAGAAATCTCACGTTTCCTCCATTGGCTTGAAGCAGCTCACCCTGTCCCATATATTTACTTTATATAGTGGGACTGTACAAGTATATACCGATGGTTCGGTCACGCCATCTGCCACAACGGCCGCATTTGTCATCCCACAACTTGGAATTACTCAACGATTTCGATTAGACCACAAATCGACATCTACGGCTACGGAACTTGCGGGAATACGGGAGGCTGTCCGTTTTATGAGAACGCAGACACCCCATCAATGGGCAATATTGTGCGATGCCAAATCAGCGCTACAGGCGCTAAAATACTTTTTAAACAAAGGACCATACTATCTGCTCGTGCTGGAAATCGTCGAACTTTATCACAGTGCCGAGTTAAGTGGCCACGTGATCACCTTTCAATGGGTGCCTAGCCATTGTGGTGTTTTTGGTAATGAACTCGCTGACAGTGAGGCAAGATCGGCCTCCTCTTCCTCTGATGAAGTACGGATTGCCTACTCGCGACCTGACACCAACTCCATGATCAAGGCACTCATGCAGGACCTTACAAAGGCTTACAGAGCCCACTCTGATAACATTCACAGACGCCTACATATGATTGACCCAGACGGTAAATTCTGTTTGCCCCCGAAGCTTACACGGAGCAAAACATCATTGCTACACAGGATTCGGCTCGGCGTTGCTTTCACCCGTCGCTACGCACACCTCATCGGCCAATCGAACAGCCCTGATTGTGTACACTGCCAGATGCCCGAAACACTGCAACACGTACTGTGCGACTGCCCAGCATATATGCTGGAGCGAAGGACGTTAGACAGTTTCTTAGCCAGTGTTGGCAGGCAACTACTGTCGGACGAAGCTATCCTCGGCCCATGGCCTGACACTGCAATTTCAATGCGTGCAACAAAAGTATTGTTGGAGTTTCTGCAGGACACCAAGCTCGACGAGCGGCTCTAGCGAGGCAACTGTCTCATGTACATAAGCACTCACCACTTCTCTTATCATCATCATCCATTCCAATACTTTCACTCCCCTTCCCTCTTCCCCAGTGCAGAGTAGCAGACTAGAGCGCACTAGCTCAGGTCGACCTCTCTGTCTTTCCTATCAATAAATTCTATTCACTTCCTTTCGGGTGAAGTCAACTGGTCAATAAACCCACACATGCTACCAGAAGTCACAAATGCTGCCGGATTCGAGACTATCGTTATGTATTGAACAAGAATAACGGAAACTGAGGGGCGCATTTTTATTCATTAATATCATAAGAAGCCAACATTATCAATGCACGATTAAAAATGTATTTTTTTTACAGACTCGTATCCCAGCCCAGCTTTATTCCACAAGCTCTATCCCGACACCTATGCCACTGATTCTTGCAGGCACTGCAATGACATCGCTAGCCTAGACCATATGCTCTGGCGTTGCCCCTCGTTACGAGGCACAGAACAAATTAATTAAGACAAGTGGCTCTCCGCTATCAAGAGCCCCGATGCCGGGGCGCAACTATGGGCTGTCCAGAGGGCCCACGATGCGGCGGTCGGGTATGGCCTGACTGTCCCAACGTGGGAGCGGCCCGCAGCGCGCTGAGTCGCGTACCTCAGGACCTTCATTAAAGTTTTGCATCCATCCATCCATCAGTGACCACTGACTGCTCCATGGAAGTAATCGAGTAATTGTTGAAATCTAATCGGTTACGTTTATGTGTACTCTCCTATCAACATTTATCAAGATTACACAAACACTGTCAGTTGAGCAAGCTGGCCTGGCTCTTTCAGTGTGCCCTGAGCAGCCCTTCGCAAGTTGTTTATCTTCTCTAACAACTGCTTATCAAATTTTTTCGTCGGCTGCTTTCCCCTGTAGTTTTTTTGTTTGAGGGCGCCATCAGCGACAATGAAAACTCGCTCGCGTGCGCTCTGAAAAAAAGAGCGATATTATAACGCACGAATATCTTGCGCACAAGGTTCTTATTACTCGATGCACTAAAGTTGGCATCCGAATCCTCTGTGAAGCGCGGCACTACAATGTTGCTCACGATCGGAGAAGGTGATCCCCACAGGGCCAAAGAAGAGTTGAAAAAAAAAATGTTCCGTAGGTAATTTCCTGGCGTCATTGTCCTAAGTGGTCTTCGCTATCGAGCCATAGAAAGGCCGGCGCAAATCGTCGGCCAACGTCTGGTGCACCTTCATGATGAGGAAACGAACAGTGATCGCCGGGTCTGCCGGTCTGGACACGAACGCCTGCGAGGCTTCTGCTTGGCACTGACCGCGGACCGTCTAATGTAGTTCCCGCCGAATTCTCTGCGCTCAAAGCTGCGTCGCCTACACACCGTTTTTTTATGGGCGCCATCATATTGCTGCGCAGAGGCGCCATCTATGGGCAATGGGCATGCTGGCTTGGGCGAGCATGCCGAGCGAGTTTTGCATGGCAGGTATACGCTCGGCTCTGGTTTCTGGCGTTTGTTTCCATGCTCGTGCGGTCTATTTAACATGACGTGCGTCTGTTACGTGGGAAACGGTTCTGTGAGGCGTTCTGAAGTGGTTTAAGTCGGCATGGGTGGACTTTCTGCTGACGTTGAGGCGGACGGAGCACGCAGCGCGATGTGTGCGTGCGTGTTTGAGCCTATACAATCATCCTCGGAGGTAAATTGTGTACTTCTCAAAGCCCAATTCATTAATGTTACCTTATATTAGTATTCTTTAATTCTAAACTGTAGTTCAGGAGCAATGAAAAATACACCACGATCGTAACAGCGTGGGTACCGTTCTGCTATAGCAGAAGTTGAGCTTGACAAGCGTTCAAAGTGTTAGCTGTAGATTAAATTGAGGGACTACTTGGTTCAGTGGATGAGGTTACCACCCCTGAATACAATTGTTTTGGTTAGTAATAACAGCATACCTTACAGTGTGAATTAAGCTTATCCAGCAATGCGACCGTTTACGAACTGCGCGAGCGTCTGCTGCGTGGTTAGATGCTGGATTACATATATATCTTCCATATAGCGCATGGTCCGAGCATGCGGCATCAACGTTTATAGGTCTGTAAACTATGCGAGACTATGCGAGGTCGCATTGCGGCATTAGCCCGTTTTCTCTTTCTTTTTCGAGAAACAGGATGATAACCGAATTTTTCTTTTGGTTGTGTTGATTCCGTTCTCTACGACGCACTCACACGTATTACGGAAATTTTGTCCTAAAACATAGCTATTACATTCCTTTTATGCGATCCCTCTCATATATTACGGCTTTACAGGGCAAAAAAGCAATGCCGTAACACGTAGCTTATATATATGTATCATGCTGGTTCAGCAACCGAAGTGATCGCTGTGTTGAGCAGCGCCATCGACTTCACGCAGGAAGGCTAGCGTAGATGAGACATATAGTGATTTCAAGCGTACTAGACTTGAAATGCGTCAGAACGATGCTGGTGTATCACAAATATTTGATAGCACCTGCCGCTTATATGTTTCGTGGTAGCCTTAAGTTGGCTGTACACGAGCATGCGCTCTTATGTTTTATGTTTTTAGTCCCTACGCCAAGTGATCAGATAGTGTGCAGATTTACCATTTCATGCTGGTAATGCAGAGACGCCGGTTCCCTTCGTTGAATTAAAACCGATATACGCAAAATAGTTCACAACACATATACACACCGCGGCTGACGATGCACGTCATATGTTTGCGCCCCCAAGAGATATTTCCGCGTACTGTAATTACTGATGCACCAAAAGGTTCCCGTGACGACCTCATATGAACGGACATTGCTTAAGTTTCAGAAATTACGATCTAAAACACCTCGAAATCGTCCCGCAGCACGCGACAGCAATACTTTCAAGCAGCGCCGCGCCGGATCGCCCAAGCCAGAGAGGAGGAAAGGCTCGCCGCGCGCCCTACCCTCCTCGTTTGATGAAAAGGCCTATTGAAGCTTGTGGCGTAAATGACTCGTTACGTGTAACTGGTTACTGTAAAAAGTAATTGAATTACAGTGAGCGTTACCGAGGAAAAAAATCAATTGATTGCAGCTAAATAACTGCGTGAAATGTCTTACGTACGCTGTAAAAAAAGAAACACTTAATTTAAAGAAAGTTTTACACAAATTTTCTGTACAGAAAAAACTTTCTGTGAATTCTCTACGACAGAAACCTCTTAAAGAAAAAAAATCTGTTCTTGATGTCCAACCTATAAATTGAGTCAAAACTTAAATATAACAGATATAAATTATTGTAACTGCATAAAAAAACTATAAAGATTTAGTTTTTTTTCTTCTAGACGCCGTTTTTCTTGCATATACCACGCACGACGCGCTGTTTGCGCTACTGCTTTGATGCCCTGCGCCATAATCAAGATGGCCGCTGTTCGAGCGAACGCATGTCAGCACTGCTCCGTTTGTTCTTTCGAAAATCGTAAGAGGTGAGTGCTTTTCTTTTCAAGTACATTACAAACAATGCACGAAGTGTTCTTTTACCCAATATTTTCCGCGTGTTCATGACATAGAACAGGACTACAATGTAGCACTCAGAGGAAATTCAGGTGGACAGTGACAAAATTTAGCAACTGCGTGTTCCGACAGTGCAGTGTGCGTACGTTGCACTTTGTGAGGCAACGTGTGATTCGGGTATTAAATTTAGCTTTAGTTTTTTTGTTATAGCACATGTAAGGGCTATCCAGTAGGCTTTACAAATGTATTGTTGTCTATTCTTGCCTTTTCGGAATGTACTTCGTTTTTGGTGGGGCTGTGCGAAAGAAAGACAAAAAAAAAAAGCATGCGCGAGTTCTCAACAAAGCTCGCTCAGCGACGTTAGCTCTTTGGCATGATCAAGTGTTTATTTAAGTGACCGGAAAGTGCAACTTTTTCCCCCTGTGTAGTATTTTATTTGTTTTCATGCTGGCATATGAACCAACCTCACATGAGGACACATGCCGTCCACTATTAATTTTGTTGCTTCGTTAGCTGCGGTTCGAGTGGTTTAGTGTGTCGCCGTCGGGAAATGATTTTGCCTGGCCTCTAGCTAAGTCGTTTCACTTTGAATATAGTTAGCGGGAACACTGGACTGCGTGGCTTGCTGTATACTATCTGCGCATTTTAAAAGCACAGCGCAGAAGGTGCTGTTACACGAGTCGCGGATATGCGCTGCCATCACGCTCGTGGTTACAAAAAATTGCTCGTATGTCATCTGCTAGCTTCACTTCCTGACTCTGGCAAAGGATAACTGATTGTATGAATGGTGGACTGCAAAAATGAGAAACAAATGCTCAAAATTTGCATAAATTGAACTGCAGCAAAACATTTAGTAAAAAAAGTAAAAAGGTAGCGTGTGTCATCGTTAGCGTAAATAATACTGTACAGTTAACATAATGTGTCCACCGCTTTGAATTATCAGGACTAATTTATACGTTGTGCCATTCTGCTTGACATTGTTACAAAAATAGCTGACGTGTGATTTGTTTGCGACGTACGTACGGTGCTATCGATGGGTCGCGTCGATGTTCCATTGTCAGGTGGTAGTGACTGGCACGAACACAGTAGCAAAACTGTAAATGGCGAAAGTAGATCATTATTGGGCGAACTTGTGCCCTCAAAAGCAAGTTACACGTAATGTACAACGATAGCGGCGGACACAGTCGGCGATCGTCGGAAATCTGATGAGCGGGTCAAGCGCGTCGGCTTTTATACATCAGTCGTCGAAGGTTCCAGAGTAATCACTGGGACCCTCGTGTCTTCCACAAAGTTCTACACCATTCGCGTCGCGCATACGTGTAATCAGATTACTCAAGGTTCGGTGACAGACAGCGGATGGAACCATCGATAACATTCCAGAAACTTCCGATGTATGCAGGCGCGTCCTGCACTGCACGATAACGTTTGTTAAAGGGAAGCTGAAACGGTTTTCAATTTCCATGAATTGCTGGGATTGGGAAGAACAGACCTAATAATTCCCGGTTCCGAATTTTTTTCTTCGTTTTGTTAATATAAGGGGCGGAAACCGCTTTCTAAATCACCCCCGCGGACACGCCCCCATCGCTTCCAGGAGCGCGGGGTGAGGTGGTTGCCAGAGGAGAGAACCGGCGGGAGTGACGTCATTCGCGGCGACCGAGCTGCCGGACCGGCGTGCTGGCATGTACTGGCATGCCTCTTTCCGTCCTGCGCTTTACTGAACGACGCTACGAGAAATCTGCCGCCGCCGCCGCCGCTCACTTTTGTTTTCTTTTCCGATTTTCGTAAAATGTTCTTTCGTGAAGCTGTCCGTCGCGGCAGGTTCACGTGCATGCTCGCGCGAGCAAACGCCGCTGGCACGCTGCGAAGCATAGACGGAAACGTGCGCAGTAATAAATTTTGGTGACCGCACTTCGTGCGCAGCTTCCACAGCGTTGCACCTGAGGTATGAAATGGAGTATAGGCTTGCCTAGTGACATTCGACGTACGGTTGCAGTTATAGTGTTTACCACACGGCGGTGCTAAAACTGCCTAATATTTTATGTCAACACTAGCATGGAGCACACATACCGATTCTTGATCGAGCCACAATCGCAAAGTCGTCGAACCATAGTATGAATATTGCACATATAATACCTCTGGCCATCTCTGAATGTGTATGATAAGCAACTTCCGTGACTGTACCTCGCAGCACTGCATGTGCGCGGTTTGAAACGCGGCACTTATGTTCGCGATCGTGTATCAACACTCAAAAAACCACAGGACTTTAGACAAGCAGCGGCAAGGTGCTTGACATCGCGGAATTGCACCCGTGTTTACAATCTAATGAGAAGTTAGTGCTTCGGCATTCTTCCAGCAGCAAGTTCCCAGTGACACTTTAGCGCATTTTTTCTCCCGTCATTGGAATGTGCAGTTACATTTAAAAAAAAGACATACGTACCAACTAAGATTTCCAACGTGCGAGAAGGTGCACAAATAGCTCTCGCTGTTGGCACACTCAACATTGTCGTTGCCGCCGTTACCGCCTTTGCCGCCATCGTTTTCCGTATCGGCTGTCGGTTCGAACATGTACGGCGAAAATACAAGCTGTCTGAGACAGCGAGAACGTTCCATAATGCTTACAACTCAGCTATGAAGCCAGAACAGAACAGCGTGCTACGCTCTGAAACGGCGGCGTGCGGCGGCGCCGACCGGCGACTGCCGCGATTGGCGTCACAGCGGCCCCGACCGATCACGGGCAACAGCGGCGTTCTCGCGATGCCCTGAGGCGCTGGTGCGCGTTTTCTTGAAAAAACAGCCGCTTGCGTTTGTTTCCGCCCTTTTTGAACCAGATATTCGTGTTCAGGGGACTCAAAACTGTAGAATGCCGCAGAGAACTCATTTTTTTCGAAAAGTGTTTCAGCTTCCCTTTTTAGGCGGCGAAACGTGGTCACACGATAAACAAGTGCACGTGTCAGTATTTAGTAAATGCTGTAAATGTCTGGTGTTCCGCGACCCGTGTGCTCCCGTGCAACATTTTTAGCGCTGATAGTAGAGGCGCACAGGCGTACCATAGCACAAGCGCGTACCATAGAGAAAGGATTTCAACAAGAGGGGACACTCGGCGAAAGTGGCAACAGGAAATACGTCACGTCAGTATTAACGCCGACCATTTGCTGCCGCGAGCATCGAAAAAGAAAGAGAGAATGTGAAATGAAGTTGATAGACGTTTCATTTTTTATTGTTTTCCGGCAAAACTAAAAATATCGGTGTATAAATGAAATTATGCTTTGCTGCTTACTTCCGTTGCCTAGCGACAAGTGAATGACGCACCTGATGCATGCGTCATTAGTCACACTCGCCGCCAAAGCGAGCGGGTCCGGCTGCGTATCTGAGCGTTGGCTTGTACGGCGACCCGTCTGCCTGTTTTCTATTTTTGGATTTAGCTTGGTTTGTTGGGCTGCCGGCGAATTCTTACGTACCTTCTGCACTTCCACACGGCACCACTGCACTATTGGACTACGGCAAGGTGAGAAATTTTGTTCGACGGTCTGCGACGCATTTCAAGCACTTGGGCTTACGGCAAGGAACCTAGACTTGGGACGCAGTTAGCGAAAAACAGCTGCACCGTCGTGCCACAGTTAAGTTGAATTAGTGACTCGTACTGGGAGATGTTTGCGACTTTTTCTATGAGCCCCAACATTTTATTTCGGTAGCTTTTGGGCAGGCTGGTGGCACAGGGCTCTGTGACGCAGTTTCGTGTGCACTGAAACTTACTGGGACAAGTTTTGTTGCTTTCTCTAACCCCCAACATTATTGAAGTTTCGTTACTTTTTGGGGTACTTTTCAAGCGCAGTGGCCGCGCTTGGCTTTGTGACGCGTTTAGCGAAAAGCAGCTCGGCCATGGTACGCAGTTAGGTCTCGCGCGACAAGTTTGTGGCGCTTTCGCTGACGCCCAACATTGTTGAAAATTAATTTCGGTACTTGTTTTTGTTACTTATGAGGCACGCTCGGCACGCCTAGCCTTGTGACGCAGTTAACGAAAAGCAGCTCGGCTGTGTGGCACAGTTCTTTCTCGTGTACTGAAGCTTACTGAGACAAGTTCGTGACGCTTTCTCTGACCCCCAACATGATTTTAATCAATTTCGTTGACTTCTGGGATAATTTTGAGGCACACTCGCCGCGCCGGTCGTGAAGAAGCAAAAAAACAGCTCGGCCATGGTGACAAAGTTAGTTTGGCGTGTGCTGAATCTTACTGTGACAAGTTTGCGACAATTTTTATGGCCCCGCAACAACTTAAACCTCCTTTCGGCACTCACGCTTGTCGAAAACGCGAGGAGCAATTGCCAAGAGTGATAACAGTCCAAGAATTATGCCTTAAGGGCAAGCCTTATCGCAATAAAAAAAAAAAATAACACGTGAGTGTGTTGCTTGCGCCGGCAGGACGCGCTAAAGATAACGCCAAGGAGCTCAAACACCAGGAACCTGTAACTCGAAAATTACTGAAGGCAGGCTTTGCGCCCACGCATTTGTCTTGAGTGCGACTAAAAGGAATTCTGCGAGCGTCCAGCATGGGTCTGTTTGAGGGGCTCTGTTGTGGCCACCTCTGTGTATTCGTATCGTACTATCGTGTCGATTGTAGCCAAGTTGTTTTGGAAACGCGCAGTAGCCCGTGTATTCGGGCTCTTAAGGTGCAGGAAATAAGTCTGGGGAAGAGAGGAATGGGGGGGGGGGGGGGGCTTGGAAATATGTTTTCGTGGTATGTACAGTATTGTTTGGGATGGGCCGGGTATTTTCTACACCATGTATGTATAAGCGAACTGCTTTTATTTGTAATGCCGCCCATTAACCACCTTCGCACTTTTCGCCTCTACACGCATTATTCGTATGTGTTAATACCAAAATGACACATGCTTGTAATTAAATTTTTTCAACTGACGTCGTCCGGTGGAGCTTTGCATGGGAACTGCTGCTGCTTACCTGGTGCCACAACGTTGGATGAATGAACAAAAAGCCCGCAACAAGCATTTATATAGAATAAAATAAACATTTACTCATTTCAAAAAGCGTCTTGTCTTTATGAAAGTGCACGTGACACATATTCGATAGAGGCTGGAGCACATAGCACATGGAGCGCATGGAGCATATAGCAGAATTCGACCTACTGATATGGATCACATGAAGTAGACTTTACTTGAGCGAGAGAATTGCAATGTTCACGTTGCTTATCAAAACTATTTACTGAATAACTTCATAAGCATATTGTCCCATGGTGCGCGATGCTTGTTTCAAAGTGTATACGGTGCCACTGACTGGCCACGTACTAATATTCAGCAGTTACCTGGAACGAAATAGTTGTTTGGCTGGTATAAACATTATTTGGAAGTGGCCTCCCATACGGTACTCAGATACGCACACATTGCAGGGCTTTGTTTACCACTCTTGCCAAAAAAAAAGTCTTCTATTAAAACGCTTCACTGTGCTCTGTACAATCATGCTACTGCCACATGTATATTAAAACATTACTGTTGTTTTTCAGGTCAGTCGCAGCATGACGCCCTGAGAGAGGAACCAAGGTCCAGCGCCCGAGGAAGCAGCACGGCCTCGCACCAAAAGTTGTCTCACCAAAAATCGTCTCCATAATCAGGCGTCTCCACGATTGAGTTTTAAAACAAAAGTCTTCAGCAACGTAACGCCGTGGCCACACTGAGTTTTTTTTTTTCAGCACCATTATGGCGTGATATATGAGCTGATTGTCTTGCACTGTAGTAAGTTCGCTGTTTCTGTTTTGTTTTCTTGTGGCTTATTTAGGCATCAGTTTTTCTTAATTTAAAATAAAACGCTTTTCTATTTTTGTACGAAACAGTCTGTACTCTGGCTCTTCTTTGTAGCGTCATTTACCACAGTGTTAGTGCTACCACCTGCTCTTTGTCGCGCATGCCTCCATGAACTATCTGGTTCCTTCGTTTATAGGATAAAAAAACACTCGCCGTGGTGGCTAAGCGGCTATGGCGTTGCGCTGCTGACCACGAGGTCGCGGGGCCGAATCCCGGCCGGGGCGGCCGCGTTTTGATGGAAGCGAAATGCAAGAACGCCCGTGTTCGTGCATTAGGGGCACGTTAAAGGTCCCCTGGGGATCAAACTTAATCCAGAGTCCCGCACTACGGCGGCCCTCATAATGAAATCGTGGTTTTGGAACGTAACAGCTCAGAATTCATTGATAGGAAAAACGAGCGTTAGAGTGAAATTAGCTTAAAAAATCTTGCCCTTTGGAAGCGTTGGCTTCAACGACAGTCTTGGTTCGCCCATTATTCATCACGATAGAAAATTCTCTTTACGCATCGAATTTCTGTGCTGTGTAACAGAAACAAAGTGAACTAAGAAAAAAATATAAGCAGAAAACGGAACTTTTTCGGTGCCTCAAAATGGATAATTGTTTTACACATACATTTTCTGTAAAATTAAACAGTAAATAGTATTAAAAGAGAAAAATTTCGAACAGAAAGCAGAACTTTCTCTTTAATACATAACAGGTAACTGTCTTTAAACACAAAATTTCTGTTAATCTAAAACATAAACAACTTGTTAAATAATAGAAGAAAAAATGGAAAATAGAGCTTTACAGAACTTTCCTGCCAAGGCGGCGGACCGACAAATGTTTTTTTCTTTCCAGGAAATATTTTTTACAGTGTACAAGTCTCATTCAGGCATATAACCAGTGGCAAAAGTAGTCTGCTTGCAAAGACAGCAGCCAGCACATACCTAATGGACCAAGCTAGTGGACAACTTTTGGGTCACTGTGTATGTCATTTTGCTTATCGTGCAACATCATTCAAAGTGGCCAAACTAGCTAAAGAAAATTGTTTAATATACATTGAAAATCGAAAGAATCTCGCGCTGACCTGCGAAAGCAACCAAATGCGCCAGGCAACCGATCGATTCGCTCAACGCAATTAAGAGGTCTCCGAGATGCATCTCGTTGACTTCCAAGTTGTACTTCTTGAGTGTCCCGCGCGTCGCGCATCCAGCCGCGTGAAGGACGAACAACACTGTGAAACCGTGAAGCGTCCCGTACGTTCCTGTCGCACAGCGGGTCACGACGAGCTCCTCAATGGCTCCGATGCAGGACACGAGGTCGGCCAGCACATAGCGGGAGTGGACCGTCGGGAACAGCTCCTCGACGTGGATCTGGCGCTGCCGCGTAGCTCGGCGCATCAGCGCATCAACGCCTCAGCCTCGGGCACGTCGGTCCAGTTCTCGGGGTAGACGAGCGTGCGCATGGCGTCGCACCTGTTGAACAGCTCACACGGCATGCTCACGCCCACAGTCGAGAAGCGCCCGCTCACAATCTCCAGCGTGCCGAGCGTGGCCACTGCGCTGCGGAGCGCGTCCGTCAGGTCCCTGGTCGGTGAATCCAGTAGGCGGTAGCAGAGCCTGGCGTGCCTCAGGTGTTTGCTAAGCTCCACGCCGTCCCGTGACGGGAACAGCTTTGGCGACATGCGTGACTCGCGTAGCTCCAGAAACTCGATGCAGCGGTGCTCCATCAGCGGCCATTGAACCAGAATGAACGAACGCCTGCGCTGCTCGTTGAAGGCCAAAGGAACCACGCGTCCGCGCAGGCAAGCCAGGCCCAGCCGTCCTTCGTGTAGCTTGATGATGATGACCCACAGGAAGTTGTTGCATGCGGACTGCTCCGCAAGCTGGCAGCACCCATCGGCTGCGCTGGCCGTGCATGACTTGTCGATGTCCTCCTGGTGATGGCCCGAGATGCTGCGCACGCAGCGAACGTTGGAGAAGAGCTGGTTGACCAACAGGCACACGCGGGGACAGCTGCCGACCAGGCACGCAGTGGACTCCCGTAGGCGGCCGCTCCGTGGTCCCTCCTTGCAGACCTGTGGACAAACATCTGTCGTGCTCGTACTCTAATCTGCTGCTCCCATAACACATCGCTAAGGCATGCTTTCTGCGCCTTTGAAGAGTAAGCACCGCCAAGTAACGATACAAAACTAGCCTAACATTCATCTCATATTTATACAAAGTTACCGTATGTACAGTGTGTTGAAAAATGGCTTGCCTATACTGAAATTGACGGCAGCCGGCGAAGTGTTCGTGAAGTCCCGCTGCGCAACTTCTATATTTAGTTACTGTATTTTAAGGTAGTGAGACATCAGGTTAGAAACTACCACTGCCGTTACTCAAATGAGGAACGAGAACCACGCGTGCGCAAGTGACCTCGTGCAGGTAGTGAGACATCAGGTTAGAAACTACCACTGCCGTTACTCAAATGAGGAACGAGAACCACGCGTGCGCAAGTGACCTCGTGCAGGTAGTGAGACATCAGGTTAGAAACTACCACTGCCGTTACTCAAATGAGGAACGAGAACCACGCGTGCGCAAGTGACCTCGTGCAGGTAGTGAGACATCAGGTTAGAAACTACCACTGCCGTTACTCAAATGAGGAACGAGAACCACGCGTGCGCAAGTGACCTCGTGCAGGTAGTGAGACATCAGGTTAGAAACTACCACTGCCGTTACTCAAATGAGAAACGAGAACCACGCGTGCGCAAGTGACCTCGTGCAGGTAGTGAGACATCAGGTTAGAAACTACCACTGCCGTTACTCAAATGAGGAACGAGAACCACGCGTGCGCAAGTGACCTCGTGCAGGTAGTGAGACATCAGGTTAGAAACTACCACTGCCGTTACTCAAATGAGGAACGAGAACCACGCGTGCGCAAGTGACCTCGTGCAGGTAGTGAGACATCAGGTTAGAAACTACCACTGCCGTTACTCAAATGAGAAACGAGAACCACGCGTGCGCAAGTGACCTCGTGCAGGTAGTGAGACATCAGGTTAGAAACTACCACTGCCGTTACTCAAATGAGGAACGAGAACCACGCGTGTGCAAGTGACCTCGTGCAGTGTGCCCCAGTATGCCAAATCGTAGTCTAATCCTACTCTGGGACAGGTTAAAGTTCCAGAAAAACGCCTCGTGGCTTCCCCTCCACTGCCACAAAATTGTGAAACCCAGCAGGGATATCAGAAACCTGCATTTCTTTACGGAGAATGTCAACGTCACTTACGGAAGCAATACCTTGGCTGCATTTTTCTATATAACTGAGCATTTTCAACAGCGAATGACAACCAGTAAGTAAAGTTGTCGGCTTATGTTCTAGCTGTGAATATGCCTGATGTATTGGGGAAGCGTCACATTGTATAGGTTAAGCCTTTCACTAGGCCAGTAGATAGCGCTGCTTTGCATATTCAATTGCACCAGGTGTATGTTAAGTGAGAAAGGCAAAAATAATAAAATAACTAGAAGCGGTATAGTTCTGTGTTTTCGCATGTCCTACTGTGACGTGATTCGTTCTTCGCGTGAGCCTTGTCTATATTTTCTTAGGTACCAACAGCATAAATTCAAACGCGAACAAATGGAAAGGGACAAGGCTGCGTTATTACGTTTGGAGTTTAACATGCGCCTTAAGCAACGGTCTAATTCATGCACCGCAGTGCAATTTTTGGTCAAGAGCATGCTTAAACACCGGCTACGGAACGACTGCAGATAATACTCAATTGTATACAGCTACATAAAAAGGGTATTGCGATGATTTTTTCTTGTTCGCACTTGGATTTATTCCGCCATGTCTTCCGCGTCTAGGACAGTAGTAATGCGGCTAGCATTATAGTACTGGCATACCTTGAGGGAGAATCGAATCCGCGACCTCGTGCTGAGAAGGAGAGCGCGATACAGCCACTAAGCCACCACGACGTGCGATAGAGCTTTTTGTTACCGCATTGAGCGACGAAGCAGAGAGCGAATCAAAGCTCTTACGTTTCCGTTGGAGCGTCGCCGTCGCGTCAAGACCTTCGGCTTCATCCACCGAGTATCTGGGCCGCCTCTAGGTATGGACGCAGTGCTGGGCGAGAACCCTGGAGCCGAGCTCGATCTTGAGTCGCGCGGTTCGCACGAGCACCTGCGCGATTCTGTGGGCACGCCTTGCCCGTGGCACGCTGTCTCGGGATTCCTTCACGAGACGCGAAGTTGACTGCGCGGCGGAACCGAAAACGATGAAGAACCGAACGGCCGCGAAATCAAGGCGCACGATGGAAAACGCGCGATTTTAAAAATGTCATTTGCGAGAATGGTAAGTGGGAAAGTTGTTATCGGTACATAATTAGCAACAGCGCAATCAACAGGGACGGAGAATGGCGCAAGATGCGAGAAACAAGAGCGGCGCGTCTTTTTTCGTCCCTGTTTTTTTGTTGCGCTCCTAATTATGCGTGGTGTGAATCTTTATTTTTGTATTTTATTTTTCGCAGGACACAACGCAGCATGCCAGATGAAGGAAGACTGTGTGTAACGAGACTGGCCCAGTTGTTTACGATACTGATCATATAAAGGACGAACTTTCAAACAAGCGTGAAGGGATAGTCCTAACGTGACGAGAACACCTTGTATCTGTATAAATCCACGATTTGGCCCTTCCATGGCGGCAGCCACGCACATGTGCGGCAGCGTAAACGAGCACCAAATGATGACGCAGGTAAACTGCGGGCTGCTTTAAAAGAGCATGCACAATTTAAACATGTGGTTTTTCTCTTTGCTGGCGCTGATCAGATGCTTTCGCTGTGGCGTTAATTTATAGGATTTAAAATTAGTTATTTTTTTCGCCAAAAGGTTTATGCAGAATATTCGTTGGATGATGTTTTAATTTCCTTTGTATTCATGGCGAATTCATAGCGGAAAAAATAGCGCGAGCAGTGGACTGTTAAAATACCAGTCAAGAAGCCTCGCAGCGCTTCTTTCTTACCAAAAAGATTACGAGAAAATTGCGTCTGTAGGGTTCGCATACCTTTAGCGTAATTCAAATCAGCCGTAACAACTTCGACGACATCATTGATCTAAATTATACATAAGAGGGGTCCCAAAACGGAACCCTGTGGGACACCCGAGGAAATGCGAACCGGTCATGACTGCTGGCGATTGTAGCTAACAAACTGAGTCCTAAGGCGCAAATAATGTGTAATCCAGCCAAATAATTTATCAGCATAGGAGCCAGCAAGAAAGGTGCGAAGTTGAAGGGGAAGTTTCCAGTGGCATACTTTATCGAAAGCTTTAGAGTAATCAATAAATATAGCGCCGACCCATTCATAGTTGTTAAGTAATGAGGAAATATCGTGCGTGAATTCAATCAACTGTGTAACCGTGGAAAAACCACTACAGAAACGATGCTGATGCTGTGAAATGATATAATTATTAGTGAAGTATTGAATGATGTCCTTGTGAATGAACTGCTTCAGAGGTTTACAGCACGTAGATCAGGAGTTCCTTCGTCACCGGGCTAGTACCCGAATGATCCGGGGAAGTCTGTAATCGTGCCCTGCATTTACCTCAACTTTTAATTTACTAAAGCTCCGTTCGCGATAATATTTAGGCCTTACACGTCCTCGAGGATTAATCTATTAATTCAATTTGATTTATTATTTGGCTTTACTGTCCCTTTAAGACACGTACACAAAAAAGAGACTGATGAAAGAGAAATTCCTTGTTTTCCACCATGACTTCAGGCCTATATTCGCTCAGCTGCACGAAGAATGCCCCTCGATTGCGAATTTCCCATCAAAAAAGGGCGCATCAATACGTGGCGGTGTCTAGATACACATCGCACATTCCGTCGCCGATTCTATCCGCTGGCCACCTTCATGAGCTGGCAACGTCGGGTGTGTTGGTCTCTGGCCTTGGCGACCGGCGCCTTTGAAAATGCAGTGGAGTGAAGGCAGGTTTCCTGCGCATTTTAACACGTGCGCCTAGCCTACCGCTTGACTGAAAACAACAGGAAACTTCGCAGCACGTCAAACGCTAGGCCACCTGGATCGTGGGGCGCTGAGCTTTAGCAACAGCGGAAAGCCGCGATTTCGAAAGACACGCGCAAATGCTGTGCATTGAGAGATGTTTTGCAGTGACAGAATGTTGTACAGGGCTTCAGAAAAAACAAATGCTTGCACGGAGCTTTCTCCCGCTTTGGTTATCACGATACTGCAAGAATTCTATGAGCAATAAATAACATTGCAGGGAAATGTAGCCGACACATGATTGTGAGCAGCGTAACTAGTACTCAAAGTTCCATAAATAATCGAATTTTATGAAAACTGTGCCACACGCATCATTACGTTAGCCATACAAGCATTATGACCATTTTTATGTGCAGAACTGGGTGACAGACGCTGCGGTAGTGGAAACCACAAAAGAGCTCCAGAGGGTCGTACTTGTTCTTTGTTCTCTACACAATGCCAGTTCGTGGCCCTTGAGTTTCACAGCGTATGAAATGCGTCGCATCACGGACGCTGAACAAAGTGATGCTCGTCCACAGGACAAGTGCCAGCTATGTTCAACTTCGACGTCCGTGCACCTTCGCGCCTTGTTCGGTGTGTGTCCACAAAAGTGAGCGCATTCCGCGCAGCGTGGCATGACCGCAAGAGACGTTAGGTGGCAATGGGGGCTTTGCACTCGGCCGCGACGGCCCGTACGAGCGGGAACTTCGTGGCGCCGCACGAGCCGCGGAAGTCGTCGTCCCCGAGCGCCCACAGGGCGAAGCAGCTGGCGCCGTGGCGTCGCCGCGTGACGTGCACAATCCGGGCTAGCTGGGTGGCGTCGTGGTAGCCGACCCAGACGGAGCCACGGGAGGCGGCCGTGCCGTAGTGGCCCGCGTGGACCTGCGTCCAGTTGGCGGCGCACAGCTCGTGGTAGGCGAGGCTGCCAGCTTGCCGGGAGTGGCGGCCCGCGGGGCCCAGTCCCCTCGCCGGAGCTCCGGGGGTCAGCGACGCCGAGGAGGCGGCGCGCACGAAGCTCAACCCCGACAATGGCAGAACCATGCAAGCCTTGTCGAACACGTCGCGGCCGGTCTCCGAGCGCGCGGCTTTGGGGAAGAGCGAGATGTCCTGCTCCGTGATCGGATACTCTGTGCGGTGGGGCCCGTGAGACCCGTACATGCGGAAGAGGAGAAAGTCTGCTATCGCGGCCAGACGTCGCACGTCGAACATCCTGCGGCGCCTCCTCTGGTCATGTGGCAGAAGAACCGCGAGCAGCTGCTCGTCAGTCAGGGCTCGCTTCACCTCCTGCACAAGCTCGGTCGCATCTCGCTGCTTAGCGGGCACCGGCCAGTTGATGACGGCGCCGTCAAGGTTTCGGTCTTGAAGCCAGCGCCGCAATTTGAGCCCGAAATCCCTGGCAATGTGGCGGTCTGAGGCTATGTCCTGGTAGGCACGCCAGTCATGGCGCGACCTTCCCACTGCGATGAGCAACTTGCTGGGCTGCCCAAATGCGGCGAACCGTTCAATTGCACGCTGTTCCGCGTTGTGGCCCTCAAGGCTAAGCGTGAAGCCCCTCGAGTTTATGCCAACAGAGCTGTAGACCAGGTGAGTGCACAGACCCACCGGAATCTGGGACACGTCGAGGCTCGTGGTGGACGGATCTTCTTGCGTCGACTGGTTGAAGAAGCAGAACAGGTCATAATGCTGCTGCTTCTCCTCAGTTTCGGCTGCTTCGGGTGCATCGAACGACCCGCGGGCCGTCTTAGCGGTGCTACTCGTGGATGGAGCTGGTGGCGTCGAAGAAGGCACGTCTGCGAGCGCCTTCATCGGAGCAGCGGATGGGCACGGTGCGGCCTTCTGGTAAACGATAACGGGTGCCGGGGGATGTGCTGTGGTCCTCGCGTAGAACAGCATCCCCAGCAGGTACATGGCGAACAAGACAAAGATGCAAAAACTGACACGGGTCACGTAGAGCATGGTGTTGGCGTGGGCCATGTTGCCGCCTGCGATGCGGTCATCCTCGTCCGCTTGCACGGACGGGGACCGCGGTGCGACTCGTGGCAACGGCGCCACGACTGCTGCTCCAGGTTCGGGGGCCAGCCACCTCTTCTTCCTCTTCGACTATCCCTGGAACATTTTGCAGGCGCTTCAGGAATCATGTTTACCAACGATATCCATCGCAGCCAACGGCTACAGCGCCTCTCTGCAGGATGACGTGGAATTAATATGTATCGATGCCACACCAACGCGTCTTATTGTTAGGCGCTGCGACGCAATGAGAACTTATTTATTTCTAAGCGAAACTTAGTCCGAGCGAACGCTGTCTAAGCCACTGCGATATTCTAGTCACTGCACAGTCCGAGTTACTACACTGTCGCAGTGAAGCTTGATGTCCAGTTGTGGTGCTCAGTACAGATTACTGGATCCCTTAACGTGCTTTACGTAGTCCACCAGCATAGTTGTGTCGGGAGTTGCTCTTGCTGTTTAGCAGTGGTCCAGTTATCCCAGATGTAGCTTAAGGAAAGTGGCTTGCAGGAATGACTTAAAATGGGGGGGAGAGCGCTGTGTTCGACGCTCCCAGCAAGGATGGAGCGCCGTGCTGTACTTGTCCCATATCTGGCAGGCCAGCGAGCCCGGCCTGTTCTCAGTCTTGCCGTGCCTAAATGGCATACACGAACAACCTGCCGATGCCATGGAACTCTTTTAAACGTTTTGATAGGCACGTGCTTACCCTTGCCTAACAATTGATTTTAGGCATTGCTCTGTGCGAGTGATGTGCTTCGTCTGAAGTTTGATCTTTAACGTTTACCGAGATTGAAATATCTACGTGCGCATGCGCGCTTTGTAAGTGTAGTAGTACTTGCCTTTTTCAGAGGACTCCACGGCGTTACATGGTTGTCTCTATGCATGTGTGACGTGCCACTTTTTGATGACCCGTTGCGGTGGCGTAACGGCTTTGGCGTTGGGCTGCTAAGCCCAAGGACGCGGGATCGCTAGTCCCGGCCGCGGCGGCGACATATACATAAGGGCGAAATGCAAAAGAAAAAAAAAAAAGAAAACGCCCGTGTACCGTGCACTGGGTGCACGTTAAAGAACCCGAGCTATGGTAAAAAATAATCCAGGATGCCCCACTACGGCGTGCCCCATAATCATATCGTGGTTTTGGTACGAACAACCGAGATTTGGCTTGACTTGACCACTCTTTGATGAAGCCTAAACGAGCAGAGAGAGAGAGAGAGAGAAACATTTATTGAAGCATAAAATGGAATTCTCGCGGATCGAGGTCTTCTCTTCTTCACGCTGTCTTCTCGTCGAGAGGAAGCCTCTTCAGCACGGGTGGTCCCTCAGTCCAGGGCTCCACTGAGTTTGGCCGCGTCCCTAGCGTGCTCCACCATCCTTCTTTGGACGACGAGCTCGCAGCTGACGAGCCGGCTCTCCCAATGCTCCGCCCTCGGGGGTTTGTGATCGCGGAATGCGTCGTTTCGTTCGCACTCCCAAGTTATGTGATGGAGTGTGGGTGTAACCCCGCACCAGGGGCAGGTGTCCCTATACTGCGTTGGGAACATCTTGTTGAATATGAAAAGGTTGGGGAAGGTGTTTGTCTGGAGCCTACGCCAGCCCGTTGCTTCCTCCTTCGTCAGCGCTTTATGGGCCGGTGGGTACTTGAATCTAGTCCCCCTGTAGTGTTGCAGTAATTCCGAATAACTGTCACTGAGGATCCCGGCGTAACTAGCGCGGTACTCCTGCTGCTGCCCAGCCCGGAACCTATTAGCTCGAGCTAGACCGTCCGCCGCCTCGTTACCCCTTATGCCCTCGTTCCAATTACCCAGATCAGATTGTGTTTGATTTTCGCCTCCTCCGAGGGGTTACCCCCTCTGAGGATCCTAAGGGCAGTTTGCATATTCTCTTTGCAGGTCTCTGTCGAGTCTGTGAGAATATTTAGCGATTTATTCTCCCTATATCCTTGTATCGCCGCCAGCGCCAAGGCGATTTCCTCGGCTTCAGCTACGCTCCATATCTCGGCCGAGACGCACAAGACAAGCTTTTCCTCCTTGTTCATTATTACCGCGATGGCCTTTGCCTCGCTGCCTATTACACTTATGCTCGCGTCCGTGAAGAGAGTGTTCTCTTCTCTAGCAACTGTCTTTTCTATGTATTCGGCCCTAGCTTTCCTTCTGCCTTCGTGGAGCCTGGGATCCATGTTCTTCGGTATAGGCTTTACGTTAAAGGTTTTCCTAATTCCCGCCGGTACGTCCTCGTACCGGTCGACGTCTCCTATTTCGAAGCCCAGCCTACCGATCAGGTTTCGCCCCGTGTAGGTCCCCGTTAGTCTTTTCATTTGCGCTTTCCGCTGTGCTTCCGCCATTTCGACGAAGGTGTTGCTCACCCCTAGTTGCATCAGCTTCTCGTTGGAGGTGTTTCTCGGCAGGTGCAGCGCCGTCTTGTAGGCTTTCCTCAGGACGACTTCAATCTCTTCGTTGGTCGTTTTAGTCCTCACTTGGTAGGGTAGCGAGTACATGACAGAATTTACGTGCTGTGCATGGCACGTGCCCGACAGAAGCCAGTGTTGCACTGTACACGACGAGATCCAACTTGACTCACACGGCATTTTTTTTTCTTTTTCGCGTCGGATTCTCACACTAGTTTATATCGACCTTTTTCCAGTCACGCTGTCAAGTCTTGAGTGCTGCCAATCAACGTCATAGACACCGTATACACCGGGACACAAATACTAGTCGCTGCTGTGTTAACTATCGCTCGGAAGTTGAAGTTGAAATTTATTTGCATCATCACAATGCGGGAATGCTCGAGCAAAACCAGTATATGAAGTGGTTCTTAATCTCTTTCTTAGGACCTTACATAGGACACACTTAGGACCAAAGATCGGCGACGTCCCCAACCTTAACGAGGCGGCACACGAGGCTGCGCGCGCGCTTACAGACCGCGCGGCTTCACCCGACCACTCGGAGAATAAGGACGCGTCCACTACATACAATGAAATCACCAAACACTACTACCTACAACGTAGACAGTATAGTACGCCACACCGCACGCTCACTCGAGCTCAAGCTGTTACACTCAGAATGCTACAAACAGACACATACCCCACGCAAAGCAGATTACACCATTACATGCCTGGGCTCTACCACCCTCTTTCAAATACCACTCCTTCAAATATTTTACATTGCAACAAAGTTTCTATTGCACCAATTGCAATACATTCCTTAACGTATATCATTTACTCTGGCCGTGCTTGCAAGCTCACATAAACTCCGAACCGGACAAGCGCAAGTTTGGAAAAGCAATCCGGAGCGAAGAACTCACTCCCCAACTCTGGGCCGTCCAGCAGGTCCACGATGCCTCCAGGAAACTCAACCTCCCGGTTCCGTCGTGGGAGACGCGCACTCCATGAGATCCCAAAGCTCTCGGGGCCTGCAGGGCCTGAATAAAGTTGATTTCCTTCCTTCCTCGAGCAAAACGTGAAAATCTATTCACTTGAGAAGCGCCCGAGCCCCCAATATACAAGGCATACAAAAAGGGCGACAATTATCAAGGCATTTTAACTGTTTACCATTGCAGGTCAATTTCTAGTGTTATACAATGTAATTTAATACGAACAGCTTGACAGTAATTATAAATACATAAAAATACCAACAGCAGCGGAAAAAGAGTACTGACATCATGAAATGAAGAACTCTCGTAGGTTACGTATGCTGCACATTTCCGCATGAATGTCCTGGAAGATTAGTCTGTTCAACAGAACTGCAAAGCTCTCTAATGCCAGTGTACTCTGCTTGACAAGGTAAAATTGTGTGAATTCCGGTAGTCGGCAGCACGCCTGTACCCCACTGCCATGTTTTGCCGGCGTTTGACCGATACCACCATCCATGTGCACCAACAGAACCTGTTTTACTAGCTGGAATTTCCCTTTTACAAAATTAGCCGGCACGCATTTGAAGGTATACATAACGATCCGCTTCTTGCTCGGTGCACCTGCGTGGATGTGGCTCGACCTTTGATACACAACGCCTTCGCTACCGCTGTGACCAGTGCCTTCCACCATAGAGAAAGAAATTGAACAAGACGGGACACTAGGCGGAAACTAGCGTCAGGAAATACGTCACGCTATAGCGTTAGTGCCTTACGTTAGCTGCCGCGAGCAACGAAAAAAAAAAGAATCTGAAATGAAGTTAACAGATATTGTTTAATTTTCTTCCCAATAAATATAAAAAGATGTTTTGTGTATAAATGAACTTATGCTTTGCGACTTATTTTTTATTGCGTTACGTTGCAAAAAGCTAGCGGCACGCCAGAAGCACCAGATGCATGCGTCAAGCGCTAGACACGCCAACGGACCGAGCGAGGCCGCCTGCGCATGTGAAGTTCGCCTGTTCCGCAACCCGTTTCTTTTGGACGTAACCTGTTTGTTGGGCTCCCAGCGTATTCTTGACTTCCTTGTGCCCTTCGACACTGCGCCGCTGCACTATTGGACTACGGCAAGGTGAGAAATTTTGTTTGACGGTCTACCACGCATTTCAAGCAGTTTACGCTTACTTGATGGAACCTAAATATTATGGGGTTCAACGTGCCGAAACCACTTTCTGGTTATGAGGCACGCCGTTGTGGGGGCCTCCGGAAATTTGGACCACCTGTGGTTCTTTAACGTGCACCTAAATCTAAGTACACGGGTGTTTTCGCCCCCATCGAAATGTGGCCGCCGCGGCCGGGGTTCGATCCCGCGACGTTGTGCTCAGCAGCCCAACACCACAACCACTGAGCAACCACGGTGGGTTTGACGGAACCTAGTTGGCGAAAAATAGCTAGGCGTAGTTAATCTGAGTTAATGACTCGTACTGGGAGGTGTTCGCGACGCTTTCTATGGGCCCCACATTCTTGTAACGTATTTGGGTAGTTTTTGGGCACGTTCACCGCACCCGGCTTTGTAATGCAGTTAGCGAAAAGTAGCTCCGCCATGTGGCGCAGTTAGTTTCGCGTCTACTGAATCTTACTGGGACAAGTTCGTGACGCTTTCTCTGTCCCCCAACATTGTTGTAAATAATTTCCTTACGGTTTGGGATACTTTGTGGCATGCACGCCACGACTGACTTTGTGAAGCAGTTAGCGGAAAGCAGCTCGGCTGTGGTGCCAAATTTGGCTTGTACTGAATATTGGTGGGACATGTTTGTGACGCTTTTAATGGCCTCGCAACAACATATCCCTTCTTTCAGTACTCACGCTTGTCGAAAACGCGACGAGCGATTGCCAAGACTGATAATGCGGGAGTGTGTTGCTTGCATTGTCAGAACGCGCTAAAGATAACGCCGAGGAGCTGAAGAACCAGGAACTCGTAACTCGAAAATTCTGGCTGCTGAACGACTGAAAGCGGGGTTTCCACCCACGCATTTGACTTCAGCGCGAGTAGAAGGCATTTCGCGAACGTCTGTGAAGGTTTCGCTGAGAGCCAGTGTTGTGGCCACCTCTGTGCACGTATGTAGCATCGCGTCGGCTGATGCCAAGTTGTTTCGGAAACGCGCAGTCGCCCGTTATTAGTGCTCGTAAAGTGCAGGAAATAAGGCCGCGGAATGGTGAAATGCTTGGAAATCGGATGTTTTCGTCATGTTTTATGGATGGTATTGTTTGGGATGGAGTCGAGTATTTTTCACGCCATGTATGTAAAAGCGAATTGCTTTTGTTTCTAATGCCACCCATTCACCACTTTCGTACGTTTCGCCGCTACACGCAGTATTCCTATATAGGTGCTAAATACCAAAAAATTACAGGGTCTCTTAAGATCTCCCTTAAAAGGTGAACGGCCAAAGCCTACTCTTCTTCCTCTTATCATTGTCGCGAACTCTTGTCGCGTGTTACTGATCTCGGAGGCGTGCGGACGTTGGGAGAGATGGAGTCGGGAGACGCAGAGCAGCACAGCAAACAGATTTTAATTAACCGAAATTTAAAAACTCGAAACAAAAACTCGTGTAAATAAAACACCATGAAGAGACGCCAGCACCTAAGCCACCTACTTAACAGTGACTAAAGATGTCCTTATTGCCGGCTACGTCAGTCCTTAATGCTTTCTAAGCGTAGGTCCGGCAACCCTGGCCTATGGCTGCGCACACAGAAAAGGATCGTTCTTGCACTTTTGACATCGTACGCATCCTCCGAGTCCGATGCCTGTCGACCCTTCCTCATCGCCAACGCCGTAGACGTTGCTGCCTTGATGTCGGCCAGTCCAGCCATCCGTCTTTTGATGCCGGTGTCCCGAACTGCATCGGTGACGAGGCACTCCGGCCTCACTGGCTTTCGACTTCCTGGTCATCATGACTGCATGTAGGGGCATAGACTTGTACCACCTTCAGTTTGTACCTCTTAGTAAGTTTCACAACAAGACCTGCCACCCTCTCGTTAATGCTATAGAATTCCTGTATGTTACCAGCTATTAACTTATTAATCAGGAATCCGACTGCTAGTTCTCGTCTCTCCGCTAAGCCCAGGTAGCACAGTACGTGCCCGCTTTTTAGCACTGTATGTGCTTCTTTTGTCCTCCTAACCTCACTGAGCCCTATTATATCCCATTTACTACCCTCTAATTCCTCCAATAACCACTGCTAGACTCGCCTCACTAGATAACGTTCTAACGTTTTACCATAACAATACCAATTTTTAAATCGGGTGATCGCTCTGTTCCACTTAACTATCGTCCTATCTCATTAACTAGTGACATATGTAAACCTCTCGAGCACATCATAAATACACAAGTCATCAACTACCTAGAAGACCATGATATCATTTTCAAGTACCAGCACGGTTCTTGCAGGGGTTATTCAGGCGACACTCAACTCGCCGGATTTACTAACGACATATTTTCCGCATTTAACAAAGGATTCCAACTTGACGCAGTGTTTCTTGACTTCTCTAAAGCTTTTGATCGCGTTCCTCATCACAGACTTCAAATTAACACACTTAAATATTCACCCAAACGTTCTTGCATGGCCTAATTATTTCCTCTCCAACGGACAGCAATTCACCTGTGCTAATGACTGTAACTCTTCTTCTGTTCCTTTAACATCTGGAGTCGCACAGGACAGCGTACTTGGTCCCCTACTTTTCTTAATTTTAATTAATGATCTACCCAAATGTGTCTAATCTCGAATTCTATTATTCGCAAATGATTGTGTTACATATCGTAATATTAGTAATGACGCTGCCCGCCTTTCCTTACAAACTGATCTTGATGCGGGGACCGCTTGGTGCTCCTCGTGGCTAATGTCTTTAAGTACGTCTAAAACCAAGTTAATGTCATTTACGAAGCATTCCACTCGACTTCCTACCGCCTACTTTCTCAATAATGCTAGCGTATAACTTGCGCCAACTTACAAGTATCTTGGCCTTCAACTTCAGTCTGATTTCACTTGGCATTAACATATTAACTCCGTCCTAGCATCAGCTAACCGAGCATTCGTCCTTCTTAAGCGTAACCTCAAGCACGCACCTTCACACTTAAAAAAAAACTTGCTGATATTACGCTGATCCGCTGAAGAATTAAATATGCTTCTGCCATCTGGGATCCCGATCAAGCATACATCATCGACAACATTGAATCTCTGCAAAACCGTGCTGTTCGCTTCATCTTTTCCGATTATTCACGCTTCACCAGCGTCACATCATTAAAACAACGTGCCGAGTTGGAACCACTATCACGTCGACGCCAGTTTGCTCGCCTAACCTTATCTCATAAACTCTATCACCATTCCACGCTTCATGATGACTTCTTTTCACCACCCCCTGCAGTCTTCCCGCGCAGTGACCACCCTAACAAAGTAAAACGCATAACGTGCCTCTCATCGCTCTACGCAAAATCATTTATTCCTCGTACAATAATACAATGGAATAACCTACCATCACGCATAGCTACTGCAGTTAACATCTTTCCAAACCTTGTTGCAAGAAAACGGTTAGTGGTAGCAGATTAGTTATTACTTATTGTTATATTTACATATTAACATATTGTGTAAAAAAGTTCTTGTGATTTCATGAATTAGTGTATATACCCTCTGTTCATATCTATTTATTTTATCTAGGTTTAGTTCTTGTGCATATTTCAGGTTTGTGCCCCCCCCCCCCATGTAATACCCTCGCATGGGGGCCCTTAAGGGTAATGCAAATAAATAAATAAATAAATGAGGGCTCCAGGGAGACTGGGGAGTCCGTCTACTATAACGCTGTACATAAAGGCACACTATGTGTAATAATATCGTAAAGCTCTACATAATGTTCTACGCAAAAGCACCACACAAGAAATTCATTCTATGCAGTACTGTCAATCACCTTGCGAAGCGTTTCTAACACGCTGCCTCTTCCGCCTTCGCGGTGGCTCTGGTTGTCGGTGTTGCACCATTGCAGCAGCATCGTCTGTGTCTGAATTCTGCATGTCTGCAGAGACCTGCCCAGTGTGGGTAGAGAGCGGGCTCTCCGGTGACAACGGGGCCTCCAGCTCAGGTCGACAGACTGACATTAGCAGTTGGGAAACCACTGACCCACCGCAGGCTGAAAGAAAACAGCAGTAGAAAAATAATCGTAATGTCACTGCTATGATTACGCACCAACTGAATGCAAAAGAAGGCAGTATTGCCAGAGGGCATGCTGGTACTGGCACGACCGCACCGTTCCCAAACACACGTACGCGCACATTCAAATCACTGCCTTTAAACGGTACATAACAACCGTGCAATTTTCCCTCCACGTGCAGCTTGCCGCGCTCTTTGAGACTGACAGGCAAAAAGTTCATCCCTCTCAGTGCCCACAACAATCATTCGAAATATTCGGCAATTATAATTTTATACCAGCTTTAGAAACATCACCCTCATGCTATTCGCTACAAGGCATGCAACTGCTGATGTTCAGTATGCATTCTGCTTCGCGACTAGAAAGGATCTGTACTAGATTATGAGTAAGCATGAAATCAGCACTTGCCGTTCATCAGTCCGTCGTCTGCCTGGCTTCCCTCAGCGTCCACCAACTCCAATGCACTGCCCCTCACGTGCTGCGCGGCGCGCATTTTAGCAGCAGCCGAAAACGGTGCCGTGAGCACCTTTTTGCAAGCCGCCGTTGCGCTGCCTTTCCTGGGCACTGTTTTCGGCGTCTGCCCGAACTCCCGAGCCATGTCTGAAACGTCCTGAAGCAATTGGTGTGGCTCATTGTACTGCTCCTCCGTTCCAGAGCTGAGAAGGAGAGCGCAGGATGGATAATGTGATCACGAATGCGATCTCCTTTCAGAGCTTTCTTCAAAGTGTGGGTAAGGCGGCTGGAAAGAACGTGTGAATGTAGAGTAATTGCAAGCTGCTAATGCAGAGGTAATAGGCAACCGGGGTTTTCGACCGAGGATAGCGGCCGGCATTTAAACCTGTCGACAGGTTTACCGCGACCCTTGTGGCGAAGGACATCTCCTGGACACGAACCTTCTAGTCTTTGTGCCACTCCTGAAAGCCGATAGCATTGTCTTATGGTTTCGGTTGACACGTTCTGTATTGGCTTCAGGGTGGTAGTGTTTCGTACTTCATTTTTTTTTGCGGCATGCCAAGAGCCTTGCAAATGTCAACAAATATTCTGCCCGTGAACCCATCATGTGTGATAAACTGCGTTGGCAAACCGGAAACGGGTGACTGTTTCCAACAGCCTGTCCCAGATTATCTTAGAATCTATCTTGCGTTGCGGGTAAAGTTCTATCCACCTCGAGAACTGGTCAGCGACCACTTAGAAGTGCCGATTCTTTTTAGCTGAACAGGTCTATTACATTGCAGGTCACAATTTTCCATGGGTACCGGCTCTCCACGGGTTGCATGGAGCTGGGTGAGTTCCCTCCTTTCAGTTACAGTCGGGCAGGTAGGACAAGTGCGAACATATTTCAGGGCATACTTTCTGATTTGCGGCCATGTCATGAAGCGACACAACTTCTCAAATGTTTCTTTTTTACTAGTGAGGCGTGTGTCGGGAAAGTATCCTAGAAAAGGCATGCGCAGGTTCCTAGGCACAACGACACGGAACGGGGACTCGCCACAATTTGTATCGGTAGCGGGTATATGCCGCAAGAGTAGGCCATATTCTGCTGGCAAGTAGGAGTCGTAGTTGGTGGTAGGCACAGTGCTCCCAGCGGAGTTGGCGCTGCCCAGTGCTTTGCGTATCTGATCTCACGGTTCGCCGCTTAACTAAGCGTCGAGTAGCTGCTGGCGCGAGGCCAGCATTCGCCTGGCGTCTACAGGCACTGCCACAGCAAGGACCTCGGGTACCAGTTCGCCATCCCCGGATAATGACACTTGGCACAGGACGTCGGCTGCTTTGCTGAGGGTGCCTTTCTTGTATTCCACTCTACAATTATACTTCTGAAGAGCGACAGCGAGCGGGCTATACGTTCGGCTTTATTTTGCAACTTTGACAGCCACGTCAGCGCCTGGTAATCAGTCTGAATTGTGAACTCATCTGCATCCAAACAAATGTCAAATTTCTTTAGTGCAAATACAATTGCCAGGCACTGTTACTCTGTTACAGTATAGTTCCATTCTGCTCCCGCGAGAGCCTGCCTCGCAAGCGCCACAGGGCAAAGTTTTCTTTGATACTCCTGAAGCAAAACTGCGCCGATACGATACTCACTTGCATCAGTCGGCACGGTGAAGGGAGCTAGGCTGAGGTCGGGAAGCCGCAGACGTGCGGTATGGGCGATAGTTGTTGACAGAGCCACAAATGATCCCTGCTCTACGTCAGTCCAGTACCAACGGGCATCCTTGCGGAGGAGCTTTTATAAGGGCCTTGCCAGGTCGTATAAGTTAAGGATGAAGTGGCGGTAGGAGTCCACCATGTCAAAAAAAAAAAAAAAATGCGGCAGATTTCTGACGTGTGTTGGTGTTGAAGCTGCAGTAGAGCCTGGAGTTTCTCCTCCTGTGCCAGACTGTGCCCTGCTCGACAACAAAACCTGGCAGGTTGATTCTGATGGAAACCAACGGAACCTTCCGTGGGTTGATGGTGATGCCTGTATCCTGCATTCGTTGTAAAAGAGTACTCAGGTGAATGAGATGCTAATCCAGGTTTTCTGAAAACACTACCACGTCGTCCATGTAAGTCACCGCATAATTGAATTAGGCGTCCCGAAGCACAATATCTATTATGCATTGAAATGTCGCAAGTGACTTGCACAAACCGAAGGGTAATCGGACAAATTCGATCAATCCTCGATCACAAACGAACGCCATCTTTGCAATATGTCAGAGGGCGATCGGAATTTGCAGAAAGCCCCTGCTACCGCCAAGAGTAGTAAATAACTTTTCGGACCCAAATGAGTAAATAGCAGGCTCGATTTATGGAAAGGAGTACGAGTCCCGAACTGTGACAGAGTTCAACCGACGGTAGTCGACACATAACCGCGCCACGCCATCCTTCTTAGGTGATAGAACAATTCGAAAGGCCCTGGGGCTTTTGGATGGTCCTAACGCACCGGCGGTGACCATGTCGTCTAAAGCGCTGTAAATGAGTGCTCGCTTGTGGACGCTCAGGGGCTGCAAGTTTAAACGGATCGGGCGGGCGCAGCCGGTGTAGATCCCATGTCAGCAAATTTCACGCTACTAGGAGCCTCCATGAACACCGCGGCAAAGGATCATTCTGGCCTTTTCCGCTGGTGACCTTGTGAAAAGACTTGAGAACAGTCAGAATACCACTACCGGTCTCGGAGACCAGAGAGGTATTTGTGGTAAACACATTTGACTGTGGTTCTGGTGGATTAGTCATGAACCTGAGTGGACGTGCATGCATGCCGTACCGGTAGGTGTCTTTATAGAAATCGAGCAGTATTCCTGCTTTCGATGTGAAGTAAAGTCCGGGAAGGTGTAGCAAACGTTGCCGCAGTTTGCGACCATTGATGGTAACCGTCAAACGGGCTGCTGACGTAGCGGACGCTACGTGAGCAGATGCCATGCGAACATTCGTGTGTACATTTAGTTAACTGTGGACATTTCGTCTCGCAGGTGTTTTTGACACGATCGCAGAGAATGGAAACAGCCGAGCCGGTATAAAAAATAAAAGGCACTTCTATTGCGGCCATCCCGACGCCACCAATGGTGCGCTAATAAGGGCGGCATTAAGGAGGCTGAAGGTGGACGGCAAACAGCTCGCCATTTGTCCGAGGTCCTGAAACCGCAGGTTGGTGGGGGGAGGCGGTGAAACCTTGCAGGTACGGCCACCACTGTTGATGTTAGTGGTGATTGAAGCGTGAGGGGCCGTCTGTTTCCCCCTCTGTGCCTCCGTATTTTGCCGGAGGTTGTCCGCGGCTCAGCCTAATGGTGGCAAGATGGTGTAACTACCAAAACACCCGGCTTCCTATCGTCCTCGATGTGCCTGCCCCAGTGTGGGGCTGGGCTGCTGCCGCTGGAGGCATCCACGTTGCGCATGCGACCAGGTGATGGTTGGCTGCTGCCGGAAGGGACGTTCCGGGACCTGCTGTAGCGAGAGGACCTCGAGGCGCGGCAGGTCGTTGGCAGGCGATTGGTAGCTGATGACCACCACCGACCCCCATCGTTTTCTTGGAGGGAGGGAGGGGGTGCGGGCTGTGGCTCTTGTAGTGACCGCGTCCTCCACACTGCAAGCAGAATATAGTGCTCCTGCTCGCATTTTTGTGCCCGATTGCATGGCGGCCACTACAGGCCTGCTGCGGCCCTGGGTGCCTCGTAGGGCTGCTCCAGATTGACGGACCGGAGGCTGGAGAGGGAGTTGTGCGGCAAGAGTGTGGTGACTAAATGGGTCAACCGCCCTTGAAGGGGGCACCGGAGTTCCCCTGCTGCACGAAAAGAACTATGCCACGCGCAAGACAGCTTGAGAGAGGCCTCTAACGGGGACAAAGGTTAGTAAGTAAGCTCCGCCAACATCGCCGCCTGAATATCGGACGTCGTTTCAGCGAGATCCTCAAGCGAAAAGTAGGTAGGGCCCCAAATAAGCCTGGAAGTGTGGGTGAGACTACCGGATCGTCAGAATGACTTTTTACGTTTCGGGGGCTGAAGGGTCTGCACGCCGGTAAAACTACTGAGAGAACCGTATGTATTCTTAGAGGCTTTCATCCTCCGCCTGAGTATGGGCGCGAAGTTCATCTTTCATGCGAACGGCGTAGTTGGCGGTAGGGGGAGGGGATCACGCTCGGTATAGCTGCTCACAGTAAGCCGAACTATGGAATGACGCGACGACGTCTGTGGGCGCCGGACCTAGTCAGGGCGATCGGCAAAACGCGCTGAAGAACGTCAACCTTATAGAAGCTTCTGCGCTGCGGTAATATTGCTTTCCTTAAGAATGTCCGCTACCGATTATTTCTCTGTGACCCCCATATGTAAGCACAACGGGCTGAAAGCGAAAGCTGGCTGCGGGTGTGATCTGTGCTTGACTCTCGAGCAGCCCTGTCAGCTGGGCAACAATGCCGGCCATATGTCGTGTGGGCGCGTCCAGCTTCGCCGTTGGTGGCTTTAGCCGAACGCAGGTGAAATAAAATGCTGGCGACGCATATCCAGCGTTGAAAGTGAGCTTAAAACAACGCTCAAGTGGTACTGCGGGGCAGGATGGGGCGGCATAACGGGGCGCAAAGAGAGCGAGAATAGGAGAAAAAAATATTCACTCCGAGCTTAGGTTGTTCAGGGCGGTTGGGCACAACTGCGTGAGTTGTAGGGCCCAATGTCGGAGCGAACCACGTAGGCCGAGTGGGATTGCCACAGCTCCCTCGGGATGAGGGCGGTTCCCTTGCTCCCTGTGCCCGTGGTCCCCGCGGCATGGAAGCCCACCCCAGAACAATGGGAGGAATAAGAAGGGAGGGAAAAATGGATAATAAACACGTTGGGCGCCAAATGAATGTCCCTCGCCTTCATTTAGGGGGTCCGCGAGCTGCGACCAGCACGACAAAGAACCAGTGGGGCAAGGAACAGAAACGACTTTACGACGTAACGAAGCAAACACAAACAGTCACCGCAGCCTCGTGACCGATAGCAGAACGGGCAAGGCGAAGAAAGCACCGGAAGTACGAGGTAAGCAAGTGTGCTAGCAAAGAGAATACACAAAAGAACCACCGTAACACCCGCCGTGGTTGCTTAGTAGCTATGTTGTTGGGATGGTAAGCACGAGGTCGCCGGATCTAATTCCGGCCAAGGCGGGCGCATTTTGATGTAGGCAAAATGTGAAAACGCCCGTGTACTTAGATTTAGGTACACGTTACAGAACCCCTAATGGTCCGAATTTCCGGAGTCCCCACTACGGCGTGCCTCATAATATCTTCGTTTCGGCCCGTAAATCTTCATAATTTAAACCACCGTAGCAGACACTCAATCACCGCAATCCCGCGGTCGATAACATAACAGGCAAGGCGGAAAAGCAAGCACCGAACCGGCCAAGAAAACGCGGGTAGTTCCGAAGGCGAAAAGCAAAACAAAACCCCCTTGTTTTCGCGGACACTCAAGAAAGCGTTTGCCCTCGCCCGGCAGCGCGCTTGAAAAAAGCGACATCGACGACACAGGCCAATTTCTTTCCCCAGGCCAATCTTTCTCCAGACAATTTTGGTCTCAGGGAGCCTGCCAATGGGAATTAATTGTTCGCGTAGCTACCACACGAACTACGCTGTCAAAATTTGATCGATGGGATAGGTAGCGTCGAGGACGGGCCCCAAAGCGGCCTATTGTTGATAATCTAATATAAATACAGCACAAGATAGCAGCAGGCAGCGTGTCTCAACCAGAGCAGCTCCGGCAATCTCGAGCTCGCGCCTCCCGGGCGACTGGCGATGCGGCTGCGGCGCCGCGCATTCCTCTTCACTACAACCGCCCCCCACGGGAAAAGGAGCCATCCTGGCGACTCATGATGAACATAGAATGATGGCGTCGTAATACGGCTTCAGGCGTTGTACGTGGATGGTTTCACAGCCACGACAGCGTTGATCCGTAGGTGGCGTGACAGGCTCGATAATATAGTTCACAGGCGATGTCTGTGGTACAACACGGTAGGGTCCTTGATATCTGGAGACAAGCTTGGATGAGGGTCCAGCAGGAACGGCGGGAACCCAAAGCCACACAAGGGAGTCCGGAAGAAAGTGACAATGCGGGTGATCATCGTCAAGTCTAGATTCTTGTTTCCATTGGTCGACGGCGGTAAAGGAACGCGCGAACTGACGGCATTCCTCTGCGCTGCGGGCAGCTTCAGACAGGGGTGTACATTCGGATGAGTCGGGTCTGTACAGAAGAATGGTGTCGAGGGTAGTCGAAGGTTCGCGGCCATACAAGAGAAAGACTGGAGAGAACTTTGTGGTCGCCTGTGGTGCAGTGTTGTAGGCGAACATGTTGAATGACAAAATGAGGTCCCAATCAGTGTGATCAGTGGCTACGTATGTGTAGAGCATGTCGCCAAGGGTGCGGTTAAATCTTTCCGTCAGACCATTAGTTTGAGGATGGTAGGCGGGGGTGGTACGATGAACGATGCGGCATTCAGCAAGTAGCGCGTTTACGACATCGGAGAGGAAGACACGTCCTCTATCACTTAAAAGTTCGCGAGGTGCACCGTGAAGGAGAAAAGTTTTTCAGGAGGAAGGATGCTATATCGCGAGCGGTGGCAGCAGGCAGAGCGCTTGTTTATGCGTATCGCGTCATATGGTCGATGGCGACGACTATCCAGCGGTTCCCGGAAGCTGCGCTCGGAAGGGGTCCATATAGGTCAATGCCAATGCGATCAAAGGGCCTGGCAGGACACGGGATTGGTTGCAGTGGACCAGAGACATGCTGAGCAGGAACCTTGCGGCGTCGGCACTGAGGGCAGGACCGAATGTAATTGCACACAGAGGTGTACATGCCACGCCTATAAAGCCTGGAGCGAAGCCGGGTGTACGTCTTGAAGACACCCGCATGTGCACACTGCGGGTCAGTGTGGAAGGCAGAACATATTTCACCACGAAGATGTCGAGGTATGACCAGCAACCACTTGCGGACGTCAGAGACGTGATTCCGGTGATAGAGAAGTCCATCCCGAATTTCGAAGTGAGATGCTTGACGGCGCAAAGCTCGAGAAGGTGAAGGAACAGTCGACGGGTTTCGACGGGTTTGAAAGGAAGCGGGTAAGAGTACTAATCCAGGCATCCTTGCGTTGCTTCGAAGCCATGTCGCAGCCTGCTGGGAACGAAAGTACTTGGTCAACGGCAGAGAGGCAGGCATCGCTTTCGGTTGACACGGGCGAACGGGAAAGCGCATCGGCATCGGTGTGGCGGCGGCCAGACCTGTAGACAACGCGCACGTTGAAATCTTGCAACCGCAAACCCCAGTGAGCTAATCGACCTGAGGGGTCCTTCAACGTGGACAGCCAACAAAGTGCCTGGTGGTTGTAACCACGTCGAACGGGCGGCCATAGATCTAGGGTCGAAATTTACCAAGTGCCCAGATTATGGTGAAACATTCCATCTCCGTAACGGAATAATTCTTCTCGGCTTTGGTGAGGTTGTGGCTTGCGTATGCAACGACGTACTCGTCAATTCCAGACCTGCGCTGCGCGAGCGCAGCGCCGAGTCCAACATCGCTGGCGTCGGTGTGCACTTCGGTCGGAGCTGTCGGGTCGAAGTGACGCAGTATAGGCGGCGAGGTCAGTAGACGACGCAACTCGTGGAAGGCATCGTCACAAGCGGACGACCAGGCGTAGTAATTCAAGTCGCTCCGGAGAAGCGGATTCAAGGGAGCGGTGATAGACGCAAAATTCCGAATGAAGCGACGAAAGTAAGAACACAGGCCAAGGAAGCTGCGAAGTTCTCTTACGGAGGAAGGTTTGGGAAAATCAGCAACTGCACGGAGCTTGGCGGCGTCAGGAAGAATACCGTGTTTAGATACTACATGGCCAAGGATGGTGAGCTGACGTGCGCCAAAGTGGCATTGCTTCAGGTTGAGCTGAACGCCGGCGGCAGTTAGGCACTGCGACACTTCCTCCAGCCTACAGAGATGGGCGGGAAAATCGGGCGAAAAAATAACCACATCATCTAAGTAGCACAGGCACGTTTTCCACTTGAGACCACGCAAAAGATTGTCCATCATACGCTCAAACGTTGCGGGGGCGTTGCAAAGCACGAAAGGCATGACACGAAATTCATATAGGCCATCTGGTGTTACAAAGGCCGTTTTAGGTTGGTCTTCGGGTGCCACGGGGACTTGCCAATAGCCGCTGCGTCAGTCGATAGAAGATAAGAACTCCGCGCCTTGGAGACAGTCAAGGGCGTCGTCAATTCTCTGAAGAGTGTAAACATCTTTACAAGTTATTTTGTTAAAACAACAGTAATCGACACGGAATCGAATCGATCCATCCTTCTTCTTAACAAGAACAACGGGAGATGCCCAGGGGCGGTCCGAAGGCTGAATGACGCCGCGCTTAAGCCTGTCAGCTACTTGGTCGTCGAAAACACGGCGCTCTGTCGCAGATACGCGATGGTCTTTGTCGCAGTGGCGCACTGGTACCCGTGTCGATGCGATTACAAACAGTTGACGCACGGCCCACGGGAACATGCTGGCACTCGAAAGACGAACGGAACTTGTCAAGAAGGCGTAGAAGCTGGGCGCGTTGAGAAACAGTCAACGTGTCGGCGATGGAGCTATGTAAAACATCGGGCGAAGTCGGCTCCTGCGCGGGCTTACAGGTCACTCCGGTGACCTCATGAGTGGCGATGCGACCAGTTGGCATGTCGATGACGGCCGGAGGGTCGACACACTGGGCACGGCCAACGCACTCACCACGAAGCAAAGTGACAGGACAGGATAATCGTTTGGCGACGAGCAATCTGCTGACGCCGGAATGAACGTCCAAAAGAGCGAAAGGCAGCGGGGCACATTTGCGACGAGCGAAAATTGTAGATGGCGTAAAAAGTGCGCTGGCATCAGCAACAATGTTTCATGACACTGTGGCAAGGGCAGATGAGTGCGGTGGAATTGTAACGTCTTCGGCTACAAATACTTTATCTTCAGGTTCACGAGCGTCAAGGAGTGGGGCATTACACAGCGTTTGAAATTCCACTTCAGCACGAGAACAGTCGATGACGGCCTTATTAGCGGAAAGGAAGTCCGAGCCCTAAATAAGATAGTGGGAACAAGTACACAGCAACAAAAATTCGACGATGTAGAGGAGGCCATTGATCACAACGCGAGCAGTACGTACACGCAGCAGCAGGCGTGATGCGGTCTGCGCTAGCAGTACGAAGTGACACGTTGGACAGTGGCGTCGTGACTTTTCTGAGCGAACGGCAATGTTTGGCACTAATAACTGAAACTGCGGCACCACTGTCAACGAGGGCGAGTGCAGCGAAGCCGTCCACATATGCGTCAATAACATTAGTCGGAGAAGGGAGAGGCCCTGTTCTGTTCGTGGGTGACGCAGTTCTTGCCTCTGGAACTGCGACGATTAGTTTTCCCGTTCCGGGAAGAAGGACGACGACGCATCGTCGAAAGAACGTGGTCGAAAGCGAGCGGTGTCGAGGCGATGGCGAACGGCGTTCTACAAGAGGGCGGTGGTCCGAGTAGGAATATATCTAGCCGGGGTTCTGAGTCGCGGAGGATGACGGGTATGGGGGAACGTATGATGCGGCGTCGAAGCTACGGCGGTAGGACGTTGCGCGGCAACGACAAAATCGTGCAACGTGCGCAACGGCGCCGGGCGTTCCTCTTCACTACAATAATTATAGTCAATTACCGTAACTTTTCTAATTACGCACGTAGTGTGGAAATTGATCTGTACCTAGAGGCTTCCAATCCGTACACTCGAATGGTAAACATAACGTTACGGTGAACCATATTTTTCGAATTTTAAAAATTTGTTGCAGCTAAAGAAAAACGCCCTGTACATATGTATACAGTGGCTGGGAAAGCTTATGTCGCATTCAGAACGACAAGTCCATTTGTCAAAACGTTCGCTCCCATTTTTACCTTGTTTTCGTTTTACTCAAGAACTGTATTTTGGGTATCATGTCCCAGAGTGACTTGCTGGCTAAGTTGAATGTGGAACATTCCCCATTTGTCTAACAACTTGTTGCTCGTAGCATGCATCAAAACTAAGTATTTGAGTGCATTGTCTGTTCACTTCGGGAAAGAGCGACTAGTAACCACAGCATGTGGTGTTGTGCTGGGCGCAGGAACACTACAAGAAATGCAGCAGCATTTTGCAGTGAGCGCGCCAGTCCGGCGGACATATTAGACAGTTTTAGTTTAACGTACGCAGAAGTATTGCGCACGTAAACGTGAGAGTTCTACGTGCCCTACGCGCCGCATCCGTGGGACGCTTGTAGTTTCGTGTACGCCAGAATCTGTTGGTGCAGGTAGGCCTGGCAAACAGATCGTTGCTTCCGCGTAGTCTACTGGCACCTCCTGCCGGCATACTGGAACGCTACTCCCGCCAAGATCGTTCAAGACGAGCCATAATCGGAGCCACGCGTGTTTCTCGCACTTCGCGAACTGCGCGTTCGTGCTAGCTTGTGCTGCGCTCTCTGCCTGGTAGCTCGCAAAGCCCGTCACGTATACGTGAGACGCGCGACGTAGGGGCACAGATTTCACGTGCGTACGTGATACGCGACGGGCCTCCCTGCGTTCGGCCCCACATGCGTATTTAGACCCTGCAAGATTTTCATGCACGTAGCGCTTCTACGTACGTGTAACCAAAAATATTTATTGACACTTTGAGCGAGTGCACTTGCTGTTAGTGTCATTCGAAGGCTGTCAGACTGAAATGTTTAGCGACATTTGCAGAGGAGTGCATTTGTCAGAGAATGTGTTTGACGAACTCACTTTGCTGCACTGAAGTGTGTAGCTTCTACAGCAATGCTTCAAGAAAAAATAAATAAATGCTAATTGGAGAGTCTGCACTAATTCTAAGAGAATTTTTTCTCGGCAATCTCAAATGTCATGAGCTTCTTTGTGACAAAATCCAAGCGCAATCAAGCTGGAAACGTTCATTTCCGGCACCCCATGGCTTCGCAAATCGTCATGGATAAGGTGCTAAAGAGTGATGAGAGATTATAATGGTCGGAACAATTCTGATAAGGTTGATAAGGACCGATAAGGGCTGATGAGGGTCGGATCAATTCAGTTATGGTTGATAACGAATGATAAGGGTTGATAAAGGTCGGCCATGTGCGACAAGAACAGGTAAGGGTTCATAGGGATCGGATCGATTGCGATAACGTTGATAACAATCGATAGGTGTCGGATAAAGTCCGAGAAGGTTGATAACGACCGGCACAGGTTGATAACGGTTTAAACTGGTCGGATCAAGTTTGGTCAGATTGATAATGACACCGGGCTGCGTGGAGATTAGCAACTGGCACAATGCTTATGCATACTTAGACAACTCCTGCTGAGTTTCTGCATACTTTTTCGGTGACGAATGTGGGCATGACACGGAAGGATGCGCGCGATTATTACTCACGCTACGGCACGTTTTCTTCACAGTGAAGCAGGACCTTCTATCTTTTTGTTTTCTTTGGTACCGCAGAAATAGGGCGCTTTAAGCTACTGCCTTCTCCAAAAATGTTTGTGATCGTTTCACGAACCACGCTCACCGAGGCCATGTTATACGGCCATGCACCTACTTGTAACAATTGCTCTGCATGCGTACGTCCAGCAGAGTGAATGCCTTGACATCGACATGTATAAGTGTGCCAAAAGGATTCACTCTATCCCTTCACGCGATGGGCTTGTCGTTCATACAGGAAACTGTAATTTCTGTTGTACAACAATAAAAATATTCGCCCGTCGGCTCTCCCGTCGAGAATAGCATGCGGCCATTCCTTGCAATGAACCATGGAACAGAGAGACGTGCCAGGCGGAGAAGACTCCGAGATGCCCTCCGTGTTCCGTGCATTTGAGAGGGCGGCCGAATGCAGCCAAGCGGGGACGCTAGTTCATCGCAGCCGTAGGTGGCGTCTTCCTGACCTGCGAAAGCCGTCGCCAGTCGTTTTCGAATGTTTCTGTACCACCTGGGCAGGAGGAAGGTGCGTTATTACGCCATCGCCAAACGACGCTTGTGATAGCCTCAACGAAGGGCTGCGCCCGTCCTTAACGCCTCGCTGGAGCGGGCTGTCGTCGTCACTGAACTTTTTAGAAATGGAACGGAGGTTGACGAGTCTGCTTCCCTAAAGCAACAGCTACTGTCCAGTAATGATGATGATGATGATGATGTCTTATTCAATGGCACAAACCCACTGTGGGGGATCGGCCACGAACCGGGTGGTAAAATGAGCTAGAAAAAAAAAACTATATAAATTAATATTCAAGGATGAGAAAAAAGCCGAAATTAAATGAAATTAAGTAGTGTACAGTAAGTTAGGCAACCTTGCATAGATAGAAATAATAACATGTACTTATATGTTAATATGAAAAATACGTAAAATAAAGAGTAAACGTAAAAAAATGAGTAAGTTAAACTTTGAATAGTTACATTAATAATACAACTGTGAATTTCTTCTACTGTGTTAGTATTATTCGAATATTCTAAATTCATAGTTTATTGAAGGAGAAATTCATCAATCATGGAAAACGGGAAATATTAACGGAGCTTGCAGAATGCACGAGATGGTTGCTTCGGTTCATCTTCGTGCCATGCGCTTTGCGGCCTGGTTATAAAATTAGGAGAAAATATTTCGGAACGGTTTCTCTTCTCCAGAGGACCACGTGTAACTGCACATGCCCGCAGAGTCACTTGAAGTTTGTTGCGTGTTAACGCAAAAGTTTCGTAAGAAACGAGTACATTTCTTACTGCCTTTCAGAAAACCATTTCAACCGCTGGTACGTCATACAATGGAACCCACAGAAAGGATCCTACGATGAAAATAGTCAGAACCAGACGGAGAGACCCACAATTACGACACCCCTAACGTAAAGTTTGAGTGGTACGCGTTTTCATTTTGCGATATATTGGCTGGCGCGGACAATCTGTCTCGTACGGCACGTTGCGAACGGAGTGAAGTGTGGCGTGACTGCCTCGCTACATTGCAGATCGCGAGAGTTTTGAAATTCGATTTTATGAAGTTCATAATTTAGAGGGATGTATCTAGAGCTGATAGTGACTAGTTTGTCAAGCAACGCCCCTCGGACAGCCACTGCCTCTAGCGGCGTACGGAGGTTTAGCTCCCGGCAGGCAACACTTCTGTCGACTATGCTAGCCTAAGCGGCAGTTGACACGACAGTGTCACAGAAGTCTTGCGATAAATAGCATATTGTTGGAGTAAACTTGTTTGCGTACGTTTGAGGTCTGTTTCTTGAACACACAGCACCCTGAGACTCAATACGCGGATTAGTTTTTTAACGTTGTCAAGGTTGCGAAGGAGACTTCTGACCTTCCAAAGACTTATTTGAGTGCCCATATTAAGAAGAGTTTTGTGCTGTCTGTTTCAATAAAGAAGTTTGCTTACAGTGCCCCTTACAGGCCCCGTGAAGCGGGTTTTTTTCTTTTTTGGAGTGGTCGAGAGATTCTGGCCGCTCCTAGATCAGTGTTTTGGCCGTCGAGCTGGGAGTCGTGTCTATCGCCTCTTGCATGGCGCTGGACACCCGCTCTTGCAAGTGGTCTGTTCGCGAAAAAGGCCTCGTCTCTAGAGAGGAAACACTCGAGGATACCAGACGGGAGGTTGATGGGTCTCTCTTAGATGGCGGAGAAGCGCGTTAACTGCGACCGCCGAGGGGCCGGTTGGCATTGCCGCCGGCGCGCTCCGATTGGGCCAGACTGCCACCGGAAGCCGTTGTGACGCTGCCCCTTGACACCACACTTCGGCAAAGCCATTCTTCGACAGGTCGGGCACCCGCCTGCTTGCCTCTTGTACAATATTTATTTATTTAAATACTCTCAATGCCTGATGGCGTTGCAGAGAGGAGTGGTTACAGATTACACAATGTTAGATACCGCAGTCTGAAAATGTGAATGATCCGGATTGCTGGCGACCGAGGCGGGGAGGTGGTTCCATTCGGATGCTATCTTGGGCAGGAATGAATTGGAGAAAAGGTTTGCACGGAAACTTGGTACTTGTATCTTGACGTTGTGGTCGATTCGCGGTGATGTGTCCAGGAGTGATATAAATAGGATATTGTGTAAGTTCTCGGTTAGTATAGTATGTTTTATGAAAGAGTGATAACCAGGGCCAGTTTCCTTGTCGATGATAGGTCTGGCAAGTGAACGCTGGTTTTGATGGTGGATATATTAGCACTGCGGGAATATTTGCATACAATAAAACGTACACACCTGTTCTGAATGGCTTCAAGTAGCTGGGTCGTAGAGGGATCCCAATTTGGTGGAACATACTCTAGTTTCGATCTTAGAAGTGTTTTATATCATGCAAGTTTGTGGGAAGAGGGCGCGCGAGGAAAACTGCGACATAACAACTTAGTGTTCGATGAGAAGAACTAGTCACGTATTCTATGCGAGTTTGCCATGACCGATTGTTAGTAATGTGATCACGTAAATATTTAAAGGACGTGACGGAGGACAGCATGAAGGAGTTGATTGTGTATGACGATGTAGAAACAGCACTACAGAGAGAAAATTTTTGTTTTCCATTTGTTAACGTTTAGTTTCATTAGTCATTGATTATACCACGAAGAAATGGGGTTAAGGTCAGATTGAAGTAAGAAGGAATTATGTAGGTTACTTATTTCATGATAAATACCGCAGTCATCAGTATAAACACGGATGTTAGATGTTAATGTAAATAAGAAACAAAATAGGCCCAAAGACTGAGCCTTGCGGGACACCAGAAGTTAGGAAACGGTTTGGCGAAGCGGAATTGTTAGCAGATATGAACTCAGTTTGTTTCCGGTGAAAGCATTCATTCCAAGTAAGTACATAAGGGCCAATATTAAGTCTGCTTATTTTCAGGAGAGGGAGACGATGGAATACTGAGTCCAAGGCTTCTTCGAAATCTAAAAAGATACAATCAATGCAAATACCTCGGTATATAGTCGATATCGAATAAGACATTAGTAAACATAACTAGTTGTGTCTCACATGAAAAGTGTTTTTCAAGAACCGCCGTGATATTTACTAAAAATGTTGTTGTATTCAAGGAAAAGCACGAGGTTAGAGTAACTGATGTGCTGCAAAAGTTTTTTCCGAGAAGGCTGGTTAATGAAATTGGTCAGTAGTTGATAGCGCATGAAGGGTTACCTTGTTTTGGTAAAGGCACCGTGCAACTTTCCCGCTTTCCAGTCGTTGGGCAGCACACCACACTCTAAAGACTCCTTGAAAAGTTTGGATAAAACAATAGATGAGTAGGTTACAGTGCATTTAAAAAACTGAGCATTTATTTCATCAGCACCAGGTGCAGATATCTTTAGATTCTCTAGGAGTTGTATTCCTCCAACTGAGTCAATGATTATGGGATCCATCGTCGTAAACAAGGGGTTAATAAATATGGGTGATGAAAAAGACTGATCATTTGAAAACGAACACACCACATATTAGGTAGTATACGACGTTCCCCGTCTCGTCAAATAGTCGGATATGTTGTTTCGGTTTACGGCCAACCACATCCCAAGATATACGCGGCCTATTTCGAAGCAGTGAAGGAAGAGAGCCTGAAAAGAAAATGCGCTTGGCCAATTCAGGGTCACACTTGTATTCAGGCACGCAATTTTGATAAACTTCCCATCGCTCAGCTTCATCGCTTATCACGGCGTTTCTGTAAAACCTGCTTTTTTGTTTGCTTTGTAGGCGGCTGATCAGTAGCGTCAGCCAAGGAGAGTGAATAACGGAGTTGATTTACGCAAAGCCACATATTTCTCGATCAGCGAAAGTATTCTTGTTTTATAGTTTCACCAGTTCTCTTCTACAATATTATATGAGTATAAGCGCAGGAATGATTCCTAAAAAGATCGCATTTTGATGTAAATAGCGGCGCCATTAGCTTTAACATATTCTCTTAACATTTCTTTATGCTGTAGCGCTCGCTCGAACGAAACAATGCAGAGAAAATGAAGGATACAATGGCCGTTTAGTACAGGCCACAATGTTAACGCTGAAAACACATCTGGGATTGATGTAAGGACTAAATCTAGCACATTTGACGAGGTGGTAGTAATGCGCGTAGGTGTTTTTGTTAATTGGGCTAAATTGAAATCATGACAGATATTAAAAAAAATTAGAGCTTTCATTAGTAGGCGAACAAATAGAGCCATGGCTGCTGTCCCACAAAATGTCTTGGAATTTAAGGTCACCTAAAACTAGAAGTGGAGAATTTGGTTACCCAACGAGAATGCTATTCAAAGTATCATGTAAAGACTCGCAGAACGTAGAACAAGATTGAGGGGCGCGATAACAGACACAAATAGTTTCCTGGCATCTGAAACGAATGCATGCGTACATAATTTCTAGTCGGGATATGAGTGGAATGGGGACCTGTCAAAAATGACGCGTTGAAATTGCAATAAGCACATCACCGCCTGTTCTTGCGCTTAGATCCGGTCTAAAGATATAATCATTGTGACAGTGTGAAAGTTTAGTGTCAACAATTTTACTTGAAAGGCAAGTTACCGTTAATGCGACCACATCTGTGGCACAATGATCAACGATAGAAGGCAAATAATCTCGTTTGTGACTGATACTTCGTATGTTTAAAAAAAAAAAACGATACGTTGCCAGAGTGGGCAGCGTGGCAACAGCTACGGAATGCCGCCTAAATGCTGTTTCTTGCTTATGCAGTTTGCCAGTCTTTTCCTCGGAACCGTCGTCCCTGCTGCTGCCTTCACTCGGCTGACTGCACCATCACCGGTGCAACTGCACGTGGCTGAGATCGAGGAAGCTGCGCAGGTCTGCACTATCACCCACGTGTGTGATGAGTGCGGGCTATCAATCCGCTCATCTCTGCCGCTAGACACCGCCCTCAAAGCTGTCATTCCTGACAAACCCATCAGCAACCCTTCCAGCTCAGCGACATCACCAGGCAGGGGTTTAAAAGCCCTGTGTGCGGTTCCCCTCATCAGTGGGCAGCTTGGCAACAGCTACGGAATGTCGCCTAAATGCTGTTTCTTGCTTATGCAGGTATGTTACCGCAAAATGCTCATTGTTTAAAGTCCGACGATCGTTTTTTGCTGTTGCTGTGCTGCCCACAGCCACTTTTTTTCATGCTGTATGCTCTGTTATGTTGACGGCCCTCAACCGCCTTCTCTTGAGTGGTGATATCGAGCTTAACCCTGGACCCACTACGGGAACCCGGTCGACTAAATCTACTAAAAAGGCTCGAGCTTCTTTGGGCCATTCAAGCCGCTCTGCTAATTCGCCGAGGGCTTCTAATCCTACTGCAGAGCTGGTGGTTGAGGAAGCATTGTCGAACTCCGATAATCCTGTGCTCGTACAACTTTTGACTGAAATATTGACTAACAATAAGGGCATGGCTCGCGACATTGCAGAGATAAAAAGTTCTGTTGGTATGCGCTTCGAGGCATTGGCATTGCGCATTTCCGCTGTTGAAAAGGCATTGGCCACCCCTGCTTCACGGCCTGAAAATGGTCAATTACATAACGAAATAGGTACGCTGAAGTGTTCAGTCACTGAGTTGACTGGAAAGAATGATCTAGAAAATAGGTCTAGGCGGAACATTATTTTACATGGCTTATTAGAAGCTGTTGATGAAACTCATGATTCCCTTCTTTCCAAAATATCTGAATTATTTCAACAGAGTCTTGGTATTCAATGTCCTCGCATCGAACGCCTCCATCGTTTGGGAGGAGCTCGTGAAAACCATCCACGCCCGGTAATTTTGATAATGCTTGATTTTAATGACAAGCTTACTTTGCTGAATGGTTTTAAGCTTACGGATTCCGGACTTAGGCTTTCTGATGACTTTTCTCCCAGGGTTCGTGGAAATAAGAAGAAACTATCGGAGGCGTCAAGTCAGCATCGCAACAATGGGTCTTCTGTTAAGATTAGGTTTGACCATGTTTTCATTGACAACATTCGGTATAACTGGTGCGATTCCACCAACTCTCTTGTAAAAATCTCTAATCGTCGCAACTTTTCTAAGACAGCAGGTCCCGCATCAGTCAGCAACAGGTTGAACTCCTTCTACAATCCAAAGAGACCTTACCATTATGAACATCAATGCTAGAAGTATAGCTAATAAATTTCCCCTTTTTTCTTGCGCTTGTTTTGTCCTATTCACCTGACATTATTGGTATCACCGAAACTTGGTTACATGCGGGTATTCATGACTCGGAGTTTACACCGCCAGGTTACGTCACCGTGCGAAATGATCGTCATAATCAAAGAGGTGGTGGTGTTGCATTGCTTTTTCGCTCGGAGTTCAAATTCAAAGTCCTCTTCTCTCCGCTAGACATAGAATCAGTCTGCTGTAGACTTTACTACGGTAAACAATTCTTAAACATATGCGTTTGCTATCGTCCCCCTAATAGTTCGTTGGAAACTCGTGACAACCTGGACCAACTTTTACTGCAAGAGAATTTAGCTTCCTCAAATTTCGTCTTACTGGGTGGTTTTAATGCTCCCGGAATCGACTGGACGTCTCTCTCATTTTTTGGTCATGGTAATGCATTAAACAAGAAATTTGTTGAATTATATCGTTATCTCCTGGCTTAAAGCAGGTCGTTCACAGCCCCACTCGTGGTGACGCAGTACTGGATTTGATTTTTCTCAGCACTGATTTTGCCAAGACGGGTTACAAGTACGAAATAATTGATGGTATCTCGGATCACAGTGCTGTTTTTCTATCTGTAAACCGGCCAATCCATAACCAAAGCTTTACGCTGTCCACGTTTCGAGACTTTTCCAGAGCTGATGACGTCCGTATCACAGATGAACTATCCAATAATTTCGCCGCATTTTTGGCACTTGGACTATCTAGTGACGTTGATGCGCTCGTAGCGTGTTTTGAAAGCATAGTAAAATCGTGTATATATCAATTCGTTCCTTTGAAAACTAAGAAAGAAAAACGATAACCTTCCCTGGATGAACCGAGAACTGCTGCACTTATCGCGACGTGCTGGTAGACTTCGCACTAAACGCTCGAACAATCCTGAGGCATGCGTTTTGTACGCTCAGGTAAAAAATGAACTCCAGAAAAAAAACTACCTCGGCCAAACATTTCTTCTATCATGTTCAGTTGCCGAAACTGCTCGAGTCTAACCCCCGTAAATTCTGTTTTTTCATATCTCCTGGCTCTTCTTCTTCCCCATCTCTTAAAATCAACAACAGTGTTGTTAACGATCCATTAACGATTTCAGAAGCGTTTAATACATATTTTCAGTCAGTATTCGCCTCGGATGATTCCAGTCGTTCAACATTTGCAACTAACGATTCATATGCAATTGGTGACATCAACATTAGCCTAGAAGGTGTTTTGAATCTCATACTAAACTTGGATACTAAAAAAGCAGCCGGCCCTGATGGAATTCCGAATTCCTTTTTAGTACGATTCTCGCTATGGACATCTAAATATCTGTTCATTATATGCCAGAAGTCCCTTAATAGTGGCGTTGTGCCTTCCTGGAAAAGAGCTAAAGTACTACCTTTATATAAATCTGGTGACAGGCAGCTTTTATCTAACTATAGGCCTATTTCTTTAACTGCAACATTATGTAAAATACTATAACACATAATCTATAAGCATATAATACTGTTCTTTGAAAATAACCTATTTAACAGCTTTGAGCACGGCTTCAGGCGCGGTTTTAGAACTGTAACACAACTCACGGAGTTCACTCATGACCTTTCCCATTGCATCGACTTTGGTAATTAGATTGACGCCATTTTCATTGACTTTAGCAAAGCTTTTGGCACAGTACTACAGTCTAAATTGCTTTTGAAACTCCATAATATTCTAAATATCCCTCAGTTAGTGTCTTGGATTTCCAGTTTCCTCTCTTTGCGTTCCCGATTCGTATGCTATGATTCTGCGGATTCGTCTGTAGTCGACGTCACCTCAGGAGCCCCACAGGGATCCGTACTTGGCCCTCTACTATTCTTATTATTTATTAACGACCTTCCAGACCACGGTACTTCAAAAATACGTCTCTATGCAGATGATCGTGTTACGTACAGTCCAGTTGACTCACTCGCTGAATATCAGCGCCTTAAAGATTCCTTTGTTTCATTTTGTGACTGGTGTGCTACTTGGAAAATGAGCATAAATTTTGATAAAACTGTTATGTCTTTTACTAACAGACACATGCCCGTATGTTATGATTATATATGCAACGGCGTACCACTAACACGAGTTTTTCAATACAAATATTTAGGCGTCATTTTTACACCCACCTTGTCTTGGTCTAAACATATAGATTACATTTGTAGTAAAGCGTTAAAAGAAACTTGGTTACATCCGCCGGACGTTGTCTCCTGCTCCGAGGGACACTAAATTAGTAGCATACAAAACACTGCTTCGCCCAATTTTAGAATATGCTTCCTCCGTATGGAGCCCATATAAACAATGTGAAATTAATTGTATTGAGTCGGTCCAGAGGAAGGCTATTCGTTTCGTTTACCGTCGCTTCGACTGAGACTTTTCACCGTCAGCTGCTCTTACGGAATTAAACCTCCAGTTTCTTTCTAGACAGCGGCACATAGAATCTCTGAAGATTTTCTATTCTTATAAGAACTCTCTTTGTCACCTATCAGATCCCCTTCCTTTTAATGCCTGCTTGCCCGACTTCAACTACAGCTTATCATGCCTCTAATATCGGACCACTTCGTCCACGCACCAACACTTTCAAATACAGTTTTTTCCCCCGAATGATTAAACAGTGGAATTTGTTACCTGCCGAAGTTCGTTTGTTACCCATTTCTCAATTTTTAAATGCTATTGCTGATGCATAGTTCCTTCACATTTTTATATTTCTATGTTCTTGTTTCTACATATCATAAGTTTTCCTCGCATGTACACCCACTCCTGCCATAGCCCTAACGGGCTGCCGTATGTATAAATAAATAAATAAAGTAGACGCACAGGCTTGTGATACTTTTTGGGGGGATTATTGTGCCGGTGACGAAAGCGGCGCAGGATCTGCAATCTGGGGAATTTTATAGACAGTATCAGTTTGCAAGGAGTACACGAAACGTTTTTTGTTTATGAACATCCTATTGTGTCGCGAAGAAAATCGCTGTCCGCTTGCTTTGCCACACATGAATAGTTTCTCTCGACATCAAGTGTCGCCTTGAAAAATCTGCAGAAATGTATACACCTGATCCTTTAAGTTCGCCCTTATAGGCCGATATAACATTTTTTTGTTTTAGAACTAGTAAATTTGACAATTATGGGCCGATATTTAGCAGCTACGTATGCTCCTAATCAATGGGCTGAAGATATACTATCGGATGATAACTGGATACCTAAGGAACTGCATAGAAGAGTTTAAATTTTTTCTCTGATTGAGCCCAGGATTCACTTGACCAGTCGGGAAGACTGTAGAAGATTAGGCTCTACCTACGTGCGCGGTCTTCACGATCGTCCAGAGTGCTGTGAAGCTCGGCACATTCTTTACTAACTGTGTGCAACTACCTGTTGTAGGGCATTAGTTTGGCTCTCATCTAAATTATTTACTCGATCCTCTACGGCAGCAAGTCTAGTGATAATATCAGACGTCGTTTATTCCCTGGCGGTTCGACTTTTTTTCACGTCGTCAATAATTTTCTTGAGTTTATCATGACGCGAGTCATTATGTGCAACAAAGCTTTTAACAACAGCTAACTCCCGTGTTCCTTACAAAGAGTATCATGAGGTACAGGGTTTACTTCTATGTCCCCACATTGAAACAATCAGTAGTCATTGTGCAAAGAACACTGTGGCGTGGTAGCAGCAGCAGAAACGCATCCTTTCATTTCTTTACAATAATGGGAAGGAGCTTCACCAACCTGCACCAACAAAAGGACCAGGTTGACGGCTGGCAGCATCCCTCCTGCTCCAACATGCCCACTGATATGTTCTCCTTCACTGGCAACAATTTTTTTTTCTAGGTAGGGCACGATGGCGGGCATGTGACGTGCTCACCATCACCGTTCACACAGTGTAGATCTGTCTGGAATGTTTCAGATGGGTGTTGAAGTGCACTAAATTTTATATAGGTCACTTGATCTCGGCAGTTCGCAGAGCTGTGGACAAATATTTGGAATTTGAAGCATCTCATGGTGTTTGGCACGTATGGCCTGACACGAATCTTTAAGTAGCTTGCTTCGATAGTTTCAGGACAAACACTTGAGCCGAAGGTAAGAATAAGGTGCTTTGTTGGGATTTATTTGCCATCACCCGTCATCTTGATTCGCCTGACATCGATTACGTTGTCACTCCAGCCATCTAGAAGTTCAGTCTCGGTGAGTTCCAGCAAGTCATCGTCCGTAATGATACCACGGGTGGTGTTCAGTGAGATGTGTGGAGTTATAGTCAGTGGAATGTTCCAAAAGGAGACTAGATTCGGCAGCTTCTCGTGTGGCTTCTTATCGAGGAGATCCAAGAGTTCACCGCAGGTCAATTTCGTAACTTGATAATTTGGGCCTATAGCATCTGTCAGACATTTCAAAGGGGACAGTGACAGCCATGTCACTGTTTTTTCAGGTTTTTCACTGTGAACTACATGATATCAGGGGGAACATTGGTTACCAAAAATATTGAAAACTTCTTCGGTGTGCCCCCTTTTCTGGGGGGCGATCAGGGAGTGGGGGGAAGGAACTAGCCATAAGTGAGCGTATGCTATTCATCAAGAGCGCGAGTCACCCGCCATGGAGCTCTACAAGGTAGGAGGCACTATAGCACTTGTAAAAACAGGTTCTGCAAAAGTCAGCTGAACATTACCGGTATAACCTAATATGAAATAACCTAGGTTGGCTATCCACACAGGGTTAACCCTCGCTGCTTAGAATATCGCAAGTAATACAGAAGATAGTAGTAGACAGAAAAGGTTGGAAACGAGAGAGAAAAAGATTAGAGAAGAGGGAAGGAAAAGTCAACTACAGATTTTTCCGGGTGGGTCAGTGCGGAGGTGCAGCCACCTGGTAGCCTACGCCAAAGGGGTGTGCTGCCGGCGCCTAGGGGCCCTAAAGGTCCAAACACGCAGCATCGGCTGAACCCTCAGGATTTTAATTTCCCCGAACACGGCTAAGCCACGCACGCGTAAACGCGGGAGGGGACGCCATGTGCTAGGGTTCGTGGTGTCGCAAAGCACTAAGCTCCTGCTCACGCAGACGCCACTACTGGGCGGAATGCCTTTGTGTGCGTTCCATCATCACTACAATAAAGATCAACATCAGATTCTCGTCAGCCCCTCGTCGTCTTGCCGTTCTCGTTATGCCATTGTCGTCATTACCTCGTCCTCACATACATGCTATCGTGCAACCGTTAACTCTCATACCATCGTCATCATGCCGCCTTGGTCGTGCCATTGGCGCCATTCCTTCATCTTCATTCAGTTGTCGTCATACTGTCGGCGTCGTGTCATCGCGGTCATATAGTCGTCGTTATCTCATTGTCCTTATGCCGCCGTCGTCCCGTTCTCGTCACTGTAACATCATTATAATATCAGAATCGACATCTCACTGTCGCCACACCGTACTTTTCGATATACGCATCTGCCCTTAGACCGATACCATTCTTTTGTCATTCCATCGTCACTGCGTTGGGGTCATATAGTCGTTTTCATGCCTCCATGCTCATGGGTTACTTTGACAAGCGAATGCTATAGCAAAGTGGGACGATATCGGTGTACCTGGCATATAGTAGAAGCAACAAAGGTCTCAGAATTATCACTACTTGAATTAAGTACGGGTGACTTTAGAAATACGACGTGTCACTGCATTGCTCCAATGCTTTTCGCATTACCGTCGACAGTCATTGTGAGATGAGTTGTGCCGTAATTTCTTTTGCAGCAGATAATCAAGGCACCCAAGTAGCGCAGTTCATTTGGCATATTATCTGCGGTGGCCTGTACAAATCGTATTTGTCTGATCCAGCAGGAGGACGCTTTACCACAACCCAAAGCACTGGTCACTGAAGCAATGAACGATAGTCACATTTTGAGCCGAAGATAGAATATTGTGAAATAGAATGTGGATACTGAAATACATCTTTTTCATTATAGTAAGGCAATTTTCGCGCCACCTGGCTGTCGTTTTCTGGAAAGCTAAAGGTATCGGAGTAATAAATGCACGAAGACCACAAGCCGCTATAGGTTTACGGCCACTTGTTTAGCGTAACATGAAATGCCTCCCGCGAAAATTAAGAAGAAAAGTGTAGTGTCGGCGATTAGCAGAAGGGCCGAAGACAACGCATAACGGGCTTGGCAGGGGCAATCTATCATCTTATTACACCGCACAAAGGACCTCGTCAGATGCTTCTGTTCGTGGCCTAAGAACCCGTAAATGGTATTACGAGTGTACTGAAACCCCAAAGAAAGGAGTCTTTACAGCATACGCATGCCTCACAAGCACACGTACACACCGCCAGGAAGCAGACCACGCTAGGAGCAATCCATGCTTATAGTTCTAGTAGTGATAAATTTTAAATGATATATTCCGGGATTTTACGTGCAAAAGCTATTACCTGCTTGTGGGGCACGCCGAGGGGGGGGGGGGGGGGTGATACGGGTAAGTTTTTACCCCCTGGGGTTCTTTGACGTTAATGTCGGCCGAAGACACGAGCGCGTTAGCATTTCGCCCACGTCGAAATGAGGCCGCCGCGACCTGGATCGAACCCCATACCTGAAGCTGAGCAGCGCAGCGCCATAGCCACTCAGCTACCGCGGCGGCTGCGCCAGTGCCGATTTCGCTGCGAAATCACTTTGTCTGCATAGAGTACTGCATGTGTGTGTGGAGAATGTAAAACAGACTGTGGAGTAGTTCAACGGGAAAACACCGCAAAAATGCTTGGTTAGACAAATTTCACGAATTCGCTCTCAGCAAAATGCGCAGCACCAGGAGGTTCGACGAGGTCAGTATGTAGATCATTCACAATCGAGTCTAAGAATAATTGCGTGATTACAAAATTGCAGATCTGTACCTTCGGCACAGAGCCAACGGATGTACGGCGATAACGGGAAGGTGAGAACAATGAAATCGCATATTAGATAAGGAGTCCGCCTTTTTAAAGAATATCATTTACAAGCCGAAGTAGCCAAGGACACGCAACAACTGATGAAGGGTCAACCAATGAAACATCCGCAAGGTGTGCATGTCATGCACTAAACGGAGTGAGGGATTGCCGCAGGGATAAAGAACCCGTGACAAGGACACACTAGACAAAGCCAAAAATTTTTATATTGTCATATAGCGCTCTGTCCAGTCCGTTTCTTATTATCCTCTTGTCTTTTTTTTCTTACTTATTTCCCAACCTTGTGAGCTGCATGAACTAGCCTAATTGTCTTCATGAACGGTACTTCGGAGGAACAAGGTTTCCTGCGCGCATCCTGTTATGGCGTCACTTCTGAGAGTAGTTTTTTGTCTGCAATAATGGATAGGAAACGCCAGTGAATTGAATCGGCCCCAATGTTGAGGTGTTTTTCTTAGAGTCATACGAGCGGTCTAACCTGTTTCGCTGTCTCTTAAGATATAGTAACGGCCATATAAGCATATTAAGCATTTGTTATCTCCTAACCTAATTCCTCGATTCAGGAACGTGTCGTATACCATATTTTCGCAATTATTCCGCGCCCCCGATTGTAACGCGCGGTTATATTACCGCCAACATATATAAAAAAATTACTTGCCGCTGATTCTACCGCGCACATCAAGTAACGATACCTGTGTCGACGCGTACCGTGTTGAAACAATTTTACTCAACATAGCAAATGCACACAGAAACGCACACAGCTGAATCTTAGCGGTTACTCGCTGTTGGAGTACGACGACCCCTCCTTTTCGCTGTCTACCGACCTCAGAAAGTCATCTTCAGTTCCATCTAATGCATTAGAAATGCCAAATCGAGAGCAAACTGGAATATCGCGACCGTAAACGAAGGCAGAAAAACAGAGCAAAATCCTTTCGATGGCAATGCAGCTATAGCTACTTTGCGGTGAGCTTTTCTTGTAGTCAGAATGAGTTTTGTTCTTGATTTCTGTAGAACTAGTTTAGATTTTAACGCACATGCAAACTTGAACTCACTTTTTATTAAAAAAGCGCGGTAAAATCATGCAAATATGGTATATAGTCGGTCAAGAAGATAGGTGGGCGGACGACGTCACAACATTGACGCGCCTCATAAATGCGCCAACGACCACGACTTTCCTTTTTTTTTCAACATTTCTTTCAGTCTTCAAAAATTACTCGCGTGGACAATCCTCCTGGTGAGTATGCATGATGTTTTAAGGACTCCAATTTATCATTCGCAACCAAGAGCCCGTCAATACAAACCAAAATATATGCACACAATTCTTTCCACTCTGGCCGCATCTAAACGTCGTCCTTGCAGTTAACAACAGAACCCGTGACTCCGTGCTTAGAAGCAGAACGTTCAAGCAGGTGAGGCGACAAACACATCCATTCCAAAATGCAGCTGAAGGTTATCTTTGTTCGAGACCGTCGATCGTCTTGCGTCTTCAGAAACAGGCAGATGAGACCCGGCCGCCGTTGCGATTTTTGTCTTCAAGGCACAGCGCTGTCCTGCTCCGGCTCCCTCATTTCGGTCGTGAAAGCTTCATGCTCCGGAGCATCGACGACCTTTGGAGGTATGTTGACACTGTCTCTCAGTACCAATGCACACGACAATGTGCCTTTTAGAGTGAACACGACGAGTGGGATAGGCTTCATTATCGAGAACGTAACAGAAACCAGAAGTAACGCGCAAAAAGTCGCCTCTATAAAAATCACATATAACAATAAATCCCGTAATATGGATCGCGAAGTAAATACACATTCTGAAAAGGTGTCGTTTCATTTATTTCTCGCATACGTTTAAAAGAAAACGACACGTCGTAGCATAGATTGCGCCCTCAGAGCATTGCCAGGAAGGTATTATGCAGATATTATTTCTCTTCGCCTTTCGTTGGAAAAACTGCTTGCTAGCATTTTCTAGTGATAATTTTAACATAGCGTTTGAGCGTTTTCCCCCAATTTAGTTCAAATAAACTACAGCCTTCACACTGACACAAGTGACTTTTTACGTCTGCTCTGGCGTGGATCCTCTGGAAAAGAGGTACCTTATCAAGGTATTTCTCATGGCCAATTATGTTAAATGGCTGTCGCAAATGGCTTCAAGGTCATCATCATCGTATTTCCTCGGATGTGTTCGACTCGCGCGAGTAGAAAGAAACGAAGAACACACCAGGTAGCTGTCTCGTGCATTGTGCGCCCCCCCCCCCCCCCCCCCATTGTGAGCAGCAACTACATTTCTTCGTTCGGCAGTGCTTCATTTGAAAAATCCGGCAACGTTCTAGGACAAGCGGAGTAGGAAGTCCTTCTTTACGACCACGCTACTGGTAACGCCTAGCTCTACTGTTGCCACACATCGTGTTAATCATGATGCAACGACCTCTATCTGATGCCGCGTCACTGCACCAGGATTTAAAGACGAGTGACCACGGATCTCAGCACGCGGCTCCGCAACATGACAGGTGCGGCCGCGATCAGGGATCAGTGGCAATGTCCGCGCACGGCTATTCTCGGCCTCAACGTTCTCGTGGGTCCAGGAAACACGGCGGGCATCTGACTATCTTTCTTTCTGGCGACTGCCGCGTCACGGGATGGCTCACAGGTAAGTATTCGTACATATTTTGTGCTGAACACTACTGACAGCGCAAACCGACACGAACGACATAGAAAAGATCGACGGACAAGCGCTTTCGCTGTGTCGTTCGAGTCGTTTCCCGCTTTCAATAGTTTTAAGTATGGAATATACTAACGTCCCTAACGTACCGTCCTTTTCAAGTACCTATTCTGTAACTGAAACCAAAGCGTATTTGAGAGCGGAGTTGAAAAGGTGGCCTTCACATGCAGTGCCTTGACAAGAGTTGTTAGGGATCTTCTCGTTGGCACCTACGTTGGCGGGAATAGTCGCTACAGCAATGTTAGGGCTATTTCGATCACGTCTTTTTGTTTGGTAGTAATCGCAATAGAAACCTGCATGCGCTTCTTACACTGGGTGCGCGGGATCCGGAAACTTATTCGTGGGCCAGTTGACGCTTACTGAAATACATTTCAGGTAGTGCATAAAGATATTCACAAAAAGAACACCTACGACACTGCACCTGCATTGTGCGAAGGTGTTCTTTTCGTGGTTGCTTTATCGCACTGCCTGTGAAGTTTTTAGGAAGCAGCCGAGCAAGGAGAGGTGTTTTTGTTTCTAAGAGGCTATTTGCGATTAGCAGGTCGCCTTCGGTAATGTGTCGTCCAAAATCATGATCGGCTTGCATCTGCTCATGGGAACAGTTCAGGCGTAATGACAATTGTGTTAATGTAAGCCCAGGAGCCAAATGTACTGTATACGATTAAGGACTTCGATTGGCCTTTAACAAAAAAAATTACAGTAAACAGGGAGCATTTCATTTCGCCTTACCCTTGTGTAATCGTGTAATTAGACTTTAGCATTGAAGTTCATTACTGGAACAAAAATATTACAGCAGAGGACAAATAAGCTGTAAGGTAATTTTGGGAACGCTGATGCAAAGATTCCAAAGTATTGCAAAATCCTTACATTTCAGCGGAAAGCACCGCAGAAGAGGCGGAACTTGTCATCGGTTCGTGCAGCCATGGCGTCGATTCTAGCTCCAGCTGTCTTGACGAAGACAACGGTTCACAAGAGAGGCAACAAGCTCTCACCTGGTGCAGCATGTTGTTGCAGCCCCAGGTTGTCGAAGCCTCCGCCCACCGTATGACCATCTCAGGAGCACTGCGCAGACCTAGCCACTGTTCCAGCGATGGGGCTTGGCGCGAGGACCACGTGTCTCGCTTTGAGTGCACCCACAGCTTGCGCGTGGCGTCGACAAAGCCTTAGTCGTCGCCTTCCACGCGTTGTCCTGCACCGCAGCTTCCATCCACGGGGACATCGAAATTCCGTGAGGCCAATCACTCCTCCACTATTCTTACTGTGGCTGAGTAATTTTCCCCCGAATTCTCGTACTTTTCAAGCAGTACGAGGACCTCCTCGTTGTTCTTCAGGAGGTTATAGGGTTCCGTAAAATCGGCTCTGCATAGTTGACCCGGAAGCCAGCCTACGACCAGGGAATTTCGGCGATGAGGCTCCTTTCCAAGAACCGGCGGATGACGAAGCTCGCCGATGACGCGGACTTTCGGAAATTTTTTTTTCATGTAGTCCTGCAGAAATTCGTACGCAGCATCGCCTTTATTAGCATGAGATCTTATTTTTTCTTGGTTTTGAAAAATATATTATCATATATGCCATATTTGTTGATTGCCTTGAATTCTTCTGGTCACATTGAGCTGTGAGCTCTGTGCTTAAGAGGAAGCTTTAGCTCAAGTGCTCCTATCTAAATACATGTAAAAGGAGAATTCGTTTTTCTCGGCAACCACTGCACCAAATTTGACGAGGTTTGTTGCATTTAAAAGACAAACTTAAAATCTAGTGACTGTTGGTTTCGAATTTTTGAGTTAGGTCGTCAATGTTTTATTAAAAATTGGCAAAAATCGAAAATTTTCAAAAAACGAAACTATCAAGTTTACAACTCTGTAACTTAACCACTAAAAATGATAATACAATTCTGTGAATCGCATCTAATAGTACGTTTAAAGCGGACAAAATTGATATGTTACACATGAATATAAAAAAAAATTTAATCATAGAGAAATACAGCTTTTGCAGAACCCTTGTAAACAACGTAACAAATTCACGTAATATGTAAAATGACATATCGAATTTGTCCGCTTTCAATGATCTAACGGATGCCGTTCACAGAACCGCGATATCTGTTTTTGATACAGAGCTATCACTTTCTAAAAATTGTGCTTCTATTTTTTTCAAACGGTCAAATATTTGAAAATCGTTTTAAGAAAATTCAAGCCCTAAATAGAAATTCCGCTTCCAACAGTCACTAGAATTTAACTTTCTCTTTCAAATCCAACAAATTTCATCAAAATCGGTCCAGGGGTTATCTCATAAAAACGTTTTTGCGTTTTACATGTATTTGAATAGGCCGCGTCGGAGTTGGGCCCGAGCTAAAGCTTCCTCTTAACCCGTTCTCTTTTCGTGCTTCTTTAGCGTGCGCGACATACACGGTGGTCCTTTATAAAAGGGCATGCACGAGCGCGTGGCCTGCACTCAGCGTGTGTGAGACTCTTGAATAAGACTAAGGCTAGCCACATACTTTTATCCTGCTGGCGCAGCTGCGGCGAGAAGTATCAGAGGAGACAGGAGAGAAGGTCTGCGTCTCGTAATTGGTTGGGTGCCCTTACGTGGTATTTTTGCGGCCTTTTCCCAATTTTCTTTTCCGCGTGGTGCAGTCGCTGCCATTACAGATGGCCGTGGAGTTGCTGCGGCGAGGCATTCGCAAGCGATATGATGTGTTTTGGGTAAGTTTCCTGGCTACTCGCGTTATTGCACTAAGAACTGTGTTTTAAATACCTAAGCATTTCTATGCCTACCTACCGAGAAATTTCTCCGTCACGTAACACACTCAACGGCCAATAGCCCGTTAAGCCATGGCTCAAACTCCCGTAAGAAAAAAATGTAATGACTCATACCTACCTACACCAGAGGCTACAGACACTTAGCAAAGTGAAGCGAACAGTGCATACATTCATGAAGATCACCCATACAACACACAAAACAACAAACGTTTCAATAAAGAACAAGTTCAAAACAAGCATCCGAACCATCAATAAAGCATTCCGTAGCCCTCCTCAGGAAATGTAGTGGTGGTTTTGCAATAGCTTCGATAAATTAACCTTATTTGACCTTGATTAACCGCAAAGGTCATGGGTCGAGTGCGTTAAATAACTCTATCTTAAGTAAACCTGCTTTATCATTTTCACTATCGAACATGATAAGCGAACCACCGATGATGTCCGATATGGTTTTATGTTGGTCGGGTCAAGTTCCATAACACTGATAATGACACCGGGCTACATGGAGATGAGCGAGTGGCACAATGCTTACGCATACTTAGACAACTACCAGAGAAATTTGTGCGTTATTTTTAGTGTTTTGTTTTATGTTAGGGTTTGCTTTTTATTTCGCTATAGGAAAAAAAGTCTACGAAGAGTGAATTTCTTTTGGTCACGGGCCACGGAACTCTGGCAAGGTTACGCTTAGGCATGGGTAGGTTTGTGCGAGGGTCGCTTTCTGTGCTCTCGTTCAGACATTTTAGTCCTGATTACGCTACCGTCAACCAGCGCCTTTTCGTGAACAATTGTACGAAGCTATGGATGCGTAAGGCTGTCTGTTGTCATATATAGTGCTAAAAACGTAGCGCGCATTATTGTACTACTGAGAGTATGTAGCTGTGTCAGTCCGTGCCTTTTTAGGCGCTGCTAACACGTTTTGCGATGACGAGCTGCTCTTGACAAGTGTAAATAATTTTCACTGTTGTGAGTGGAAGATATACGTTGTTATTTTGAACGGGGCATCGCGCTCTGTTTGAGAATAACCAAACTACATTGCACCGCGGTGTACAACATGCAAGCATTGTTCCGTTATCTGCACGACTCCGCGCGCTGTGCATGCTGCATATGTTGTACATTTGTGCCTGTATGCTATTCGGTACAAACTTCATCCATGTCAGTCCTTTTGTTTTCGTCCTCGCTACAGTTGTAAGTGATGAGCTGCGTAACGCAGGGAATTGCCAGAGCATATGAAATCTAACCGACTGGGAGGCAGCCCTTAAGAGCGGCGACATCTCAGAGCAACTACGGGCTGTCCAGAGGGCCTGCAACAGGGCAGAGGACCACGATCTTCCGACCCCGACGTGGGTGCCGCTCGCGACGGCTACGGGGACTCCCTGAAAAGGGAGGTACCCAAACGCGGTTCCTCAGGACCATTAGTAAAGTTCTTTGTCTGTCTGTCCTCGCTACTGCCCCCGTGAACGGAAGGCAGTGTGCGACACGCCACATTTGGGTGCGCAGCTAAGCTTACGTGAACTATCGATAAATAGTGCCTTTTGTATATGGTACATTATACACTTCAGAACCGTACTTGCACGAGAAGCTATATAGTTAGTCGTGTGCTAATTATGCTCAGATTGCATCGCAAAGAACTTTCACCTGGGACGCGTAGCACATGAAGGGATGAATTAAGAAGTGATCATTCTAACGTGTGCTGCGTGTGCAAGCTTTGCAACAGTTGTTTCTTTTTGCGACGGGAAGTCAAGCTTTCGCGTTCGCGCACCCTGTGCTTGTATATGAAATAAAGTGTTTTCCAATTAAATACCTGTTGATAGTCTGCGCTAGGCTTTGTCTAGTGTTCTTTTTTTACAGCTTCCAAGAACTCGTGCAATATGGTTCTAATGTTCTCGAGGTGGGGCTCATCATTCTTGAGACAAATTGGTCAACAGCTGCTTTATACATCCGGCGGCAGCAAGAAACGGCATGTACGCAAGAGCACGTACGCTACCCACTGCTGCTGATGCCTGAGGATGAGGCAAAGAAAGCTTCGCTTTAAATGAGGCGATTTCATAAAAAATTGCAATCAGCAGAGGGTAGCTGCCACTACGGACATAAGGAGGGGGGTCATCTTGTTTCCGTAACCTTAGACTAATGGAAAGTGGTCACTTCCGAATGGACTTTCGATCACATCCCATTCTAAGTCGGGAAATAGGGAAGCAGATCCAATCAACATGTAAACTGATTAATATGAATTGTGATGAAGATTTTACTACATTGGCTCCTTCTTATTGAAGAGCCATGCGACGCAGTCTACTAAAAAAATTTCTATATATCGGCTTCTCCTGTCGTACCGTGACTCTCCCTACATCGCGTTTTGTGCGTTAAGATCTCCCACGAGTATGTAGGGCTCGAGAAGTTGATCAATAAGGTTATATAAGCTGCTTTTCAGGACATGATGATTCGAAGGTATATAAATGGAACATGCACTTACCAACTTACTGAATATAATTACCCAAAGTGACACCACTTAGTGGGGCGCCTGAAGGGCGACATGTTCATAAAGTACTGACTTGTCGGCAAATATTGCTACACCGCCAGACGAGGCGTTTGTCTCGTCACGGTCTTTACGATAGGGGGCATAGTAACGAAGAAAGTTTCTGTGTGCATGTTGCAGATGCCTCTACTGTACACAACACACAGTAAGTTGGGATTGTGTTTGTGTAGGAGTTATGTAATGTCGTCAAGGTTATGAAGAAGTCCTCTAACATTGCATTGTAGTATGTATGTCTGCATGATGACAGAAGTTTTTGTGCTGTGTGTTTAAGAGAGGAAGATTAGATCTCGGGCCCTTTCCGGGCTGTGGGAAGCGAGGTTTGTGTTTTTCTGTAGCGATCACGAGAATGTCACCGCTCATTAGGCACTGGTGACGCCGTCTAGATAGTTATGTTCATCGCCTCTCTCGGGGCGCTGGATACACGCTCTTGCGAGAGCTGTCTTTGCAGCGAGGGCCTCCTATCCAGACACGAGATTCTTGAAGCCACCAGCCCGGATGTTGCTGGGCCTCTGTAGCTTTACGGAGCAGCATTAACTGCAACCGTGGAGGAACCGATTGGCGTTACCACCGGTTTGCCGCGAGCAGGCCGGACAACCGCCGGAATCTGTTGTGACGCCTCCGCTTGACGCACCACTTGGGCTAAGGTATTTTTTTTTCAAGTAGGACACCTGCCTGCGTGCCTCTGTAAAGGATATGTTCTTCACTTTCAGTGCAACAATTTCGTTTTCATTTTTTGAAGGCAGGACACGACAGCGATAGTGTGGCGTGCTCTCCATCAAAGTTCCCACAGTGTGGATCATTCTAGCAAGTTTCGGATGGGTGATCATGGGCGCGGCATTAGCACGGTCACTCGACCTCAGCAGTTCTGGGAACTATGGGCAAATCTTTCGTATTTCAAGCATATAATGGGGTTCAAGGTATAATGGATCTTCATATAACCTGCTTGGATAGCTTCGGGACGCACACTTGAGAAGAATAAAGTGCTTTGTTGGGATTTCTTTGCCATCGTGCTTAAACTTGATCCGCTTGACGTTTATTACTTTGGGGTCACTCCAGCCGTCCAGAAGTTGTCTTCGTGAGTTCCGGCAAGTCATCGTCCGAAACGACACCACGGGTGGCTTTCAGTGTGCGGTGTGGAGTAATGGTCAGTGGAATGTCCCCAAAGGAGGCTGGATTTGGCAGCTTTTCGTCTTGCTTTTAGTTGCGGAGTTCCAAGAGGAGGTCATCATCATCAGCCTAATTTTGACCACTGAAGGACAAAGGCCTGTCCTTTGTTTCTGTCCTGCCCCAACGGATTCCAACTTTCGCCTGCGAATTTCCTAATGTCATCACCGCACCTATTCATCTGCTGTCGTCGACTGTGCTTCCCTTCTCTTTGCACCCATTCTGCAACCCTAACGGTCTACCGGTTAGCTAACCTAAGCATTACATGGCCTTCCCAGCTACATTTCTCCCTCTTAATTTCAATTAGTATATCGGCTATTCCCCCTTTGCTCTCTGATCCACACCACTCTCTTCCTGTAGCCTAATGTTACGCCTAGTATTCTTCGTTGTATTCCTCTATGCGCGGTTCCTAACTTGTTCTCGAGCTTCGTTGTCAATCTTCAAGTCTCTGCCTCATATCTTAGAACCGATAAAATGCATTGATTGTACACCTTTCTTTTCAATTATAATGGTGAGATTCCAGTCAGGATCTTACAATGAATGCCGATTGCGTTCCAACCAATTTTTATTATTCTGTAAATTTTCATCTCATGATCACGGTCCCCTGTGAGTAATTGGCCAAGGTAAACGTACTCCTTGAGACTGCGGAGGCTGACTGGCGATCCCGAACTCTTGTTCGCTTGCCAGACTATTGATCACCAACTTTCTCTTCTGCATAGTAAACTTCAACCCCACTTTTACACCTTCCATCTTAAGGTCCTCAACCATTTGTTGTAACTGGTCCCCAGTGGTGCAGAGCAGGACAATGTCATCTGCAAACCGAAGGTTGCTGCGGTATTCGCCCTAGATACTCGCTGGCCCATTTGGTAACATTATATCCTTGGCCTATAGCACCTGTCAGACATTTCGCCACAAAGAACGGTGACATGGCTCGGACTGTTCTTTCCGCTATTGCACAGTGAATCACATGATAGTCGGGGAATATCTTTTTGGTGACCAGAACACTGAAAAACTTCTTCGGGGCTCCTCCCCGTTTTCTGGAGGACGATCGGTCCACGCAGGGAAAGAACCAGTCACGAACACCAGCCATACACCATGCAGCTCAACAAGGGGACACTGTAGAACCTGTAAGCACAGTCTCTACAAGGGCCAGCTGTACGTTCCCACTATAACTAAATATATATAACCAAGGGAGGTTATGACACACGCGGCTAACTCTTGCAGCCAGGAATATGGGAAGTAAATATAAGATAAAAGGAGGCAGGAAAAGGCAAGAAACGGCGACTCTCGATTTCCACCCCGTGGGTCAGTCCGTAGGCGCCGTCAATGTGAAGCAGATTTCAAAGAGGTGTGTTTCCTCCACCGGGGTTGCTTAAAGGTCCGAAGACCCTGCCTTGGCCGTGTCTAAGGAAAGGATCCCCCCTTTCCCCAGACACGGCCAAGCTGCGCATGGCTACATGTGGGAGAGTCCAACTTTCACGTGCTCGGGTACGTCGTCTCGCAACGCACTAAACGGCTGCTCACGCAGAAGCCCCTACGGGGCACACAGCGTGTCTGACGTAAACGACATGACGACGACGACATGACAAGAGTAGGATGATGAAGCGGGAGGGGGAATCATAGAACCACCACGAAGATATCAGGACGTCTTTCTGACAACGAATGCCTGACCGATGTATCAGGACAATGGCGTGATGACGATGACGTAACGGGAGTTGGATGAGAAAGCTGGAATGACGATGATACAATAAAAGCGACGGCATCACGACCACGAGTACACGCTTAGGGACCCAAGCTAGCAGACGGCTTATGCCACTTGGTTGGCGTAGAGGGCTTGACGACTACTGCAAGGGGAGAGTAAGATCATGAAGTTGGATTGACGACGGAACGACTAGTACGACATCAAGACTACGAGCACATACCATTCGACCAAGCTTGCAAGTTCGTCCCCTGGGACAGCGGACGAAGACTAGATAGATGGATAGATAGATAGATAGATAGATAGATAGATCGATAGATAGATAGATAGATAGATAGATAGATAGATAGATATATAGATAGATAGATAGATAGATAGATAGATAGATCAGTCTCGGTGAGTTCCAGCAAGTTATCATCAGCAATGATACCATGGGTGGTGTTCAGTGAGCATTGTGGGGTTATAGTCAATGGAATGTCCCGAAAGGAGACTAGATTAGACAGCTTTTCGTGTTGCTTCTTATCGCGGCGATCCAGGAGTTTACCGCTAGTCAATTTCGTAACTTTATAACCTGGGCCTATAGCACCTGTCAGACATTTCACAGGGAACAGTGACAGCCAGGTCAATGTTCTTTCAGGTTTTTCACTGGAAATTACAAGATAGCGAGGGAAACTTTGGTTACCAAAACACTGAAAACTTCTTAGGTGTGGCCGCTTTCATGGGGGCGATCATGGTGTGGGGGGAAGTAACTAGCCATGAGTGAGCGTGTGCTTTTCGTCAAGAACACGAGTCGCCTAACGTGGATCCCTGCAAGCTAGGAGGTACTGTAGCGCCTGTAAAAACAGGTCCTGCAAACGTCACCTGAGCATTACCACTTTAACCTAATATGACATAACCTAGGTTACTTACACAGGGTTAACCCTCGCTGCTTAGAATATCGCAAGTAATACAGAAGAGAAGAGTAGACAGGAAAGATTGAAAACGAGAGATAAAATCATTAGAGAGGAGGAAAGAAAAAGCCAACTACTTATTTCTCCGGGTGGGTCAGTGCGGGTGTGCTGGCCACCTGAAGCCTACGCCAAAGGGGTGTGCTGCTTCCGCCTAGAGGCCCTAAAGGTCGTAACACGCAGCATCGGCAGAACCCTCAGGAGTTTCATTTCTCCGAACATGGCAAAGCCACACACATAAACGCTAGAGGGGGTGCCACGTCGCAAAACACAAAACACAAAACTCCTGTAAAACTCCTGCGCCACAAAGCTCCTGCTCACGCAGATGCCCCTGCGGGGCGCAAGGCCTTTGTGGTCGTTCCATCATCATTATTGTAACTTCAATATCATACTCTCGTCAGCCTCTCGCCGTCTCGCCGTTGTCGTCATGCCATCTTTGTCATTGCCTCTTCCTCACATAGACGCTGTCATGCTTCCGTTATCTGTCATCCCATCGTCATCCTGCTGTCTTGGTCGTGCCATTGTCCTCATTCTTTCATCTTCATTCGATTGTCGTCATACCGTCGGCGTCGTGCCATCACCGTCATATAGTCATCGTTATCTCATTGACCTTATGTCAACTTCGTCACGTTGTCGTTACTGTAACATCATTATGATATAAGAGTCGACATCTCCCTGTCGCCACACCGTACTTGTCGATATACGCATCTGTCCTTCGACCGATACCGTTCCTTCGTCATTCCATCGTCCTTGCGTTGGGGTGATATAGTCGTCTTCACGCCTCCATGCTCACGGGTGACCTTGATATGCAAATGCTATAGTAAAGTGGGACGATATCGGAGTACCTGGCGTGTAGCAGAAGCAACAAAGGTCTCAAATTTATCACTCCACGAATTAAGTACACGTGATTTCAGAAATACGATGTATCATTGCATTGCTCGAATGTTTTTCGCATTACCGTCAACAGTCATTGTGAGATGAGTTGTGCCGTAATTTCTTTTACAGCAGACAATCGTGATGCCCAAGTAGCGCAGTTCATTTGACATATTCTCTGCAGTAGCCTATACAATCCCTATTTGTCTTATCCAGCAGGAGGACGCTTTACCACCACGCAAAGCGCTGGTCATAAAAACAATGAACGATAGTCATATATTAAGCCTAGTGTAGAATATCGTAAAATAGAATGTGGATGCTAACATTACATCATTTTCATAATAGTAAGGCAATGTTCATGTCACCTGTCTCTAGTTTTCTGGAAAGCTAAAGGTATCGGAGTAATAAATGACCTAGACCAGGAGCCGCTATAGGATTGCGGCCACTTGTTTAGCGCAACATGAAAGGCCTCCCGCAAAAATTGAGAAGTAAATTGGAGTGTGTGCGATCAACAGAAGTGCCGAAGATAATGCATAACAGGCTTGGAGCGGGCAATTACAACTCGCAAAGGACTTCTCCAGATGCTTCCGTTGGGCGCTTAAGAACCCGTAAATGGCATTACGAGTGCAGTGAAACCCACAAAGAAAGAAAACTTTACGACTTACACATGTCTTACAAGCCCACGTGCACACCCCCAGGAAGCAGACCACGCTAGAAGCAATCCACGCTAAGCCTATAGTTCTAGTAGCGATAAATTTTAGATTATATATTACGGGGTTTTACGTACAAAAGCTATTTCCTGCTTATGAGGCATGCCGGGGGTGGGCGCTACGGGTTAATTTTGTCCCCCTGGGGTTCTTTAACGTTAACATCAGCCTAAAACACGAGCGCTTTAGCATTTCGCCCTCGCCGAAATGAGGCCGCCATGACTGGGATCGAAACCCATACCTGAAGCTGAGCAGCGCAGCGCCATAGCCAGAAAGCTACCGCGGTGGCTTCACTAGTGCCGATTTCGCTGCGAAATCACTTTCTCTGCATAGAATACTGCGTGTGTGTGTGTGGAGAATGTAAAACAGACTGTGGAGTAGTTCAACGGCGAAACACCGCAAATAAGCTTGGTTGGACGAACTTCATGAATTCGCTCTCAGCGAAATGCGCACCAGCAGGAGGTTAGACGAGGTCAGTTATGTAGATCATTCACAATCGAGTCTAAGAATAATTGCTTGATTACAAAATTGCAGATCTGTACCTTCGGCACAGAGCCAACGGATGTACGGCGATAAGGGGAAGGTTAGAACAATGAAATCGCATATTAGATGAGGAGTCCGCCTTTTCATTAAGGAATATCATTTACAAGCTGAAGTACCCAAGGACACGTAGCAACTGATGAGCGGTCAACCAATAAAACTTCACTTCTTCACTTTATTTCCTTAAAGACCCTCGTGGGAGGGTATTACATAAGGTGTGGGACATATATAGATTAACAACAGAATGCATAAAAAATTTTGAAAGAGTTATACAAACAAAAATGATTATCGTGATGCAAGCGAACGAGTAATTTGGTTAAGGAACATAGATGGGCATGTGATGGTAGCAAGTTATGGGGAAGGCCGTTCCAGTCGCTAGCAGTCCGGGGAAATAATGATGAAGAGAAAGGTTTTGTGTGTGCTCGTGGTCGAGATACCTGCTGCTGATGTCCGGTGCGAAGAGAGAAACGTGGTGGGGGAGGGCAGATGTAGGGTTCCTGTGATGGCTTGGAATAAAAGAATTTATGATATAAGCATAAACTAGCGATGTGGCGACGAAGTGCAAGAGTAGGTTTCAGAGATGATAGGGGGGGGGGGGGGCTGATATCAATAGAGTACGAGGAATGAATGAATCTAGTTGCCCTGTTTTAAACGGATTCACGTGAATTAACAAGGTATGCTTGTTTCGGAGACCAGATGGGCGATGCGTATTCTAATTTTGATCGAACTAGTGATTTGTACGCGAGTAGATTAGCATGTTGGGGGGCAGAGTGGAGATGACGCTTTAAGAAGCCAAGCGTTTTGTTAGCAGATGAAATGATGTTAGCGATATGGCTATATCCACATAAGATCATGACTAAGATGAACACTGACATATTTATATGATTGGACAGGGTGGATAAGAACGTTAGAGATAGTGTAGGGAAACAGGAGAGGATTACTGTGACGGTGGAAAGATATATAAGTGCATTTGTTTATATTAAGTGTCACTAACCAGTCATTGCACCAGTCTTGTACCTCATTTAGTTTACCTTGTAGCGATTGCTGGTTAAAGGTCTCAGTAACTGTTTGGTAAATAACGCAATCGTCGGCAACCATCCGAATATGGCAATCTAATTTCTTAGTTGGGTCGTTAATATAAATTAAAAACAAAAGAGGCCCTAGGACGGTTCCTTTGGGCACCCCAGAGGAAAGTGGTAATAAGTTAGACATTTGTTTTTTAATGACGGTTGATTAGGAGCGGTGAGTCAAGGATTCTTTTATCCATGCTAGTATGTCACAATGCAAGTTTAGGCCAGAAAGTTTCAGAAATCGGCGGTTATGGGGTACCTTGTCAAATGCCTTAGCGAAGTCGAGGAAAATTGCGTTAGTTTGGAGGTTGGCGTCAAGGTTGGCATGCAGGTCATGAACGAAAATGGCTAGTTGAGTTTCACAGGAGTCTCCTTTACGAAATCCATGCTGTGATGAATGAAAGAAATCATGTGAGTCCAGAAACTGCATTGTTAAAGAGTAAATGACGTATTCCATGAGCTTGCAGGGTATGCTGGTTAGTGATATGGCGGGGTAGTTAAGTGGTGAATCTTTTTTGCCCCACTTGCTGGCTGGGACGACCTTCCCCACTTTCCAGTCGTAGAGTATGATACCTGTAGAAATGGACTGCGAGAACAGCAAGCATAAAAACTTGGCAGACGTATGGCAAGTGTTTTTTACGACCTTTGTGTTGATTTCATCAATGACGGTAGATGAAGAAAGATTTAACTTTTCGATAAGAAGGGAGTTTTTGAGAACGTAACAGCTGGCATTGCATTTGTGGGGTCACTGGCTGTCATGAGGGGTGGTGGTTCTTGTTGTTTAGTGAATACAGATGCGAAGGCAGAATTAAATATGTTATCGCACTGAACGTCGAAATAACACGTCCAGAATCGTCAGTCAGGGTAACAACGTGCGAAGATTGGGGGTTTAAAAGCTGCCAGAATTTAGTCGGGTTATCTGTAAGTATGCTCATCAAGTCGATATGATGAAAGGAATGTTTAGCGTTTTTACTGCGACCAAATACGCCTTTTCCGCAGCGTAATATTTTTCCCATGCGCAGTCGGTTCTGCCCAGTTTAGCACTACGGAAAAGAGGTTTCGTTTTATTTTCTAATCTTGCAAGAGTCTTGGTGAACCATGGCTTGTGGTGGTTAGCGCGGAAGCTGCATTTGCGGATATATTTATTAGTCAATTCATTCATTTTGTGTATAAACATTGACCAGTTTGTGTGGATGTCTTGTTCGTAAAATGACTCCTGATATGATGGGAAAAATGCCTCCAATTCCGCGTTGAAGGCCTCATAGTATCCTTCTTTGTAAAGAGAAATTATTTTTTTTTGTGAAGTTGCTTTTGTTACTGGGGTGAAGTTAAAGCATGCATGAATGACTTTATGATCGCTGATTTCACGGAGATAAGAAATAGCGTTGAGGCTGTCGGGTTGGCTAGATAGTATAAGGTCAACAATGTTAGCAGTACCTCCGGCTAAGCGTGTAGGCTGGGTGACTACCTGGGCTAGGTTAAAATTTAAGCATGCATCCACAAATTCACGGGATCCATGCTCTCTAAAAATAGGTCGATCAGGGGCACACCAATTTATGCAAGGATAGTTGAAACCACCAAAAAGAAGGATGTGTGCCTTAGGGTGTCTAGTTTTAAGTTCGTTTGAAATGGTATGCAGTTTCCGGGGGAATTCGGGGCGATTATGAGGGGGTCTATAACAAACGCCAATTAATATAGATACTGATGTGGCGCGACAAAGGAGCCATAATATTTCCAGTTCCGATGAGATGTTGATATGGGAACACTGTAGCTGATTTCTTGTAGCAATAACGACGCCACTCCCTCTCTCGAGAGCTAGTGCGATCGGCACGGAAAAAAATAAGTTTGGTTAGTTGCAAAGAACTTCAGCGTCGCTTATATTATCAGTCAGCCAAGTCTCTGTCAGGACGAGCTAGTTGCTGCCCGTTCAAGACAAGAGGCTGCACACAAGATCGCTGTTTGAAAGCAGGCTGCGTATGTTGGTATTGATAACGAATAGGCAAATATTCTCTCGAGGGGCGATATCGCAAAGATTAGGTTTGTGACGATGGCGAGGAAAGCGCTATGCTATTTCTGTAACGTTTTCTTTGGCAGCAACAAAGGTGTAACATTTCTTTCCGAGAAACAGTGTCTTGTACCGCAGGGAGAACAGTCCAGTTTTTGATTTTGCAAACGCGACAAGGTGTTTGCGTGCTTTACGAACTGGAAGGGAAAAATCTTCTCCAATGCTTAACTCGGTGCCCTTTAACCTGGGCATGTTTGAGAGGACAGTTTCTTTTGTTTTAGAGGACAGAAATTTCACTATAATCGCTGCGAAGAAGGCTGACGGCCTTCTTCGCAGCCAGAATACAGTCCAATTTGTCAGCACCAGGACTCTATATCGCCCGACAAGAGCAGGAGAGGTTTTATAACACCAAAACATTCACCAGCGACAAAATGCAACACTGCAGGCTCGGCAGCTGTACCAGACAGTAGTTTTGGTTTTCTTAGCAAAAAGGCAGTATGGTTTACTGACCTGCATTGCGAAGGTAAGCGGATGAGGAGGCTGTGCCATGGCACAGCTACCGAGCCCGCAAAGCGCGGGCGGGAGGCGGTGCTCTCTATACGCTGGCAGGAACGATGTTGTTGTTGCCGCTTGCGCTTTGCATCCTGTGTCGAGGATAAAGTGAGGGAGCGCGGCTTTCATCGACGCTTCCGAGGCGCTCAAAACAAAGGCTATGTAGTTCCCGTTGTAGAACGGCATTTCCAGCTGTGGTAGGACGACCCACGAAACGTTGAAGAGTGCTGGCAAGACGTTGGCGTAGGTAGGCACGCGTACCTGCCTTGCGAAAGTCAGTGGATGAAGAGGCTGTGTCATGGCACAGCTGCTGCGCCGAATCATCCGCAAGGTGCGCATGTCATGCACTAAATGGAGTGGGAAATTGCCTCAACGATAAAGCACCCGTGACAAGGACACACTAGACAGAGCCCTTAGCTTTTATATTGTCATAGAGCTCCGTCCAGTCCGCTTCTGCTTCTAGTTTTGCCTTTTTTTCCCCCACTTAATTATGTTGCAACCTTGTGAGCAGCATGAACTAGCCTAATTGTCTTCAAGAACGGTACTTCGCATGAACAAGCTTTCCTGAGAGCATCCTGTTATGGCGTCACTTCTGAGAGTACTTTTTTGTCTGCAACAATGGATAGGAAACGCCAGTGAATTGAATCGGCCCCAATGTTGAGGTGTTTTTCTTAGGGTCATACGAGCGGTCTAACCTGTTTCGCTGTCTCTTAAGATAAAGTATCGGCCATATAAGCATATTAAGCATTTGTTATCTCCTAGCCCAATTCCTCGCTTCAGGTATATGCCGTATACCATATTTTCGCAATTATACCGCACCCACGATGGTAACGTACGGTTATATTACCGCCAACATATATAAAAAAGTTACTTGGTGCTGATTCTACCGCGCACATCAAGTAACGATACCTGTGTCGACGCGTACCGTGTTGAAACAATTTTATTCAACGTAACAAGGGTACACAGACACACACACAGCTGAATCTTAGCGGTTATATATTCGCTATTGGAGTACGACGACTCCTCCTTTTCGCTGTTTACCGACCTCAGAAAGTGATCTTCAGTTCCATCTAATACATTAGAAATACCACACGAAGAGTAAACTCGAAAATGGCGACCACAAACCAAGGCAAAAATAAAAGCACAGCAACATCCGCTCGATGGCAATGCAGCTATAGCTACCTAGCGGTGAGCTTTTTAGTCAGAATCTGTTTTGTTCTATATTTGCGTAGATATAGTTTAGAATTTAACCCGAACACAAATTTGAACTCACTTTTTACGAAAAGAAAAGCGCGCGTTAAATTGCTGTAAATAGGGTATTTAGTCGCTCAAGAAGATGATGGGTGGGCGGCCGGCGCCACAACATTGACGCGTCTCATAGGTGCGCCAACGACTCCGGCTTTTTCTTCCTTTCTTTCGACATTTTTTTTCAGGCTTCGAAAATTACTCGTGTGACCAATCCTCCTCGTGAGTATGTATCATGTTTTAAGGACTCCAATTTATTATTGGCAAACATGATCATGATCATCATCATCATCCTGGTTACGCCCACTGCAGGGCAAAGGCCTCTCACATACTTCTCCAACTACCCCGGTCCTGTACTAATTGTGCATTGGCAACCAAAAGCCCCTCAATTCAAACTAAAATATACGTACACAATTATTTCCACTCTGACCGTATCTAAACGTGGTCCTTGCAGTTAACAACAGAACCCGTGACTCCGTGCTTAGAAGCAGAACGACACAGCAGCTGAGGCCGTGCTATGGTGCTGAAGCGACAAACATATCCGTTCCCAAATGCCACAGACGTTTTAGCAGCTAAACATTTTCTTTATTCGAGGGCTTCGATCGTCTTGCTTCTTCAGAACCACGCAGATGAGGCGCATCCGCCGTTGCGATTTTTGTCTTCAAAGCACGGCGCTGTTCTGCTCCGTCTCCGGCCTTTCAGTCGTGACTGCTTCATGCTCGGGAGCAACGACGACCTTTGGAGGTATGTTGACAATATCTTTCAGTACCAGTCGTCCCTTGATGGTAGGCCCGCTCGGTTGCGGAAGTGTAGGAATTGAGCCCGCCGGGCAATCTCTCTCACCACTGGGTTCCACGCGCGCCTGCATCGGTTGCGAAGTCCCGGATGTTCCTGCAGTCGAGCCGGCATTCTCCGTGCTCGTGTAACTCTGGGCAGGTGGGCTTGAACTCATGCTACTTCTAAGCGGCTCACTTGGAACAGAAGGTGTTATCTATCAAGCTCTGTTCGCTGCAACACCGTGACTGATGTTCATGGCAATGTGCCTTTTAGAGTGAACCCGACGATTGGGATAGGCTACGTTATCGAAAACGTAACAGATACTACAAGTAACGCGCAAAAAGTCGCCCCAATAAAAATCACACAAAGAAAACCCAATAGTAAGGATGGCCAAGTAAATAAATATTCTTAAAAGATGACATTCCATTCATTTGTCGCAAACGTATAAAAGAAAACGACTCGTCGTAGCATAGACTACGCTTGAAGAGCATTGTCAGAAAGTTGTTATAGCGTTTCGATTTGCTGCATTCTCGTCCAATACCGTTTGCTCCTCGGCTATGAGTCATTATAGGCTGCTGAAATAATCGCAGTCCCCCAGCCCTAACTCAACATACTAGCTTGCGTTTCTATCGGAGTATTCCCTTTTTTTTGGCCCACAAGTAGCCACAGGAAAAACTGGTTGCTAGAATTTACAAGTGATTTTCAGGTGATTTTCAAGCGTTTGCCCCCAATTTAGTTCAACCAAACCACAGCCTTCACACTGACGCGAGTGACTTTTCACGTCTGCTCTGGCGTGCATCCTCTGGAAAAGGGGTACTTTATGAAGGTATTTGTCATGGCCAATTCTGTTAAATGGCTGTGCGCAAATGGCTTCAAGGTCATCATCATCATCGTATTTCCTCGGATGTGATCGACTCGCGCGAGTAGAAAGAAACGAAGAACACACCACGTAGCTGTCTCGTGCATTGCGCGCCCGTCGAATGCCCTGCTAAATTCTATTTTTATTACTTTTAAATTAATTATTACTCATTCAACAGCACCTTCCTGATTACATTTTAACCGGTGTTTCAACCCTATTCAATGCTATTCCCATAGATATTAGGAAATTTATGCTCTATATTATTTTGGTATAATCCACCCATTTCTTGGCCAATCCCCCATCGTGGGGAGGAGCCACACGTGCCACAGGCTACAACAACAACAACTATACTTCTTCGTTCGGCAGTGCTTCATTTGAAAAATCCGGCAACGTTCTAGGACAAGCGGAGTAGGAAGTCCTTCTTTACGACCACGCTACTGGTAACGCCTAGCTCTACTGTTGCCACACATCGTGTTAATCATGATGCAACGACCTCTATCTGATGCCGCGTCACTGCACCAGGATTTAAAGACGAGTGGCCACGGATCTCAGCACGCGGCTCCGCAGCATGACAGGTGCGGCCGCGATCAGGGATCAGTGACAATGTCCGCGCACGGCTATTCTCGGCCTCAACGTTCTCGTGGGTCCAGGAAACACGGAGGGAATCTGACTATCCTTCTTTCTGGCGACTGGCGCGTGAGAGGAAGGCTCACAGGTAAGTATTCGTACATATTTTGTGCTGAACACTACTGACAGCGCAAACCGACACGAACGACTCAGAAAGGATCCACGGACAAGCCCCTTTGCCGTGTCGTTCGAGTCGTTTCCCGCTTTCAATAGTTTTAAGTATGGAATACTAACGTCCCTAACGTACCATCCTTTTTAAGTACCTATTCTTTAACTGAAACCAAAGCGTATTTGAGAGCGGAGTTGAAAAGGTGGCCTTCACATGCAGTGCCCTGACAAGAGTTGTTAGGGATCTTCTCGTTGGCACCTACTTTGGCGGGAATAGTCGCTACAGCAATGTTAGGGCTATTTCAATCACGTCTTTTCGTTTGGTAGTAATCGCAATAGAAACCTGCATGCGCTTTTTACACTGGGTGCGCGGGCTCCGGAAACTTATTCGTGGGCCAGTTGACACTTACTGAAATACATTTCAGGTAGTGCATAAAGATATTCACAGAAAGAACACATGCGACACTGCACCTGCATTGTGCGAAGGTGTTCATTTCGTGTTTGCTTTATCGCACTGCCTGTGAAGTTTTTAGGAAGCGGCCGAGCAAGCAGAGGCGTTTTGTTCGTAAGAGGTGGTTTGCGATTAGGAAGTCGCTTCGATAATGTGACGCCTAAAATCATGATCGGATTGCATCGGCTCTTGAGAACACTTCGAGCGTATTGACAATTTTGTGAATTCAAGTCCAGGAGCCAAATGTACGTCATACGATTAAGGACTTCAACTAGCATTTAAGAAAAAAAAATGAATAGAGAGGGATCATTTCATTCCGCGTAACCTTTGTGTAATCATGTAATTAGGCATTTTGTATTGAATTTCATTACTGGAACAAAAATATTACAGGAGAGGACAAATAAGCTATAAGGTAATTTTGGGAACGCTGATGCAAAGATTCCAAAGTATTGCAAAATCCTTACATTTCAGCGGAAAGCACCGCAGAAGAGGCGGAACTTGTCATCGGTTCGTGCAGCCACGGCGTCGATTCTAGCTCCAGCTGTCCTGACGAAGACAACGGCTCACAAGAGACGAAACAAGCTCGCACCTGGTGCAGCATGTTGTTGCAGCCCCAGGTTGTCGAAGCCTCCTCCCACCGCATGACCATCGCAGGAGTGCAACGCAGCCCTAGCCACTGTTCCAGCGGTTGGGCTTGACGCAAGGGCCACGTGTCTCGCTTTGAGTGCACCCTCAGCTTGCGCGTGGCATCGACAAAGCCTTAGGCGTTGCCTTCCACGCGTTGTCCTGTACCGCGGAAAGCCTCACCGCAGCTTCCATCCACGGGCACATGGAAATTCAGGGAAGCCAATCACTCCTCAAGTATTCTTACTGTGGCTGAGGAATTGTCCCCCGAATTCTCACACTTTTCAAGCAGTACGAGGACCTCCTGGCTGTTCTTCGGAAGGTTATAGGCTTCCGTAAAATCGGCTTTGCAAAGGTTGACCAGCAAGCCAGGTTACGACCACGGAATTTCGCCAATGACTCTTCTCTCCAAGAACCGGCGGATGACGAAGCTCGCCGGTGACGCGGACTTTCCGGAGTTGTTTTTTTTTCTGTGATTCTGGGGCAACTCGTACGCAGCTTCGCCTTTGTTAGCGAGAGATCTTATTTTGTGTTGGATTTGAAAAATATATTATCATAGATGCTATATTTGTTGATTGGCCTGAATTTTTCTGGCCACATTGAGCTGTGAGCTCTGTTCTCAAGTCGTTCTCTTTTCCTCCTTGATTAGCGTGCGCTACGTACACGGTGGTCCTTTATAAAAGGCGACACGCGAGCGCGTGGCCAGTTATTCCCCGAATAAAAAGAAAACAAAGCTAATGACACATTTCTATCTTGCTGCCGCAGCTGCGGCGAGAAGCATAAGACGAGAGAGGAGAGAAGGTCTGCGTCTCGCAATCGGTTACCCGCCGTGGTTGCTCAGTGGCTATCGTGTTGGGCTGCTGAGCACGAGGTCGCGGGATCGAATCCGGGCCACGGCGGCCGGATTTCGATGGGGGCGAAATGCGAAAACACCCGTGTACTTAGATTTAGGTGCACGATAAAGAACCACAGGTGGTCGAAATTTACGGTGTCCTCCACTACTGCGTGCCTCATAATCAGAAAGTGGTTTTGGCACATGAAACCCCATAATTTAATTTTTTTTGCAATTAGCTGGGTGCCGTCACGTGGTATTTTTCGCGCCCTTTTCTCAATTTTCTTTTCCGCGTCTCGGTACAGTCTGTGCCATTACAGATGGCCGTCGATTTGCGGCGGCGAGGTACTCGCAAGCGACGTGATGTGTCTTGGGTAAGTTTCCTGGGCTACCCACGTCGTTGCATTAAGAAATCTGCTTTAAATACGTAAGCTTTTCTGTGCCTACCCAACGAGGAATTTCTCCATCACGTAACTCAATGAATGGCTCATAGCCCCTTGAGGAATGGCTCAAACCCCCGAAAGTAAGGAAAAAATGCGAGTCATACCTAGCTTCGGGAGAGGCTGCAGGCACTTAGCAAAGTGAAGCGAACCGTGCATATATTCATGGAGATCACCCATACAACACACAAAGCAACATACGGTACAATAAAGAACAAGCTCAAAACAAGCATCCTAACCATCCATAAAGCATTGCATACCCCCCTCAGGAAATGCAGTGGTGGTTTTACAACGGCTTCGCCGAATTAACCTTATTTCACCTCTATTAACAGCAAAGGTAATGGTTTTTAGTGCCTTAACTAACTCTAACTTAACTGTGCCTTCACATTAATTATCACCAATAGTCGTGGGTTCGAGTGGCTTGACTTTATCTTAACTGTGGCTTCATATTATCCCCAATGGTCGTGGCTTCGAATGCCGTAATGAACTCTATCTTAAGTAAACTTGCCTCATCATGTTCATTATGGAACTTGATAAGCGAATGACCGATGATGTTTGATGAGGTTTCATACTGGTCGAATGAAGTTCCATAACACTGATAATGACACCGGAATACATGGAGATTAACAGGTGGCACAATGCTTACGCATACTTAGACAACTACCAGAGAAATTTCTGCCTGAATTTTTTTGTGTTTTATGTTATGGATTGCTTTTGTGTTCGCTATAGGTGCAAAAGTCTACGAAGAGACATTTTTTCTTTGTTCACAGGCCACGGAACTCAGGCATGGTTACGCTTAGGCGCGGGTAGGTTTGTGTGAGGGGTGCTTTCTCGGTTCTCGTTCAGATATTTTTCTCCTGACTGCGCTACCGTCAACCAGTGCCTCTTCGTGAACTAGTGTACGAAGCTATGGATGCGTAACGCTGTCTGTTGTGATATATAGTGCTAAATACGTAGCGCGCGTCATTGTACTACTGAGAGTACGTAGCTGTGTCAGTCCATGCCTTTTTAGGCGCTGAAAACATGTTTTGCGATGACGAGCTGCTCTTGACAAGTGTGAATCATTTTCACCGTTGTGAGTGGAAGATATACGTTGTGATTTTGAACGGGGCATCGCGCTCTGTCGTGCACGCGTTGACGGGAATGCGTAAGTTTGGAAATAATCAAACTACGTTGCACCGCGGTGTACAACATGCAAGCATTGTTCCGTTATCTGCACGACTTCTCGTGTTTAAAGCACGGTGGCTGCGCGTACTTAATATGTTGTACATTTGTGCCTCTATGCTATTCGGTACAAACTTCATCTATGTCAGTCCTTTTGTTTTCGTCCTCGCTGCTGCCCCCGTGAACGGAAGGCAATTGCGTGACGGGTGCCCGCCTAAGGTTACGGGTGCCCGAATTGGGTGCCCGGCTAAGGTTACGTAAACTACTGAAAAATAGTGTATTTTGTATATGATACAACATACATTTCAGAACCGCACCTTTAGGAGAAGCTATATAGTTAACCATGTGCTAATTATGCTCAGATTGCATCGCAAGACCCCTTAACCTGGGATGCGTAGCACCTGAAAGGATCAATATAAAAGTGATCATTATGACGTGTGCAACAGTTGTTTCTTTTTGCGACGGGAAGTCAAGCTTTCGCGCTCGCGTACCCTGTGTTTGTACATGTACACCTGTTGATAGTCTGCGCTACGGTTTATCTAGAGTAACAATTTCTTTTTTTGTCGCAGCTTCCAAGAACTCCACGAATATTATTCTAATGTTCTCAAAGCGGGGCTCATCAGACTTGAGACAGACTGCTCAAGAGCTGCTTTAAACATCCGGCGGCAGCAATACGCAAGAGCACGTACGCAACCCACTGCGGCTACTGTCTGAGGATGAGGCAATGAAAAGTTCGCTTTAAATAAGTAGATTCGTTAAAAACTTGCAATGGGCAGAGGCTAGCTGCCACCTAGGGACATAATTAAGTTGGGGAGTCATCTTGTTTCACTAACCTTAGAGTTCATGGAAAGTGGTCACTTCCGAATTTATTTTCGATCGCATTCCATTCTAAGTCGGGAAATAAGGAAGCAGATCCAATCAGCATGTAAACTGATTAATATGAATTGTGATGAAGAATATAATACGCTGACTCCTTCTTATTGAAGAGGCATGCGAAGGAGTTTACTAAAAAAATTTCTATAAATCGTCCTTTCCCGTCACACCATCAGCCTCCCTACATCGCGTTGTGTCAGTTAAGATCTCCTACGAGGATGTAGGGCTCGGGAAGTTGATCAATAAGATTATATAAGCCAGTTTTTACGCTATGATGATTCGGAGGCGTATAAATGGAACATAAAATTACGAACGTGCTGAAAATAATTGCCAGAACAGACACCACTTCCTAGGGCGCCTGAAGGGCCACTTATTGACAAACTACTGACTTTTAGGCAACTATTGCTACACCGCCAGACGAGGCGTTTGTCTCGCCACGGTCTTTACGATAGAGGGCATAGTGACGAAGAAATTTTGTGTGCGCAGGTTTCAGATGCCTCTCTTGAACACACAGTAACTTGGGATTGTGTTTGTGTAGGAGTTCTATGACAAAAGAATGAAAAGAATGCTACACAAAAGTTTTGGCGCTATTTAAGTCAGTCAAAAGAGGCAGAATATAAAATAAACATTAATGGTAAAATTATTGAAGGCGCCCACATAATTGCTGAGCATTTTAATGATTACTTCGGCAGTGTATTCTCGGACCTAGACGATTTCGAACGGTCCAATACAAATAGGTCTGTCTTGCATGATATAACGATTTCCCGAGAAGATGTCTTGGAAATGCTCCTTAATATCAACGTTAGGAAATCTGCAGGCCCTGACAAGCTTTCGAATGCGTTTTTACGAAGGTATGCAGAACAGATATGTGTATTCTTAACAGATTTTTTCAAATTATCCTTACATTAAGCAGAGATACCATCAGATTGGCGTAAGGCAAGAGTTGTCCCAATTCATAAAAAGGGCGATTACCTCACAGTGTCAAATTATCATCCTGTTTCTATTACAAGCACATGCAGCAAATTATTAGAGCACATTGTTGCAGGCTTTATTCGTCAGTATTTTACAGATCATAATGTCCTATCCCCACTACAGCATGGGTTCAGAAAGGGATTATCGACTTCAACTCAGCTTGTGTGAGTCGTTCATGAAATCTCTGAAGTACTTGAGTCGTCCGGACAAGTTGACATGCTCTTTTTAGATTTTAGCAAAGCGTTCGATAAGGTACCCCACGGAAAATTAATCTACAAGCTCGAGTGCATTGGTCTTCCATTAAATATTATACCATGGATCCAAGCCTATCTCCGACACAGGCAGCAGTTCGTAGAAATTAATAAATGTTCCTCAAGTGTCTGTCAGGTAACTTCAGGCGTACCGCAAGGCAGCGTATTAGGACCGCTTTTATTTTTGATCTATATTAATGATATAATAGACGCAATCCCCGATGATGTGCATGTCAATCTATTTGCGGATGACTGTGTCATATTTAAAAATATCGCTTCACGAAACGATCACGCATGCTTGCAGAAATCGGTCATGGCAATTTCCAATTGGTGCAAACTTTGGGGCATGGAATTAAATGTACATAAAACAGTCTTGCTGCGAGTAACAAGAAAAAAGGAACCTAGTATATTTTCCTATGTTCTTAAACGACACAAAAATAACTGAAGTTGAACAATACAAATACTTAGGTGCCACTGTCACTAACAGATTCTCCTGGTCAGACCATAGTTCTCTTACATGTTCAGCAGCTTTGCGGAAATTATGGTTCTTGAAAAGGAAACTTAAAAAGGAACCGGTAAACACAAGAATTTTAGCATATAACATATTCGTGCGATACGCAGCGGTTGTATGGGATCCTCATACCAAAAAGGACATCATGAATTTGGAACGTGTACAAGGAAGGCCGTTAGACTTATCTTTGGAAAATATAAAAGAGAGGATTCCCCGTCCTTACTAATGCTTAGGAATAAAATCACTTCACTAGAACACATGCGTAAAGTTAGTCGTCTCCAGTTTTTAAATAACATCATAAATGGAAAAATCGGGCTTCAAATCCCTCAATATGTAACGCCTCCTAATGCACGAAAAACAAGACATAGACACAACTTTTCCCCTACGCCATTATTTGCTAAAACAAAATCTCACATGTATAGTTTTTATCCGCGTACTATAAACGAATGGAATTCTCTCCCTGTTGAAGTACTTCAATCGGGGAACTTCACAAATGCGTTGGAAAACTATTTTTCACATAAAATAACACAACCATAAACACAATTTTTTCACTATTTTTCTCGTTTTCATATGTGAAATTTCCTGTATTTAGTTAGGTTTAGTGTCCGATTGTTGTTTGGCACAGCGTTTTGATCCACATATAAATTCAAATGTGCAATTATTTTGTTGTAGTTACTGTGCTAAAGGAAGCATTGTGATTTTTGTAACGTGGCTATGGGATGTATCATTGTCATGCACTTTTTATATATACATTTTTATTATCTTTGTTGCATTGTTATTACCTTGTCAACTGTATTACCCCTCCTGCATGGGCCAGTATGTTGGCCTGCAGTATGAATAAATAAATAAATAAATAAAACGTCAACGTTATGAAGAAGTCCTCTAACATTCCATTGAAGTATTTGTGTCTCCATGATGACAAAATTGTTTGTGCTGTGTCTTTAGGAGAAGAAGCCTAGATCACGGGCCCTTTCCAGGTGGTGTCAAGCGAGGTTTGTCTTTTTTTAAGCGATCACGAGAATATCACCGCTCCATAGGCGCTGGTGGCGCCGTCTAGGTAGTTATGTCTATCGCGTCTTGCTCGGCGCTGAACACGCGCTCTTGCGAGAGCTGTCTTTTTGCAGCAAGGGCCTCCTATCCAGATACGAAATTCTTGAGGCCACCAGGCCGGAGGTTGATGAGCCTCTACAACATTGCGGAGCAGCATTAACTGCAACCGCGGAGAAAGCGATTGGCGTTGCCGCCGGTTTGCCGCGAGCGGGCCGGCAACCGCCGGAATCTGTTGTGACACTGCCCCTTGACGCACCACATCGGCAAAGGTATTATTTCTCAGGTAGGACACCTGCCTGCGTGCATCTGTAAAGGATATGTTCTTTACTTTCCGTGCAACAATTTCGTTTTCTTTTTTTTGCAGGTAGGGCAGGACAGCGAGCGTGCGGCGTGCTCTCCACCAGGGTTCCCACATTGTGGATCATTCCACCAAGTTTCTGATGGGTAATCATGTGCGCGACGATAGCATAGGTCACTCGACCTCAGCAGTTCTGGGAACTATGGCCAAATCTTTCGCATTTGAAGCATATATAATGGGGTTTGGCACGTATGGTCTTACACGGATCTTCATATAGCCTGCTTCGATAGTTTCGGGACACACACTTGAGAAGAATAAGCTGCTTCGTTGGGATTTCTTTGCCATCGTACCTAAACTTCATTCGTTTGACATTTATTACTTTCTTTTCACTCCAGCCATCTAGAAGTTCAGTCTCGGTGAGTTCCAGCAAGTCATCGCCCGAAATTACACCACGGGTGGTGTTCGGTGTGCGGTGTGAGGTAATAGTTAGTGGAATGTCCCCAAAGGAGACTAGATTTGGCAGCTTTTTGTGTTGCTTCTAGTCGCGGAGTTCCGAGAAGAAATCACCATCATCACTCTAGTTTATGTCTACTGCAGGACAAACGCCTCTCCCTGCAATCTCCAATTACTCCTGTCCTGCGCCAACGGATTCCAACTTTCGCCTGCGAATTTCCTAATGTCATCAACCCACCTATTCTTCTGCCGTCGTTGACTGCGCTTCCCTTCTCTTGGCACCCATTCTGCAACCCTAACGGTCCACTGGTTAGCTAACCTGTGCATTACATGGCCTTCCCAGCTACATTTTCCCTCTTAATTTCAATTAGTACATCGGCTAAACCATTTTGCTCTTTGATCCACACCACTCACTTCCTGTATCCTAACGTTACGCCTAGTATTCTTCGTTGTATCCCTCTAAGCGCGGTTCTTAACTTGTTCTCGAGCTTCGTTGTCAATCTTCGTCTCTGCCTCATATCTTAGAACCGATAAATGCACTGATTGTACACCTTTCTTTTCAATTATAATGGTGAGATTCCAGTCAGGATCTTACAATGAATGCCGATTGCGTTCCAGCCAATTTTTATGATTCTGTAAATTTTCTTCTCAGGATCACGGGCCCCTGTGAGTAATTGGCCAAGGTAAACGTACACCTTCAGACTCTAGAGGTTGACTGGCGATCCCGAACTCTTGTTCGCTTGCCAGACTATTGATTGATCATGATCTTTCTATTCTGCATAGTAAACTTCAACCCTACTTTTACTCCCTCTCTCTTAAGGTCCTCAATAATTTGTTGTAACTGGTCCCCAGAGGTGCAGAGCAGGATCATGTCATCTGCAAACCGAAGGTTGCTGCGGTATTCGCCCTAGATACTTGCTGGCCCATTTCGTAACTATAGCCTCTGTCAGACATTTCGCCACAACGAACACTGAGATGGCTCTCACTGTACTTTCCGCTTTTGCACTGTGGATCACATGGTAGTCAGGGAAAATCTGTTTTGGGACCAGAACACTGAAAAACTTCTTCGGGACTCCTCCCCCTTTTCTGGGGGCGATCGGGCAACACGGGGAAAGAACAGGCCATGAACACCACCCACCCACCATAGAGTTCAACAAGGGGACACTGTAGCACTTGTAAGCACAGCCCCTACAAATGCCAGCTGTAAGTTCCCGCTATAACTAAATACATATAACCAAGGGAGCTTATGACACACATGGTTAACCCTTGCCGCCAGGAATATGGCAAGTAAATGTTAGAGAAAAAAAAGGCAGGAAAGATTAAAAGTGAGGGAAAAGGACAAAGATTGTAGAGAAGGACAAGAAAAGGCGACTGCCTATGTCCACCCGGTGGGTCCGTCTGTAGGTGCCGTCTATGTGAAGCAGAGTTCAAAGGAGGTGTGTTTCCTCCACCGTGGGGGCTTAAAGGTCCGAACACCCTGCCTCCATCAACTCTCAACATCCCCGCTTTCCCCAGACACGGCTAAGTTGCGCATGGCTACATGTGGGAGGGTCCGAACTTCATGGGCTGGGGTACGTGGTCTCGCAACACTCCAAACGGCTGCTCACGCAGAAGCCCCTACGGGGCACGAAGCGTGTTTGATGTAAACGACATGACGACGACGGCGTGACAAAAGTAGGATGATGAAGCAGGAGTGAGGGTGATGGAACCATCACGAACATATCAGGACGTCTTTCTGACAACGAATGCGTGACCGATGTATGAGGACGATGCAATAAACACGACGGCATCACGACCACCAATACACGCAGGCACCAGTCGGCCTGCAGGCACCAGTCGGCGTTTGATGCAGGTGCTTGCGACATCTGCTTCTGGGGCTGTCGGCATTCGGAGCATTGAGCACGGCAGGTCATCTTGCTCTTCATCGGGACGCTCGGCACCATGATTCTTTTTTGAGGTCCTGGCTGTACTGCATCCTAGCTGGTATTCTCCGTGTTTGCGAAGCGTTAGGCGAGCATGGTCGCCTTCATACCCCTTCTGGGCGGCTCGCTTGAGAGTAGAGCTGTAATCTACCAATTGTGTTCGCAGAAATCACGTGCCTGATGTTCCTTCAATGCACCTTTTATAGTTAACCCTAGGAGTGGGACTAGCTATTTAACGAGAACCTAATTGGTACTACAAATAACTGCCACTCCCCCATGTCAAGCTTTAAAAAAATCGCATACAGTGGACAAAAATAATATACTTTGGCGAACAACTATTGCAAATAATATTTAAAGAGGGCGTTCCTTTCATTGTTTGCGAAAATCTATAATTAAATACCGCATAGTAGCACACAAGGCAATTCCCAAGAGAATTGCGCAAAAGTTGTCATTGAGATCTGATTTCCGTTCCCCTTTCGGATTGTCTGCTGCATGCTCGACCAATCCTCCTAGCAACCTCGGTGCGAGTCAGAAAAAGTTCCACGGATAATCACAATACCCGCAGCACGAACTCAACGCACCAGGTTGCGTTTTTATGGGGGTATTCCTCTTTCTTGGGCCACAAGTAGTTGCTGGAAAAGTTGTTTGCTTGAATTTTCAAGTACTTATTCTAACGTAGTGTCATCAATTTAACTGCAATAAAACCCAGCCTTTATCCAGACTGACACCAGTGAATGTTACGTCTCATCTGGCATGCATCCTCTGGAGAAGTAACCGCGCCCAAGACAGTTCCTCGGATTTGATCATGATGATGATGATGATGATTTTGATGTGTTTGGCGCATACCCACTCACGGGGATTGGCCAAGAGTCGGACACACTTTGCATATGGCTCCAGGTAATAAACTTATAAAGCTATAATTGTGGTGAATTACCTTAGAAAAATTCATTCTTTAATCAAACCGATTTCATTATTGACCGTATTATACATTTCATTCCTCCTTCATTGCCTCATTTTTTATTATATATACTTTTTTACTTTTCGATTGAATCAGTGTCTACTGAATCCTTTCTCACTTCCTTAGGATCTGATCAACGGGCGTGAGTAGAAGAAAACGAAGAACGCAGCAGGCAGCTGTCTCGTGCATTGCGCGCTCGCCGCCATTGTGCGCAGCAACCAGGCTACTTCGTCCCGCAGTGCTGTATCGCAAAAATTCGGCGAGGTATTAGGACGCGCCCAGCGGGAAGACCTTCTTTAACACCGAGCTACTACTGTCAACGCTAAGCCATCCTGTGGCGACGACTCCTGTCAGTCATAATGCAGCGTTCTCAATCTGATGCCTTGGAACTGCACCTGAGTTGTAAGACGACTGGCCACGGATCTCAGCACGCAGCTCCGCAAGACGACCGGAATGGCCGCGCTCAGAGACCAGCGACCGTATCCGAATGCGTCTGCTCTTGGTCTCAAGGTACTCGGGCATGCACTAAACACGGCAGGTATATCGGGATCTTTCCTTCTGGCGGCTGCCACGTGGCGCAGTTCTCTCTATCCAGCGACGATTGCCCGCGCGCCTTTGTCAACAGGACAGCGGACAGGTGAATATTCCGACATGTTCTGTAACCGAAAGAGCGCCTCCAAGTTGGAAACGTAGCCGTCACGAGACAGGTCGCGTTCACCTCGGTGGCATCATGCACCGAAGTTGGCGCAAATCGCAGCTAGAGAAATACTAAGGCTGTTTTGAGTGCGTTTTCTTCACGTTGTGGTAATCGCAATAGAAACCTGCATGTCGTTTGTACACTGGGTGCACAGGCTCCTGAAGCTTATTCGTGGGCAAGTTGAGGCTTACATCTCAGGCACCGAAAAACAAAACAGAAAAAATAAAAAAAAGTAGACACGTCACTGCACCTGTATCGAGTGGGGCTGTTGTTTTCATGGCTTCCTTATCGCACTGCTTCAATGCTTTTAAGCAGCAAGCAAGCGATCAAACGTTTCTTCTCTTTAGGTGGCGGTTTGCCACTGGCAGGTCGGCTTCGGTAATGAAGCGTCCAAAATCCTAACTGGCTTGCATCTGCTCTTGAGAACAATTCAAGCAGAATGATAACTTTGCGAGTATAGGCCCGGAGCCAAATGAAAGTTATGCAATTAAGTACTTCGAATAACATTTAACAAAAGGTTAATAGAATGAAGAGGGATGATTTGTTTTCGCGTTACTTTTACTTTTGTCATTTAATATTGTACTTCATGATTTCATCAAAATATATTAGGTTAGAATAAGTAAGGTATAAGGTAATTTTGGCAATGTTGATGTCAATATTACAATTTATGGCGAACTCTTTATATTTCAGCGGAGAACTGCGCAGAAGAAGCGGCCCTTGTCATTCTGGTCGCGGATCCCCCGGGGCATCCACGGCATCACTTCTCGCTCCACTTGACTTGTCCAGGACGATCGTTCACAAGGGACGGAATGAGCTCGGAGCTGCCACCGCGTGTTGTGACCCCGGGCGGCGCCTCCACCGACCCCGGGTTGTCGAAGCCTCCGCCCACCGCCTGACCATCGCGGGAACACTGCGCAGCTTTAGTCACGTCTTCAGCGGTGGGGCTTGGCGCCTGGGCGACGTGTCTCGCTTTGAGTGCACCCACAGCTTTTGCCTTGCTGGTTTCGCGCACGGGGTCGACAGGCCCGCAGTCGTCACCTTCCACGATTTGTCCCGTCCCGCGGCCAGTCCCACCGCTGCTTGCATCCACAGGAACTGCGAAATTCCGTGAAGCCGATCGCTCCTCCACTATTCTGACTGTGGCTGAGTAATTGTCACACGAATTTTCGTACTTTTCAAGCAGTACAAGGACGTCCTGGCTGATCTTGTGGAGATTATAGGCTCCCATAAAATCGGGTCTCCGAAGGCTGGCACGGAAGCCGGGACGCGCTTGCGAAATTTTGCCCATGGTGCACCTCTCGAGGAGCCGGCGAATCACGAAGCGCGCCGCTGACCGGGACTTTTCGCCGTTGTTTTTTTCCGTACAATCCTGTGGCAACTCGATTGCAGCTTCGTATATTTTAGCGCGAGATCTTATTTGTTCTTAAATCTGTAAAAATATATGTTCGTATATGCTATATTCGTTGATTGGCTGGAATATTCTTTTTACTCAGCATTGTAACTTTCTTGGAATATATGCGTATGGTAACAAGCATGAGTTGAAACGTCTTGCCATCATGACGACAGGACTGGACTACGCAAGTGCGCTCAATGCAGTCCGGGTGTGCCATCACATACGTAGCCCACAGTATACAAAGGGAGAAAAAATGGCACGCGCATTCAGCTGTGAACTCTGTCCGTACTCTCTTTGCGTCCTTGTTCAGTGCGCGCTACGTACATGAAACCAAGATAAACACAAACTCGTTCCAATCGCTGGACTTGCGCATCAAAGTACCCTTAATCTTTGTGGCAGATATAACATGCGGCTTACTAGCTTTTACTTATATATAACATGTATACGGATGTGGAGCAAACAAATTACCTACGCCCAACCTAACTCTACCGTACGTAGGCATTTAACACCGCACAGCACGAAACTAGGGGCCACAGTCCCTTAATATTTTGTTCATTATGGTCGTCTGCCTTGTTATGCACTAGGCGCTACCTTACCGTTGCCAAGCTACGGTAATCTTTGTATATCCGAGACGTCTGTCTTTCTGGATAGGCCCGACTACTTGCTTTGCAGAGCGTTTTTTTTTCAAAACTGCTCGAAGGCCAGCTACAACCGCGGACGCCGACACCTGATGTATGACACACGTGACTGAGTGAGTCAAGAAAGGGGCTAACAGATGGAAGAGCACACTGTGGTATAAAGGATATAAACAAGGATAAGGTGCCTCAGAAAGGCTGGCCAGCCTTTCTGAGGCACCTTATCCCTCTTTATAACCTTTATACCACAGGGACTTTGTGAGTGAACGAAAAATACTTTTACTGGGTCCAGAAAAACGCGATAAAACGCGCACCCGGCTATTCGCACGACGGAACTGACTGGTCTAGCCTGCCGGCCTGATCGCGGGCGCGCTGGACGGCCAGCATTTGGTCTTCAAAGATGGGACTTCGCACGTTCGCGTCCCACTTTTCCTTGGTGAACTTCGGGCCCAACGACCCGCACTCCCAGAGCACGTGAGACAAAGTAGCAACCTCACCACAGGGCACGCAAAAACAAATCGGGTAAATGTCAGGATATATGCTGTTAAGGGACGCCGGATTTGGGTAGGATTTAGTTTGCAGGAGTCTGAGTGGGACAGTCTCCGGTCTGCTTAGCTTGGAATAAGGCGGCCGGGAAACCCTCCTCTCTAAGTAAAAGAATTTATTAATTTCATTGTGCGTGATAGGAGCGTCTCTATGTCCGGAGAGAAAGTCGCCCGATCCGAGGGCAGTGCGGTCAGTAAAGCACGCGCAGCCATGTGGGCAGACTCGTTGAGTTTCATAGGAACCCCCTCAATCGCACCGACGTGGGCCGGGAACCAAAGGATGGAGTGTATGGAGCTGTCACCGTATTTGGCGCCTTTCATAATTTGAACTACCTGCCGGGCTACCCGGCTTTTCTGGAATGCCCTGACGGCCGTTTTCGAACGCTATACAACCTGTCTCTACGACCGTCTTGCATGGCTAGTGCAATGGCCACTTGCTCGGCGCCTTCGGGGTCTGTCGTGCGGACCGAGGCACTGCTGATGACTTTGCCCAGCGTGTCCACGACGGAAACCGCAAAAGCCTTGCCATCTCGGTGCGCGGCGGCGTCCACAAAGCTTATTTCGATCTTGTCCTTGTATATTTGTTTTAGGATAATTGACTCTCTTGCCTTGCGACGACCGGCGTTGTGCACGGGATGAACGGTGCGGGGCAATAAGCCGACGACGAGCTTCTTCCCTGTTTTTCTTGGTATTTGGATGTTGTCAGCCAAGCTCTTGTTGGGGGCGAGCACGATCTTCTCGAGAATACGCCTGCCGGCCGGCATGGTTGACAGCCGAAATAGCTGGGCCCGTTCCTGAGCCTTGGCTATCCCCTCCATGGTGTTGTGTATATGCCGAGCCGGAGAAGGTCCTTGGCATGCATTCTGACGGGCAGCCCGAGGGCTCTCTTCATGAATTTTCTAATGAGGGCATTGAGCTTGTCCCGCTCGGCTCTGAGCCAGTCGTGCATGGCCACCGCATGGGTGAAGTGGCACAGCACAAAGGCGTTGATGAGCCGAAGCAGGTTGTTCTCCTTGAGGCCACTATGTCTGTTCGAGACCCTTCGCACGAGGTGAAAAGCGTTGTCGGTGTCGCAATTATCTTGCGCAACGCACTGCCGTTGCCGCCCCCCGATTCGATGAACATATCCAGAGCTCTGATGGTGGCGACCCTGGGTATCGGGTCGCCGCTCCGAGTGAACAGGTGAGTGTCACTTTCCGAGACCGGTTTCCAGACCTTGGGTCTTCCCCTCTTTCTTTTTTGTAAAACAAGCTCGGATTTGGTCGGGAAGCACCTGAGTCCAGTGGGGAGCAGGTACTGCTCCGTGATGTCTACGGCCTCTTACATGACACGTGACTTAGTGTGGCTGTGGAAACGAACAAGAAAACGTGGGTTATGGGAAGTAATGGCCTACTATATTGGATCATATGTCATTAGTGATCGTATAAGCGAATTGACCCACCGCATCGCATGCCTCCCATCAAATGGCCGATGGTCAGCAAAGGCTGAACTTACAGATGTCGCCCGCTGAAGCCCTCTCTCTCTCTCTTCATATATATATATATATATATATATATATATATATATATATATATATATATATATATATATATATATATATACATGCTTCTTTGTAATAGCCGCCCGTTGGAAGACAGCGCTTGTCTTTGACGCTTCCTCTCGTGTTCGGTGTCAACTCTCACGCTGGTTATATCACCTCTAGACAGCCTGTTTGACTTGCCCTGTGGGCTTCGTCTGCGCGGAGCGAAATCTGACAGTCTTATGTGCGTTCTGGGTTTGCGCCTCGATAGGATGTGGGGCATCCAAGACGGATGAAGAGGAGGAAGACTACGTGTGACTGACTAGCACAGGTCTGGTTTGGCACCTTCCGCTTAATGTTTTCATTGCAATGAACCTGAAATTATGGAACATTTCTTTATAGAATGTCGTAGGTTTGACGTTCTCACAAAACGACTCCTAGAAGGTCCCCTTCGCCAACTTGTATTGGTTATTACGCTCCCTGTGATACTGTATCTTGGGGCGTTGGTACCATAGACACTGTAATAGGAACCTATTTGATGCCATATTTATTCTGTAATGGAAGAAAAGAGACTGTCATGTTAATTTCATTGTTTTACTTTCCTCAATAAGAACACAAGAATTTAATATCGAAATTTAAAATAATGCAGCCTGAAAATTGATAATGACGATTGGCGTTAATTTATTATCATTTCTAAATTACGAAATTCTTTTGAAGTATTCTTCCCTTCTTGCCTACTGCCGCCCGATCCATGGCCGATCCCCCGTAGTGGGTTGAGCCGTATCCGTAGGAACCAAACAAAACCAAGCAGATGAATCTCGACTCCGAATCAAGGAAGAAGTCCTAAGCAACGTTTCCCGCAGCGGCGGACAAGTCCTCCTAGCAATCGAGATCAAAGGGGCTTTCGACAACGTCAGACACCAAGGAATCCTAAAAGGGCTGGCCAACACCAACTGTGGCGAGCGAACGTAGAAGTATGTTCAGAGGTTCCTGGGCCACCGCGCGGCGGAGCTGAAGATGGGAGAGATCCAGACTCCACTGTACCACCCTCCCAACGAGGGCACACAACAAGGTACTGCATCTCACCCACACTTTTCAACGTCGCCATGATCGGCGTCGCAAGGAAACTGCAGGGCGTAGCAGGTCTTCGGGACGCAATTTACGCAGACGACATAACCCTCTGGACCACAACAGGGTCCCTCGTCAAAACGAAGAACGGCTGAAAACTGCAGCAAATCTCATCCAAGGATACGTCAGCCAACGGAGACTACAACGCTCCCCCGAGAAATCTGAGCTCCTACGAGTCTCGCGAGGCCGGGCTAATCACATAGTCCCCACAGGCCTAACAAGAAAACTCGAGGTACGCCTCAACGGGGGCCTCATACCAGAGAAGCCATTGGTCAGGGTACTGGGCATGTGGCTGCTGTCCAACCAGCGGGCCTCACACACACTTACACTCCTCAAAACCAGTGTCAAGGCGATATCACGCATGATCTCCCACGTAACATCCAAGAACAGAGGCATGAAGGAAATGGACACCCTCCGACTGGTCAGAAGCCTGGCGGTGAGCAGAATCACATACAGCCTACCCCACTACCATCTCACACAGTCCGAGACGAAGCAGGCGGACACGCTCTTGAGGATGGTTTTCAAGACCGCTCTCCGCCTGCCGATGAGTACATCGACTGAAAAATTATTGGCGCTAGGGTTGCACAACACCCTAAGCCAACTTACAGAAGGCCTTTACGTCTCGCAACAACAGAGACTTGCGCGGAATCGCACGGGCCGGCAGGTCCTACAAACATTGGGGTTCCCAGCTATAACCGCACGAACCCAAGAAACCTGCTTAATACCTCGTCACCTCCAGGACAGGTATCACGTTGCCCCGATACCACGCAATATGGACCCTAACCTACACTCCAGCAGGAAGAAAGCAAGGGCCCAGTACATGAAGAAAGCATTCAGGTTCAATACCACGGCCCGTTTTACGGACGCCGCCATGTATGGGACCAACAACAAGGGCGCAGTGGCAGTGGTATGCGACCACCGAGGCCACGTTACCTCCGCGGCATCGACCCGCCCCTGCACGATTACGGAAGCCGAAGAGCTGGCCATCGCTTTAGCCATCCACGAAGGCCAACACGCAAACAAACCACTGACGATCCTCACGGATTCCCAGCAGGCCTGCTGCACAAGTCCTAGCCCAAATACTCAAGGCGGACCCTGAGGACTGCACTACCCAAACCACCATCTCCATATCGAGCCGCACTGCCATCACGGGCAACCTGCAGGCCAACAGAGCAGCTCGAGGATTTGTATATGATCGAGAACTCATCACGCCGGCTGCAGAAGACCCCGACCCTGTCGACCTCGAGTATTCAGGCATCGTGAACAACCACAGAGGACGTCGCTTGCGATATCCACCACCCAATCGAAATCTAAAGACAAAGGATGCCGCTGCCCAGCGTAGGCTCCAGACAGGCACTTACACTAACCTACACATATCACATCGCATACACCCCAAAGCCTACAGGGACGAATGCCCGTGGTGTGGGGCCACACCAACCCTATACCACATTACCTGGGAGTGCACACTACACAACATAGAACACCCCGACACGAACACCACGAGGGAGCAATGGGAGGCACTGCTGTACAGCTCGGTCCTCGACGACCAGCTCAATCTGATACAGAGAGCTGAGAAGATGGGAAGAGCCGGCGGAGCCCTGGACTAGGGGCTCCGACCATTAGCGATTTTGCTGATTATTCTTTTAATAAAGTTTATCTATCTATCTATCTATCTATCTATCTATCTATCTATCTATCTATCTATCTATCTATCTATCTATCTATCTATCTATCTATCTATCTATCTATCTATCTGTCTATCTATCTATCTATCTATCTATCTATCTATCTATCTATCTATCTATCTATCTATCTATCTATCTATCTATCTATCTATCTATCTATCTCAGCAAGGACAGAGCAACAGCCATCCTCAAACACATCAAGCAACAAGACATTAGAGCAAGCTTCGTCGACGCCGCAGAGTACAGCGATGGGAAGACCTTTTCCGTCGTTGTCGTCGACTCCAGCGGCGAGATTTCCAATAGCGCCTCGACTCGCACTTCAGACCCCGGAGTCACCGAGCAAGCAGCCATCGCCCTCGCCCTGCTAGTTGGTCGTGGGTCCGAGATCTATAGCGATTCCAAAACGGCAGTTAGGGCTTTTCAGAAGGATTGCATCACCAAGCAAGCTACTCGTCTTCTTAGCAGCTCAAGTCCATATGCTCTCACGCATCATTCAATTCACTGGTTTCCCGCTCGCGTAGGTTCGGTCGAGGGTGCTCCACCGAACCACAGTGAGTCTGCTCACGAGGCTGCGCGTGACCTCACCGACCGCGCTTCCTCTGTAGGGAGCGCCGACTCCCCTCCTCCCTACGGCCACTGGGACGCTCTCGCTATGCACAACGAGGTTATCAAATTCTTCTACGTGTCTGGAAGGGTCTTCCACCCCCTCACCCCAAGTTGAATAGGGCTCAAGCCGTTTCGCTTAGACTTCTGCTGACCAGCACATATCCGCGTCTGTCTGTTCTCCACGAAACTTACCCCGACGTGTATCGTGACGACGCCTGCCCGTCTTGCGGCCAGACCTCCACTCTAGCAAACATGCTCTGGGAGTGCGGGTCCACAAACCGCAAGTTCATCAAGGAGGGGTGGGACTCGATTCTGCGTAGCCCAGCTCTAGGCAACCAAATCCTGGCTGTCCGCCGTTCCCGCGACCGGACTGGTGGGCTAGACCTGCTGGTTCCGACGTGGGACTAGCCGGGCGCGCGACGAGTTTGCGTCCTCGCCAGGCCTGCAACAAAGTTTCTGCACTTACTCACTCACTCAGCTGATCAAAGCCGTCGCGATTAACTCTACCTGGTTTATCAATAAGCAGCTTTCGTGGGTGTTACAATGTATGTATATATATATATATATATATATATATATATATATATATATATATATATATATATATATATATATATATATATGTGTGTGTATATATATATATATATTGTCGCTTTATAGTGACGCTGAAAAACAGTAGAAAAAAACTACGAATCACGAAACTGGTTGAAGTGTGCCGAAGCGTTCACGAACAGCGTTGTGAAGTTAGTAGGGATATAACATTTCTAAAAAGTCTGCCTGATCCCATTCAATTTTAAATGAGGGGTACGCCTTGCGTAGGCCTAACACGCTGGAACGGCTAAAAACGTAGGGGCAGGCGCCCACTTTTCTTTCGCAAGGCTCTTGGGGTGGCCACAAATATGGCACCGCTGGAGAGGCTGCGCGCGAACCGAAACGTAAGGGCGGCGGCCCGCCCGTCAACGGACAAAAACAGTTTAATGAGTCAAAGACACGTGCGCGGAATAGTCGGGAGAACTTGGGGGTTTCGAGGCGAGGCGACCTCTTATATGCAACCACTGTAAGCAGCCGGGACATAGAGCAGCGTTTTGTAAACGCCGCAGGAATTTATTCTCGTACATGAGCGATCCCGAGGGAAACGATAAACTTCTGGCAGCGTACATGCACGACCTGACAATAAGTGGCAAACAGTGCAAAGCACTCAGAGATTGCGCAGCAACCCTTGACGTGATTCATCCGTCCCTGGCAGGCGCAGATCAATACACTGAAGAGCGCGCGTGGATTATAGAAATGGTTGAGCGTCAGAGTGTATACTAGCCAGTGTTCCAAGAAATCGTCGAAGGTCCCTTTGGTAGGCAAGAAACCGAAGCCGCGGTGTCAAAGAACCTTCCCCTGCATTAATTACTTTACCCTTAATTGAGCCCTTACCCTTACCTTAATTGAGCCCTTACTCTTACTTTACCCTTACTTTACCCTTACAACAATTACCCTTAATTGTTTTCGAACCGGTCGGACCAACTCCTGAAAGACACGTGTTTGAGCTTTTGCGAAGGGACAGTCTTGGCTCTCACGTCATCAAAGGCGCGCGAAATGGCAGCTGCGTTGGTGCATAGGGAAGATAAATGAACATGTTTATTCGCCAATGGGGAAAACGGTCGTTCAAAAGAAGGCGGTTCAGACGAGAAAGGCGCAAAAGCACGCCGGCTGAGCGCGGCCAAAGAAGCGGCAGATGAGCGAGTGTTGCCACCAAGCTTGTTTGCGTTTCAGAAACTCTGCAGTGTCTGCGCAAACACCACGTGCGTAGAACAGATGGCAGATGGAACTATCAGGCGGTTGGACGCGTGCCAGTGCGAGGATTATGCGCGAAATAATGCGAAGTTTTTTTTTAACACAGAGAATTATGTTTCACGACCATCAAGACAATCGCGAGAGATCTTTTGAACAGCTATGCTACCGGCTAATGGCAGAACGAGAAGAATGGGGGTTAACCGAAGGGCCCTCTTTTTATTAGTCATATCATGAGACGCCAACAAACAAAGACACCACGGAAAACATAGGAAAAATTACTTGTATTTATTAATTGAATTAAAATAATGATAAATTAATGACAATGAAAGTGGATGAAAAAACAACTTGCCGCAGGTAGGGAACGATCCCAATATGTGCATATCGAGCAATGAAAGACAATGACCTTTTCAAATTCGTTTTGAAGCAAGGACTTACCAATAAATATGACACACGGTTTTCTCTAAACAACAATTTTTACTTCAAAAAGTCCGCACTAACTACAGTACACAAAGAGTTGGTTTTGTTTTAAATAAATTGTGAAATTCCTAGCCTTGTAATATTAAAACTGCTGTTTCTGTGTCATCCTTTAAACGTTTGCTTTTTGATTTTATTCGTAACCATTAACACAATTTGACTAATGAAATATCCTGTGCCTTTATTCTTTTATACTGAAAAATGACTACTTATTTAGTGACTAGAATCGGTTATTACTGAAGTGATTGAACTCGTTTAATTATTTTATCAATAATTTTATTACTGTTTGTATTTTATTGTAACAGTTTTTTGTTATTCTTTTTGCTGTTTGGTGATTTTACATATTATAGCAGGTTTCCCTACAGTGTTTCCACTATGGTACCTCCTTCTGCACGTTAGCAAACCCACCTTTGCACATGCATTTTACCAGAATGAACTTCAAACTCCAAATATCCCATGATAGTCAGTCGACCACGGAGAGAGTTAAAACGAAAACGTATCCAGTATTTCCAAAACAGAAAGAAGTGATGCGAAATGAGGTTCAAAAGATGTTGGACCTCGGAGTAATTCAGGCAGGTGACAGTGATTACGCGTTTACCTTGATAATGATAGATGTTACCGGAAAGGAGCCGCGACCGTGCATAGTCTATCGGCGGCTGAACTCAGTAACGAGAGATCACCCCTACCTAATCCCCAACATTGAGGAAAGGATACAAACCGTCAGCCGAACGCGATACATTTCAACCCTCGATCTCATTCGCGGGTACGGGCAACTACTGTTGACGGCGCCCGCAAGCCGCAATAGCCGCGGGTCCGCGGGCCAGCGGGCCCAGTGGACCATCTTAGACGCCACTACCCACGTTCGGTACGCTGGGGCTGCCAACGTTTTCACGGAGCGTGTCGCTCGCTCGCTGACATCCTCTCCCCAGCAGAGCGAGCGCAGCGTACATGCGTTTTTGCGAACCGAATGGCGACCATGCGCACGAACAGCAGTCGCATCTCGTCAGCGTCGACTTCAGACGCGGCGCTGGCTTGCCTGCAGTCAAAGAAGCATCGAAGGCGTTTCAGCGCTGAAGAGAACCTCTATATCCTGCGCAAGGCTTCCTCAACGAGGCCGTTTGGCCTTAGAATAAAGAACCAACTTTAGAGAAGGGAACTGTACCTTCCGCAGTGGTACAAAAATAAACAGTGGCAGCGCATGGAACTTACTTAGGTGGACGCCAGATGGCGCTGCTCAACCAGGAAGCGGAAGTGCGTCTTTTTTTTTTTAGAGCAAAATCCAATATGGCCGCTTTTCACCGGTAGCGTATGCTGGTATGCGCCATGCTTGCCCTGCTGGCTATGCCGCATGTCTCAGTGCCTTGGCGGCCGCGTGGCTGGTGCGTTCTAATTGCCGGGAGACCAAAGAGCCTCTACTGACGCCCATACAAACAAGCCACAAGCGAGTGAACAGAACGTGTGACTTTATCGACAGACAAGCAGTGTACATTCTCGTGCAACAGAAATAAATTTTGCATGTCGAGATACGCTGGAATCATTGACGCGAGCTCGTAAACGGCTCACCGTCGTCGTCG